>NC_141391.1:160111004-160736004 GCF_034619465.1 Leptosomus discolor
ATAGCACTTTCCATCAAAACTTTTTCAATGACAAATTTACCCTTCTTCATACATACCTCATACTTCGAAGACATTTTTCCCAGCCTGGAAGATGGCATTGCATCATTAAATCAACCATTTGTCTTATTGTATTGAGGAAGGGCACGTATATTTTCTAACCTTTTGAGTAAGTTTCTGGCCACAAAGAACATGATGATAGGCCATGGCAGGCCCCCACAAAGGCTTCTCAAACAGCTCTCTGACAACTTCAAGGCCAGAGAACTGCTTTATCAAAATTGTCGCAGAGGCCAAACAGCCAGACCCCAAGGGGAGTATGGGATGAGCTCTGGGCAGTAGCAGCTTCTTCCACTTCCACCACGCTCATGTTTTTTCTCATAGGTTCTCACAGTCCTGTTTCTTTTTTTCTTTTCACTTTTTCTCCTGAAGTCATGTCAACTTGTGTGCAGCTCACCCTTCTCCTTTAGATCCTCTTAATTTTCATTCCTTTTGCCAACTACAAGAGCATTATGTCCAGGGGAACAGGAGGGGGTAGAGTCTGAGGCTGTTCTGTGAAGCAGACCAGAAGAGGTGGGCCAGCTTCACTGATCTTGCAAGTTACACTGCAGAATTTTGTTAAGTCCTGACACACATTACAACTCACAGAGGACAGAGGGAGTAGAAGGGTACACCAAAAGCAGCTCACAAGGGCATCTCAGCATTTCTTTGTGAGTAGTGAGCTGCATCCCAGGTAGACCAGTGATACTTTACTTCTCTGTGCTCCTTTCAGATAATCCACAAGCCAGAGAGCCGTTAGTTTTTCCTTTTGCTTCTCCCTGTTAGTCATGTTATATAGCCCTGGCAAAGACCTGTTAGAAGTACTTACGAACAGCACATCACACAAGATCAACCAATTCACCACACTTGACTGACACTGCCACATCTGTGCTTGGTGATTGGGAAATTCTGGTTGTGGCTGATTTTCATATGAAGTTACTGCTACTGTGCCCCTTGTAAATGAATGCGGAGGTCAGGTCAGATCCTAGGAGACCACCATCAGTCTTGACAAAAAACAACACAGAATGAAGTGGTACAGGCCCCATCTTCATCTGGAACAGGAAAGCCCCTTTTTTTCATAGACTCGAGAGATTTCAAAGACTGAAAATCATTCTCTTTCTAGGGCAATAGGTCTAGCTCCTTCCAGTCCAGATTTTATCTCTTGTTTTCCTAAGTATTACAGTCAAGGTTTATAAATAAAGTCACTGACACCCTGAGAGCTGACCATGCTGTAGTTCTGAGAGCTCAGAGCATCTCAGAGACGTGGGACCACATCCATATTGTTTTTCAAAAGGCTTAAATTAGATGCTAAAATTTCTGTTCTTCCTTGAATCTTTAGGAAGTCATGTTTCAGCAACCCTGGCTAATGATAGGAAGTCTGAATTGTTCATCTCTCTCCTGAAGTCATGTGGAGTGGCTGAAAGAAAATGGACATATTATGAGCGACCCAGACCGAGGGGCCTCACTGTAACAACAGGCTGCAGCTGTTGTTACAGACATAAGCAAGGTCAGGGAGATTAAGAAACTGCATACCTTGCAAAGAGATAAGGAAGTTGGACTGCAAAAATAAGAAAACAGAGCAAGGCGGGTGGACACCACACCGGGACCAATCATGAGAAGGCAGAAGGCGAATGGACAAGCAGCATTAACCTATTAGCAATCAGGACATAACGCGTGTGCCTTGTGCTAGTGTATAAATTGCTGTGTATCCCTTAATAAAGTGGCATTAACTTGGTCACATTGTCCGTGACTTCCGCGTCAAAGTCAGACGCTGAGGTAGTTGTAATGTGTAAGTTAGGTACCTATAGCACATAGTCTGAAAATGGCCATCGGTGCTAAAGCTCTATAGAAGATTAGCAGACCATATGCATCTGTTATTTCCTCACTTTGTATGAGTAACTCACCAAACAGGAGAATAAGGTGTCATTCCAGAAGCTCTTTGAACAGTATGTTAGGGAAGGAAATTTTGGAGTGGAAATGTCTCGGTATGGATGAGTCTTGGTATGGATGAAATCTGTCCTTGAGTAAAAGGTACTAGTTGCATGCCCCTCTGAACTCTTCAGTCCTTATTGCATTACTGATCCTTTCCTCCCTCAAGGCTCTTTCACTATGGTGCTGAATTCCAGAAATTCAATAGCCAAGCCATTCCCATTAATATACCGTCTCTCTCCTTCACTATGTTTCCTACACATCTCTATAAATAGATTTAGGCACTACACTTTCACTGTGTTCTTTAAAGCTGTGAAATTCTGTTACCATAGAGATTTAAAAAAAAAATATTTAGCCATGAAAGTACCAATATTAGACTGCAGATTCTTCGGGGCAGGGATTTCCTTTCTGTGTACTGTCCTTAGCCAGACATATTGTAAACATCAGATATTCTACATGTAGATCTGTTTTACAAGCTTTTCCATGGCTATGAATCTTTTCCATCCTCTGGACTTCTCCTTCTCTAAGGCAAAGGAATCCTTTCTATGCCTAATGGGTAAACCTATAGGTGAACAGGTGGTTAGCTGTGCATCTTGGCTGGGTCACCAGGCCCTTTACTTATTACAACTGAGCCTTTGTCTGCATAGATCTTTGCTTTGGTGAGAATTAGACCTAGAAGAACCCATCTGGCTTCCATTCAGCACTGAACTAACTTGAATGAGGTAGAGATTTGCATACATTTACCCTTGGTGATGTGAAAACCACTGCTATCATCTGCCTCTAGTATGGCAGGTCTCAAGGGAACTGGAAGACATCTGCATTATTAAGACTAAATTGAACATTGACTTCAATTACTCCATCTTAATAAAATATCCACTAAGCACAAGAAGAGCCTTTATCAAGCTTGTGTATGTCCTTCTGGAAGCCAAAGAAATGAAGATGTTCACCCTTCTTTTTACCCTCTTCCCTTTGAGGGGATACTAGGAAGGGACCTTCGTAAGCTTCCAGACTATTCAGAAGTCAAATGAATCATTCTGTGGGCATAAAGTTGGAAATCATCCTGTGTTTTAGAAGAAAACGTAATCGACAGGGTTTTAAACAAAGGAGATGCCACAGAAGCAAAAGTTGTCAAGCCACGTCAGTATCTGACTGGTCTCATGCATTATGACTTAAAACGCTACGAGGCTCAGGCAGTGGATAAAGAAAGGACAAGTGAAAGAATAACTCGGCTGCTCCGCTAAGCTTAATAACTGTAATGAAGCGATTTGTTGAAAGGATTGGAGCTGTTGAAGGGGAAGCATGTGTAATATGCACAATACCCAAACTTAGTGGGATTGGTGGCAGCTACATTTTTTCACCGTTGGAAACTGCTTAAAGCACAGGGGACTGACTTGCTTTCTCCTAGTCCTGATTACAGTCCTCCTGCCACAGTAGAGCTGGATGTATGTGGCCTTCTCTGCTCTAGAGATGCCTTGAACTGGTTTAACTGGGGGATCTCTTAGGTTGGAACTGAGATGTATCAGCAGATCCACCTACTGGAATCTTATTTTTCTTCACAAAAAAGGTTCAACAGGGGGAGCAGTATGAGCAGTTCCACTGTTCCCTACCAAGGGGCTCTGCAGCAGCCTTTGCTCTCAGGATGAGAAATTGCCGTGAATGTGCAGATTAGGGCTCTGTGCATAAATAATCTGAAAGACACAGAGGTTAAGGCTTGTCTGGTAGTAATGAAGATTGCTTGAGAGGTAGGCACATGACTAAGATCTGGATTCTCATCACCCTGGACTCCTTCCAGTCAATAGTGGGAGATGGATAGTCTGAATTCCCTTCTGAAAGTACCCTCTCACTAGACATTGGTTACAAACTGATTTTAAGGCAATGATATTCCAGGCTTTAGGGAGCACAGTCAGGCATCTAAATACCAGCAGGATGAATCTGAGCCTGGGAGGGAAGCAAACTGTCTGCCCAACCTTACCCTTTTGTCTGCTTATTTGCCTGTTTCACAAGGAACCGACATTAGTTGTTCTGTATTGCAAAACAATCAAAAGTGATGTGCTTATTCTGCCTCAGTTGCTTTAGGTCTTTCTTTTCCTTCTCCTTACTTTTTTTTTCCTTCTTTATGTCTGATCCCATTATATACTGTACTATTTCTTCCTTACCCTACTGTCTTTGTATTTAATCTGACTTCCCTGTGATATAAAATTGAACATATTTCTCTCAACATCTTACCTCTAGCAACCTATCTAGTTTGTTGGTTTTTTTTCTGTTTTCTTCTGCACTCTTTATTTCCAACTCTCTTTTGCTGCTCTATTTATCTTTAATCCTTTCCTCCTCTTCTGCCTTCAGTGGTTTTCCACCTTTCATTTTTTTCTTACATGGAGAATCTTCATTCCCTCCTGTCACTCTTCTATCCTCTCTTTACTCTCCTTCTCTCCTTTACATCCTTATCCCCCTTTACCCTTTCTCCTGCTTAACTCCCTGTCTGCACACGTGTCCAGATCCTGAGGAATCTGGATTCCTTTTCTTTAGCTTACTCTCCACTCAAAGGGAAACCTTTTCCAGATGTCAACAAGTCTGAAATCAGTACCCATCCTGGTCACCATGTTATCCTAGATTATTGTAGTAGTGAGCAGCAGTATTTATTTCTATTCCCTTTACACAGTAATTTACTTTTCATCAATAGCCAAAGTATATGTCAAACAGTCCTCTCCCATCAGCATAGTCTTCCAGGGTAGGAAGAAGAGAAACAGGCTTTGTCACCTATATGCAAGGCCAATGCAGGCTCTGCCAAGTCAAACTTGGGAAAAGAACGGTATAATTAGGTGGGTTTTGTTGATAACATCCCACCACCAGCCCAGTCTGTACTGGACCAAGTAACTCAGCTAACACCATCTACCATGGTATATCACAGGATTAAAGATGGTCACTCAAGTAGCCAAAATCAAGCGGTAAATCTTTTGCAAACAGAATCGAAGTCTTGAACTGCAACTGCAGGTGAAAAGGAAGCCAGTAACTATAAACCAGAACCACTAAGTGTTAATCCTCAGATATGCACATGTACAGGAGAATGGTGTAATGCATGCCTGGTGTCTGAAGCAATGCAGCAGGCTTCCTAGCATGTCCTCCGTCACCTGATGGTCTAGAAAGCAAGCGAGAACAGACTGGCAAGACAAAGAATGCTTCCGAAGGCAAAGGCCACATTTCTTAGCCAGACACAGAGTGAAAGAAAGAGCTCCTAGACACCATGGCTAGTTGACTTTCTAGTAATAACCATAAATCCAAAAGTGCTCTCAATTTTTCCCAGAACAAAAAGCACAAAAAATGTGAACAAAGGTGATTGATGCCTATTTCAGATCCTGAAAATCTTGTCCTCAAGCTACTATCTGCAACCATATTCTGTCTACTACCATTAGTAAAGTGACCTTTATCCTACTATTGTCCTGGCTAGACACCTGGGAAATACTGCCTCATATCATCTGGATCTGATGACATGAAACCGTATCTCAGTTGCACCCTGGTGGTTTCTCAGTAGAAGCACCTTAGTAACTTCTTCACTAGTTTTACCTGCTCCTCAATTCAGACCTACATCTCAGGTAAAAAAATCCCTTTTCTTGATTGGCATCACATATATTTATAAATACATGCATAAAAAGGGCAAGGGGCAGTTTTGCATAGCCTTGCACACAAGACCCTTCAGGTGAGATGATTCACTCATGACTTTGCTTCCCAGCTCCAGAGAAAAGAATGTGAAAGACCCTTTCACCATAACATTAATGCCTTTCCCCCAAGTCCAGAAAGCACCCAGGGAAATCTCCTGGCAAATCACGTCAAGGTCTTCTGAGAGCTATGAGCCCATCAGCTGGGACAGATGGCATCTCCCACGGTTAGGAATCAGTATTAAGAGGAGCAGAACAACCTCCCTTCCATGACCCTGCCATTCCAAGATTACAGTGTGGCTGCAGGGTCACTGGGTATGGTTAGTCCCAAGGCATAGCAGACCTATGGACAGGACAGAAGAAAATGCAAGTCTTCAGTCCCAGGTGATGTGGATTCTGGGCACCTTCTCCTCCTTGCTCTGGTTTCTTGAGGACAAGTGTGCCGCAGGCTCCATCTGGTTCTGTAATAAAGGATAAATTATTAAAATAAATAAAATATTGATGAACTGTTCTATAAAACAGAAGGCCTTTAAAGTATTGATTAAGAATTGAGAAAGTCATAATGAGTTTTATCTGCAGAAATAATTAGGAAATATTTTTTGCGTGGTAACCCTATTCATGGAGCAGGTAAAAGGCAGTATTTAATACCTGGGCTTGACTGTCATCTGCGTAGCATATATATCATCAAAACGGTAATTTTTTGCAAGGTCATTGTGTTGTCCATCCAAGTTTCACAACAGCATTAATAAATAGATAGCCATCACTATAGTAAGGACAGAATTAATTAAGAAGGTGTAGTTTTTACATCCTACAGTGTATATTTAAACTGATAGTTTTCAAGAAAATATAGCATCAAGAGAGAAAGATATGTAAAAAAAAAATGCTGATCTTTTTAAATAGTTAAAAATAGCTAAATAGTTCTTCCTTAAATAAAGAATAAATACCTGTAATTGTTTTTGGACTTAGCAAGGTATGACCTATTTCAGGTTGGTTCCTCAGAGCCAGCCAAAATACATGTGCTTAGTAATAGCTGTAAAATTGCCAAATGTACAAAGATATTTTGGCATTCACACATTCCTTGTAATCTGCCTCTAGTGGAACTATCAGCAGCCTAGTGTGTTCAGGTACCAGCAAATCAGCATCACGTGGTTCCCTCTGTTGAGGTCCAGCTTCTCTAGACCTTTCCTTGCCAAGGCTTTGTCTCACGAGAAAGCACCATATTCTCTCTCTCAGCCCCTGCACACACCCTTTCCCAGAGTTCTGTCATGAGGGTGACTTGACTTCAGGCTCAGCTTTTTGGGGCAGGTTGCAATGAAAAGCAGTTCTTCCAGTTGGCTTTTAGCACCTGCTGTGCTGTGGGTCCTCTATAGCCTTTGGAGAAAGGCACCTTCAGGGAGTGAGTCAGTCTTACCTAAGATCTAAATCAAAAGCTTGGCACTTCCAGAGGGTGAATCAGATTTTAGCTGGGCTGAATCACTCCCTGGAGCTGTCTGTCAATCTGACCAGTTGGCTAAGTCTCCCAACTGTGGTGCCTCTGAACTGCATCCAGACTAGCTTCTTTTGAGCTTGGTTAGTCCCACAGTTAATCAAAACCTTGTCTATAAAAACCTGCATTTCTCCTTTTGCTCTCTAACCCAAAGCTTACTGGCCTGCCTCTGAATTGCTTGACTTTGTATATCCCACCACGAATTCTTGGTTCTTTAATTTTACTTGTGAGGTTTTCCAGCTGTCTGCCTCATACCCCTGCAGAGCCATGACAGAACTAGCTCTCCTAGCAGGTTTCAGTCAAATAATTCTCTTAAGGTATTTCCACTTGAATAAGATATTATTTCAGTTAATGACCCACTCTTGCCCCATCTAGCAGATCCGTGGGAGGTCCTGCCAATTTTTGGTGGCTTACTACACATTGTGGTGATTCACAAAATGGTAGTTCTTTACCGACATCCACAAAATATGCAGAAACCCAACCTGTCACTGATTTAAAACTGAGTTTCTACGAACCTGATGCCACTGCATCCATTCATAACATGTCAGAATTTACTTGACCCTCTTCTCTTCATAATCCATTAGCTCCTGTCCCTGGGTCACTATCTAGTAATGTATTAGAACAGCTGTTAATAGTGGCATTAAATACCCTCTGTGTAACTTGCAATGGGATGTTGCATAGAGCAAGGTCTCAGATTTAGAGGAAAGGAGTAGCAGAGATAATACGGCACTCTTGAAATATTGGTGTGGAGATGCCAAGATCCATACAGCAGGATCTGTATGTATAGTTAGGGCTTGCTCTGTTTAGAGTTGCAAAGCCTGGGGCACAGATCCACAAGAGTATTTCCACTGCAATACTGAACATTGCAGTGCCTGGCTTTCAAACCCTTCATTCCTGATTTAATGACACTTTGGAGGGTTGGGTGCTAAGGAATCGAATTCACTAGAGCCAGCATGCTGAGAAGAGAGCTACTTAAATTAGCCAATAGGAGAAAACAACAGGAGGGATGAGTTTTAAATCACGTCTCTCTTGGGGATTGAATGCCTTAATTTGACTTCATGGAGATTAGCTTGCAGGCTGCATTGCCTATGCAGGGAGGAAAGTGTTTGAAGGCTCTTTAGCAAAGGCATGACGAAGCCCAATCGTTAGAAGACAGGGAAAAAAAAATTAAACTGGAAGCAAAGTGCATGTTTTAAAGAATCAGGATAATTAACCGCTGAATTAGCTTATCAAGAGATATAACACATTTTTCACAAACTGAGGGGCATCTTGCATTCTGAATTTCTCTGTCAATACTCAAAAGCAACTAAATGTGTGTGTATGATTCAGAAATTACTGGGTGATAATGTTTGTCAGGAACTCAGTGTATATCACCATGATATAGCACCTCCTGTCTTTTAAACAGATTTATCTGCTTTTACCAGGGCTAAATTTGGCCCCATTTCACTTCTTGAGTGCTCAGTGATGTTTTGATATAGAATAATGTGAGTTAGAGATAGTATCAGCTTGTCTTGTCTTCTCTCTGCAGCCATTGCAGGATTGTCCTTTATTTTCTGTTCATTAGTACTTTGACCTGGAGAGTTTTATATATCTGAGCTTTTTCTATTGTTTCCCTTGGGATTATTCAACAGTCTATTAGAGCTCACTACTAGGACATTTTTAATAAGTGAATTGTCCTTCAAATTCTCTGCTCACCTACCTGTCATTTCTTTAAAGCCACACACCCTTTGGATCCAGCTATCCCTCTCTTTTTGGCATTTATTTTTGCTTAGAGATATACTAGCCATGGGTAGCCAACCTGCACCTTTTATGCACTTCAAATTTACCTCTCATTCTGTATCTAGGAGCCTGGTCCACATTCATCCTCCATCTTGCAGTTCCACAACAGGATCCCTGGGAAAACCCTATCACCAGCTGTCTGTGGTCCACTCTCAGTGCTTCCCCACCCTATGTTCTGCAAGGTACAAGGAATATGTGCTGCTGATCATGACCACCTGAAGCTTTGAGTTATGTGATGCGGAGGATCAGGAAAGTCGGCCATGCTTGGTGGATGCTGCTTTCCCCATGGTTTAACCAAACTCTGTATGCTGGGGCATGCATTTGGGCCAGAATGAACCCCATCAGAACCAACAGCCCAATTTTGGCCAAATTGGATCTTTTAATCTTTCCTGCATGACTGCATGACCTCAGGCAGAAGAAACTTGTAATCACATTGGCTTTTCCTTTCAGCACATTGTGTTGCAGACTTGTGACTCATTTATTCATTCTCACTATCCATCCCTCACTAGTCAGCTCTTCAAGTATTTCCCTTTCCTCCAAAAAAAGTAGTTTCAGATGAGTTTTCCCCCATGTGCATATTCCCAGGCTGAATTTAATTTTGTTTTATTTTCAAACTCTTTTTCTTTCTCAGCTTTGACAGTTACAGGGCAAGTACAAGAAGCTACATGGGATTAAAAGCAATCTACATTACTTCTCAGTTCTCCTCGGGATTTGCAACACCTCCTAATTTTGCACCACCTATGAATGTAATTAGCTGATTCTTTATTTTGGATCAGGGATATAACTACTCAGTGAAGAAATGGCCATGATGACATCTGAATAGATTAAATCCCAAAGCTAGGAAATTGTTTTAGCAGTAGTATTTATTTACTTGAGATTCTTAGGTCTGTTTTCATGCCAAAAAACTATATCTTCTGTGCGAACTGAGTAAACTTCATCTTCTTTTTTCGCTAATTTTGCCTTGAAGGGAGAAGTGATTAGATTTATAAGCCTGATGCACACTGTAAAATGCTATATTCATTATTTCTTGTGACTTTGTTATCAGATATGTACTTCCAGTTTTGTGGTTTTTTGGTTTTTTTTTTTTTTTTTTTTTTTTTTTTCCCTGAAGGGGAGGGAGGGTACAATGCCAAAAATGCTAGCAGCTATTCCTGCAGGCTGTCCCCTGCTACATTAGCTGCACACTGTGCCCCAGTACCACTAGCAGACAGCTTTGGCAGACGAGTGTTGCTGATCTGCTATTTCAGCGCCACCAGAGGGAGCAAAAAACATTGTGTTTAGGAGCGGCAAAAGAGCGGCTGGTGCTGTGCTTATTTAGTTTTTTACTCATTAAGTATCATCTGTCTAAGTGAATAGTTTTCTTTTTTGCTTTCAAAGGGATATTTCTCTTGCTTTTATACTTCTACTAGAATTGTCTCACCTATGAACTTCCTGCTTCTTCCAGGGGACTGTCCCAACCCTCAAGGGTGTTGGCTGTAGAAAATTAGAGTCAGCTGCTGTATCCCATCTTAGGTCTGTTGTAGCAACATAAAATGGAAGTAGCACTGCAGTACTAGCAGCAAATCTTATGTGGCAATTGATAAGGAGCAAAAATACATGGAGACCGGGGAAGAAGATGACTGAGCATGTTGCAATGTGCAGCACCATGTCTGTTTCCCTCTGGTGTTCCTCAGGAGCTCCATGTATATAAGCAATAATAAATGAACTGAGCAGTGCTGGGGCATGCTGAGACTCCATCTCCACATGCTACTAGATTTTCAGTAGCTGGGTACAGAAGCAGTCTGCCATGCAGCACTGGACAATACCAGCAAACTGAGAGGAGGTCCTGTGCTTACATCTGGTCATGCAGCCACAACAACCTGGATTTGATCTTGTGTTTCCTGTTGTGCATGTTGCAGCCATTTGTTTCACATCTTATACAGCTCTTTGAGCCAAGGGTCACACCTTGCTGCCTTACTGTGTAGTGCAGCGCTGAAGGCAGCAGGGTCCTGATGCCTAATAGGGAAATAATTATTATAATTAAGAGCATCCAATCGCCAGCTTGGTTACCTTCACAAGAGGTCAGGCTCTGCATCTAAGATTCATGATGGTCTTGCTATTAGTAAACTCATATACTCAGTAAAAAACTGTGCCCTTTGCTCTCCTCATGAGAATTGGTGAAATTATTGAAAATAAACACTACTACCCATTGTGTGGCATGAGGCAAACACAATTACTTTTTCTCTAAACTTTCAAACAAATTCATTAAAGGAGCAGGAAGTCAAGCCTGGTAATGTCTAAGATGCATAGACCCTACAACTAATTACCTTAAAGTTTCTTATTTCTAGTTCAGAACTCTGGATGCAAATGCTGTGTATATACTTCACATTTAGTTGTCTTTCTACTAAATACGTATGCTATTGATTGGAGCCATAAATTTTACAACTGGTCTTAAAAAGAACAGAACAAGTCCTTGGAATTTCCTCATGAGTGCAACTGCAGAATTTTGCCACAGAATTAAGAAAAGCCAAACCTTGGATTAATTATTTAAGAGGCCATTTTGTGCCTGGATATGCTCATGGTGGAGGGATTACTGGGAGAATTTAGGAAAGCTGACAGTGTTAAACAAAATATGCATTAGAAAGGTATCCAGGAGAAAACCTGTTTCTCTAAATGAAAGGAAGAGGGTAGGATGTCACAATAACTCAGTACTGAACATGGCTGTTGTCTGCTTTCTGTGGAGAATTTCCACTGTCCAAATGAATTTCTAAATCTTTAATGCAGTCAGCAAAGATTCTGAAAGGTGACCTGGAGAAGATTTTCTGAACTGAGCCTGTAGGTTCAGACTGCAAATTCAAGTACCTAAACCACGTAAATACCCTATTTGATTACAGCCTATCATAATTCACTAAAAAGGTCCTTTCCTACCTCAGCAAGGCTCTGCAAAATGGCCCAGAAGAAGGTAGGATGGAGTAGGCATCTCTATATTTCATTTTCATTTCCCTGGTTTTGTCACCACTTTCCTGTTTGTCTCAGGATAATCCACTTCTCCTTTGCTGAAGAGGTGCATAAAGTGGAGTATAAAACGAGGACTGCAAGCCTCTGAGAGAGAAGAGTGGTAAGTGCCAGTCAAGCATGATGGATAGACATTACTGACACAGAAACAGTATGGGATAACCTAGTCCCTGAACAGAGAGACATCAATAGAAATAGCGAATGTGAAGCAAACTCCAAATGTGATAAAACATTTGGCATTCTTCTTGCATGCAGGCTTAAAAAAAAAAAAAAAAAAAAAGCATATACCCACTTCAAGGAAAATCTACATTAAGTATCTCACAACCTTCAGCTTTTCAGAACACATTTAAAGGATGGAACTGAATGAACACAGTCAGTGTACAGAGTGCTTGGCACAGAAGCGATTAAGGTAGGTTTTTCTTAGTGTCTAGAAATGTGAAATGTGTGAGAAAACAGGCAAAATAACACTTTAGCTTCAACAGTCCACCTGAAAAGCACTGGAGAAAAATTAGTTGTATTATTATTAAAATTGATCTAAGCTAGATCAGTAGCACAAGTAGAAGAAATCAAATCAACGGGATAATATTTCTCCAGCTAACCTGAACTCTGCATTCATAGGAGTTTGGATGGAGAAAGTTGAGGATCAGTGCAATCATCTCTGAAACGTCTAGAAATTTTGATGGAATAACTGGAAAGAGAACAGATGAGAAATGACTGTAGTTTTTGATCTTTGCCAAGTAGACCTAAAGCTTGTTTCCTGACTTGATCTCATCCTGCTTACTGCTTAGAGAGAAAAAGCACAGGAGAAATACAAGAACAAATGGAGCTTCTGGATCAGAAATGACCAAATTCAGAGCCAGAAAATCATTACCTGTGGCCTTGAGCATGGAACTGCATGGTCTGACCACAGCCGTTAACTCCTTCAGGTTTTCTGGGTTAGTGTCTGCCATCTTTCAAAGCATTGTACTTTAGGCTGGTGATAGTGGTTTTTAAAAATCTATGGTATGGGCCACCATGTGGACTTTAATGGGATTGGGATTTCATTCACACTGTCTGCATGGTGTTCACAAGACTGACTTGAGTGCTGAGTAATACTGCTTGAGCTAGCTTTGAACTCAGTATATTGGGTGTTAGAATTGACCTTGACAAAGAAATGCACACCTTAGTGGTGAATGTTTCACACAGACACACTCAAGCAATGAAATTCTCACTGCCTGATTCCCCAAGGGATTTAAATGTCTTATTCCTACTGACTTCAGTGGGAATCAGGTACATATGAGAGGACAGTGGTCTCCCTTCCTGCTATTGTGGGATATGGAAAAAAGGTGGAAGGGATTTGGCAATGATGGCTTCAAATATTTCCTGTGCCCTATATGTCTGAAACTACCAAGGGGCTTCCTGAGGCTCTGCTCTGTGATAAAGCAGAACTGTGGCTGTTCTGTCTTTCCAGACAGAGATCATGAGAAACATAGAAGAGCTGTAGTGCGCAGTGAGACATCCTCATTCTCCAGCAGTCAGGGTGGCAAAAACCCTTCATATGAGCTCCAAGGTATTTGTCAGAAAGTGTGTTTGGATGCCTGAGACTTGGAAGGTCAAAGCCATTCAGTGCAGGCAAGAACCAGGCTGCTGCGTGACACAGGCTTGTCTCCGGATGTACAATCAGGCACAGCCCTGAGCTGCAAAGTCTGATTTTTGGATCTAAATTCTTCAATATCTTAAATATGTCTTTGTATCCCAACAACTATTGGGATGCTGGTGCTGATGAAACATCTCATTTGGCCCCCTGATTTCATATCCCTGACTGAGTGTCCCTTTTCTGACTATTGTCCTGTGCAAGCCTTTTCTCCTTTCAGCAACACTTGTCTTATCCCTCTAGGCCCTTGTGCTGGCAATGTATCTTGGTCAGTTAAAGCCACTTGTGACTGTTAGTCTCCTGACTTCTAACCCTCACTCTGGGGTGTCATAACAGCCAAGAAACAGACCCTCTGCTGTGCTTTACCACCTGCTTAAAATTCACATGGGGTAAACCTAGTCAAAATGAAAGGTCTTGCTTCAAATACATTAAAATCTTTAAAAGCAACCATTGCTGCTAAATCTCCTGATTTTCTGAAATATTTAATTCCAGTTGAGTGAAAGGATTTAAACAGACTGTGCTTTGGGAAGGTGGCCCATAAGCTTTTAAAGAATTCAAAATCGCTACAAAGCAGTGTGCTCTCACAGGGGCACACACATATGCACATCAACACACACACTTGCTCAACCAAGCCTACACTACCAAAGGAAAGGAAAATTTTAAAAAGATTTGAAAGTTTGTTCTCGGAGATGATATAGCAGGTCATGAAAGGAAGGCAAAACAGAAGGCCCACGCAAGAGTTTAGAGTACATTTTAAAACTTGTCTCTGATTCCTGCAAGAGGCCCAACCCACGTTACCATCCACAGCTCAGCTGCTCTCACACAAGCTGAAAACCAAGTACTCTGAAACCAGTATGAAGCAGGAGGCTATGAGGATTATTTACCTTAACTAGCCTTTCTAATTTCCATAATTTCTGCTGCTTAGATGACTGACCCCTGACTCTTTTCCTTTACCAGGATTCAGAGTTATTATCTCTGCAATTAAAGCAGTTACAGAGGGACATTTGAAATGCAGGTTCTTTTAAATTATTGCTAATAGAAATATTGAGGAGCTCTGTTAGCTTTGATCTCTTATCACATCGTGCACAGAGCTCACTCCTGTCTCTCTCTCCCTCCCTTTCCCTCTCCAAGCATGGCTGCTCCCAGCGTCTCTGTGTGTAATCAGACGTGTCACACCTCCACAGAAGTAAATTTGGTTTATTTAAAAAGGAAAATTAAATTAAAACTGTTTAGGAATTAATTGTGACTGTCTTGGCTCAATGTAGCATATTATCCTATTGTTGGCACATCAGGGCAAAATATTAGCTAACCCAGTTTTGGAGTGGGAGGGGGAGGGAGCACATGCACCTAAGCAGGCAGCAGTAACTTCTTGGAGACATGTTACTTATGCTTATGAAGTTATTATTCTTTTGGAATAATTAAGTGTGTTACATCAGCTGATCCTTTTAACTGCAGAATCTGTCATTTTATTTATGGGAAGAAGCACCACGTTGCATCTATATCAGCAAAAAGACTTTATACATTGCTTGCCTAACAAACTCATGTGCACTTACATAATGTGGTCAACATGCCTAAGCCAGGCGGTTAACCATCTTCAATAAAAATAAAAACCATCAAGGCATAGGTTATAATAAGAAGGCAAAAGAGAAATAACTTTCCATCGGAAGTGCTATGAAGGAAAAAACCCTGATTTTCGACAAGACAGTTCCTGCAAAAGCAAAATATTATCCTCAGAATGCCAACTTCTTTCTATACCATCACCAGGGTCTTTATGACACACTTGTAAACGACACATGAAAAAGTATCACTTTGTGGGGAAATGTAACATCTCAAAGGAAACTCAATTTCACAACCGCATATCGTAGAATCATAGAATCATTAGGTTGGAATAGACCTCTAAGATCATCAAGTCCAACCGTCAACTCAAGACCCCCACGCCCACTAAACCATGTCCCAAAGTGCCACATCTACATGTTTTTTGAAGACCTCCAGGGACGGTGACTCCACCACTTCCCTGGGCAGCCTGTTCCAATGTTTGACCACTCTTTCAGTAAAGAAATTTTTCCTAATGTCCAATCTAAACCTCCCCTGGCGCAACTTGAGGCCATTTCCTTCTGTCCTATTGGTTGTTACTTGGGAGAAGAGACCGACCCTCGCCTCACTACAACCTCCTTTCAGGTAGCTGTAGAGAGTGATAAGGTCTACTCTCAGCCTCCTCTTCTTCACAATAAAAAATCCCATTCCCTCAGTCACCCCTCACAAGACCTGTTCTCCAGACCCTTTACCAGCTTCGTTGCCCTTCTCTGGACACGCTCCAGCACCTCAATGTCCTTCTTGTAGTGAGGGGCCCAAACTGCACGCAGCATTCGAGGTGCGGCCTCACCAGTGCTCAGTACAGGGGCACGATCACTTCCCTACTCCTGCTGGCCACACTACTGCTGATACAGGCCAGGATGCTGTTGGTCTTCTTGGCCACCTGGGCACACTGCTGGCTCATGTTCAGCCAGCTGTCGACCAGTACTTGCAGGTCCTTTTCCACCAGACAGCTTTCCAGCCACTCATCCCCAAGTCTGCAGCGCTGCATGGTGTTGTTGTGACTGAAGTGCAGGACCCGGCACTTGGCCTTGTTGAACCTTATGTAGTTGACCTCAGTGCATTGATCCAGCCTATCCAGGTCCCTCTGCAGACCGTTCCTACCCTTGAGCACATCAACACTCCCACTCAATTTAGTGTCATCTGCAAGCTTGCTGTCCCCAAAACTGAGCCCTGGGGAACACTGCTTGTGATGACCCACCAGCTGGATTGAGCTCCATTCACCACGACTCTGTGCTCGGCTGTCCAGCCAGTTTTTTTATTCAGCATAGAGTATAGCTGTCTAGGCCATGAGCCACCAGCTTTCCTAGCAGAATGCTGTGGGAGATGGTGTCAAAGTCCAGGTAGATAACAACCACAAAATATTTTGTGAAGTAATGAGAAAATGAAGTCAATAAACTATGCTTAGTGTGAAAATCCTTAAAAATTAACATCAGCCCTCCTGCTTGAATTAACTTCATCTGTAGAATGTATCGCAGTTGGAAACCCAGAATCCTGACAGGAAAAATAGCATAGTCGCTTGGGTTAAACACATTTTCCAGAATCCAGTCCCTTATTTGACTTAGTTTGTGTGGCCTTGAGCAAGTCACCTTTCCAGATATAAACTTCCATACCTGAAAAATAGATTTGATATACTTGCGGTGATACCACACGCATGAATTCACTGCTGTGTCCCTGGCATGCTGAAGACATCAGTGCTACATAAATACAGAGCTCTGCCTGAAATACTAATGCTGTTCTGGTAATGGCAACAGAACCCACTTTCTCAACCTCTTGTATCCATAAGTGTCTCGATCAGAACAGGTGTTTTAAGGTGGTTGTAACAGCTCAATACTCAGAATGACCTGATACTGAGCGGTGATTTAGAAGGACTGTCTCAAGTACAGCTCAAGCACAAACGCCATCACTTCCAGGTGTCTGAAGTACCAGAGCATGTTGCATATTGCTGGTGAGTGGCAGAATATTAGCACAGAACTTTTCTGTAATTAGTGAGGGTATAATAGAATAAAGCAGCCTTTATTGGTGACAAACAATAGGTGGACGCTCTTGTTCTAGGAAGAGGATAAGTCTTTTCACATACGAAAATGACACTTCAGGTGAAGTCTTTAGTCTGGGAACAATAGTGTGCAGCAATGAGAAATAAGGAAATGATTCTATGGAGTGCCTTTAAAATTCTCTGCAGCCCAAGTGAAATTGGAATATAAAGCTTGGGAAAGAGAGACAGGAAGGTGCTACTGGGAAAAGAGAACACAATTTGGTATAATTTAGAATAGATATCAGAGGTTGGGTTGTAGATATCTCACCCACGTATTCCCAACTACTAATAACCTGTTGCTCTCTGACAGTTGAGTGTGGAGGTACCCACACAGCCCATCCTTGGAAAATTAATTCCATGTGCATCTATCTATGGAATTAGAAGTTCTGGACTAGTTGTAAAAGGATGTTTAGAAATTTATAGGTGTACAACAACATTTTGTAAGAGTTTGGTCTTATGGTTTATCTGTTGTATTGCTGACATTATATCCTGAATGTATATTTTGCTGACTGGCATTTAACTACCTGTCATTAATAAATCAACAAAACACTTCAATCCTGATCTGTTTTAACGTGAACATTGCAATTCTTCCCTGTTACAGCAGATGTCTTATGACTGGGGCATTTATTATATACAAAAAATATAATCTGTGTAGACCACTAAATCAGGGTCAGTCCTTAGAACCGGAGATTTTTTTCTTTAAAGAAAACCAGTCAATTAAATCTGAATAAATTGAAGCACAAAATGAATGGAATGAACGTTTTACTAAAGTCTGTATCTCCATTGATATATTTATCCAAATTTACAAGAATATTATAAACTTTGCTTTGAATCTGACTGAGCTAAACTTGAATGTGACTATGACAAATTAACTTTGGATACAGTCCCAGAAAAGAGTCAAAATTGAATTAGGGTCTCATACCTGATTAAAATGGATTTAATGTCACACTTGGAAAGAAGAGAAAAAGAGCTTGCCTCAGTGGTTAGCTGAAATAGATGAAGCCTCAGGAACTTGAAACCAGACATCTTGATGTTATCAAAATAATTCAGACCAATAGAGTTAGTGAGTGTTCCCCTTTAAGATACTGACTGTATTATATTCTTGGTTCTGTCACATCAGGTCATAAGTGATGTTGATCTTGATCAAGTGGAAAAAGTAGAAAAAATGGATGAAATTAGAAGGGGCTAATGACACAACTCATTTTGAGATCAGTTCAGATCAGCTGAAGGGACTGGATCAGCAATTTTTGACCAGAGGCAATCAGGATATCTGCTAGAAGAAGGTAATTAGACATCCTAGAATCATGAGTTGCCCAGCTGGAAGCTAATGAGTTATGGAGCCCAAATGAAGGAGAAACAGAGCCTAATTAGGCTAAATAGGAATTTCTGCAGGAACAGGGAAATGTCAAGGAGCAGAGAGAAAGCCCTCTTCCAGTGCTTTTAAACCAAATTAAAAAAAAAAGTGTCTTTTTTAGCATAATTATTACTATTTTTATTGCGAAATTGAAACCACCTTCTCTATATGTCTCCCTCCCTCATCTTCTGTTGCCCAAATCAGTGCTCTCGTCCTTCTCAATGTAAAAGGTCCATTATTAGTTCTCCAGTTGGACAACACAACGTCTTATCATCGAGGTTTGCTGCACAGGGTATGGAAGCAGAAGAGGAGTATTGCTGGCAGTATCAGTGAGGTATGACTCTCCTTGAACACACAAATCTAAACTTTATCACCGCTTAAGGGGTCCCATACTAAACCATGAAAGACATTCTATTTGGAACTATAATTTTGCCTTCATATTTTAGAGTCTTTCAGACTCCTTCCACATCTGCTCCCTCGCTATTTACTAGATAAATCTAGACAGCAGTGAAACTTGGAGAAAGTTTTGTTTGGATTCATATAGCTTACAAAGGAGATCTTTGGACCCAAGTAAATCTTCAAGATGTGTGTTTTTGAATCTCATTGTGGCTCCAAAATTACCTCCAGTCCATGCATGTATTTAAATAAGGAATCCTAAAGCAGAAACTACACTCTTTGGGAATCTACCCACCTGTTCTCTAGCCACAGTTCCATAACAGGCAGCATCATAAATCCAGGCACAGCAATTACCTGGACCCTGACTGCATGGGAGGAAAGAGGGAAGCTGAGAACACCCACATGCTACTGCCAGCGATGCCCTCAGGTGTGTTGTGGTGAGGTATTGGGCTGAATGAAGGTTAAGAGATAATGACAAGAGAGTAGCAGGTGTATCAGCAGATAACAATTCTATTCAAGGAAGCGAAGATTTTCAAAATGGTTGCTTAAAGTGAAATATATAAATAAGTGGCCTTGACTCACTTCTTCATTAACAGATGGTTGCCTTGTATGTGATTTATTTATTTACTTATGTTGAATAGAATGTAAGAGCCAAACTTTGGTCACCAACTTCTGAAACTTCTAGACTTTCTGTGTAAAAAAGTGTTGTGAATGAGGGCTATCTGGTATTCTGCATGTTACGCACAGTCTCACCAAGACACATGCGTAACCAAAGGATCAGGGAACAATCTAGGTCAGAAAGTACTCTTGGATGTCACCTGATCCAAGACTCCACCCAAGGAAGGGCTATTGTCCAGGGTAGGGCAGGGCTAGGTCAAAAACAAGACATAAAGTGGTGGCTTCTGCTTCCCTTCCCCAAAGACACACATACATTTAATGCATGCACAGTGCAGTGCTGTGGCTTTTGCCCCGATTTGCAATCCCATCACCACAGGCCAACATAAACCAGGCTGTAGTGATGCCTTCACTCCTAGCTTAGCTATGGACACACTCTCTGGCCACTCGATCCAACACAGCATTTTCTCACATGCTGGTGCTGAAGGTCCTCTAGAAGTCAGTACAGAAAGTTTGATGGATGACTTGGGGATCCCTATCTGGGAAGACTTGTAGGTAGTTTAATGTTATCCATGCCTGCATCTACAAAGGCTCTGCTGAATCTGATGGCAAAAGCAGGTCTACACAAAGAAATAAAACAGATATAAACACCTAGCTGAAAAGAAAATAGGTTTGTCCTGTGCCATATTCATTCTGCCTGCTAAGAAATGGGAGAGAGCTTGAAGTTTTCAGTGACACTCAGTGAGCAGCACAGACAAATGCCAAAATGACAAAGCGTGCATATGAGAGAAGACAAATCATATTCTTTTCTCAGATTTGACCTTGTTAAAAACACAGACATAAGGCAGCTCCTAATGTGAGAAAATTTCATGGTGCATATTCAACTCCAGATGAGTCTTTAGATGTTGTTAATGACAAAGAAAAAAAAGAAAACAAACAAGAAAAACCTAACAAAATAAGCTGCTGAGGAAGTATTGTAAAATCCACAATGGTATCTCTTGGGGCAAGAAGGAGGAAGAAAGGTTTATAGAGAGGAAACTGAGACCATAATTCCCAAACACAGTGGTAGCCTATCCCTTCCTCCAAGAGGCTGAAGCCTAATTAGATAAGATGGACCAAAAGTCTTTTGCCTGGGCTGCCCTCAGTATTTTCTCCCACTGAGAGGAAACATTTGGCTGTGCTAGTTTCATGGCTATCTGTGGACAGCCATTTTGAAATTTCTGTTTTGCTTTCCACAGGTTCAGAACTGGAGGAGGAGTGATTGCACCTCTTGGGCCTACCCATGTACGTGGTCCCATCAAATAAAGGAAGAAAGCTATTTTCCATTTTACAGAGGGGAATGGAAACAAAAAGAGAGTCGATAGTTTTCATATAGTCTTTGGCAGACTTGGGTACTCAGCCCATTCTCCTGAATTAGCAGCACTATGATTTAATTTCAGGGTCAATCACGTTGGTGGGATAGTGTCAAGGCAGTGGACACTTTTATCGCTGGACAGGATCTCCTGTTTGGGCTTGCAGGGAAGACCTGCGGTAAATATAGGACCTATATAAGAACTGTTCTGTTGGGAAGGTTAGCAAGAGTGGTATGAATCTCCTGATTGAGCCAGGAAAGAGATTTCATCTGCTCTGTGAATGTGAAAACTCAACAGGCTGTTCTTCCTCATGGGGAGGCTATTGATAACAGCTTGAAAGACAAATGTAATTTTTTTCCTGAGGTGGGGTGAGTGGGGTAGGAGGGAAGAGCAAGGCTCATAGCAAGTGTCTTTGATGAGGGAGACATAATATTCCTTCTTTTTGTTTCTTTTTTTTTTTTTTTTTCCTTCTTCCTGTTCCCTTATATCATCCACCTTATATAATGTTCCTCTTTTCCCATGGCTGTTCATCCTTCTTTGCCTCCTCTTCATGCATCTCAGTAACCCCATGCACCAAATTCAAACTCTGGACTGGCCCCATTGCCTCCCCAAAGCTCATGGGCTGAAGCCAAGGCCTGTTTTACTTGCTCCTCAGCCTGCCAAATCCACTTGCTCTCTTGACTTCATATGTCTGTGAGCTGTCATCAGTGCTTCTTGGATGCCCCAGCCTGCTGTGTGTACAAACCTGTCAATCAAACTGACATGGCTCAGTCATAACGCCTGTTGGGGTTTCCAAACAGCAAGGAAGCCAACCACCAGCAGCAGTGAGAAGAAATGTCAGCCTGGCAGTGGGCTGTTGGAAACCACACGTGGGAAGGAAAAGAGTCAAAGCAGAGCTCAGGGCTGGATGACACTGTAGTCTGAACTGCAAAACTGTTCCTACACTCATCCAGCAGGCACCAGCTGTCCCCTGTGGGGAGCAATAACACTTCCATATCTCCTTGGGCTTATAAACTTACGTTTGCCCTATCACCAGTCTGCTAAGTGACTGAACACTGCTCCCTAGCAATCGCTACCTTGTACTGTGGAGAGATCTCTAGATCTCATTTGCCAGATTGGAACACCATGCAAATTGGGCTTCACCACCCATGGAACCAGCATTGAGACTGACTTACTAAACACCAGTGGTGCAGGTAAATGCCACACGTATTGCACCCTTCAACCTGCTCAATTTAAATGTAAAGATGCACTTCCTTTGCCAAAACCTAATGCTGATAGGTCAAATACAGGCCTGAATGATTCCAGGGAAGCTTAGCCACTGCTGTCAGATTTGCTGTATGTAGATGGTTTTCCCTGTATCTCATAATCATCAGATGCAAGCATGCCCACAACCCACAACTCCTTTATGCTCCTTCATTCTTCCTGGATATACTGTAAAGGAAAATAAACAAACAAACAAAAAAGAAAAAAGAAAAGAAAAAGTGTGTATCTGCTATAGAAAGACAGTGATAGAAGGGAAGCAATTACACAAGTTGTGAAATACTGGAGCCCATTTTCTCAATGACAAGTTGATCTGGACCTATCATTGGCAGGATGAAAGGTAACAGCAAAGGATACATGGTGTACTAAATTTGAAATAGGACTCTGGCAATTGAATATCAATATGCAGTCAAAACAATAACAGTAAGCAAACTTGCAGGCAAATCCCTGGGTTCATATTAAAAGTTAAAAAAAAAGCTGGAACTACACACATTTCAAATGGCACTCTGTCTCCCTCTCATGGTGTGCCTTTCCTCCTATTTCTAATCAGAAAATACCACAAGCTGGCTGATGTAAAGGATCCATTGCTTCTGATGTGGTCTACCTGGAAGAATCAGAAGGACCTGGCACTGGTATATCACCAGCTCAGCAGCTTAGGCTAAAAGACCTAGATGGGTCTAGGTCTTTTACCCAGGTTGTGGTAAAACCAGCAGCATCTTAGCTGCATATAGGAGCTGCTGCTGGAGGTGCTCTGAGCGGTACCAGGGACTATTTATTTAGATTGCATGGAGCAGGTCTTTTCTTTTCCTTGAACCTTGCAGAGTTATGGAGCTGTATTTCTCCTAGTCAGCTACAATCACATCTTTAGTTCTCTTAATCCTTCAGGATAAGGAAAGAATGTGATTTTGCACAGCTTTTCTGCCCTTTTCAATTAAAGATAGCAAATGCAGTATCAAACATTTTTTCTGCTGTTTTTCCTTCCTTCCTTTCCCTTTCTCTACTCTACTTTTTTCCCTTTTTTTTTTTTTTTTTTTTTGTTTCTCAGGCAAAGCCCACTCTTCTATCTTCAGTGTCCCAACAAGGATGTGAAGTAAAACTAGAGTCAGTGAGCTACAACTGTACAGTACACAGGATCTGTACGGCAGAGCCTGACTTCTTGATATACTCGTTCTGTTACAAGGTTTATATCAAAGTGTTAAATGCAGCCACATAGGTAAGATAGTGAATCTGCTAAGCTGAAGATACAACGTTTCTTTCTTACTTTTTTTTTTTTTTTGTATGTATACAGACTTCCCACCAGAGTTATTATGCACTTTACCTTGAGTGGTCCTTCTTACAGAAACTCAGGAACAACCTATACATATTTTGAAAAAGGCCCAGTGAATCTTTGAATCTTTATGTTCCACATGTGTTAACAGGGATATTAGGCAAGACATTTATGGATCTTGAACATTTTTTTCCCACTCTCTATCGAAAAGATAAGCCTAATGTATGCAAAAAGCAGCAACATTTTCCCACTCAAGTCATATGAATATTTAACTGTAAGAGGTTTCTCTTTGCCTAAGCTGGAAAAGGAATCACTGGGGGTAAAACCTGCGAGGACCTGAGACTCCTGAGCAGGGACATGCAGTGCATTCACTCACAGGATGCTTTTCCCACCTATCCCTGGAGAATTGTCCCTTGAGATGCTGATCTGGGGACAGCCAGTCACGTGCTGAACACAGAGAGACTGCAGTAAGTGTGATGGGTCAACTCTGGAGTTATCCCAGAATTGCATTGACCGTGAAGTGACATATAAGGGTTTATCTGCTGAAAATGCCAATACTGTGTAAAATCTTAGTACTGCTCATGATCTACCGGCTGCATTCAAAGAAACAGATTGTTCCCATCTGTGCTGGCCAGTGTCTGGGAAGTGTGGAAATATGCATCTCAGCAGTATCTGCTGTACCACACAGTTTCTCATTCTCTCTTCTGACTATTGTAGCTACCACCATCATTTCCATCTCCTCTTCCTCAAACCCTGGAAAATGGCAAAGACTGTGAAAACTTGCCCTGTTAGGTGAAGAAGATTGAGGCTCAAAATATGAAATGCACCAGAGAGGCTCCAAAGTGTGGAGTTTGAAACCTTCCCCACCAGGGCACAAGTAGTTACTGCGAAACAACTCAGATCCAGGTTTGTGGCTGTTTGATGCCACTGACAGTTAATCTTAATGCACATATTAACTGCACAACAAGGAGTGAGGCTATTGCTGTGGGCCAAACAACTAACACCTCAGTGTGTTTCAGGAAGCAAGCAAGCTTGCTAAGGTACCAGACAAGCAAGGAGCTGGTGGCACTGGTGGCATACATGAAAACTGCACAGTCCTTGATCAAGTTTGAAAGAAGTACTGTTAGGTTTGTCATGTTAGTTTTTTTAGCCACAGACAGACACCTGGGTTTTACAGCAGCTGATCTGGTTCAGCTTTGTCAGTGCATCTTAATCCTGATTGCCAGAACCACTTTTTTTTTTGTTTTTTTTTGTTTTTTTTTTAATGCTGGCCTCTGATTTAATGTACTGTTCCCTATCTGATATCAATTTGCTTATGCCATGGCAGTCTTGTGTCTCTCTTGTGTGTACAACTGTTTCTGAAGCTCCCCAAGTTTAAGACCCAGACATAACTGTACCCCAGAGACCTCTATAAGTAGATACCTGCACCTTTGCTGTTGTAGTCCTCTGTCTCTGCCAAGCAAAGTTGCTGATTGCACAAAACCATTTTGTGGTTTGCTCTACTGCAGCACAAACAATTTTCGATATTGTAACTGAAAGAAGGAGGGAAAACTACTTTACTAAGGATGATAACACTAACACAGAAAATATTCTTGCCAAAACATACACTTAGTTTTCCTTTCCACCCAGATAAAATGTTCAGTAACTATAATTTTACTTAAAGCTGAAAATGAAAATGGGGAAATGAAATAAATTTTGTTCCACTTGATCTCGAAGCAGTCTTCAAGATTTTAAAAAAAACACATTTTGGGGGGGATAATGTTGAAGTGAAACATTTCAGCTTTACCCACCCTCCACCTTACGTGTTTCTTTTATTCGTTTTCGTCTAAAGCAGTCCACAAATCCAACCTCAATTTGCGAACAGCTTGAGTAATTTTCAAACTGCATTTTTAGTTAGCAGACAATTATACATTTCAGAAATACCAATGGCTCAGGCATTGTAAAGAAAGGCTAAAGAGGAGACACCAAATTCATCTTTATTTCTGACGAGAATCATTCCTTGGGATTCTTGGCTGCTGTGGTTAGTATACTTCTCTGGATCTTCTTTGTTATTTTGCCTTTATTGGCTACTTTTGGATGAAAGAAAAAGGGAAAGATAAGTCTTTTGGTGAATTGGATGCTCTTGTTGCACTTATAGCACATTTCCTTTTGTGTTGAATGCCAGACTCTGTTCTTAGGGTTTCTTGCAACTTCTGTTTTCACAGCCCATCAGTTTCTTTCATTTGTGTCAGCATTAAAAAAAAATAAGTGTCTGGTGCCCTTTTGTAAAGAATAAAAAGGAAACAAACCCTGAGGTATCATGGAAAAACGGTGGTAAGAGAAAAATATTCTGTTTAAATGTTATGTGCACTTAGTGGTTGTCTTGCTTTAACTTCTGACTTTAGCCACAGAGGCACACATTTTCAGAGACCCGAAGATTGCTTATGAGTTTTGGCATTTGAAAATAATAATAAAAAAGAATAATCAGAAGCTACAAGAGCAGAGGATCGGGAAGTGGGATGCGGGAAAAAACCCGGCTTCTGTCCATGGTTCTGGCGGGGGAAAGCGGCCGCCGGGGCCGGGAATTCATCCCTGGAAGGTGAGAGCGAGCTAATGGCCTGCCATCCACATGCGAACTAGCCTGTGAGAACCACCGTTAGGATTTATTGTGTGTGCTGTACTGATGCAGGAAGGCTGCGGTGTCTGCAAGCAGTGCTAAGGGTTCTGCAAGCAGAGGTTTGGGAGCAGTCAGTGGCTTGGCAGGGTTAAAGTCCAGCTGAAGGGAAGTGAGGCAGAGACACTACAATATACTACCCTTCAGTTAGGCACAGAAGCATGTCTTCTTCTGAAGTATCCCAATGAGTTTTTTTCTTGTGTGTGTACACAAAGGTATCATCAATGTTTTGAGCAGATCTATTGAAAAATATCTGCAGGTCAAGTTAAACAAGGAGATTTGCCTTGGTCTCTGGACCAGAGGGGGGCTCCTACCGTAGCTAGTCAAGGGTCTTGATAGTCTTCTTCATAGTAACAACTAATGGGCATTCAATAGATGAGCCATGGGAGATTATTACATGAGATTGGACACAATCAAAGCCTTGTAATTGAATAAAGGGGCTTACACAGTGGATTAAACCCATAAGTCTTCTAATTTGCTGATCTACATCTAATAACAACCTCAGAGAGATGTGTGGAGGTCTCCAGAGTGGGCAGAATGTCTTCTTGGTATCAGCCTGCTCTCAAACAACTACAGACAGACCTAATGCTGGAGTGTATGAGGCAGTTTGGGCACATTGAATTAAGAGCTGAGCTGTCCCAGAATACTGGCCCTGCAGAACCATTCTCATTTAATGGTTATAACCTGGGAAGGAGGGTAGTTGGAAGAACCCACCCTGCATCTTGCATCTAAAATTATTTCTCTGCATTTTCAGAGTCAGGAAAGCACAAGATGAAACATACATGAAACACATATGAAACACGCTGAATTTAGTTTTGCATCTCTAAAGCCCAGTTTGAGAGGATTTACAAAACAGAAATATGACCTTTTCAACCCATTTCACGGCAGAATTAAATCAAAGCATTCCAGAGCAACTGTCAAATGCAGAAGAGACTGATTAACTGACAAAAAGGTAGTAGAAATCCGTAGTAGATCAAATCATGCAAGAACAAAACTACGCTGCAATGTAAATGGATGTTTTAATATAATGGTTGATCTTCTCTGTAACACTGATTCGTTTTATGTGATAGCAATATTTAAGAGCTTGCAAATCCTATATGCTCATATAATCAATATAGCATATAGATGTGTTTTCTTCTTGATTGACAAATTGCTCAATTTGCACATCTAGCCCTGGCAGTGCTTAGGTATAGTTGCCAAACCTAAATCCAGAAGAGTGGAGGAATATGAAGTACATCTAGCCTAGCATAAAATCCATGAGAGGTAATGGGATAAGCTGCCAGTGCTGGTGCAGATTGTTTTGCTACCAACAAAAGGGAGCTACCTTTGCTCATCTAACCCTCAGCATAATGCAGTGGTTACACAGGTTATTATTCATAACACATTCAAGGAATATAGAGCATATAAAGCTCAGGACTGGAATGATGTTTGTCTTTGTGTTGTGTGACAGTACAACATGCAGCAGCAGCAGAACTCCTGGAACAGGGCTGGGTTGCTAGGCACTGTGTCCATATAAATATTAAGTCCTAATGATATATCAGCAACATACGTCACTGCGTGTATAAATGCATTTGCTTCAGCATGTGCTTAAGTGCTTTGCTGAACTGAAGCCATGAGTATTAAATGGCTAATCTGAGTGGGAAAATGCCAGAGGAGAGTGGTCTTAAAAAAGTGAAATCAAGCTCTTCCTTGGAATGATAAACAAGTGTATATAAAATGAGCCACAAAAGCAGTTGTAATAATGCTGTGAGTGGAGTGCAGATAAAGGATAGGAAGTTATAAGCACTAATGCAGTTCTGCTAACTTCAGTAGATATGAATTTATTCTCAGTGACTATTTGCTTTGATCTGGACCTCCCACCCCACCGGTAAGCATGTTTCAGGACTCAACCTACTGCTGAGAACAACAACAGAAATCCCTTTGTAACTGAATATAGTGTACAGAATTGCTGTGATGGGAATCGAAGAATTTAACCTGGAGGGTTGAGGATAACTGAGAGGAAGCCCAAGGAGGTGAGCCTGGCTGTAGGTCTCATAGACAAGCAAATATTGTAGGGGAGATAAATTCCATTATCACATTTATTTGCATTAAATGTTACTCTGCCAAAGTGTGGTGACAGAATGGGGAATTCAGAGTTACTGTCCAGGATGTTAAAAGAAGGGAAGCAGAAGGCAGCCCTAGATGAAATGGGCAAGCAGCAGTAGAGCCCTGACTCGGACATCACAGGCAAAGACTTATAAGAGATTGCCTAGGCCAATCACTCTTCCAAATTTGTGAGCAAAAGGACTAAGTAATATCAAATTATAGATAGTACTTTATTCTTAATATGCTTTTTAAACTAACTCTTTCTTCCACCTTTTTGACTCTTCCATCCTCTTTTTTTTTTTTTCTCTCTCATTTTCATCAACACTAGAAACCCAAAGAGGGATTGCTACTTCTGAAAATGAATCAGAATAGAAAGACGATCTGATGGAAATAAAAAAGCCTCTTAACACTTATTAGCCTGCTCCAGTCCTAAGTTTATTCATTGTTCCAAGCTGAAAATTAGTTGAAGAATTTAAATGAAGCAAAATAAGAAAGATTGTAGAGATGACTGAATTCTCTTCAGGAACTGAAGAATAATGTCTAGAAAGTCATGTTTTGACAGTGACTGAACCTGCAAGAAAAAGAAAAAGCTGAAAGACATATAGCAAGTTGCTAACTACATCCTAATTACAATATTAGTCTCCATCACAAGCTCACTAAGAGATGGGGGAAAAAAACAAATGTTTATTCTTTTAGATTAAATGCACAGAAAAATAATCAACTTCTCATGTTTGTGCTTCTATTGGACCAGGACAAGGATATGTAGTGAGAGCAATGAATACCTAAGCAGTTGTAAATAACAGCCAAGGACAGTGCAGTAACTATGTTCAGTTGATTATTATCCTTGCCTTATAGTATGGCCTGAAGTCTTTATACACTGTAGAATACCTTGCATTAAATTGTTTACTACCTAAATGGGCAAACAAAAGGCAAGGGAGGATACACAGCTACTGATAATTGTGAAAGGTCACACAAGTCAGTGATATCTCCTAAGAAGTGGCCAAAGTCCCAAGACCTACTCCTTAAGATCTATTGCCCTGCCAGCCTGCTTGCCTGTTGAAGTAAATGGTAGGAGGACAGATATCAGGCTTACTTCTCTTTGGATCTCACTCCCAAATGGGTACAGAATAGCCAGAGTGGATGACACCGTTTTGGAACTGCATTGTAAAACCACATGTCGAGAAGGAGTGGAAATCCAGCGAGATTACAGAACTTGTTCTCATACTCTGAGTAACAGTCATATTCTAGGTTACTAGGTACAGAAAAGCTCTTTTAAAGAATTTTGAGAGTTATCTAAAGTTAACTGATTATAATTTTACTTCCCAGCTAACAGTGCAATAGAACTTGCTTTAACAAGGCCATTAGCTTTCACTTTTTGTGGAAGGACATAAATCATGGGCTGGTCCATTCTTCCTAGTACTTCTGCAAAATGTACATTTTCCCCTGGGATTAGCAATAGTATATAGAAAATATGTGATTTCTTCTACAATGGCTAGCAGAATTTAGTTCCATTGTGTTATGAATTGTCCAACATTTATACACTAAGCTATTTTTGTTGTATTGTGTTTTCATATATCTTACACTTCGATCCTACACAGAAATCCTAGAAGAAACTCCGATTCAGAGGTAGCTACTGGGGCAGAGTTCATTCTCTGTCGCACACTGTAAGGCATTGGTAGTACACTGGTAGTGCATCTACATGGTCTTCTCTTTCAAATTCAACCTTCCATACATACTCAATTCAGTCTATCCACTTTCTGTCATTTAGATGCCTTTTAGCATCCTTTGCTAAGATTTTAATTTCTATGGAAACTTTCTCACTTATTGCATGACATATTTCAGGTTGTCCTTTCATATCTTTTTCCTGTTTTGTTGTTGTTTTCTTTTTAGGTCTCTTTTCTTTGTATCTCTTCTCTCTGCTCCTTCTCCTGTACTTGCCCACCTTCCTTTTGCCTCCAACTTATATGCCTTTATATTCCTTACTCTTTGTGTTCTCTGAATAATACATGCTATAATCTTTTCTTCCACCCCTCTTTCAGTCTCTTTCGATTCCATTTCATCTTCACACTTTCTTTTGTTTCCTTGTACCCTCCTGTCTTTCAAATGTTTCACCTTTTTCTCCCTGTATCATTCCTTTGAGGATTTTCACTTTGACTTCTCCCTTTCCCATCACATAAACATGTTACTTTTCCTTTATTTCTGCTTCCATGTTTCTGTGAAGTCCCAGGCATTCATTCCCCTCTGTCCTCAGCCTCACTGATGGTTTTTGGGAAGGGAAAGAACTGTCTAATTCAGTTGTGGAGTAAAATACAGTGCATGAAGCTGTTTCTCAGTGGAAGGATGTCCCACAGTGAGAGATTAGTGAGCACTGTTCATGGAGGGGCAGAGGTGCTATGGGTTTCTTGGTGATATCTGTGTAGATCCAGGAGCTAGTCTAGTGGGGAGGGCTGATGCTCAGTGCTGCAGACTAAAATTTTACATTAACGAAATTATAAGGTCCTGTGTGTCACAGTGTCATCCTCTCCCTATTGTCAACAGCAATGGGTTAGTGCAAGTGCCCTGAGGCATGCGGATAATATACACCTTGATATTTTACCTGTATTTAGAAAATTTTAGCCCAATCTCTCTTTTCAACTTTTTTTTTTTTTTTTTTTTTTTATGAGGGACCTACTCTTATATATAGGAAGGCACTTTCAGAGCACTCCTGCAGTGGTTGTGGGACCCTCCTGTAAAGGACAGTCACTATCATTAATCACAGAAGCACAGAATCACAGAATGTTAGGGGTTGGAAGGGACCTATTAATGGGTAATAAGGGTCTGAATACTCTTGCTGCAACTTCATCCTGCATCCCAGGGCATTACATGCTATTTTACTATGTATGCAATGATAGTTCACTGTGTCCTTTTAGAACCTGCTGTTCTTCACAGACCATTCTTTGAGCACACCTACAGTAATATACACTTTGCTTGCTTTCTACACCATATAGTATTTGAGAGAGCTCTCTGCTAGCACCCTGCTTTTCTCCTAACCAGACTAATGGATCTGTTTCTTTTGTATTTTGTCCTTATTTGAAATATTCCCCTGCGATTCTAATAATTTTCACTTGCCTTTCTCAACTTCTCTTTCAATTTCTCTCACGGCCTCTTTGAGCTGAGGTGACAAAAAGTAAATGTAGTATTCAAAGTAAGGACATGCTGTACAGCTGGTTTTATATGATGGCGTATCATTTTGTCCGTGCAATTCACCAAGTCCTTTCCCATGCAGCCAAACATCTTATTTGCTGCCTCTGCATGCAGAGCAAATGTCTTCACTGAATGATCCATAATGATGCCTAGAACCCTTTTCCTAAGAAATAACAGCTAATTCTGAATCCATCAGTATGTATCAGTGGCCTAAATTGTTCCTTCCAGTGTTCATTACCTTGTACTTGTCTAAAATGGATCTAATCTGCCGTTGTATTGCCAATTTTTCTAGTTTGATAGGTCTTCTCAGAATTTCTTACTTCATCTCCACGGAAAGATTTTGTTCCACCTGAAAATACTGCAGTTTGCTTCGGTCATCTTCTCTTCCTATTTAATTGCCCGTGTTTCTTGATCAACACCTGATATGAAGGCCTTTTGGAAGTGGTGTGAGAAGTAAAACCATCTTTTCTGCCACCCCAGAGGGTGAAGGAATGGCTTTAGCCTCGCAAAGGGAGTGCAGCTGTCTCAGGAAGTGTAATTATGGGGCAATACTCTAATTAATTTCCTCTCTTAATTGAGTTGCTCCTGCATTATCTTCATGAAATTCAGAGCAGCACAGCCCTGGAGCAGCTCTGCTCCCCAGGAGCAGACATTCCTCTGGGCTGAGTGCGAGGGAGCTTGCTGCAGTTACAGCAGTCCTGGTCTCTCTGTGTTTTGCCATTGACTGATAGTGTTGACAATCCAGGGTTTCTGATCTGCTTCTGTAATTTTTGACACACAGCAGGACTCTGTCCAACAGCATTTGACGTCTCATTATCTCATGGTAAGGTCAAAACAGGCCAACAAATAAGAGCTTCATCCCCAATATAGTAATTATCCCATTTTCTTACACTTAGCATTAATAACAGGACAAGAACATTCAGAGATGGACTGAACCTATGAGATGAAGACATCTATTAATGGCATAGCCATGAGGCAGGATGGCCTTGCAGCCAGGGCCCATCACACAACTCCAACCAGGGAGCAGGGCACTGGGGGCAGCCCCAGATCCAGTCACTGGGCATCAACCAGGGTCAGGGATGGGCCATGGGCAAAGGTGGGCACTCAAATGAGATACAAAGCTGTGTTTGGGGGTAGGTTATGGTACAGTTACAGCATATAAGCACTTGAGGAGTACCCATGGGGCGATAGGGCTGTACAGTACTGTATATACATGTAACTTTACTAAACAATGGAAAAGAAAAAGTGCCTTATTATATACCACAGAAGTTGATGACACTGGGATCGCTTACACTGTGGGACAGTTATGGCAGAGGGGAAGTCTTGATGTCCTATCACTTGGGACTTTTAAAATTAAGCTGATCAAATCCTCAGCAAATACACTGTGGGAAAGACTCCAAAGTTGGGTAATGCAGTGAATAACAGGGGTTTTCAATCTCTTATTGCTATGAAATTACAGCTTGATTTGCACAGCAAGAAGTTGCACAGATTCATTATATACAATTTAAATCTTTCCTTTTTGTTACATGCTCAAAGAACAAACTAAATTCCAAAAGGATATCGCCATACTGTGCTCATGCTATACAGCTACGCCTATATGAAAAGCATGAAGAGTCGTGTTCATAATGAATAAGAAATGGAACAACAGCCTGTCACTTTTGCTGAACTGGCCTTGCTGCCAGCCAGCATGACATATTCCACTATTATGTTAGACATTTTTACAAGTTTATCCACAAGAAAGAAAAAAAAACAAAAAGAACTCTCAGTGAACTATTAATTACAAATGGGCTTAAAATACTCTTTAGCACTGAAAATATAGGACAAAACCTTGCCCTGGGATATGCATGCAAAAGTCCTGTTGTCTTCAGAGTGACTTGCATGCATATAGCCAAGGGCAATGATTAGACTATTGCTCCAATGATTAGATTTGCTCAAAGAAATAAGCCAGGTAATAATGAAGGACATTCTTAGTGGTTTCATCCATAACAGTGCAACCTCGAGCCACATATATTTTCAGATTTAACCTGAAATCTTTTACAGCATGCAATTAGCCTGACAAAATACTGTTTCAAGTCTCATTCATTAAGAGATTCCTCAGGGTCTTGATATTTCACCTTTAAAAAAATAATCATTATTTCAGAGAGTACAAAGGAACTTTTCAACTGAAAGCAGATCCTGAAAAATGAAAGAGAGAGAGAGAGGGAAAGGAAAGGAATGGAAAGGAAAGGAAAGGAATAAGGAATAAGGAATAAGGAATAAGGAATAAGGAATAAGGAATAAGGAATAAGGAATAAGGAATAAGGAATAAGGAATAAGGAGAGGAGTGGAAGAGAATGGAGGAGGGGAGACAAAACAAATTTATCCATTGATGTTTGTAGAGTTGAAATGATATCTCTGTTCTCATTTGCATCCATGAAATGCACCCATGAAATCACACATGTATTACACAGAGAAACGGGAAGGTTCTTATTTCTAGTGTGGTCTCTTGGGTTCATTTTGGGGAAGATGCATCCCACATCTACTGGAAGACTTTGTGAACTAGGCAATTTGTGGACTAGGTAACTTACTAAGATGTTGAAATATTAATGTAAACCAGGCCTTTAACTTTAGGTATTGAGACTTGGGTAATGCAAATGCTTTTAAAATAGTTTCTAATCCCTGGCTGAACAACCCTAACTCTTGGAATCTGGGATTGTATTTTCAGAAGTGAGTAGTGAATGTAAGGCATTCTAAAGCATTTCTGAGGAAAAGCTGAGCATTGGTCATCTGGAAAATTTGGTGCTTTGAAACACCTTAAGTTGGACATACAATATGATTTTGCACACTGAAAATTTACTCTTGAATTCCTGGTACAGACATGCTTGAAGTTTGCACTGCTAAGAATTTACTAAAGCTACTGAAAAGATGTTAAATTTCAGCAACATTTCTACTAGTACAGGTTCTTATAGGGTATTTCTAAAAGATCCATTGGATATTGATAGTATCATTGATAATGATGATGACTGATGATGATGATGATAACAATAATAATAAATTCACCATTTAATTGTTTGGAAGTAGGCTTTGGCAAGACTTTTTGCAAGTACTTTCTTGCATTCTGCCCGGGTCTGCTGAACAAGAATGCAAGCTGGCATGCTTTAATATCTGGCCTAGGGACTATTAGAATGAAGTATAAACTCCTCTTGACTTCAGGGGATGAGGAGATCATTTCCAGAGCACACCAAAATCTCTCTGACAACAATGGTAGCAGTCACTCCATTTTCCATCTGCAAGATAAAATGATCTTCTGTAAAATACTGAGTAATGGTAATGCAGCTTTTGACCTTCATCAGGAAAATTCTTGTTGCTGAGTCTTGATCTTGGGTCCACATACGCTTATTTCCTTTGAGTATACCTAGACTGTTATTGGAAGCTCTCACTCCAGCGACTGCTTTGAACATGAGACATCTGCACTCCTGCTCATAGCTCTGCTCTGTGCTGTAACTGCTGCATTTCCTTCATGTATGGTTTTTCCTGTTATTATAAGCAAGAAATTTGGCCTCATCTCAGGTGGATTGCATGAGCCTGTTCAGTTTTCCTTGCCATCTTCCAATCTGAATTATTTTTTGCCTGTTATCTCATGTTCTATTGTGTCAAAAGATTCTAATAGCAGTTGCAGGAAAACCACAATGGAATATTAGCTAATTACTAATTACTTTTTATGAAACATGTCTAAATTACTACAAAATATTTCTCCATAGTGCAGCCTACTTAGGTTATAGTTCTGTGAGGATTTATGTATATGCTAATTTATGCTTGGTGGTTTAAAGTTCTGCAGTAAAAAACAATCAAGCTTATCTTAAGTATTTCAAGAAGGGCACTGAGAAACAGAGGAACTTCAAATCATTCTTCTTCTTTTTTTTCTTCTTTAACATTAAAAAGATCTGATTCTTGAGGGATCAGTTAAGTACTTGCTTAACTTAAGTTACTGTCAGATCTGGTCTTAGTAAGAAGTAAATGAAGTAAAGAAGCTAGAGACAGCTGTGGTGTCAATATTAATGGCGATACAGAGTAGCATAAGAAAAATGAAAATAAATCCTATAGACAGCAGAGTAAAGCAATGTTTACCTAATTACTGCTGGAACTCTGAGCTTGACCAGAAAATATGACACATAGGTGTTTGTAGGCAGAATGTGAGAAAAAAGATAGAACTTGCATAAAAAGAGCAGTGGAAGCCTCCTGCAGCATCTTCCTGTCTCTCTGTCCTCAGATATGAGCATGTTATCTTGTTATAGATCACCAGGTCATACTTCATTTGTTAAAAAGCTGATGCCAGGCACCGCATAGGAGAAGCAATTTGCTGTACATCTAAGTCTTAATGGATCTTTAAACTCTAGGGAAGATGCTAAATCTTCTGGACTTCACTATACTTGACTTGTAAAAGAATCTGTTATGTCTATAAAGCCTTAACCCCAGCTTTACCAGCTCTTGATTTTAGCTGTGGAACCCCATGGCTCAGCCTGAGTCACATTGACATAAGGACTAACAGCCCTCACACTCCTACCCCAGTGCCAAGCACATCCACGATGTGATGTGAAATGCGCCTGAGTCCGGCCCAGTTTGGAAGGCATAAGTGAGGGTAAGCCTTGCAGAATGAGGATATGTAGGAGCAGGCCCGCGGACCAAAGGGGAGAGGCGTTCTCTCACATCACTGTGGATGCTTAGGTACAGCAAGGCCTCTGCTCTGCTTTGGATTCACTGCCTTTTCAGGGAAACACGCCATTTCCACTCCTTCTGAGGACACATTTCCATTTCCAGGGCAATAGGAAGAGCCTCAGGGCAATTGGCAATTCAGCTATTGTTCTGTTCTTCACTTCTAGGTAAATAGGATATTAAAAATGGAAAAGTGAGACCTCTTCTTTAAGTAGCCAAAATATGACACTTGGCAGAGTATGAAAATCGTTCCCATTATTAGCTTTTCAGCAAAATTCTTCTTTTAATTTTCTTCTCTTTTTGATGTGATGATTTGGAAAAGTCACTGACTCTTCCATCGGCTTCTGACTTGTGACGTTCTTTTTCAGTCAGCAAAAATACCCACCTCTCTTTCCATTAATTTTTCAAGGCAGACCTATCACGTACACTGGTGAAAATGAATGATGAAAGTTTATGCATAGGCATCATATGGAAAATCTTCAATAGGCACTAGCATTGTGCGACACTTCAAACACTGTTTTATCTGAATAACCCTATCCTGATTCCTGGCTGGAGGCAGTCCTCAGGGATCAGGGAGGTGAGAGCATGAGTATAGTAAGGGATTCCAGATTTAAAGAGTATTGTGAATCTTAAAACCATTTAACTGTCTGAAATTATTTTGTCTGCCCATATCAGCCTCTTGAATTTTGCAGTTACTTGATTTCCCCCCAATTTTAGTGAACTAAGAGATAATGAAAAGGAAAATTTTCCCTCAGGCGGCTGCTGAGGTTACATCTTCCCACTCCCCATTCCTGCTGAAGTGCTCATGAAGCTTATCCTGAACCATTGCAGTTTATAGCTTGATTTTGCTTTGTCACAAAATGTCAGGCTTTAGGCTGTGCCTGTAAATGACAGGAGAAGCTCAGCTGTCCATTGCACCAACCAAGAGCAGAAACCTTGGCAGGCCCTCCAGTGTCACTGGCAAGCCCGGAATTTCTCATAATGTTATTTTATGGAGAGAAGCTGCAAAACATAATGTCAGTGTGCCCCAAAGACTCCAAGCCTTAAATCGACTCAAAGAATGTAAAAAGCAAATCAGGGTTTATAAGGTAACCACATCATTTTAGTATGTATTTTTTTGATTTACAGGACTGGCAACTGGAGTTAGACAGAGGTTGCATATGAGACTCAAACCGACTAATTTCACAGACACGGGAGAAGACTCTGCTTCTGGTTTGTGACTGGTATGTACCTGACAGGACTCTGCACGGGCAGAGTCGCTATCTTCTTCGGGCAGGCAAGGAGTCCTAACACTTGCTGTTTTCCTGGGGCTCACAAAGCTAGGAGCTAGTTTGCAGTGCTTGATTTCCTTGTAGGCAGTGATCATTCCCAGAGCAAAAGTGCAGAGGAGAAAGTCATTCATAAAACCAGGGTGCAGTGTGTCTAAAGAAATCACAGACATTGGGCTGGCAGTGACGGGATTTGAAGCTCCAGGCTGGTGTCATGGGGAGGGGGAGAAGGTTTTGCTTGCAAGCTTATTGAGCTGTCTCTTCTGCTTCCAACTCACACTGGTGACTAAGCCTGGGATTGAGCTATAATACTCTATGCAGGCACACTTGTGGGTCTGTATGCAGTGGGAAGGGGCTGTATGCCAGCCCCCAAGACTCTTGCACACTGTGGGGGCCAGCAGCTTTCCTGGGGAAGCACCAGCAACTGTGAAGGCAGAAGTAAGGGTGGCTCTTCTTCCAGTCGTAGCAAAGTGCTTGGGCTCACTTTCCTGCTGTCCGAGTGGGGTGGTTATAAGCCGCTTGCACGCTTTGTTTCTGGTTCAGATAGACCCTGGCCTCAATGCAAGCACCCTCCAGGGCAGGATGAGCTGCCGTGCCTCCCTCCTCACATGCATGCCAGCATATAAGAGGCAGCCAGGCTAATGAGACAGCTCACTAGCTGTATCTGTGGGAAAAGTCAGCTGCCCTTTCAGGGGGAGTTTCCCAGTGATTTCTTTATTACTAATGCATAAATGGAAGTGGCAGGGAGAATAAAGCTAAACATCAATGCACACTGCTGAATATAAGAGAGGGAGCCATGGAGAACACCTTTAGACCTGGAAAATTAAAACACTTAGAACAAGGGTAATTTAATGGAGGAAAACCTACTTTATTTTACATTCTGTTGAGAGGAGTAAAATTGCATAGCACAGCTTTCCAATCAGTTAGGGACTAGTAGACTTTATGCACTATACAGCCTATGGGATTGGAGAGGAAAAGGTGCTTTCTTTTTCCTCAGGTTTAGGACAATAATTTCGAAACAAGTTAACAAGAATGGGCCTTCAATGACATAAATCACATGTCTCCAAAAAAGATATGTGCCAGCAGAAAACTAGCCATCTCAAAGGCTAAAAGAGGTCACAAAGACATACAGCTTATATAGATTTGCAGCTGAAATATGTAATGAATCTTGTCCACAGAATCACTAGATATTATGAGTCAGGTTTGAGATTTTTTTTTGTGACTTTTTTTAAGCTTTAGGGATCTTACGAGCATTCTTTGATGATCATAATGGCTTCTTAAAGGCTTGGCTTTTTAAGGAAATGTGACTGAAATCTGTGCCCATCAGTCTTTTTACTTGCCTCACCCTCTTGAACAAGTTGTCTGATCCTACCAGAGTCAGCAAAAGGGTAAAAGATCTTGAAGTTACAAAGGTCTGACAAGTTTCACAAAAATTGGCAACTGTGAAAAAAAGGAACCCTCAGCTTATACTGTCACTGAGGCAAAAGCTTCATCATAAGCACAAGAACTATCAGCAAGGGGTGAACTAAGCACAGTAGTTATGGAGCATATGAATATAGCCCTGAAGTTAGGGGACATGGGAGAGATTTGGAAGTGTGCAGAGGAGTAGCTGAGGTAATTGTGGTAGGTGCAGGCAGAAAGAGGAACAGATGCAGGATGTAAATAAGTAGAAAAGTTAAGTTAGTGGTGTTGATGGAGCTAGGACAAAGGTTGGACTCGATCTTGGAGGTCTCTTCCAACCGAAACTGTTCTATGATTCTAAAATCAGTCCTTATTAGTTCTGCTGCTACCAAAACTGGTTTCTTTTTAATGAAAATTAGAATTCCCAAATAGTCACAAACCTCCAGGAGCTGCAGAATGAAGTGAGACACCATGTTTCATGACACTTGTGATAAGCATCAAGAGATCTGCTAATATTGCAGCACTAGAGCTCATTCTTACATTCCCACAGGGTCAGCCAAATGCTGAGTGGTAATACTAACCTCATTAAAAGCACTTTTCATAAGCAGTCCCTATGCTTCGTGTAAGGACCTCATTAAAGAAAACCCAGCTTACTAGTATGAGAGTTCGATGGCAGCCAGATTTGTCAGCAAGAGCAGGCCACCTGCTTGTAATCTGATACCCCAAACACACCTTATCTTTTGGAGAGGAGGGGAAGGACTAACTAAAATGCCAGTGATGGGTAAGAGGCATCTCAGATACACTCAAGATTGAGTTCCTGATACCAAAATATTTAGGGCAGAATGTATTCAGATGAGAAGTATCTATTCTTTTATTTTCTAACATCGATCCCAATTCTGCAGCACTTGTTGCTGCTTTGATTGAAAATTAGTGTGTTGGTACAAAATCCAACAAAGGATGTTTTTTGCACCATTTACCAATCTCACATATCTACCAAATAGTTCTGAGCAGCCTGGGAAGAAAGTCAGCTGCTTATAACACAAGGAGGATCTCTCAGATATAGTCCTTGTTTTGCAGAGTCTCGGTAGAAGTGATTTTTTTCCCAGCAATGTGCTTCATTCGTGTGAAAGGAACTGCTCTTCCAGCATGGTGCTTAGGTAGGCTTCATTGCCATAGAGCTGAGCTGCCCTTCTGCTGGACCCTGCATAAGCAATTGAGTTCTGCAGCTGATGCCTGGCAGCAACTTTGCTTCCAGGGGACTAAAACGCCACCAACATCTTCTTGCCATGCTCTTTAGCTTGTCTCCCCTCACCTTCTTCCATCCCACACCCTGATACACACACTAACTTCTGACTGTGTCCCTTCTTGATACTGCTGTCTAGGTACTTCTTCATCTTCTCCAGGCCAGACATGAGCTTGCTTATACCTATTCCAGTGTAGCATAATCCTAACCTGTTTACCCTCATCCTGTTTATGTCTTCGTGGTACTGAGGATCATGACTATGTCTAAAAGGCAGGGATATCCTCTGCATATAAGTAGAAGCATAGCTGATCAAGCTATTACTTGCCCCATCCTTTTTTTTCTACTGTTTATTATTAAATTTACTGTCTTTCAGGTATTATTTCTCCCTCAGCTCCCTGAGCTATGCCAATAGGCCATGCCACATTCAGTAACAGTTCAGGCTAAACTAGATGATTTTGTACTGAAGCAGACTACAAATTCTCATACAACCTCATAATGCAGGTTGGTTAAAAAGACAGGAGAAGGCCCATAATGAAGAGCTGGCAGGTGGAAAAATCTTAATCCACTACAAGATACTTCCAAGGGAATTGTATGTTTCTATCTTTGTATATAAGTTAGAGATAGTCATAGAGACTAAGGCCAGATCTACAAAGTATTTTCAAGGGAAGCAAAGCTCCAACCTATCTCTTAAATCTCAACCTGTGTGGCTTCCTTAGAAACATACAGGGAATCTGTGATGGAGCAGTAAATTGAATTAAGCTTCCCAAGTATAAAGTCCAAATTGTATTATTTTTCAAAGTTGGAAGCCAGATTAGAAAAACAATTTGCAAATAAGCACTGCACACCAGTGGAATAGGAAAGGAAAGTTGCAGTTTATATCAAAGTATAGAAACTTTTGTGAACTGCAGGTGTTACAGATTAACACTTTAATGGGAGCCACATGCATTGCATCCTTTATGTCTGACTTCAACTCAGGTTGAGAGATAAAATTATTTTGACATCTGAGAAGGACATAATGTTCTTTCTGAATATAGATCAGGTTGTCTGTGACATGTAAATTAAACTCATCTGAATAATTTTTTTAAAGAAATATGATTGCAAATAAGAGGCAGAAAATTTTTCATGCTTATGTGCTATCCTGGGAGTCCAGTTCTAATTACAGAGTCTCTTTGAATGGATAATGGAAATGTTTCAATCTTGTTTTGCTGAAACACTTAAGCATGTGCTTAGGTATGGCTGTATTCCGAATAGCATATAAGTAATATCTAGTGCTTTTCCCTGGTGCTGGCTGTAATTTCCATTCATTGATTCTGCCAGCCCTGTCTGGTCTAGTTTTTCAAAGATGTTTACATATATGTTCACATACCTTACCATTAGTGTACACTGTTTTTCCCCTTGTCTGCTTGAATGTGTGCCACAGGCTTCCTATACTTCTAATGAAATATTTCTAAACTGGCTTCACACTGCTTCTCCAAATTTCATCTTTTTATTTTTTCCTTTCAGTCTGTTCCTAGCTAATTTTCTCATTTAAAGAAAAATCGTTCTACTGTCTGAAGTTTTATGTTGGAGACAGCGACTCTATAAGGAAGCAGAAGAAGACATGTCAGGCGAATGGACACAGATTCCACTTTCTTCCAACAAACAGGGCATTTCCTTAATGGCACTGCCATTTTTCAGACTCTACAAACCTCTGCAGTGCTATGCAATGTTCTGCCTCTGTGCACCCTCTTCTCTCTTTCGTGGCAGACTGGTTTGCATCCCATCTTTATCTTCTGTGTTAACATATGTCTCTTCTCAGTGTCAAGCTCTGTCTCATGCTGGTGAGCAGCCTGTCCCCTCATTGTTCATCATTTGGTCCTACCCTTGCTTTCTTCCACCCTATTGCAACATTCAGTAACTGCACAGAAGTCATGGACTCAGGTGTTCACACATGTATTGGCACAGCATCCTCCCTTTGTCTTATCATGCAAATCCCTACATGTTCAGCATTTACATATTATCGCTTGTCTGCACAAAGCGAGCATTTGTATACACAGAAGCCACATGTGGTGAGTTTGTATTTGCCAAAGAGTTTGTATACATTCGCTAATTCAGTCTCACGAGGAACACAGTGCAAGAAGTGGCAACACACGAAGCTTTGTTTTGAAGAGGTCTTGTAACTTTTCCATGCACAATTTAGTGGTCCCATCCCTGGGAAAGAGTCCTTGATTCAGAATGCCATGCGTACAGAGAAGCATCTGGTTTTGTGGTATTTCATGGAGGAGAGGAAGGTGTATGGGGAAATTCCAGAACCTGGTGAGACAGAGATATTTAAGTAGATGGGGACCTTCCAGGTGATCCAGGAGATATCTGTATCCTGTTGTATCTGTTCTGAGCCTGGATGCTGTGGTTATTTTATGAGTATTTGGCATCTAATTCCTGGAGTATTGTGATTTCTGTGACTTTCTTTTCCTTTCTCTTCCACTTACAGGGGAGCTATAAAAGCTCCCACAAGACATTCCAGATGTTCTGAAGCATAAATGCAGAGGGATGTACAGCATTCAACATTTAACAGAGGTTTGTTTTCCCTTCTAATTTCTGTTTACAGAAGCAAAAACCCCTTAAAACAAGGCTGCCATGTTCATTATTCTCTGCTTTCCCTTAGGCACTTGTTGTGTGGGTGGGCAAAATGAAGCCTTATAGTCTGACACTTGCTACTTTCTTTCTCTCCGCTAGCCTGCTTCCATCCATATTTAGGGTTTTAACAGACCAAGGTGATAAATAGGTGGAGTGATCCTGCCAGCAGCTTTACCCTGGAAATCCAGCTTGGGTGGCAAGGAGAGAAAGAGTTCATGGAGGAAGCACCAGTGATCATGCAGGTTTCAATAACAGAATCCTTACTATATTTGGCCGAAATGTCGTCCATGCAGAGTTGATACAACGTGCCATTGTACACCCCTCAGCCCCTGACAGTGCATGAAAGCCATGTTAGCCAGGCTTGAGCAAGGCATAAAACATCTTCCATTCAAAGCATCCTAGGAACCCTGGCAGCCGCAGAGATAATGATTTACTCTATCTTCCCTTTTTTTCTCTTGACAGCCTGGTAAGTGCATAGGTGTGTTCGTGGCATTCAGGGGAATCTGACCCACTCATGCTAAAAGATATAGTGGAGAACAAAAGAGGTCATAGCCTCAGTCTCTCCATGAAAGGGAGAGATCCACTCGTGTTTGCAACAACCTTGTAATATGAAAGATCATCCTAAGGTAAGGTGCATTTCTCACCAGGCATAGTCAGAGATGCATATGGGATCAGAAAATATTTAATTGCCATTGGCAGGTTTAAGCCTCTTCTTCGTGCTTTCAAATAGCTTCTCAGAATTAAAACAGGAGGTGTGCACCAGGTTTGTGTCCTATGCTCTCCTCTTCGTATGAAGAGGGCATGGACTATCTAAGGTACACCTTTATGGTTTATTTAACATTCTGCTGCTGTTGTGCATATCCTCCTGCATCTGCAAACAGGCAAGTCTGGGAGGTGAATACCACTTTATACATGACCAAGGATAACTTCTGTGAATCTATGGGAATGTCGCTCAGTCACAGGAGACACAAGGAAACAGCTAGGGAGGGCCAGCAGATAACACCAGTCCTAAATGCTCTTTGAACTTCTTGCAGCTGAATTTTGGGACCAAAATAAGGTGAGATTTCCTTTCATTTTGCTTTCTGGCATTTGGATTTCATAAGCAATGGGTTTTTTCTTCTTTTGTTTAGCTAAGATGACAAGAAACCAGAATGTGAGACTTTTATAAAATTTCAACACTGGAAAGTGCAATATTCAGCCTTAATTTCACTCTTTTGGCTGGGGACAAGGCAAACTTTCTGTTAAAAAAAAAAAAAAGTAACCAGATACCAGGGGAAATGTGTCTGATGGTAGGAGAATTAGAAGCAAGGAGCTTCAGGGTAGCCATCATCTCTGAAGCATTCGGTCGGTCCCTGTTCCAGCTTAGCTCAAATAAAATCAATGTGAGGATTTGTCCCAATTACAATTAGTCCACATCATAGATCAGTACATTTGTCAAATCCTAAAAAGATCTGACCAGATATTTCAGGAGGCCAAACAGCCCCTATTTTTCTCCAGTTAAATGTCAGCTGAGCATACCTGGCACTTTGCAAGAATTGGTTCCCTGGAGAAGATGAAGGCTGACTCTGACAGAGAAGTAGAGGGTGAGAATGGAGAGACACAAGCAGCTGAATCTCTTAAATGTTCCAGAGCATCATTAAAAATAAGGGAGCATCATTAAAAATAAGGGTGCCTGTGGAATGTAAATGTAAAAGACAGCTAGGTTAAAACTTTAGGTGTGATTTTGCTGAGGTAAAAGCCAGTTTCTTGGTGCAGCATCTCTGGCCACATTATTTGAATGTAGTCTCAGACAGAAGAATCTGGAAAGTGTTTTTAAAATCCCAACGATATTTTAACATCCATTCATTTGGATGTTTTCATTTTGCACTGAGGGGATGAGGGCAGAATAATTCCTGCTTGAACTTTGCTCACTGGAATAATAAAATCATTGCTTTTGCAAAAGAGAAAGAGAATATCTTTGAACAAGTTCTGGCCACATTCATACCAAAGGTGCTGAACTCTCCTCTGTGAAGAGATCTCATGTAGCAGAGATCATTTTGTACTCCGTGATGATATTTCCTCCAAATTAACTTAAACTGGCATTCTGCCTCAAAAGCTGAAAAATATTAAATCTGACACTCTGCTTGTTTGTTCTCAGTTCAAAGTGTCTACAGCTACCCCTTTTGTGACTTCCCTGTTGCTGCTGTGTTCCCACTTAGATTGCTTAGATGTCCTTTCCCACTATTCTCAAAATCTCTGCTGGCCCCCAAGTGACTCCTGCACTGTGACTCATGGGCCTCTTTCCTCAGGAGGCAAACTAATGGTCTCCTTCGACACATGCTGGATGTGTTCTGCATAGCTCCAGGGTTTCTGCTGCCGCTAATGAGATTTTTCTGGAGGGCTGTGAAAGATCATTAAGAAGTGGTTTCTGAAAGCCCAATATTAGTTTTTCAGTGTTTAACCGGGGGTGCCTCCTCACTGCTCAGTGCTAATAATGGCAGAATGGTTGCTTTGCTGGCAGGGTGGTCAAGGATTAGCTCAGTGGTGTCAACACACAGGTCCATCTGCTAGAATGGGTGTTTTTGAAATTTGGAGTGACAAAAAAAAGGAGTGATACTTGCTGGCTTATATCAAGGTGAGTTGTGGAGCTGAGTGGTTAGTGAAAAACTTGTCAGAAGCTAATGGTATAACCTGGCTACATCTAGAGGGAATTCCTACCTTAGTTAGGTATCTGGTTCAGTGGAGAGAAAAGAGAGAATTACCTGAGAGAGGTGCTTCAAGAGAAATCCCTGGCCTTGAAGACGAACTGGATGGTGATAGGTGGTGGTGGGCTAGGAACATGGAAACTATCCTCGGGAGACAGCCCTGTGGGCTACTGTTTGTGGGTTGTTAGGGAATGGAAAGCATGGGGAAGAGAGCATCCACTCCTGATACAGGAGCTGTAGAGAGTACTAAAAGAGCTATGGGGCAGAGGACATAGAAGACCTTGGGGAAGAAAAAGGAAAAGCTCCCTGAGATGCTATTTGTAGTACAGTCAGAAATTATTCAAGACGACTGTGGATAAAAGACTTGATGAAAGGAAAAGGTAATAATCCAGGGAGACAGAAAAATGCATCATGAAACATACTTCAGTTGCTCTAGACAGCACCCTTTCCTCACTATCCAGAGCTGGCAAAGACCTTAGATTTCCCTACTTTGGAAGATAGCATGAAAACTCTTATTTCAGGGATCTGGAAATGCTGAGATACAGGATTTAAAGACTACTGAGCTAGCTGAAAAATTGAAGGAAGTTAGTGGCTTACTGTTTCCAGGACTTCCTTTTATCTAGGAAGTAGAAAGACTGAAAGGCATCACTGATGGGGAATGCTTCATGGTTTTTGCAAGAGCATGAGAAAAGGTGACCCTGATAGGGGCACTGTGTCTTTAAGAGAGCCTTGGCAGGAAAAAAGTGCATTTGAGTTTAAAAGGAAGCTTAAGTTCTGACATGCTGATCTATTAAGCTTCAAAACCAGGTACGAAGTTCACAGAGCTTTCCCAGAACAGTGGCAAAACTGTCCCAAGGCTCAGTGCCAAGGGATTTCTGAATACCACATCTGAAACAAAACAGAGATATGTCCTTCTTTGTGAAGCGGAGCAGGTAAAATCACTACAGTGCTAAAACACTGAGATCATAGATGAAAGGTACAACAAGTTTTAAATTCTGCTTCTCTTTACCTAAAGTGGTGGGCAAAAGCTGATAAAAATTACATGGTTGCTGTATTTTTGACAATAGCCTCTTGTCAAACATTTAACAGTTAAACCTTTAACTGAATAGGTGGCTAATTACAAGACTGTATTATAGACGTGTGCTTATTCTCATGCTAAAAATAAAATGTATGAGTAACTATATTTTAACCTAAAAACTACGAAAAACATCTGAAAGATCTCAAGAGGATCCAGGGTCAGAGAGCTATTTTTACAATTTCTGGGAATTAATGACCTGTTCCTGTTAAGATGCCAGATGTTGATTATCTGATAACAGAGGTAAATATACAAATGATCACACTGGCAAGAGCAGGAAGCCAGAACGGTTCCATAGGAGGATGTTTTCAGGGCACAGAGAAGTTCTGACTATAGGTTAGAGCTGAAGGATCCCAAATGTCCCATCACTGTTGTTGTTGAGGATGTTTTCTCTCTTCCTGTAAAGCCAAAGAATCCTGGAATGGTTTTAAACTCAGATGAGCAGAAGTGCTGAGGGAAAGGTTATATTCACCTGTCAGGCAAAGGAGGAGTAAGCCTCTTCTTTGTGATTTACATCTGCACATAAACCAAGTTTCCATTAAAATGGAAACACTTCCATCACTTAGAGACATTTTTCTTGGTCGCATTAAATATTTTCTTGTCTGCTTGCTGTGTCAGCTCTGTTTCTGGCCTGAATTTCTCAGGGCACTTACGTTTGCCTACATTTAATTCTTGCCTTAGGGTATGGTTTTGGCAAACTGACAGTTGGCATGTGTTGGGCACCCAGAGCATTTCTCTGGGAAACAGACTCTCCAATAAAATCTGTTCTATGCTGATAACATTTAGATTTGAGGAAAAACAGAAGAAAAGTATGGCCAGGGGCCTTTGGCAACTTTGGAGAGAGCCAGAGCTCCAGGCTACAGCTGTTCAAAAGAGCCTACATTAACTAGAAATGATGGAGGCTTTCTGCAAGCCTTTAGCCTTGGAGGAAAGCTAAAGCAGCGAGATGTACAGGTAGTTTGAAATCATCACCTGCAAGCCTGCAAGGACAGAAAAGGTAGAAAGGCCCTCGTGTTGAAAGGCAGTTGCCATGGGGAAACTCATCTTTAGCCTAGCTACGTGAATCAGCAATTTGAGAGTGCAGCTGTGCATACATGCACAATAGACCAAGGATGCAAATGTAAGGGGTGAAGAGGGGGACTGGAGAAGATGAATTGTTTGGGGCCCCTATCCCATACCTCCCCGCAGGGGGGCGGGGGGGGGGGTGGGTGGTGTGGGCCGAGGGGCAAAGCTGAGTCTGCCTTCAGCAAGTGTTTCTGTAAGCATCAGATCAAAGGCAGTCTAGTTACCCTTGAAACCATGTTGACTGGTTTCTGAAGATGCGAAGGTCAATTGACTTCTCTTTAGAGGTGACCTTCATGTTTCTCCCTGTCTGGTTACTGACAATATCTTTCTTTTCTTCAGGACTATCAACAGCAGTTTAAATGAGCTTAAAATATATCAGATGAGTGATCCTCTGTTAATTTAGCTGAAATCAACCAGAGAGTTCAAAAGTTAGGGATGCTAGATGCACGGAGAGAGTTAACAAGTAAACGTGCAGAGTGTGATTGCATAAGTATGGTTGTTTTTTACTTCAGAAAGCAGCCTAAAACCTGTTTGGTGGCAGATGAAAGGCAGACTGTGATTGTTGCCACTGTTGCTCAGGATGAAATCCTGGAGAAAGTATGTATGGTTATTAGAATAAGAAGGACATAACATATCCTGTTTCACCAGTGTAGGAGGCAGCTTACAGAGGTGGGATACATGTACCAGGCTGATGATTCCTAAGGTCAAACAGAGAAAAAATATGACTACAAGGAGTTACACACATCGTTTACCAGTAGAAAATTCAAGAAAGGGCCTAATGTTATCTTTATGCAGGGCTCAAAATCAGTGACACTGAAGAAACAAAGACTTGTCATGCAAATGAGAAGTATCTGTCAATTTAAAGACAGCCCACACCGAGTACCTTGAAAAAACGAAAAAGTTGCATGGAGTAAAGTCAGCATGGTTTTGTGTGGGCTGGAAAATCTATATATCCTTCTTTTACTGTATTCTTCCCACTTGTCTGTAAGAACTCAGACAGAAAACAGAAACACCTGTGTAATCAGACCCTGATGACAAAGTAGAGGGCTAGCAGAGGGAAAGGGAAAAATAAAACCCAGTTCTGAGCTGGATCCCAAGCCTGAGTATGACTTATGGATGTGATATTGCACATCTCTTGAAGGGAAACAGTGGCAGCAAAGAAATTGCAGGAGAAGCCCTGCAGTTGTGTAAACCATCCTCCCCACCATTTGGCCACATATAAAGAAGTAGGTGGCACCTTTCTCTGCAGACCAGAAGCAAGTGAGATAAGCAGCCTTATGATGCCCATTTTACCCCAAAAGGCCTAAAGGAAGCAAAAAGCATAGCAGTTTGAGAGGCTGTGTCCCTGCTGTGTTGGGGCACATGGATGGTTTCACCCCCTTTCTGACAACTCGTATGCACAGACTGGGCCTCTGTATGTCCTTCCTCCCATTGGTGTACCTGGCAGGCATAAAACACAACTGAGGTTTTCTGTCTTCATCTCTGAAGCGGCCTTCCTTTGACTTGCTGGCCTTTCTGAAGCAGCTAAGCTGTGTTTTTCTGTTCTCTGCGTTTACATATTGAAAATCTTTGAGAATTTGATGGGGTTTTCTGGTGATCAATTATTTGTGAGTAGGGAGCTCAACTGAAAATATCACACACAATATAGTTTTTTTCTCAGATTAGAGTATTTAATTTCAGTCTTTTAAGAGAAAGGTTATGTGCATTTCCAGTCTGCCCTGGTTTGAGCTAAGCCAGAACTAATTCTGTTCAGTGATTTTACTTTTTAGCTAAGTCTCTTCTAAGGAACTGCACTTTCTGAAATCAGCAGCATGTTTTTCCAGACAGTGTCTGCTTCTAGTAGTGACAGCGCTTGATGTTTATGGTTAATACCAAGGAATGGGATGCAGAAAGGCTTTTGCTTATGCTTGCTCCTATAGCAACTAAGGTCACTGCTAAATCTTGTACTCCATCTTGGGATGCTGTAAGTGAAAAGGGTTGCAAACACGTAAAAAGTTCGCACCTGCAGGGAGGAGTGAACTGGACAGGTGACCCAAAACTGACCAACAGAGTATTCCATCCCGTATACATCATATTCAGTATAAAGCTGAGGGATCACAAAGGTCAAGCTCTCTTCTTCGATGGCTGACATCCGAGGAGGACTCTGTTCTTCTGTCTTCAATCCCATTCCGTGCATCCCTGAATCCAGTGCCTGAGTCCAGCTCCTGCATCCCACCCCTGTCTGCTGCTGAGTCCAGCCTGGGACTGCCCCAGTGCCAGCTCTGCAGCATTGGTGGTGACGTATCATCATCAGGGGGGTTTGGTATTGGTTTTTTATGTATTTGTATACATTTAATTATTTTCTTTTTTTTCTTATTATATTTTATTGTTATTGTTTCATTAAAGCTTTTTTAGTTTTCTTTTCCAGACCAGAAGTCTGTCTCACTTATTCTCTTTCCTTCCCCTTCTGGAAGGGGAGAGGGGTTAATAGAGAGTGTCTGTCATTTGTTAGTGGCTGGCCCAGCCTCAACCCTTGACACAGTCCAAACTGCCTGTCAGTTGAATAGTTAAGGATATATTTCAGGCCTATGGTAGTTAACGGGTAAAACTCATTGGAAGTAAATTTCAGCCCATAGCAAAATGGCAACAGGAGTAAGAATTGCATGCCTGAAAAATCAGGACCTTGGTGCTGATGTTAAACATACAAATTCTTTAAAGCTCCTCATCTAAGTCAATGTCCAGTCATCCTGTAGCTTTATGTTAATTACTCTTTGAAGAAAATAAGACATTCTTTCCCAACACTCTTACCTTTCCCTTAAAGGTACAGATAGTTGAAAAATAAGAAAAAATCCTGGGTTTTTTGATGCCTGTGGTTTTGCTAGATTCAGCTGAACCCTTCTGCAGTATGTGGAAGATTATTATTTCTGAATACATTTTAGAAGTTGTATCAAAATGTTTCTGGTAACAGTATTATTGAAAACACCATGCAATTTGAAAGGCTGAAAAGTTAAACAAGCTGAGCTGGTTAAGTCTTCTTTCCAGGGAGAAGAAAATTAAAAATGTGCAATAAATCTAAACCATCTCTTCCAGGTAGAAGCTGGTCCCAAAAGTCCTACGACCACTGCCCAGAACTGGCACTCAGTTCTCTGCAATCGCTTTTCCTAAGGCTTTGCACAGTAGTGTGGGGAGAGGCTGCTCATTTTCAGGACAGCCAAATTACTTCTAAAATGCCTTGTGGGGCCTTTCTGCCAATTAAAGCATTTTTGCACTTTGTGGGGGTGGGCTTCCTCTCAATCTGTGAATGGGGATCTCTGCCCAGGCAGCACGAGCCTGCCACAGCTCTCGGTGCTTTTTCAGAGCTTGTTGCTTTTTACCGGGGAGCAATTTGAGTAGAGGTATTGTTTCTTTCCCACAAAGAGCACGAGAGTGAACCCTTTGGGCACAGTGGAAGCCAAATGCCCGTGTTTGTTAGCAGTGTACAACAGCATGAGGCCCGGCTGTACATATGTACAACTACAGACAGTTGGCTTTGGAAATGGAAAATGGAAAATACAGCAAAGATGATGGGATGGCAAAACAGGCTAGCTAAAGGGACATCACCGCATTAGTTCAGACTTGAAGACACTTATCAAAATCAAGTGCACGTTGCAATTGTATAAGCATAGGGGGTGTGAATTCATGTTACACAAACACAGAAGTACGTCAGCTGCACGAATGCTCTTATAAATCTCCTGTAACTACTAGGAAAGTGTCTGGATGACAAACCCCCTCACATGTGTCTAAGTTTTGCCCAAGGGACCGCAGGCTGACTGATGAACTTGTTTATCCTGCAGAGTCAGTAAGGCTGGCAGTGCCTTACAATCGCAGCAGAGTGAGAGCTGCCATCCAGAATGTTGTAATGAGCGTGTCTTGTGTCGGGTGGTTAGTACCTGCACAGATTGTTCCTTTTATTTCCACACCCTTTGCAGCCTTTCCTGTTGACCAAAGTCTTGCATCTCCAAACCTGCTCAGCAGTCAGAACCAATCAGTTTTTTTCTCTTGTAAAGTCATTTTTTGGATAAAGTCAGTTCAGGCTGCATTGGAGGTTCAACTGAGATCCTTCACCTCGTGGATTGCTTTAGCTAATGTCAGTCACTGCTTTTCAAATCAAGTGTGATGTTCTCAGTCTTATCTGTAAGTTTTACACCATACTTCCCTCCCATGCCCAAGGCAAACCTGTGAATCCTGATCTCCAATACCCTCCTGCTGCCTAGCAAATTATCATCATTTACTGCCTGTGAGCCAAATTTAGCAGCTGATCCCTGGAGAAAGCAACTGTTTTGTCAACAATTCAATGACAGAAGTCTCTTCTTGGGACCAAAGACCTTGATTGAAACATTTCAAAAGACCTGTTCTGAAGATAGTGGAAACTGTGTGGTACATAACTCATGTGTCTAATTTTCCTGTAAGAGGGGGAAAGCAAAGCAAAATTAGTTTATTTAATACACATAATGAGAAAAAGTAGACTTTGCAAGGAAGCACTGCAGCTGGCAGGTATCTAGTCATTGCCATTCAATAGAGGCACCCTGTGTTTTCAACACTGCTGCCGCATGCTGACAGATTCAAAGGTCCAGTGGTATCTTAACCATAGGCACCCGTGGGCAGTCACTAGCAAGGAAAGACAGACAGCACTGCAAAGCCTATCTTTGCTGGAAGCTCGAAAGAAGCTGAATCCCTGCTCAGAAAAGCTATTTATTCCGTGTTCATTATGGGACTGAAACACAAAACTCTGCCCCTGAGTCCCTGTTGCTGTCTGAAATCAGTGTATCACCAGGGGAAGCCCTGTCTCTCATGACAACTGCCGTCTCAATCGGTGCACTGCAAATTGAACCAGGGAATCACTGCACCTAAAAGCATAAGCTATCACAGCTTCTGTTGGCACAACAGCACCATGCAGGTCTGTGTCCAGAGAGGAGCTGTGTGCTCAGTAATCCCCCTCTGAGCCAAGGGTTACAGAATCTACAAGGAAAGGTTTTATTTTGCACAATGTCAGGGAAGCTGGGAAAATACTTTGGAAAAGGTCGATAGGCTATTTGCAAAACTCTGAAAAAATGTTTTTACAATCTCAGCATTGCAAAGCTTGAAGAAGCCACACATTATGAAGCACTGAATTGTCAGAGGTTTCATATGTACTTTTAAAGATGCTGGCTCTGTGGAAGCTGTGCGTTCATTTAGCTGGTCACTGCTTGGCCGTGTTTGAACTTTTCGTCTGAAGTGTCCTGCAGCTACCTGGATAGAGGGGCTGCACTGGAAAATGTCAGTCCTTTCTAAAATAGGAAAAAAGGAAGTGCTGGGAGAAATTATGATTAAAAATAGAGTGTTTGCTCCCTCAGTACAAAATACAGGTAAAAATAAAATTCAATACTTCCAGTCTTTCTGAAACTCTTGCTGACAGCCAGTTACAAATTCATGCCATTTGTCTTGCTGCTAAAAAAATGCAAAACAAAGATGACTTCCACATTTATTTTTAGTTCACCTCGTTAAATTCCATGCTTCATAATAGGGTTAAATTTGGCCCTGAGAACTGTTTTTTTCATGAGGAGTCTGCTGTAACTAGTAATGGATTTATATTCACATTACTTGTTTTAAAATGTAAATGGAATTAGTAGGTTTTCATTGTGAAGCTTTTTCCAATGAAAAGTGATTTTTGGACCAAAACAAGGATTTTTCTTTTTTAATAAATTCCCCCACTAAAAAAAAAAAAAAAAAAAAAAAAAAAAAGTCATGAGATGATTGTAATTTTTCTTGGTTTTCAGAAGGGAAAAGGGGAGATCACTTTCTGGCAATAAAATATCAGCTTCTTTATAAACACATTCAATCTTAATTTTGAAAATTTAATGGTTGTTTTTTTTTTTTTCTGTAGAGATCTTCAGTAATGGTGTTTTGTTTCTTTTCTGTTTTATTTCTAAAACATGCCTGTGTGGAAACTTTAAAAGTCGCATTAAATGGGTATTATTCCTTCCAGGCTTTGAGCAGAATACAATTGCTGGACCTTTTGTTTCATTAATTCCCCATACAAATACACATTCTACTCAATTTAGGATCATGAAAGACACAGGGATTAGAAACTTATTTAGGCTGACTAAATCCTTTGGAAATTTAAAATGGAAAATATTATCACAGATTGTGTGTTACATCTACCAAAATTTTGTCTAACTGGTTAATTATTTGCTTGAAAGGATCCCTAAACCTTCTTGAGAAAGCAGGAGCTTTGAAAATGATTGCAATCTCCAAACCAGAAAGGCAACCACACGTTTTCATCCAGAGCTGGGGGGGGGGGGGGGGGGGGGGAAGGGGAGGCTGGCGGACACTCAAAGCAGCTGAGGCATTTTGACTGTTTTTGTGAGAAAGGCTTTGCTTAGAGGACAGGTACATGTGCATAATTAGGAGGAACAGCTCAAGAACAGAGAGTTCAGGAAAACTTACAGGAAATGATCAAGCACAATCTATTATATAAAAAAATGTGTCTAAAGAACAGGCAAAAAGCGTCTACAGAAAAGGTGTAAGGGAAGAGGGAGGGAGTGCAGTTCGGGTTGTGAGAAGGTGAACAGCCGAATGGCACCGGTGGAGTGAGCAGCTACACTCTGAGGGTTGGCTTCCTCCTGTCCCTAAAGCAGCAGGACTGCGGTGCAGACTAGTGTCGTTACAAGAGTGTGTTCAAAGGCATGGGCCTCTGTCATCCAAATGTTTCTTTTCCTGACAACAATAACCTGCAAGACCCCAATGTTTTGATCTGGCTGCTGAGTCTGGGAAGTAATGTTGTTTAGTAAGGGGGGCATTAAACACAACGGGGAGGTGATAACTTTGCAGGAGGAGGTGGGAAAGGGTAGACCCTTTTCGTGAAAACAAATCTGTGCTGCCAGATGTAAATAGGATGGATGAGCTTTCTGATTAGTGAGAGGCATCTGTCTTTGTGAGATGCTCTCTATGACTCCTAAGTAAGCAAAAGGATGTATCTAAATTGTGATAGCACAGCAACTCAGGGAGCCTGGGCTTGAGAAGTGACCACTCAAATGTTTTTAAAGGTGTTAAAGTCTCTTGGCACACAGCATCTAAAATCTGCGAAGCAGAAGTAATTATCCCATGTCAGTGGCTCCAATTTTTTATAGAAGTCAGTTAGTTTGAAGCATTTTCTGTTCAAAATTAAATTAGAAGCAGGCTTTTCTAAACAGCTGAACTACTGAACGTCTCAGTATGATGCCTCCACATGCATGTGTGTGTTTTCGGAATGCAGCTGGCATTATTCCCAGTCTTTCTGAAACCAGTGGCCTACTTCTGCATATTTTTTTTTCCTTCAAAATCCCACCTCGAACCTCTGTAGAGTTTTGAATTTCCAAGCTAATTTTATTTTTTTTTTTCCATTTTTAAATTTTTTTATTTAAGGCTGGTCTCTGAGTTAACAATGCAGCCAGGTATTCAAGAAGCAAAAAATTTTACATGCTGAGGGGAATGATAGATTGAGCCACCATAGAATACTGTTTGTGAAACCGGGGGATGACTTAATGTGATACAACAAGCTTTGATAGGGATAAGATCCTTCTTACAAATCTACTTTCATCAGAGTGTGATACATGACTAGCAGGAGACACATGTATAAGGAAGAGAGGAGGAAGGTAAAGGAATACATCACTATCTTCTCTGTATGTGCTTTTCAGCTCTATGTACTGTGTAGTTCTGTGTCTATTTAACTATCAATCTGCATGCTCAAGCCTGGATTGACACAAATATGTATCCTGCAAATCTTTTTCTTCTCTCTCTACTTCTGGGATGATGGAAGGATTTCAGGTGTCTGAAGGCCTCCTTGAGAAAACTAAACAAAGCGCCTGGGTATTGTTTTTGAAATGGAAATGCACCCATCAGCAGGTAGAAACCCAAATTCCATTGCTCTGCAGTTTCCATCACAGGAAAACAGAGCTCTGCAGTCACGATGTCCTTATGTGCTAGCGTGGCGGGGGTCTGATGTATTTCAAGCTTGTAATTTTGTCTTTAATGGGTTTTTCATTCCTATATGCTTTCCCCCTCTCTGTTGGCCAGAGGATGCTTCTTTCAGGGTTGTGGAGGGTCATCAGTATCCCTGGGAATAGATTCACAGGAGTAGAATAAAAACTAGAGGGATGTAGCCCTCTCTTTCCTCATTAGTGCTGCCTGATGAAATATGTGTGCTCCTCATTGGGAGACAGGAGAGCTATTGCACTGCCACGCAGCCAGTGCCTCCGTATCAGGGCTGCATCTGGCCCAGCTTATGAATTGCTCTCATTTTAAAGAAACTCATTTGCTAGCCCTTTATTTTTCAGATGCATCACTGCAGATGTGAAAAGCTGGATTACGCCTGGATTTTTGCAGTAGGATTTCCTTTATGCTGCTTTGCTGAGGCAGAGTAAAAATATTCTCCCCTTTCCTCTCTTCCCGCCCGAAATTCACAGCCCAGATCCCAGCCTAAGTAGGTACCTAACAGAAACAGTTAATATTTTAATGGATAATGAGTTTTGTTGACCAAAGAGACTATTAAACAAAACATGTCTTGCTTGACAACAATTTTAAAATAAAAACACAGTGGATGACCACCTTCCACATGTTTCTGCAATATTTGTGAAAGTAAGTTCAGCAAAAAATTGTGAAAAATTACTATATATTCCTCTTTTTAACCTACTGGGGCTGAACCAGAAAGGCAGAGAGAGAACAGGGAAGAGAGGACACTTGCTCTTTCCTCACAAGTTCATAATCCATAAGTCAATACTGAGGGGGGTAGTCATTGCAAGAGTCTTTTCTGCTGTCTCCACAAGTAAAGGTAGTATAATCAGGCATCAGTCCTTGAGGGGATGCTAGTGAAGAATAAGAACTGACGTTTGGATTGAAGTGTCTATAAATGGCTGTTTTGTCATTACATGATGTGCATTGTTTAAGGTTTTGCATATGCCCCTAGAGGCTGCAAGAATCTGCCATTTCTTGTAGTAATGAGTGAGCTTTCCAAAGTAGATTATATGAAGTACAATATTTCGGGCTAATTTTGAGCACTGTTTATTTTGGAAGGTTGAAAGCTTTTTAAATCCACTTCAAAATGGTTAAACTAGAGCTGTCTGATGAAGCGTCCTAGGCTTTCTGAAACAGAATTACATAAGAAATTGCTTTTACAAAAAGTCAACAAAAATGTTTTGCCCTGCACAGTGTAGAAATATTTACTTATTCAGAAACAGGAAACAAAAATAACTTCATAGTTCAGTCAGCATACATGTAGACGCTTGTCCTCAGCACCGTCTTTCAGAAGGGCTTGTCCAAGGAAGTCAGTGTCGCTTTCTAAGCGAGAGTGCTAGCAAAACAGAATATCTCTTGTTGTGCTGTTACACTGCCTGCAGTGACTGACAGCTCAGCCAGTCACTGACCTGGAGACTCCAGGTGAAGGCCCTGGGACTGCTGAACTTTCTTGGCAGCTCAGAACTGTTTCTTTGAATTTTATTTCTTTTCCTCCTCCTCCACTCTTTCCATCAATAAAAGTTAAGAGATTTCCTTACTGAAAATGTTAGGAAATAAAAAAAAGAGTTAATATTGTAGCTCAGCTTTTGACTTTACCAAATTGTTTCCTCTTCTTTGGGATGCCCCTACTATATCTGTAACTTCATGCCAGCTCATAGACTGTGTTGGCACTGTAAGTTTGGTAAAAGCACTGCATGGATGTGCCTGTTGCCCTGCGTGGTGGTCATGACTGGTGCTGACTGCACAGCGGCAGGGCAGAGGCCAGGGCAGGTGGTGCTGTACACCAGGAATGAGGGGTGCAGGCAAATGCTGTGTATGTAAAACTCACCCAGTGCCTCCTGGCTGTCAGGCAGGCTTTTGTCAGTGCTGACAGCCTGTCCCTTTCATGAACATCAAATTAATCCCAGCACTAAAATAAATCTCAGATTGAGCCATGGCTGATAAAGAATCCACAACATGTCCTTGTTACCTTCTACGTGCGTCTGTCTCCTGTCTCCGCTAGAAGAGCTCCTTAACCAGCTCTCGGTGAGCAAACAGATGGGAAGTGAGCAAATCTAGCAGTTGTCTTTCCCTCTGGTGCCTCAACTGCTCTAGGCTGTGACACATGGAGGCTCCCAATGGTGGGGTTTACATGACAATTTAATTTTAAAGAAAGAGAACATGTATGTTTCTGGCAGTTGTCTAATTAGTGCAGTTCCTCAGCAGATCCACCACCATTCCTTATGATTCTTATAGAGAATGTTAGAAATGACAGACAGGTTTTAGCAGATAGCGATTTTCCAGGGTAGAAATCAAAGCCCTTGCTGGAGTTGGTAAAAGCTCATCAGAAAGACGACATCAGCTTCACTCACTGCCTTCAGTCTTATGTGGCCTTTGATTTTCACACCCAGAAATTTGATGTGTCCCAGGGAGCAAGGATACGAATGGGGAATGTGATCAGTGGGGTCTTATTTGTGGATTAGTTACATACTGACCACGCTGATGTGTGGTTCTGTTTTAAGTTGAATTAACTCAGTTTTCATCCCAAATCTTTATGCCTTTACTGTATTGGTATTAGAAATATAAAGACTTCTGAAAAATTGCAGAAAACATTGAGAGAGCTGAAGGAAAGCCTTTCACAACTTAAAATTTCTTCTAATTTTTACTGTTCTTCATGCCAGCACTTTTTAAGGAGTGCTGGACAGGGTGAAAAAGATCTCTATGTCAACCCTTGTAGGAGGACAAGGGGGCAATGAGAATAAAGCAAAAAGGCAGAAAAAGCATCTGCTCTAATTCTGAGAAATTGCCTGAATTACAAGAGTTACACCTCTGCTTTCAGCCTATAGTGGATTTACCTTCTCTGAAGCCAGGGAGATGAGTCCTGAAAAGTACCAGCCCACCTTGGAGAAGAGTAGACAGTTTGTGCTTTACAAACTCATGACCAGGGAAGAGGAGGTGCACTGAATATTAATAGTTCCCTGGTGTTCACCCTGGCCTGACTGTTGGTGAGGTGCTTTGCTGGCCTGAAATGACCGCAGGTAACAAATAAATACACCTGCATTCAATCCATTTAGTCCTGGGACAATCTTTTGGGGAGGCTAAAGAGAAAACAGAGAAGTGGCTTTGTATGTAAGTGCTTTTATCCCATCTCAAGTTGACAAAACCTCCTTTATTTGCACCCAAGCCATGATTCAGACTACTCCAAACTATCCCTCCTGATCTGACTCCATTGGAAGAATTACAGGATGGAGGGTAAAGTCTGGCTACAGATGAGCCAGCTTTCTCTCTGTGGTTCCTTCTTTCATGCTTTTTTGTTCCTGCTTTTTTTTTTAAAAATTTTAATTGAATTCTATGGTGATACTGTGTGCCTCTGTCTCTTTAATCTTCCACTTTGAATTCATTTGCAATGTGATAGATGGAGTTTGTGTTTCAGGATGTGTCAGTGGGACCATGATAATGCATTTCAAATGGTAAAAGTCTGCATCTTAACTGATTACCCATGATCCTCCTTGGCCTTGTCCTCTGCTACAAATTCAGCACCAGGGGGCACAGAGAGAAGGGGATGGGGAGGGGGGAAGGGAAGGGAGAAGGCACTGAAGAGTTTTAGAAGGATTTGTGTTAATTCCTCCAAGACGTCCCTATGTGATGTTTCTCAGTCAATAGGAGATTAGATTGAAGAGAGGATAGCCACTGTTAATCCTCTTCTATCCATTCCCACAATGGGTATTAATATAGGAACAAAACACACACAAACTTGCAGAGGACTTTTTTTTTTTTCCCTTTTCACTGCACATCAAGGAAAGCACTGAAGTTCAGAATCTTTTTGGTCTTATTTTTCCCAGGAAGGTAGTAGTCAAGGGGGAATTTCACATGAGTGCCGGACTGTGAGACTCTCAGGTTCTGTCTGCAGCTGCAGACCTCTCATCCCAGAGCTGTAATCATAGCCAGGCAGAATGAGCCTTTCCCCTTCCTGCAAGGCTGGAGGTAAAGGGCAATGATTTAGGGTCTGTGTTCTCTTTAATAGAGACCATGCAATTTAAACTTTGTCATTACTATGCATCTTCTGTTTTTTTTATAGCATGTATTTGTTAAGAAGAAAGCTCCTTTGCTTTCACTCAGTGTCAGCAGAAGACTAAGGAGTCTTTCCAGTCAGCCAGAGCCAGGTGTGCTCTGAACTGTTTCAATTCTTGTTTGTCCATCTGGCCTGTTCTCTCACCTATCCCTTTATTAATGCATATCTAGCTTATTTACATGTTAGAAAGGAAAAGATTCCTGGTTCCTTCCACATGCACTAGTTAGACCATTATAAGCATCTTCATGCCTTGCTTGAAATTGCTTTAGAGAGCTCTTGTATTCCTGCTGTCTTATGCATCTTCCCCAGAGTAGGAATATATGCTTTAAAATAGGTCACTGTGCACATCTTTTCTTAGGTAGCAGACTGGCAGTGAGGAGGGGAGCAACTGAAGAGGGCAGCAAATTGGGGAGAAAGAAAAGACCTACTTTCTTCCTTCCTCTACCTCTTTTTTTTTTTTTTTCCCTGTTGACAAAAGAAAGGAAAAAAAAAAAAAGGAAAATCATGAAAAATTAATGCAAGATGCAAGCCTGATCTTCCAGTAGGCTCTGCCTAACTTTGAACATCCTGATTCTTGATGGCTAGTTTCCCAAGTTCTACTGGTATTAACCCTTGAAAAAGACTGTGGTTATGATGATAAGCATTTCTACAGTAACTTTTATCATAAAGTACTGAAGTGATTCACTAGCACTAGCCTAACCTTGGAATAACTTTCTGAAGTAGTTAGTTATCAGTTCTCCTCTTTTACATACAGAAAAGCAGTGTTGCAGAGTACTGAAGCGCCTTTCCCAAAGTTGTTCATAGCCTGTGGCAGCCCACCACCATGTAAAGCGACAAGTGGGACTTAATTCCTCATTTCCAGTCAGCACCGTAGCAGTGCAGAACCTCTGCTTCCTTTGCTTTTGGTCAAGCCTTTTCCCTGTAGGGAAATAAATAACCCATTTGCTGTTTCTGTCTGACATATCATCTAACATGCACAGCTCAGACGTATAAAACACAGGTGACCAGAAATAGAATCTGTTTTAAATATATAATTGTCCAACCTCTTTCAAGATTCTGGAAAAATATTCCCTATGACACACAGGAACTTTAAGCAGGTTTCATAAGCACCACCTGTCATTTTCAAACAGCAGATTGATAAGGCTTGGCACCAACTTTATCCACGGTCTCTCTCCTTCCCTCCTCAAATATGTTTTTATCTTTTACTCCAGTATCTGACTTTGACGAGCTTTCTGTCAGTCTCCAGACTAGCCCGTCCAACACACGGTACATCACCTACCAGCAAAGCAGGGACATGCCATCCTTCCAACAGAGCATTTGAAAGGTAGAACAGCTCAGCGGCTGTTTCAGCCCATGAGTCCTAGCCCTCCTCTATTCCTGCTCTCTAGCAGGGGCTGTGGGATGGGAAGGGAGCATGGGCAGCCTCAACACACTGACCTCTGCAGGCTGAGCTTCAGCTGTTCCTTTGGTTGCGTGAAGCCTTGGCTGAACTCAGTGGTTAGCTCAAGCATATAATAAAAATCCCTCCCCATGCCCCAAACTACAGCATTTTAATTGCCTTTCTTCCGTGGTATATATACGCGGGTCACAGATGGGCAATTCTTCATCATGAAAGTACCAGCCAAGCCTTGAAAACCAAAACGTTTTTACTGTAAGCAGAGGTGTGCTTTCAGAGACAAGGCAGTTAAGGCATGTTCTCCATGAAAGAAGCAGAAAACAGCATGCAACATCCAATACTGTCCTGACTCAAACGAAATCAGGGCCCAGACTTCCACCTTCTCTAGCACTTCAAATTGATAGAGCTTATACCACCTAAAGAAGCCTTCCCAAAAGTCCCAGAGCCCTTGGAAAGATCAGCAGACTGGACTTGCTGTAATTATTTGCGGTTATTCTAGCATCTACACTCAACTCTCTTTCACTTCTTCCCTTTGCCCTGTCAGAGCCTTTATCCCCTCCTTGTTTAATCAGGTATAGTTACCACGTTTCCGCAAAGAGCTCAGATATATTTCCTTTCAGGTGCAGCTTTAGTGAACAATAAATTTAACTCCAGTCACCCATAACACTCTTAACTGATTTAAGGTCTCTCTTCCCTAAATTCAGGGGTTACTCAAGGAAAAACTCTCCTCCATATTTCCCTTCCCTCCCAAACCAAGGTCTCTTCCACACTGATTGATTCACCATCACCTCTTACATCCCAGCTGGAGCTGAAAAGCTCCACCTGCTGCTATTACTCAGCAGTAATTGCATTGCACTTTCATGCAGGCTTCAAGCATTCATCATTAGGATGACTCAATAAGGCAGCCCTGCATTGATGAAAGGCCTAAGAGCCTCCATCTCTCTTGCACAGCCACCTTCTGGATAAACTCTGGTGGGTGTTGCAGGGGGGAAGGGAGAATGTGGTTTATGATGAATAACTCACTTGCCAAAATTTCTCTTCTCCTCTCCTCCATATTCTCAGGCTGTCTGAGAACCAATCAAGTGATCCTTGCAGTCATACATTATTCCCTGAATATTTCCTGTGAGCGATGCTCTGTGTGTAGCTCATCCATGGGCACTCCCCTGGGAAGCATTCAAAATCAAAGATGCCTGCCAGCTGCACCCTGTATTTGCTGCATGGAGTACAGTCTGCAAGCCAGGACCTTGGTGCCTCCCATGAGGCCCAAATCCTCTGGCTCCTTCACATCTGTCCACTGCTGGTTATGTAGGTTGGGACCCTTCGGCTGGGCTGGAGCTCTCAGCATGGCTACACTCATGCCCAGGCTTAAGCCTGATGTGCTCAAACTCCTTCCCAGCTGCAGCCCCATCACTGGCCAGGCACACATGTAAGTCCCCTATTTTGCCTCCTCATTTGCCTAAAATCATCCAAAGGACCAGATGCCGCCTGGCACTAATTACCCTTAAGGGCAAACAGGAAGGCAGGAGAGAGCTGGAGATGAAACATCCGCTTGTTTCTCTCAAAAGCCATTTTCCCTGCTGTTGCAGGAGTGACTGTGCATGTGTGGCACGAAGGGACTCACAGAAATATTGATTGGTTACTGGGGGGGTATTTCTGTTCCTGTGCTGGGCAAATGTAACTCTGGGATGAAGGTCTCCAGAGAGCTCAAAATTCACTTTTCATAACCATTATGTAATATTCCCTTGCAGCCGCCTGGCAGAGAAATTTCTGCTAACTAAATCAGCAGAATGTATCTGGAAAGCAAGCAGAGCATATACCTGCAGGGTCATACAACATTTATTTACCACTTGCAGGGTTTTTTTCATTTTGTTGTGGAATATCATTTATCCAGCTTTGTGAAGGTGCCACAGTGTTGTCAGGAGACAAGAAACCAAGCGCCACTCTTGGCATTGCCACAAGCTCTGTCTGTGGCATCCCTTCAGTTTCTCTGGTGCCTCGGATCACTCTGGTCCTGGGCAACAGTGCCATTTCTGACTGCTGAGGGGCAGTGAGGGTGAGCATGTTGGTGGATGAGGAGTGTCAGAAGTTATGATGGAGTTGCTGAATGAGCATTTCTCCTTCAATTCTGTGGGCTTTCTATGATCTCCTTTGTTCAGGCTATGGAATGCATCCCTATGTATTTTTAGGCATCTACATCTACATACATATATACCTAAAAGAGCCTCTATATATGCTATGTACATCTATATATAGCCACATACTGATCATTATCAGTATGAAGGGGTGAGTTACAAATCTGAAAAATAGTAGACTTGCATGCTTGTGCCAGTGGGACTGCATCAAAACTGGCTAAGAATATAAACAGACCTCTTTTTCCCCCCAAGTATCAACACTTTGAAAATACAGCCTATTTGGCAACTGATATAAAAAATAAAGAAAAAAGGATAGTTGCCAAATCTTTCAGGTTGGGAAAGACTGAAAGTTTTTTTTCCCCTTTCAATATTAAAAATGTCACTGAAAATGTGATAAATTTTACCTCCTCTAATTGGGAAACACTAAACGTTTTTGTCCCAGGCCTTCTGACATTCTTTCTGACAGCTCTTTGATCTGGCCTTTTAAAGGTGTTAACACCTTAAATGTCCCTAAAGATGCAGACCAGTGTAGATAGTTTTGAAAAATAAACCTAAATTTCGTTATGCAGTGTTAGGCACCAAAGTATCTTTACAAACGTGGCCCATTGTTCCTCTGTACATGGGTGTCACAAGTGTTAGAGTAATCAATGATTCAATGTATCTGCAGTCATTGGGGCACACAATTGCTTGATCTTATCTACTCCAGACCTCCTTAGAGACCTGGTTCTGATTTCCAGAGAGAAAAAAAAAATCCTCCAGTTCTCCAGTTTTCCAATTTTGTGCACTTTAATCGCTAAATCAAATAGTTAAGCAGAAGCATAACATAAAAAAAATATTAACCCAATTTATTTTAATTTGCTTTGATATAAGCAAAACCAATTTATCTAATTATCAGATTAATTAAACCATTATAAATAAATCAACAACCTTATGAGCTAACACACTGGAAGACAGCAGTTAGCTGCTAGCCATAAGTGCAACATGGCATTATTAGCACCAGCTGAAACATCTTATTCCATCTGAATGTCAGATATAGCAAGGTGCCAGTCACTCTCAGATCAAAGGTGATACTGATGTTCATTAAGATGGTCTGTTCAAATTACACATGGTCTGGTGGTAGCCAATATCTCTGCTTTGCCAACAGAGGTCACATGAAAACATCTTGGTGTGTGTCAAAATGACACAGCTTGTTACATGCAAAATTCAAATGGAAATGTACAGAGAAGTAGTTTCAGGATTAATCTCTCAACATTCCTGATCTCAAATTTCATGCATACATGAATCTAGAAAGTGGCCATTTAGTTTAGGGATGCCTTAGGTGTTCAGAGTCTATTAGTTAGCTGTCACTAATAGGAAAATTCTTGGATTATCTGCACACACACATGTGCACACACCCAGAGAGCAAGGATCTTCAAATGGCAGAAGTCCTCTTTTATTGAGACTGTCCTTCTAAGAAAAGTATCACAAAAAGACAACCCCTGAAAGCATTTTCTGTTTAGATGATACGGTTTATTGTGACCTTCCTCTGAGAGTTTCAGGAAGGTAGCAAGTTGTTCAGAAAATTACTTAGTGGTTTCTTTGAACCATCTGCTTAATATTGGTAATTTTCCTTAACCATATTAACCAGACATCAGGTCTGATGATCCTGTGTATTGTAACACATCTGCTCACCTTTTGTGGCTGCCTGGGAACGCAGAGGAAACAAACTTTTTTATGGGTGGTTGTTATATGATGGCAGCAGCAGACATAGCCAATTTCAGTGGCTAGGGATCAGAAACAAAGATATTTTGTTTTCAGAATGGATAGTGTGACTTATCGCACTTCCTCGTAACTCCCACTCACCAGTTTCTTGACAAATTAAAATAGGATGCATCTGAGTTCACCAGCATTTCTTGGTATATCAAGCCTCTCCATGTAAAAGACAATCCCATACGACCATAGGGGAAACAAAAATCCGTCCCATCAGAGATGTTTTAATATTTCAGATCATGGCTCAATGGATAAATGCCACTTATTCTATCCTACAAAAGCCCCAGCTCAAAAATTACTTGGAAGTGCAAAGCTAGCAAAATGCTGGTGCTAAAGACAGTAATTCTGTCAGCTCTACATGGCTGTTGCTAATCTGGAGAGTACCAAAGAACTGCTTCTTGACAATTCAGTGCTTGTTTCCAGCTACATTTTGACCCAGGCAAATTTAAGATAAAATATTACCTTTTATCATCACTCAAACATGGGAGTTTCCCTGTACACTCTGCTTTTTAAGCAAAGTTCCCTAGGCACAGATCTGTCTCTGCCTCCCAGCACAGCCTCCTGAACAGAAATGCTCAATCCCAGTTGTATCCCCTTACTCTAACTAGATTGAAATGTGTATTAAAAATTTATAATGATAATAATTAATTAATGAATAGCTCAGATTTTTTGGTATAGGGGCAGTATTTATGAACACTTCTGCCAGTAGCAAAAGGTGCTGCTGTTCTCAATAATGATGTTGGGGACCCACTGGGTCCTATTGCATTACATAGAGCCCTCCTTCCCCTTCCACCCTGGAAGATAAACCGGATTCATGACGGAATAGGGCTTAGTTGACTCATGTGAAAGGCTACAGTTGTCCTTGCTGTAGAACTTGATGCAACTGACGTATACCAAGAAGCAGAAAAGTATTCAGAGGCACATTCCCCAGCTCAGAAATGCCACTGCTGGGAACAGGCATGGAGAGCTGCATGTGGCAGTGATGGGGCATGAGGGAATTGCAGCGGGCATGGAAAGATCACCCGGGCTTTCCCTAGCAGTGCTGCAAAAAGCAGCGGACTTCTGCAATACAAAGCACAGCTAGACTCTAGTAGTCGTCTCTGTGGAGTCTTCTTCAGCACTATCTCCAGTTTGTTCCTCTGTTGCTGGCTGCCCTTGGCACTGCAGTGTCCTGAGATGACCACTTCCTTGTCAGGTGAAATCTTCCCAGCCTGATTGTGAAGCTGGTCAGGTTCTTCCCGCTTTGTCCCGCCCTGGAAATGTTCATCAAAAGAAAGCACCGTCCTACATGCATTACAGCTCCTGATCGACAGGCCAGGCAGAAAGTGTAATTTGTAATTTTGAAGCGAGGTTGACAAGAATAAGCTAGCAGTTTGGTTTTTTTTGCTTTGCAACTATGTTAAAAGATAAATTGATTTGGCTTCTCCATTGTTTTAGCTATGTAAGAAGAACTTCCACATTTTCCCACAGTACGCAGTCAGAGAAGGTAGAATGAGGTTCCACTAGCCAGCAGCAAAAGAAAGGTATAAGATACATATGTGGAGAAGATAAACAAGGTTTTAAATAGTGTCTTTTCAAAAAAGCCTTTAGGAAGATTAGGGTATATGTACTTGTGCCATTATCCCACCCAAAGGGGAAGCATTGACAGTAATTTATGATTAGTTTGAAACCTTTATTTGCAGCCTATGATTTGCTTCAAGTCTAAGACAAGAGAGATTATGCTGTGATTAAAGGCCAGAACTGGGAATCCAAGACTCCAGGGTCCTACACTCATCTATATTGAATTACTTTAAGATGTATCCTTTAGCCTCCCAACACATCTCTCTCCTTCTGTGTCCACTTTCCCAGTAAAACAGCTCCCTTTCTGCCACCATCGTCTGAATTACTTATGCCTCTGATGGCCACACTTAAAAATACATTGAAAACTGGAAAGAGCCCAGAAAAAAAAATGAAAAAACCAACCTGATGACAAGGTCTGGATAAACTGCCTTATTGAAAAAGCTCACACTCTGAATATCAAACCCCAATATTTCTCGAAGCCCTTCTAAGTGATTAACCTTGGCCTCACAGGCTTTGAAGGCTGAAAGGTGCTCTTTTGCATGGCACCACCTTTGCAGAGTCCAGAGGCCACCCAAAAAATGTAGGTGAGAGCTATGCTACTTCTGCAACTCCATGGGTATAGGTGCAGAGTGTGTATGAAGGCAAGGGGAGAGCAGTTGAGTCCATGTCTGCATGGTAGCAGGGGGGTAGCAGGGGAATATCTAGCTGGAGGGAGAACACCATGTGCAGGAGCTACTAAGGTGAGTCTCTAGTGGGTCTACAATGCCCCAACATTATAGTAAGAACCATAGCCTTGCAGAAAGAACCAGAAGTCTGTGTCCCCAGCTTCCGCAAACAGAGGAAACGCTTCAAGGAAAGAAATCTTGGAGTAGTGGTCTTCCTGCAACACCACAGTGATGCCCTCCCTATGGCCTCTTCTTACAAAGCTGTTGGACTTTCTAAAGGGACCTTTTCACTCCTAGAATATCAACACCTTCACCAGACCTGTCTTACAGCCCCTTCCTGTACTTACACCAACACAGTTAGTTCTGCCTCTATTACTTTCCTGGCCCTTTCTAGCTTTGAAGCGTACTTTGGAGACAGAGGAACATGAGTGGGTGTGGGGGGTTGACCCTGGCTGGATACCAGATGTCCACTAAGCCACTCTATCACTCCCCCTCCTCAGCTGGGCAGGGTGGAGAAAATATAACAACAGGCTTGTGGGTTGAGATAAGGACAGGGAGAGATCACTCACCAAATACCATCACAGGCAAAACAGACTTGACTTGGGGAAATTAGTTTAATTTATTACCAATCAAATCAGAGAAGGGTAATGAGAAATAAAACCAAATCTTAAAAGCACCTTCCCCCAACCTTTCCCTTCTTCCCTGGCTTAACTTTATTCCTGATTTCGCTATGCCCTCCCCCTGAGTGGTGCGGGGAGATGGGGAATGGGGGTTGTGGTCAGTTCATCACACGTTGTTTCTGCTGCTTCTTCCTCCTCAGAGGGAGGGCTCCTCACACTCTTCCCCTATTCCAACATGGGGCCCCTCACCTGGGAGGCAGTCCTCCATGAAATTCTCCAATGTGAGTTCTTCCTATGGGGTGCAGTCCTTCAGGAACAGACTGCTCCAGCGTGGGCCCCCCACCGGGTCACAAGTCCTGCCAGCAAACCTGCTCAAGCCTGAGCTCCTCTCTCCATGGGTCCAGAGGACCTGCCAGAAGCCTGCACCAGTGTGGGCTTCCCATGGCAACACAGCCTCCTTCGGGCATCCACCTACTCCAGCATGGGGTCTTCCACTGGCTGCAGGTGGATACATACTCCACTGTGGGCCTCCATGGGCTGCAGGTGGACAGCCTGCCTTACCATGGTCTTCACCATGAGCCACAGGGGAATCTCTACTCTGGCGCCTGGAGCATCTCCTCCTCCTCCTTCTTCACTGACCTTGGTGTCTGCAAAGTTGTTCCTCTCACGTATTCTCAGCCCTCTCTCTGGCTGCAATTGCTCTTGCATGGTAACTTTTTTTTCTTTCTTAAACACATTATCACAGAGGCACTACCACCATCACTGATGGGTTCAACTTTGGCCAGCGGCAGGTCTGTCTTGGAGCCAGCTGGCATTGGCTTTATCAGACATAGGGGAAACTTCTAGCAGCTTCTCACAGAAGCCACCCCTGTAGCGCAACTCCTGTAGTGCAACCCCGCACCCCCCCAAACCTTGCCATGCAAACCAAATACAGTGGGGTTTGACCTTGACGTCTGGAGGTGGGTAGAAGTAGTGGAGAGGGCTAGCCATGTTTCAGTGCCTCAATGGAAGGCAGAGAGCTGAGGAGAGGTGTGGGACCAGTGTTCTCTCAGTCTGCTCATGCAATGGGGTGGAGCACACCAGGAACCGTGTATCCCTTTACCTAGTGGGTTCCAGAGAAAAAACCCTTAGCCTTGCTGGTTCTTGTTGGACAAAAAAGATAGTTTCTTAAGGCATGTGAGAAGATAAACTGAGAAAAGAGATGGGCTATGATGTGCTGCAAGGAATTTGTGGTCCTTTTTTTTTTTTTTTTCCCTGGCTGCACATGAAAAAGTGTCTCTCTAAATAATTCTGGCTGCTTCTCACAGTTTTTTAGAACTTTTTTTATTCTGGGTGGAGCGTAGAGAACTGGAGCACTTATCCAGGCACTGCCAATTCTCTGTTTGTGTATAACTACACAAACAAGGAGCATAATAATTGCATGTGAGGTCGGGCAGAGAAAGTAAGCAGTGAAACTGGGGACAGTACTGACTAAATAGAAGAAAGGAAGGAAAGAAAATTGTGGCATGGTGGATCATGCTCAGGTGAGCAGTAATGGGATAGGGCAAGATCACTGCACTCCTCCCTGTGCACAGACAACGTGTCTAAGTGATACTGTGAATGCTTCTCCTGTTACCAACACATTGATTTCCACTTGACAAGGAAATCAGGCATCAGAGTTTAAACGGAATGGAGTCCTGCTGTTTCCATGGAAATCTCCCATGCCTATCAGATTAATGGAGGGCACGTTGCACTTTGCATAGAAGTAAACAAAACAAGACTGCCGCAAAGGCAATGGGTTACCTTTTCCATTCAGACTAAAGATTCCATATGCTCTCATCGTAGACTCTCTCCTTCCCCCCTCTCTACTTCAACAGAGAGACCTCCGGTCCTACACAGCATTTATTTCAATTGGCTGGAGAGTCTTACTCCTGATAACCGGCGTAAAATACATGACAGACAAATTACAGGACTAATAGCTTAATCCTCTATAGCAAAATGTATATTCCTTTAATGTGTCTAGCTTTTCTATACCAGTCTTTGGGTTTTCCCATGACGCAGAATTGATCTTCTCCTCTAGTTATAGGCACCTTGTGTGGCTCAGTTAAGATATTATGGCACTACGTATGCCATCCTTCCACCCTCCAGAGAAATTCAGTCTACTCCTGAAAACGAAACCTTTGGATGTGAAAAAGGAGCAACCAAATATCAGCTTAGCATCTAGTTTCCATTGCAGCCTATCAGTGGAAGTGGAATGATTTGTCTCTATTGGGCAGAATGGGCAAGGAGAGCTTTGGGTTTATTTTTCTTGTTTGCATCAGCACCAGCTATCTAGCATGACAAAACAACAGGCTGTTCATCAAGCTCTAACAGACCAAACGATAGCAATTTATTACCGCCTAAGCACTTGAAATAGTTTGCATAAATATTTGTGTAACGCAAGTTTACCACCACATGAGTTATTTCCTACCTCAAGCACAGAGTCAACATATAGCATGCATTAGCCTGCCTGGACCTCTGTGTTACCACAGCTGGACAACTTCCAGCTCTGAAATAGCTTGGATATGTCTATGTTCCACCACACTATACAGGGTAGGCATTCTCAGCAAAGATCTAAAGCTGCAGCTGCTTCAAGTTTGTCCTTCCAGCCATACAGCAGAATCTCATTTCCCAGAAACAGAATTCTTGGTTTGGTCTGGCAGAGACAGCATCTTCTGGAAGCTCTTCCTTTCCTTCCTTCTGGCCTGGAACATAAGCAAGGATCACTTTTGTGGTCTCAGGCACAATTCAAAGTCACAGAAGAGGAAAAATGCTGATTTACTTCTTTTTAAGCTTTTGCACATAAGGGAGCTATCTACAAACCTAGTTGTTTCTTTCCCAGCCCTTTTTATCATTTAAGCAGCATCAAGTTGGCTTGCAACCAAACACTGTGATTTTACCACTATGGTCATAGATTTCAGCAAATTTGTTTTCCCCAGACAAAGAGAGACAGGCTAATAAATGCAGAAGAAAGATAAAATGCAAGAGAAAGTGAAGGGATAGGAAAAAAAAAAAAAAAGAGTACTCTTGTCATGGGTGTGGTGATGAATGGATAGCTATTATTTTCAGTCTCAGGCATGAACTGGGAATTTAGACAAGCTGAAGTTGCAGGTCAAGGTCGATACCTGAGTCAGGATTATGATTCAATGTCTGGATCATGTTTCTTCCCCAGTCTTCACAGCTGACCCTGCAAACAGGAGGGGCAGAAAGGCAATATTTCAGCCTAGAAACTAGGGCTATTTTTTAAGTGACTAACACATATTAAAACTGCAAGAAACAAAGTGAGGCTACATCTTAATGAGCTTAGAGGAGGGTGCTCAACTGCCCACCAAGGATTTACCAGGGCTGGATACCTAAAGTAGATGTCCTCAGCATGTGTTACGGCTGGAAAAGAGAGAAATCTAAAACCAAAAAGGAGAGCAAAAAATATGTTGCTTGCGACTTATAACCATTGCAGCATTACTGCTGCATAGGCACCAAGGTTGGAAGACTACTGCTGTAAGGTTGAATACAAAAATACTGGGCTTACGGTTCAGCTTTTCAACCCATTGGCAACGCAGTCTAAGCTCTGCGTGGTAACATTCAGCCACAGAGCTCAAACTTTTATCTTGGAACAAAATATTTTTAAAAGATAAGGAAATGGTAGACATAAAATGAATAAAAACTACGATGAACCAATCTCTGCTGTCTCCTAACTTATCCTGTTTTATGCATTTCATCACATTGGAAGAAAATCATTGGTTATTTTGCAGTCCTCTACAGCTTGAACTGAGGTCATTAAAAAGAAGTGCTCAGCAAGCGATAAACTATCCTTAACATGATTTTAAGACTTTCTTAGAGTTCCATGGTAGTAATCCTCAGTACTAAATCCATCTCAATTTCAGCTGACTTGGTATATCTACATGAATGACTCTGCTATCACAAGAATTATCTGGACCTGTGTCCATCGAAAAAAAAATTGAGTATCACTTTTTCACCTTCTGTTTAAAGTTTTCACCTTCTTTTAAAACAGTTCAAAAAAATGAAGGGCACTGAAGATTCCCCTGTGTTTGCATAGTGGGGGTTAAGCTGCTCAAAGCTTTCAAGTCTGTAGCATATTTTCAGAGGAGCAAAGGAAATGTGTGTATATTTGTGAAATGACAAAAAGACTAAATGAAAGCCTAATAAAATCCCGAAGGGAACGGGAAAAGAAAAGAAGTTAATGCAATTACTGCTGATAATATTTTGAAAGACTGTCTGTGTGAGAGAGAGAAATTAGTACATCATCTTGGAATCCTTAATTACTGGCATGTTAATTACACAACAAAGCAATCTTCTTCTAATGAAAGAAGCAAACTAATATCAGAAGTGTTGTTCCATTTAATCCAGAAAATGAGTGCCGAGATCCAAAGTTGTGTGATGTAAATCTGGAAAAACTCCAAAGAAGTCAAGGGAGATACCCAGTCTCCAGCATAAGATAGCAGACATGATGCAGTAAGTAAACCCACAAAGTACTGTCTGATCTTTCTCTCGGGAGGAGAGAGGCTATGAAGTTGGTTCCTTTTGGTCCCTGCATGTGACTGAATGCCGACTGATGTGTGGTTTAGCTAACGAGGTTCCTTGCTTGGATCATTGGCCCATTCCTGGTGGGGTATTGAGTGAGAGGCCTCTGTTTCCATGTAATTCCATACAAAGGTTGTTACTCTTCTGTTAACTGGGAACCAGAAGTAATTAGGGGGATGGGATCACTTCAGTGTTCAGTTAGTAACATATATAAATCAAGAAAGCGAATGTTTCACTCAGACAGAAATTAGGCTGTTAATTAGGCTGCTATTGCCTACACAAGTCTGGCTATGTTTAACCTATGTACAGGACTCAGACTTGGTCTTCCATAGGGAAAAAACAGGATTTCTACTTGTAAGAAACAGCAAATACAATGAAAAGAGAGTTTTCCTGTCTCTTAGGACTGAAGCCTGAGTGCTCTTTCCTTGGAAAATTTCTCCTCATTCCTTTGAAACTGAAAGGCCTATTTTTCTCATGTAGGAGCCTTGAAGCAAAAAGTTTGCTAACGTAGGCGTTCTTTAGGTACAAAGTACTTCAGGTATAAGATATCAAGTAGATATAAAGCTTGTTTTCTTTTTTTTTAGTGGAAGGAGAAAAATACAGCGCTATCCTGCCCTGAACCACTCTTCCCCCCTTGCTGCATATTCATGCTGCTGCAGACCTCTTTTTGGAACTGTCAGATGAGCCGAGTGAGCTCAAGCACGCTATGAAACCTCAACTCCAAATTCCAGCATGATTTTGGTGATGCAAAATAATTCATGGACACATAAGTGGTGCTTCTTGGGGTCCATATGACAGTTTGCTAATTCATAGAATCATGGAACGATTTAGGTTGGAAGAGACTTTAAGACCAACAAGTCCAACCATTAACCTAGCACTACCAAGTCCACTGCTAAGCCATGTCCCTAAACATCACATCTACATGTCTTTTAAATGCCTCCAGGGATAGTGACTCTACCACTTCCCTGGGCAGCCTTATCTGATGCTTGACAACCCTTTCAGTAAACAAGTTTTTCATAATCTCCAATCTAAACCTCCCCTGGTGCAACTAGAGGCCATTCCTCTTGTCCTATCACTTGTTACTTGGGAAACGAGACCAACCCCCACCTCACTACAACCTCCTTTCAGGCAGTTGTAGAGAGCGATAAGGTCTCCCCTCAGCCTCCTGTTTTCCAGACCGAACAATCCCCATTCCCTCAGCTGCTCCTCACAAGACCTGTTCTCCAGACCCTTCACCAGCTTCGGTGCCCTTCTCTGGACATGCTCCAGCACCTCAGTGTCCTTGTAGTGAGGGGCCCAAAACTGCACACAGCATTCGAGGTGCAGTGTCACCAGTGCTGAGTACAGGGGCACGATCACCTCCCTGCTCCTGCTGGCCACACCATTGATGATACAGGCCAGGATGCTGTTGGTCTTCTTGGCCACCTGGGCACACTGCTGGCTTATGTTCAGCCAGCTGTCAACCACCACCCCCAGGTCCTTTTCCACCAGGCAGCTTTCCAGCCACTCATCCCCAAGCCTGTATTGTTGCATGGGGTGGTTGTAGCCCAAATGCAGGACTCAGTAATTGGCCTTGTTGAACCTCATGTAGTTGACCTCAGCCCATCAATCCAGCCTGTCCAGATCCCTCTGTAGAGCCTTCCTACCTTTGAGCAGATCAATACTCTCACCCAACTTGGTGTCATCTACAAGCTTACTGAGGGTGCACTTGTTACATTCATTTTAAGCAGCTTTTTCACATTCCAAAATAAATTACAAATTTCAATGAACTATTTCTTTGACAATAACTAGATACATATTTCTCTATTAGTGAAATGCTGGCTTGTTTCATAGTGTTCTGTGACCTGACTTCCTTCAGGTGCTGGAGCCAAAGCAGGAAAAAGCCAGAGCCTGTCATTTGCTGACTTGGTGGGGCTAGGACACGTTTTTCTGGCTATGGCAGAGGTAAATTGCTGTCTGGATGAAAGAAAATAGAGCCTAGTACACACAGGACCATTAGAGTAACCATAGGAACAGGTAAGACTGCAATGTGGTTCAGACGAGAAGATCAACTATTATTTAAATTTGTTACTAAAACAAAACCCCAGGAAAGGGATGAAGTGTATCTTTTACACTCTCTGAAGTTCTTAGCAGGAGTAGGATAAAGTTGCCATTTTGCTGGGTACTGCTCATAAGCAAGCCTTATCTGAAGTCTTCATCATGTACAGAGCCAACAGAGTAAAACAGACATTTCTGTACTTCAGAGAAATTCTTGGGCAAATATGCCCTCGTTTCCTTTAGATCAGACTGCTTAGAATTTATACAGAGGCCTAGCATGGGGTGGCTGGATTTCGTCAAAAGTTTCTTTCCCTTAAGGGTTTGTTCCTCCCCTGATGTGCTCTTGTGACTCCCACTGACACTAATGGGGAGTAATGCAAGCCTGGAGGACAGCTTTGGTCCCCCTTGGTGAGAAAGGAGAGAGCGGGTTTATTGCGGAGGGATGGGAAAGGAACAGAAGGAAAAGTAAGGCTTTGAAAGCTGTCTAATCATAGGCTGGTGTGTTAACTGCTCCACCAGCCAGTGTGCAGTACTGAGCATTTGGCACAGTACAGCTTTGCTTTTCTTGATTAGAGGAGCATTTGAAAGAGTGGTGAACAAGCGGGGAATAGAGTAAAGAGAAAAGCCTACCCCGCTGGTAAAACATAGGTGTGGCTGCTGGACAGATTCCAGCAGTGCATTAGCAGCAATGAGGATGATGCCGCAGCTCTTTCTGTGGGTGGGTGCGCATCACTTTCCCAGGTAACACTCTTGACTTTTATTAGACTGAGAGAGCATGCATTTGTATGTTTATGCTCACTGTGTACAAGAGTGTCCATAAAGGAACCTAAAGAATTGGGTCCCCGAGGTGATGTTACCACACAGGAAAGGTTTTTGCCATTCTCCACAGGTGACCTAAACAGGAGATTAACATTAACCCCAGAGGCACACTAGCTCCTACCTGATAATAAATTCACTCAATATTTTTGTTATGGGAGCTCCCAATTCTGTCCATATGAGCAGCTCATTGGAAGGAGGAGGGTTTTGTATTAAAATAGATGAAGAAAGAAATGAACGAGAGTAAGGTTGCACAGCACAAAGCACCGTTGTGTAGTGCACCCAAGTGTTCACACACACCTGCCTACAGAATTATGGTGATCCATTCTTCCAGATCATGTCTGAGTGGTGGAAACAGCTGTGTGGTGTCCACTTCCAGGAGCTCTTTCCCAACAAATTATATTGTAGACACAACCCCCACATGACAGAGCGCAGAGCCAGAAAACTCTGCAGATATGTGTCTTTTCTTGCATTTAAGTAAATAAACCATTCTTCCCCCTTTCCCCTTCTGTATAACTTTATAACCAATTTCAGCTTGACTAAAATGCACATCAGTTCAAAGAACAGCAGTTTAAAAACAGTATCTTAAAATAGTTTTCATTTTCACTTCAGTCCTGGTGCTAGACCTCCTCACTGGTTTCTGCCTCAGAGTCTCAGTCAGACCTGCCCACCTTCCTGTTGATCTGTTTAACCTCTTCACTGCCAGCCACAATTACAAAGTGACCTTCCAAAAGATTGTCCTGGCTGCTTGGGGGAGGACAGTTCACTCTGTGCAGAAAGGACCCAAAATCGGCCAGCTGGGAAGGAAAGAGTAGGGGAGTCATTTATAAGATTGCATCTACCAGTCTGCTTGCAATGACCCAGGAGGAAAAAGAAAAATCTCCGAAATCTGATGATGTGGCTGTTTGAGCCTGTTTGGCTATAAGCCCAGTGAGAACTTTAAATGGTGCATTAATTTCAACTGTGGAGGCAGAAGAATAAGAAATGTGCATATTACAGTAAAGGTTGCATCTGAGATCTCATGTGAGATTGCTGAGTTCACATGCTTGACCTGGCATGAGTTTGTATATCTGAACTTGCATAGCAAAACCTGGAAAAGAAGCATGAATGATGAATCCTGGGAGAGGCGTCTCATGGTGCACCAGGGTTCAGGTATGGACTGAAGTTCTCACACCTCAGAGGGTCAAAAGAACCTAATAATACAGTTACTGTACACTTTGTAGCACAGATTTTAAATTTTGGGGGGGGCAAGGTGGTCTGCTTCCACATGATTGAGGAAAGCCAAAGGACTGAGGAGCATGTGCAGGCCGCTGAGAAGCACCTGTGAGAGACTCCTCATCCTGTCCCTGTGCCAGCACTGCGGGGCTTCTTCCTTCTGCCACCCCAGGGGTGGACATCTCAGATATGAAATTCCTCAAGTATTATTGTCAGACCTTCCCTCAACCCACCGCACTGTCCAAATCATTCAAATTGCAGTGATGCTTGGCAGTGTTAAATTTATGGTTGGACTCAATGATCTTAAAGTTATTTTCCAACCTAAATGCTTCTATGATTCTATGATGTGGAGAAATGACGGTATGCCTGAGGGTATTGTTCTCTCAGAAGTGCTGGGAGTGTGTTCATAGCTTGAGAACTTGGGGAAGACTAGGCTGGGGTGTCAGCTTGACTGAATGTGGTCCCTGTTTGGAAAACACAATTTCAGTTACTTCCTCTCTATGTCTTACCTTCTCTAAAAGTGACTGCCAGATGGACATAGAAAAGTAAACTTTATGAACTTGTGAATTTGCTTCCAGTGAAAGGTACTGTCTTAATGGCCCTGGAGAATTATTTATCTACAGAGGAGAGTAAAATCTCTGATGTCTTCTATTATTCCCTTGCCCATCAGAAGGCAAATGGGAAATGAAAACCCTGGAGTCCATGGAGTATTTGGCCTCCCTATTAAAGTAAATGCAGTAAAAATATTTTCTCATTGTGTTTAAGAAGCCCCAAACCAGTGGAATCAATTCTGTAGACAGATATAATAGAAGGTTTCTCTTTGGCATTCTTACGATCTGGAGGAGATTACACAGGAAGGCAAGGTGCAGATGGGAGAAGACATGACCCAGAGCAGAGAGTGTTCTGAATTACCTTTGCAATTTTGTATTTATCCTGCATGTTTGATGATGTTGCTGTGTGTGATTCTCATGGAAAATCCCAACAGGGTTCAGCTCCACAATGGCGGGGATTGCTGTAGTGTGTGTCATCTTTGGTCTTCTAAGTGCTGGACAAAGAGCCACCAATTCTTTACAAGCAGTGATGTGGTTGTGGAAATACTTTATTTCCAGCTGCCAATTTCCCACTTTTATGGCTGGCTCAAAGAATTTCAAGCCTACTGCCTGCTCTGCTTTGTGACAAAATATTATACACTGAATTTCCACTATCAGCATTAATGGGATGTGCAGGTACTACAGGCAAATAGCAGATGCCAGCCTGGAGACATCTCTCCTTTGAAATTTCAAAGAGGTTCTGTTGTGTCTCTGAGAAGGATTTGAAACCTTCTCAAATGCTGCGGTTTTTTTTCATTAAGGAGAGTTATTGCTGCTTCCTCCCATTTATTTCCCCCTGCTTTTGCTTTCTGGAGGAGCAGGTAATGCTAGCTGGATTGGTATGTATGAACTCAAAGGGGTGTAGCTTCCCATGCACTCTCTGGGGCTGACAGGGGTTGGTTTGAACTGTTTGCAGCTTGTCTTTTCCCAGCAAGGCTTTCCAGGAAGATAAGTTCACTACAGAAAGCTGGAAAATTTGGGGGAGTTACTAGAACAGATGTCAGAGCAACACCTGAAGAGTTTTTCTCTGTAGGGGATCTGTCTTCAGGACTTGAAATAGTCCTTTAAGATTTTAAGAATGCCTTTAGCCTCTCCTTATTTCAGTTTCTCATTTATGTTCTGTGCCAAGAAGGCTATGTTCCTAAATCATTTAAATTTAATGCTATCCAAGGGCCTGATGGGCTTTAACCATTCTCAGGGATAAACACAGGGAATTGCTCTACAGGGAGCAGCTGAGCAGTCTGTCCTCATACCCACCTCTGGTGTCGCAGAAAACGTGCCCTGCAGAGCCCTTCTTCCTCTTGATCTCTGCCTGAAGTATGCACATCCTTCTCTCACTGCTGACCATCCCCCCACCTTCCACTGGTGTTTAAAAGAAATCAAGTGGACAGGTGGAGAATAGCCAATGGGTTGTAATTAAAGATCAAGACACTTGCCAAATTAATGGACATACTTCACCCTTCATTTTATCACCTACAGCTGCAAATATGCCTGAGAGCAGCCTCTTACTGTGCAGCTGTCACAGACATGGGTCTAAGTGGATCTTTGTTCCCTCTCTGTGTTTACATGTGCCAGAATGGGATTCTGCTATTATTTCAGTCCTGATTTTGCCCTGTTGGTTGTTAACATTCTGCTTTAACTGTGCATACGCAGACTTGTTTCTCATCCTTGCTCTTTGTAAAGGTGGGACCAGCACATGAGTCTAATATATATATATGGTAAAAAATAATTTTGGAAACTAATCCTGGGTTGGATTTTTTTCTTTAATACAATAATTCCTTTTTTCGAAAGTAGTCATGGGCAATCCAAAAACTAGCCTAATTTCACTGAAGTCAATAATACTACAACAGTTTAAAAGAGGTGGAGAGGTGATTCCATAGAGCCAAGAAGTTAAAGAACATACAGAACTGTTCAAGCAGTTTGTAAAAGACAGATGTAAGAGAGTAAATAATTACCCAGTACATCTTCCTAATGTAGGATTGTTCTTGGTTCATTAACTAATACTTTATTCAAGTAGGTCAAAATTATTGTGCTTCTACCATTTTCCTCATCACTTCCTCACAACTGAAAAAAACCCCATAATATAATGTCCCTGGTCTTCAGTACAGGTTCAATTTCTTCCCAGTTTCTGCTAGGGCACACCAATGATAAAGAGATCTTGAGCTTTATGTGTGATCTTCCATCTCTTCTCAGGTATTTCCTATTGTTAAGACTTTGGAAGATTTTTTTTCACTATCACTATATCATACAGTTCTTTCAGGGTCAGACTTTTGAACTCTACTATTGAGTGAAGGAAATGGTTTCTAAAAATGAATGTTGTACCCCACCATTAAGAGGTGTTTTTTGAAACAGATAACGAATCCTAGACCATCTTCGGAGATGCAGGGTGCCCATCTAACTTGGGAGGCACCAAAAGTCACCTATTAACAGCACCAGACCTGGTCCTACTACAGGACCCATTCCCACTTCACCATTGAGTACCTTTTGGCCCATCAGCGCTTTTAAGTGTCCTCGTTCCCAGTATGCTGATTGTACCCACAGCCCACTGTCCCTTCTAAGCTTCACTTGAATTTCCCTGATTTCTTATCTCCAATACTTTTCCAACATCCCAGATGATTCCTTGCCCTACCATCATCACTTGAGTTTCCCCAAGCCAGAGCTGACTGTGTTGTTATTTTTTTACTATTCTTCTCATTCTTCCTCGGCAAATACTGAGGCTTCTAATCGCACAGCAATAAGAAAAGAAAACAAACAAAACTACCTTGACTGAAGCATCTTTCCTAAAGCTTAGGAACATACTTGGAGATGACTCAATTCCTTTTTCTGTCTTTATAAACTGCTAGACAGTCATTATCATCTCAGAGCTAAATCTATTGCGAAGGTACAGAAACTGCTTTTACAGTTTGCCCTGGCTGTGCTCCCCTGCCTCCCTTCATTTCCTGACCCTTCACACCCACCAGGAGCTGAAGAAGGGGGTGATGATGGGTACTGAGCATTGGGAAAACTATCACTGACTCTTTGCCAGCTGCTATTCAGAAAGCACTGCTAGCCCCTGCCACCATTCCTTTCTGTTATTGCTTGCCCTCTCTGGTGTTTATAACACAGGCGTTGGTATCAGCTGTAAATGTCACAGGTGTGTCATTATTAATTCCCTTTCACATTAGAGGCTGCTGTGAAACAAAACCCAAGAATTGAGGACAATTCAGAAACTTGAGAAATGCCATTGAAGAGCAGGTGGCAATAGAGGTGGATGAACTAAAGAGAAGAATGAAGTTAGTATGTACCGTAGGTGGGAACTGGACCTCTCCCCTCACTTTACTCATTGCCTACAGGGTCTCTCCCACCCCTAGGTAGCTTTGGAAACAAAGGTGAGAGACTCTGCACCACTGGAGGTACAGTATGGGGCTGACCTTAGCTAGAGGCCAAGTAAAGGTGAGCTGGGGACCCAGTCCACAAAAGTACCCTGGTTTCTGTTTCCTGCAGCCTGGATTATATTTGCTGCAGTCTTAAATGTGAGCGAAAGACAAAAAGAGAGACTCTGTCACAGTCCTCATTTCTTCTCTAATGTTGGCTGTAAATGTTTATCATGTAGCTCAATGCACCCTGTCGAGCCAGAGGAGAAAAGCAAATAAACCAAAGGAAGGCGGCTTTATTAATGTCCCTCTGATCAGAATGGTTTCATGATGGTGAAAGGACCCAGACATGATTGAAAACAGGACCTTGCTTGAGCTAAAAAATGAGTTCTTACATAAGACAGTTGAGAGGAATATTTATATACATGGAAGTGCAAGGGAAGAAAGAGGGAGAGAAGGCTGTATTCTTGGTCACGCATGTGAAGGTGTGGAGAGAAGCAGTGTCTGGGAAAGATAAGCCTTCTGGGAAAGTTCAGTATTTTTTATTATATGCCGGTTCTCTTCTTCTAGGCTTTGAAGTAACTTTTTTTTTTTTTTTTAAGACAGAGTATTTGGCCATTTGACTTGCGCTTGTTTTCCTAGTTTAAACAAGACGAATACTTTGCCTTGTGTATTGCGATGCTGGGGTTTGACAGATCCGACTGAGACTCAGGAGATCACAGCTTTGATTTCAGCTCTGTCACTGGCCTGCAGGGTGACCTGGGTCAAGTCATGTCATCAATCTTTGTCTCATTTACCTGTCTTAAAGTAGGGCCAGTGGGAACAATCTACCTTTTTTTAGCCTGTATTGAGTACCCCTGATGAAAATATTGGATTCAGGCTTGTGTGGAAAGGACTAATGATGCCTGGTCACACAAATTCAAATACTTATTTTCATGTGGCTGCAGCCTGAGTGGCTGCTCTTTGTCCTGATCTCTTGAAGGAATATTTTGTAACACTCAGTGCTGGGAGTCCTGCAGACTATAGGATCACTAGAAAAGTACTATTCCTATGGCACCTTTAGGGGGTCTCATTCTTTGCTGCCCTGCTCTATTGAGGTTTGTGGGCTGCTAGCACAAGGCTGTGTCTTCAACAAGGCAACAAAACATGGAAACCACCATGTAACACAGCATAGCAGAGTTCAGAAGTGCCTATACTGGCTTTGACACTCATTCCAGCAGGAGCTCTACTTGACCTAATTTTCCCTGCTTTTTCAGCATGAGCACAGCTAATGCCCCTGAAATGTTTCCAATACTTGCACTCAGAGATTTTGTGCACTGTGCAGTGCAGTGCCATTGGCATTTCCCAAGCAAACCAGATGTTCAGCAGCTCTGAATGGTTATATTTACACTGTATTTTCATCTTGGGCTTGAGCCCTCGGCTTTGGCTCCACACACCCTGATATTTTGCCCAAGCTGATCTCAGCTGCTGGGAAGTAGTTCAGAGCATCCTGCCCGAGCGTGGCAGGAGCCTGGCGTTGCTGCCCTCTCTCTCCCCATGCACACCGTCATTTGCTGAAGCAGGGCTGACCTGAGAGGTTTAGGCTGCCTGTGCAAGAGACAGGTCACTCAAGCCTGGGCTGAGGTTGGGAATGGGAGACAAATCAGAGTTCTGACCACAGCTTGAAATCAGGGACAGCTGACACTGGCTGTATGGCTCTTTTTGGCAGCTGCTACACAGAAGTGGCTGGTCAAGAATAGGGCTTTTCCCAGGCAGGCTTGTTCCCATATGCATATGGACCCCCAAAACATAAAGATAAGGCTGAAGTATGGCTTGGGATGTTGTTTTCCTTTCCTTGTACCATGAGCCTTTACGCTCTCTCTCTGTCTCAGGTGACTGCCATTTCTCTTTGCAATGCCATGCAAGAGCAGCCCACATGCTGGGCATCAAATGGAGATTATACGGATTCACATCTCAGCAATTTATCTTTTGCTGGCTTGTTTGAGACTCAAAGTACCAATCTGGCTTTTAATACCTTCGGTGCTACTAAATTTGAAGTGACTCTGAGGGATAGCTACACAGATTCATAAAGCTTTTTACATAGCCTCAGCTTCAATATAGACGGATGTGATTCTTTCTTTATTCCTCCCTGTAAAAATCTTAGAGTAAGTAGGTGAACAGCTAGTCAGGCTTTTGGGTTGTCTGGCTGGGATCTGTCACACTCCTCAGATGCTCAGCAGCTGCAGAGAAGTAAATGCGATTCGATATGGATTTGGTACACAGTCTTAAAGCTATTGGGCAAACAAAAATAAATTCAGCACTGCACATTAACAAGGTTGATTTTCATTCAGCTGGTGTTATTATAAGAAGCCTAGAGCTAAACAATCCAGTTTCAATATCAGAAGCAGCATTTAATCATCTGGTTTGTGCAATCACCAAGCAAACACATATTCCTTATTTTAAAAACTGTTGGAAAGGGGAGAGGGTGACAATGGTGTGATTGGCTGTAGGCACTAGCAAAAAGTACATAATGAAACTAAATTTTAGAGCTGGTGAAAGATGGTGACACCAAAACTATGTTCATTTGGTGTCTGAATCACCAATCTAGACTTGGAGTGCCTTGCGTAGGCTGCTGCCCTCCCACTGCTGCAACAGAGGCCAGAGCAGGGCACATGGGGAAACCGAAATTTCACTACCCTTGTTTGACAGTCTGTAGCTGATGGCTTTAAACAGTCCTAAATCCTGTCATATAAAAATACTCTTTAAAGCACGCTTGAGAGTGTGAGGAAACTAAAACTTTGTGGGGTTCTTTTTTTTTTTTTTTTTTTTTCCTGGCTCCTTCCCAGTGGTAGTTACAGGCACTGAGTGTATATGCAGCCACAGAGTCACATGATCTGCCCTTAAAATAAGGGAATAAAAAGTATGGGAAGGTCTCCTGGTACATAAAAACTGAAAAAGTAAAAAAAAAAAACAAAAACCAAAACTCAAAAAAACCACCAACACAAAAAGAAACCCCAGGGGAAAAAAAAACAAAACCAAAACCAAAACCAAACAAAAAAACCCCCAAAACCAAACAAAAAAAAAAAACCAGGAAAAAAGACAGAAAATACAATGCTTAGAATTACAGCAAGGCTGTGTTCACTTCATTGCTTGCAGTCTGGAATCCAGTGAAATAGAGGCTGGAACAACTGCTAAGGGATCAGGCACAGCTCTGTCTGTTTTGCTCCTAGGTCATTTTTGGGATGCAGGTAGATGGGACACGGGATGTCTTGGCCTGATTCCTGGGTCTGAATCTGGATCCCTAGACTTCCTCTGCTGAAAGTGATCAGACTCCAGTCCTGGATGCTGTCTGGATCAGGGATACTGTCAGTGAGGGATATCTCCTTAACTGTTACCAGGATGACTGTGCTTGTTGTGCCTCTTTCCAAACAGACAGCCCTTCACTTTTTAGGCATAGAATGAAGTCTGATCTGGAGATGGATGGAATTAGGCATGTGCTCAGTGCTTTCCCTCATTAGAGCTGGAACAACTAGCAGATCACACTCCGCAAAGCAATAATACCTGAAAAAAGCTATTCCCTAGATTCTTAATTATTTGTGTTCTAGTGGGAACCTCTCCATTTCTTTTGGCTGAGTTTGCTGACCCTCAGAAACAGAACTAATTAGCAGACATCTATCAGCAATTAGACTCTCTGGAACACTTTTCTAAGCCCTTTACACAGGTGGGCCACATCCACTGCTAGTTCAGGGAATACTTTCCAGATTTCCCCCCATGGCCACAGCCTGGAGTTGAATGGCTTCAGTTGCACAGCTACTACAGCAAAGCTGCCCCTATTTTAGTCACTGAACTGGGCCACCAAAGTGGTCCAAGGCTTCTTTCATTGCCAAAGGACAGAGCTGGGCACCTCCAGCTCATGGTTTTCACGTAAGCTGGCTGGACCACAGAGGGCACTGAGTGCAGCAGCACTCCTGACTGCAGCTCTGCTTCTGCACCTGCCGATAGATGAATTTGGGGGGAATAAATCCAGCCCCACCAGTAGATTAGCTCTGAGTTGTAGGCATATTATAATTCTCTGACGACAGTGCTGTGTACATTTCCTTTCCTGAGACTGTTTAATAGAGGCTTCATTACAGGAGGAGGTGATACAGGCCATGTAATTTCAAAGGAGAACAAAGCTTGCTGTAAAGGTGTGAGCAGAATCCTGGCAGTTATCTGTAGTCAGACTGATTAGATAATGTTTCTCAGACAGTTTTCATTAGAAAAAAAAGTCTTTGTATTAAGCTCATTTTTAGTTTTTGCAAATTCACATCAAGTTCTGTGGAATTACAGCAGGAGGAAACATTTTTAAAACAAAAAGGGATTTAGCATCCCATTTCAAACTTTCAGTTTGAAAACTTAAAATTGTATCTGTACTACTTTTCTATGCAATTTTCATATTTCTGTTTTGTGTACTCATTCTTTCATCACATCACTCTTGAAATGTTCTTATTTTAATTTTAGCACAATAAAGCAATCCATTGGATATCAATGAAACCAGGACTCAATCTGGTTCACAAAAAGAGGTAAGATACTCTAATCATCTCAGTGTAATTGCCCTTAGTAATTGAAAACAGACAAAATACCAGGGCATTTCAACGACCAGTTGCTGTTATAATTTGATATATCAGTAGCGTAGGAACAAATCTTATATGGTGTTAATAATATAAAATAATTTTAAAAACCTACATAAAATTCAGAATTATTTTTGAAAGCCAGGTAAGAAATATTGGAAAGTTATAAAAAATCCAAATATATTCTCTTTGAAAGTCCAATTTTTTCCTCTTTTGGCTGGAATTCTACTTCTGTATTTGAAATTGAGCCTGCAGATAAGTAACCTCCAATAAATCTAGCTCTGATGGTTTAAAACTGTGGTGCCCCAGGTGTCTTCTTTCTGATGGTGGAGATAACCATCCTCAGAACAAGGTTCAACAAACTTAGCTTAACCCCCTTCCTCCTTTCTGTGACACACTTCACTGGTATGTGTAACTACAGGTGCCAGACTTCAAAAAGAAGGGGCTGGAGCAGGGTCTCACATTGCACCCTGTCACTCAGTCTGCTGAAGAAGCAGTGTCCTGCAGCAGGAGAAGAGACAGCAAGTAGCTGGAGACAAAGCATTTTAGCTGGTCCTGGATGCTCATCCACCTCCGCCTGGTAGTCTGCATCCCATAGTCAGCAGCAGCTGTAGGCAGATCTCATCCTCGCTTTGTTTTAATTTCCCCTTTTGTAAAGAATGTAAGTAATAATGCAGCTATCTACCTCAGAGTAGCACAGGAATTAATTAATGTTAGTAAAGTGCTTTGAAGATAAGATCTAAGTATTATTATTAATAATTTACCTGCAATTTGCTCTGTGCCTTAAAAGACAGAAATAATTTACCATGAAATGATGTGATACTACCTAGGGCTATATTAAAGTCTTCAATGGATGCGAAGGGCTTACATTACTGTTAATGTAAACTACTATATAGAGGTGCCAAAAGGCAGAACTGGGCTTTATGTAAATACCCAGTCAGGACCTCATTATATCACACAGAATTAGTATTTATAGGACACAAAGATCTTATGAATTATAAGTTACCTGTTTCCTGGAACATATACAGAGGTGCAGACTTTCAAAGGACAGCCTCTCTAAAAAAGGTAAAAATTAATTCATAACATGCATTTAAATATAATAACAGAAAAGTCTTGAAGATATATTACTCCGAAAGGGAACACACCTCAGGTTTTCCTTGGTTTCCCCAGACTGACACAATGACCCCCTTTGCATAACTTATCTCCCATTGTTTACCCCATTAATTATTCTAACAAGACACTAAATGTAATCTTCATTGGAAATACTTGCTTTGCCAGAGAAGTGAAGGCTTAAGTTTCAAGGGAACTAGATTCAGTGCTGAAAAGCCAAGAGACCCATGAACACAAGCAGGGAGACCAAAAGACACATGACAGCTCCTCCTGTCAGAAAAATCAGAGAGAAGCGCCACATGCTCACCTAGCATCCTTGGTTTTCAGGAAAGAAGGTCCTAGCAAGGTCCCAGTCCTTCCTGTACCTGGAGACCAGAGGCACGTTCACAAGAAAAGCCATGCACTGCTCATGTACCTCTGCTCAGCTACGGCCCACACTGCAGTAAGTTGCCATGGAGTCAACTTTTCTTTATGTGATAAATGAAGATAAGTCACCAGCAACACTTCATTAATCTCTTCTTTAAACCTTTTTCAGGGATTAAGAAACATTTTACTTCTATAGTTTATGAAGATGGCACAGCCCAGAGGCATCAAAGGGAAGAGAAATACACCCATCTGAATAAAGGATTCTTGGCAACCACTACAGGTAGGAGATGAAACAGGTTGACTCTGGTGTCAGTAGAGAATATCTTTACTCCCAGTCTGAGGGCCAAGCTCTGGGTGAATTTTATGCACAGAGCATAGCAAGCAACATGAGGAAGACTTAATATTTTTAATAGCCGATAAGCTTTGTCCAACTTTTTATTGTATCTGTGACATAACATCTTCCTGAAGCCTTATCAAATTTATATCTCCAAGGTTAACAAAAAGTAATGCTAATGAGGATGAAATGGCAGGGATGATGAACTCTAGCCACTGAAGAGAAGGTAAGAACGTAAATCATTTGCCTGTGAGCAAGTCTCCACAGAGCTAAGTGACGCTGTTGGTGCAACAGATTAAACAGTCCTCAGAGGACTACAAGGATGAGCTGGAATGGATCCAAAGGTACCATGATGTGAACCAAGTATCTCCGGTCCTTGGTGACAACAGGGGCCTGGTTTTTGCCTGCCTGGTGACAGAGATGTAGTTATTCTCTCTCATTCTTCATTTTACAAGCCAAAGCAGTATAAAAACCTTCTGTTTGTAGTCTGTAGATTTCTGTATCTGAGCAAATGACTCATAATTGAGGATTAGGTCAAGCTAAGCAGATATGGCTTAAGGGACCTGACAACTGTTCTTAAACCATATCTGCTCCAACATTTGGATGCAAGTGGTAACCTCTCACAGCAGTAAAGCTTATGTGATAGGAGAGAACAAAGAAGTATCATGTCCTCTGTTAAAACAAGAATAGTATCGTAGCTGTTTCACATAGTCATTAGCTAACATTTAGAGGGATTATGAAGCAAGTTTTCCACTAAGAAATTAAAAATTGTCATTATATCATGTTTCTCAGAGCCTTCATAGCTCACCTTTGGGATGTGCACAGATCAAAGTGCTCAGGAGAAAGTTAATTTGCGATTAGTAGTACTATGTTCTTAAATGTTATTTGTGCAGTTGCAGTTTTATCTAGGAGAAAGTGGTGGTGCTCAAAGCAGCTCATGACTGCTTTGGCCACTCCTCAGAAAATATTCTGAGAACTAGAATTTGCCAAAGCTCCAAGTACCAGAATACCGAGTCAAAACCTCTACTTCCACCCAATTCAGAATAAGGATGTGAAACTGGACTAACCAAGGAAAATACCCAGCTAATGACAGCATGATGTCAGTTTCTATTCTTTTCTGTGTTTCACTTTGTATGGATATTAAAAATTCATTAGGAAAAATAATTTTAAAACCCCATAAATTATCAAAGATGCACGTTCTGTTTCCTCATCTGTATCAGGACTCAACTACTAGCTTTTGGCTCTGTCTCCATCTCTGGCTGTGACCTAAAATCCTACCCTGGGCTTAGGAGATTTTCCTGATAAAACTTCCAGCTTCTGTTTCAGCACATAAATCTTTTTCTGCAAATCCTTGATTTTCTGTAAAACAGTTTGTGGCAGCTCCAAGTATAGGGCTTGTTGCAGAAAATGATCCAACCTCATTTCTTTGCCACCAGGGGTCCTCATTCCTCATTTTTATGCAATGGTTACTGGCCTTTTTGATGGACATACTGCCACAGGATTTTGATGGACATAATGTCACTACCAAGATGGTGTTTCTCTCCGTTGGTAGATCCACAGTCAGTGGTTAGAGATACCACAGGCATCAACTGTCTTCGTTGCTTCTCAAATTCACATGCAGCCATTTGGTGGTCATATGGGGCAGACTTAGGTGCTACCAGGATGCAGGTATTTCTTCAACTATTAACACTTAATGACTACACTAGTGCCCATTGCCCAGGTCAAGTGTTAACTGTATTTTCAAACAGCTCTTTACATCTTGGCTCAGGTAAGACAGGTCAAGAAAAGAGATAATTTTGCTGAGTGTGTGGCAAGTTACAGTAGCAAGTATCACTGGAGTTGGATGTGCACACCCATGATTAACCAGTTCAGCTGGCAATTCAGGCATATTTTTAGATGCGCCTTGTGGTACTAAGCTGCCCTATACCGACATTTGTGATTTGTTTTCAATAATCTCTGCCTGGGTAACAGAATCTGTCTGGTCCTCATGGTCAATGAGCCTGCCTCAGTCATTCATACTTTCCTTATACTGCAGCTGGATCTCAGCCATCTCATATGTCAAGCTCTTAGCTACAGAGGCTGCTGTCAGCCTCTCAGATTGGTCTCCACCCTTTCCAGTGAATTCCCAGAGTCAATTGAATCAACTGTCTTCTGGTATTACCTTCAGTCTAACAGGCCCAGGATGCTTAACATATATCAGACAATGGAGCACAGTGCCAAAATCTTTGCCTTAGCAGAGGGCAGTAAGTCCCTACATGGTAGTATGTGGCCTACTTCTTCTTCTTAAATGATAAAGTTGATGTGGCAGTCAAAACCAAAGCTTAGACAGAGATGAGAAAAAGAAGAATTAAGGCATCAGAATGAAAAATCTGCTACTCTGGCCCACAGTGCAAAGTCTGATGGGAGGGGAAATTTTCTTTACAAGAGGAAATGACAGCAAAGGCGAAGTTGTTCTCAGACCCAGAAGAAGGACTTCTTGAGGCTTCTCTGTTCTTACTGTACTAACATTTCTGATGTGTTGAATTGAATTTGCAATTTACTTCCATTATAAACTTTTACTGTCAGCCCTATGTTCAAACTCATTCTTCTCAAATGCTTCATTATGTCTCACTTTGCTATACTGAAGCATTTGCTGTCAGAGATGTAACTTGGGTTGTCGTGATTGGTATTGATGGCAGGCATCTCTGAATATATCTGGAGCAATCAACCTCATCCAGGCCATGATATTGGCTGGACCAGAATTACAGAGGATGATAGGGGATGGAAGGGACCTCTGGAGATCATGTAGTTCAACCCCACTAAAGTAGGTTCACCCAGAGCAGGTCACACAGGACTGCATCCAGGGGTTTTGAATATCTCCAGGGAAGGAGACTCTACAACCTCCCTGGGCAGCCTGCTCCAATGCTCTGTCACCCTTCACTAAGGTGACATTAAGAAGTTTTTCCTCATGTTGAGACAGAACTTCCTGTGCTCCAGTTTGTGCCCGGTGCCCCTTCTCCTGTCACTGGGCATCACTGAAAAGAGCCTGGCCCCATCCTCTTGACACCCGCCCTTTAGATATTTATAAGCGTTGATAGGGTCCCCTCTCAGTCTTCTCCAGGCTGAAAAAGCCCCAGGTCTCTCAGCCTTTCCTCATAGGAGAGATGCTCCAATCCCCCAATCATCTTAATAGCCCTCCACTGGACTCTCTCCAGTAGTTCCCTGTCCCTCTTGAACTGAGGGGCCCAGAACTGGGCACAGTACTCCAGATGTGGCCTCCCCAGGGCAGAGTAAAGGGGGAGGAGAACCTTCCCTTGACCTGCTGGCCACATTGTTTTTAATGCACCCCAAGACACCATCGGCCTTCTTGGTCACAAGGGCACATTGCTGGTTCAATTCTCGAGTTGTCCATAGAACCAGGTGTCTTAGGGGGTACTCGCATGGAATGGAATAGAAATAACAAAGCCTTTCTTGTTTCAGCTGTTTTACTAGTTCTGTATTGGGATTGTATGTTGATCTGATTACACTTTTTTAGGTGCAGATATTTTTCCTGGATACTTTAAAGAATTGAAAATGGAGTTTCCATTACAGAACAAACGTGTTTCTGCATAATACAGATGATATCATGACATCTTTCAAGCAAGGCAACCCTCTGAGGAGTGCTCAGGTTGCACATCTTTAGCTCTGACCTTCTTGCTTTTCATATAAGGGTAGTTTTTCAGTAAATAGGTTAAAATACTTTCTAGACACATCTGAGCTGTCTGCTTTGTGGAAAGGAGTCTTGCTTAAGTTGTAATAACACTGTATCTGTGTTAACAGCACAGTGACATCAAAGAAAAAGAAATTAAGATAAAATAAAATAAGCACATAAGTAACTGGAAAAAAAGTGGCTTTTTTCCTAAAAGTCATGCAATTGCAATAAATAGAATTGTGCTGTAACAAAATCGAATGCAAAATAATATCATTGAAGGACACACACAGAGTCAGTTATTGGGAAAATAGCTGTGGGTTCTGAAAGGAATGTCTTCTTTAAACAGATGATTACGATTATTTTTATTATTATTGTGTGACTGTAACACTCCTAAAAACAGTCACTGACATGTTGGAGACTTCTACCCAGGAGGGGCTCTGGGAGTTTGTATTTTTGTATTGTTCAGTTACATAGGATACTAACAGGTAGAGCTCTACATGGAAATGATATGTCAGGGTTCTGATGCTGTTTTGGATGCTGTTTTCATTTTAAACATACAAAGTGAAAGGTTTTCAAATTCATGACGTGAGTGAGTGGATCGGAAACTAGAATGATCCCACTTCCACTGGAATCTGACTTCTGCTGGGAAGAAGCAACAAAAAAAATCACTCATAGCATCTGCTGAATAAGGAGCTTTGGAGTTTGGAAACTGCCAGTTTCAGGGCTTCCAGGTTCCTTGTCAGCTCCACTGCTGAGCTGCAACCTAGCATGCCTAAAACCCAGTAGCAATGAAAGCCTAAATGCCTTGTGACAGGCAGGAGCTTGGGACCTGGACACTTGGATGCTTGGACAGGGTCTAGGCTTTCCATCCCTGATCAGCCTGCCAGGAGAGCAAACTGTCAAGCAGTGGGGAGTCTGAAAAGTGGGGCTTCTTGACCTACAGCTGGAAAGGTGGGCTGGTAGGAAGCCAGGTGAAGTTTTCAAGCAGGTTTTGAAGCCTATCAGTGGTTTCATAATTAAACTGTTTCAAAGAATTATTTTATTTTTGATGAATAGGTAGTTCTTCTGCAGGAAGGAAAAAGTAAACTAAGCAGGGACTTTCCAATCAGCTACAAAAATAGGCCTCTTGCTCACCAAGTGTAGCACTTGAAGTAAATGTTTTCCTGTAATCACAGTGGTGGGAGTGAGAGGATTAGTCCGTCTATTGGTAGGTAATAGGTAATCCCACCCACAAGTTACTGATGGATGCCCTAGAAATATGTATTGATGGTGTTTTGATATCAGTGTGGCCAGGGTTGCAGGTAAGTGACTTGTAATGAAGATGACTGTGCTGACCCTATAGTTTCTGCCAAGGGGATAGTCCTGCTCGTCCCTGCCCATTCTCTTCCTTTCAGCTCTCCCTGAAGCCATCAGCAAGCTGATTCAGCTCGCTGAACTGACAGAAGGGTAGTTACTTTCTTCTTTTCTCAATGAGTTTTCTGCCATCATTAAGATAGTTTCAGTTAGAGTTCGAAGCTGGAATAGGGGAGGAAGGGAAAAGCAGAAAAGGAGAGGGCAGGACCTATTTTCTAGTTCTCTTTCCCAGGGCCAGTAAGCCTTCTGAGCCATATCCCCTATGGCCAGTGATGCATATATGGACTTCACTGTCTGTGCACAGTCTGTGCTTCAGCATAAGTTTCTAAACCTATCTTCAGGTTTCCTCTTTAAAATTAGTCTTCCCTTACCAGTTCTTCTCAACATACTGTAATTGTTATGCTTGTCCTCATAATTCTTGAAAAAGTAGGTAAGATAGAGATTACAGAGAGGTCTGTACTGCAGAGGGTTACAGGCAGGTCTTATTTTCACATGCCTCAGTCCTATCTGTGGATTCTCTTGGGTACCTTTGTTGACTCTGGTAGAATTACTCTGTTATAAAAGGTAGACAAATGGCACACAAAAGTGATATCCTATTGCAGTCTGCTGGCAGCAGAGAGGTATGTCCATAGGAAAGCAATGGACTTTCTGTAAGACCATTGACACAGGAAACACATGGGTTATAGAATTTTTCTTGTTAGTCTCATTTTGTAGGACATAGATAATTTAGTGTATCTCAGCTCAGACAGCAAGATTCAACTTTCCACCACTAGCATAAATCTTGAGTAAACCTGAATTATTCTCTGACAGAGTAAACCAGACCTCTTATTATTTTGTTCTTTTCTCTTTATGTGTGACCATGAGACTGAGTATATCATCAACAACATCAGCCCAGAGCTGGAAAAGATTTTGTTTGTTAAGTCAGTCTCTCTCTGAGAGCTGTTTGATTGAGTCTTGGATGTAGCTAATAGACCCTGCACTGCATGACTGTTTAGGTGGTGTTAGGTTTTTTCACTATCAGTAATTCTATGATTATTTTCTTTTTAATGCTGCAGTATTTCAGCTCACCTCCTTTAGTTGATTCTAGTTGCTTCAAAACTGGTTGCAACTTATTCTTGATTAAGAAATGGGGCCTGTCAGACTGGCAGAATTGAGAACAACTTGGAACAATCAGTGTGTATCATACCCTTTTAACTTTACACAAAATAGGCAGAGAAATAAGAATTTTTAAAACTATGAAGAAAAATATTGTTCTTATTGCAGCTGGAGAACTGCCTTGTACAAAGATTCTGCCCTGGCACAAGCGTACCCACAAGAGTAAGTAGTTTTAAATATATCAGTGCATTCTCTAGGATGCACTAAAGGACAATTACACATTTTAGCCTCTATGAGCATGAGCCTTGTCTGAACAAAAGGGCACTCTGCCCAGAACTTTGTCCAGATGGCTTTTGAGTATCTCCAAGAATGGAGACTCCACAACCACCCTGGGCAACCTAGGAGATGCTCCTGTCCCTTAATCATCTTTTTGGCCCTTCATTGTACTCTCTCCAGTATGTCCATGTCTCTCTCTTGTACTGGAAAACTCAGACAGAACTGGACCCAGTACTCCAGGTGTGGTCTCGCCACTGCTGAGTAGAGGGGAATAGTCACCTCCCTCAATCTGCTGTCAAAGCTGGTCAAATGCCAGAGCAGTGACAATTTTTGGGAAAACCTGCTGGTTTTCATCAAACTCCTTGGACTGTTGTGTTCTATGTGAATCCCAGCTACAATGCACAAAACTGCCACATATGCTGAGATAAACCCTGAAGAAGAAACCTAAAGAGCTCAAGAACCAGACAGTAAAATAAAGGAATGAAAATATCAAATTAATTTTCTCTTTAAAAATCTCAAGGCATTCTTAATCCAATCCATGATCTTGGGGCTTCCTGAGGCTACTCAAATTTGGCAATACCAACTTCATAACAGCACAGCAAACATTTTTCTTGAAAGTGTAAGAAATCACATCTGGACTTTCACCCAAATTCCTTCCTAAAAAGATTTTCAGTGTGGTAGGAATATTATGACTCCAAGTAGCGGGACAGAGGAGTTGATTTTTTCACCAGACATTTTACCAAAACAACATGGTCCCACTTTAGAAACCTATAATGACTATTTGTTTGGAGTCAGCAAGTGAATTTTTACTAATTCCTGAAGTCTCAGGAGAACAGCGAATTTTATGCTAAATTTATTCATAGACAAGATGTAGCTTTTTATAAAGCGCATAATAATTCTGATTTGTATGTTCAGATAATACTATCTGCTCAGACTTGCAAAGGAAAAAGCAGTCTCTACTCCCATATCTCTAGGGAAGACCTCTGCCTTCTACATTTTTTTTTTTTTTAAAAATTTAATTCATTTTTGAGGTTATATGGAGAAAATGGGTTATCAATTTGTATAGTAGTTCTGAAAACATAGAAGAAAATTCAACCGCCTTTTGCTTGATGCAGCTGTAAGGCTGTTCATTTAAAAAAACCCACATCAACAAGAAAAAAAACAAAGCCAAAGCTGATAAAAAAACATTTGTCTGCTGTACAGACTGTGAAATCTAGTGTAATAATTTTATTTTTTTCAAATTAACACAGGCATTCCCAATGTTTGGCAATGACAGAGGCCAAGTTGCAGTGACACGATGTGCAACATTGGCAAAATCGAAGGCCCAGCATCCCAGACTACTGACCTGCTGCTTAAGCTGGATCACTCGTGGAATAAAACATTTCGTGTTCTGAAAGACTATGTTTTGCTGTAGCGCATCTATCACGTTAACATGGGAGACTGGAAGTATGACAACTTTTCAGAGCACCTTGTATCTCCAGCTTTCAAGGCACTTTGCAGGGACAGGGCTTAAATGGTAAATGTATGAGAGGACTCATTAGTAGCCCATGCTCTTCCTGCCCCTCAGCTTCTTCTGTTGCAAAATGCGGCTGGTACTGATTTCCTTTGTAAAGTGCTTTGGGGACAGGGAAAACACATAGTATGAGTGGGATATCATTCCGATAGAAATAACTGCAAGGAGAAAAGTCCTGTCCCAGAGTGTCTATAGCCTCAGGCTCCAATCATGCAATGTATTCAGCATGCACCGTTCTTTGTGCTCTGTGAGCAGTTCAGCTGACTTCAGTGCTGCTTAAAGCATGCCTTCAGAGTGCCTAAAATTAAATACATACAGGGAAATCTTTGACAAGTCATAGGCCAAGTGCTGCAGCTTTGTGAAATTCCCTTTGTTGTGGATCTCTGGATTTGTGGGGAGCTCCCCTGAAACAAATAATATCACTTGTGATGTCAGGCTCTACCCAATGACAAAGAGGCAGAGTTGAACAGGAAATATACAAAGGAGAGAGAAGGCAGGAGTGAAGCCCATGGGAATATCTCCCATGGCTGGCAGGAAAGGAGGGGTTGCCCATATTCCACGTGGGATGGCTGAAAGAGTGTGGTCATCACCAGGCACATCTGTGCACACAGATGTAGGGAGGCTGAGCTGGCCATGCCCAAAGCTGTGGGTGCAGGCTAGCTCCAGTTTGAAAATTACATGGCTGTATTACCGAGGCTCTGGGCTTAACCTGATATAATCCTAAATATACATCTACATCTACCTCTGTACACATACCTGCACACAGCCATCAGCTGAGACATGGGGGTTAAGCCAAGTACAGTGGTAGAGATTTGGGTGCCAAATCCCCTTTCCAATCGTTCCTCTATGGGAGGCAACTCACTTGCAGATTTGCTGATTATCTCACACTCACACTGGGTCCTGTTGGACAGATGTCTGGGCTTTCTTCCTGCTTGCAATTCAAAGGAACAGAAACCAGAAAATCATTATGTTTTTAGATGTAAAATTTTTTTTAAGGTTCACCTCATGGTTTTGGTGGATGATGTGATTTTTCACAATGTTTTGGACTGGCAACATTGCTTTTAGATTACCCTTTCCTATTGCGAAGTTCCTAGCTTGAAAGTCCTGAGGACCTCAATCCAGATCCACATTTACCCAGGCACATAAACTGAACACTGTGCAATATTAATGTATGAGAGTCTTTCAGGGGAAACTTCAACAGTAATCAGATTCTCCTTTTAAATCTTTCTTCTTACACCTGTGTCTCACTTTTGACCTTAATGAAATCCCACAAATGGTTGGCATTATGGCCAAGAAAAACAATATCCCTCTCAAAAGGTCCCTCTCAAAGATAAACCCTTTTGCTTGGCCTATTTCTGCATGGGGGACTAAATGGTACGAGTTATTGCCCTTCTGAGACCAGTGGTGCTTAGCGTTGTCTGGGTGGCTTTAGGCATAAGGCTTAGCATATGTTACTAACCTCCCCCTGCAGCACAGACAATACATATTCAGAGCAGCAGGAGTTCTCCTGACATGGCAATGGGTGAAGGCACTCACCAGCAAAGTTATAGTGCTTTTCAAGACTTCTTCCAACATTTTGACAATGGAGCTGAAAGGAAAAGATAGATATCAGTAGATATGGATAAGAGTTGGTGTGGGAAAGGGAAAAGAAACAGAACCAGGTGGAGGAAAGAGGAAGAAGAAAAGGGAGGAATATTAGAAGAAAAAAGGAACTTGTGAAACATAGGGGCCCAAAGGTGATTTGGGTCTTTCTAGAGAGGTGGTTTTCAACTATATTTTGCGAAAACTCTGTTGTCTGTAGACGGATTCACAGGCATTGAAAGGAAGATGTGGAGGAAATGCACATTAATTTAATATCTAAAGCAGTTTGTATATCTACTGGAGAACTGCTAGGGATCCATAAGCCAAATAGTTGAAAACTGCTGCTCTAGATATTGGGCAAGGAAACATTGCTTTTGCTGGTCATACAGCTGTAAAAATGATAAATCAGAAATGGAAAGAAACAGGCAGTTCCATAAGAATGCAGATTATCTCTGATAGGGAAGAGACAATGTACTGGCAACTCATTAGTAGCTGAAGAAAATGACAGATAGAAACAAAGAGAGAAAATAGATCTTAAAGGAGGGAAAAATAGCTCAGCACAATAATTTTTCTTGACCTGTGGCTTTCATAACGGTGCAGTAGGCAACTCAGCCATCTCTAAGCACCTAGAAAGAGTTCAATAATGAGACAGCCCCAGCACCAGCAGCAGTCAGCAGCTAGCAGCTGGGGATGGCAGAGTGATCATTTGTTGGCACCTGAAGCCCAGATCAATGCATGCCGCACAGGGTGAACGACAGAGTGATGGAGGGACGGGAACCTTAATTGGAGCTCACGGCATGGTGAAATACCCCTGCTAGATATACGAGTTTTTCCCATTTCTGTTAAAAGTTTGAGAAGTAAAAAATCGCATTCCTTTCTCTGTCTCTACCTGTGGCAGAAGAAGGAGCACCCACAGAAAGTCCCCTCAGCCCCTCCTTGCTTCCTGAGCTCAAGCCCTTAACATATGTCTCCACCGGTGCAGTTAAGTGTCTCCTGAGTATTCATTTCTGCTGCTATTTAATTGTAAGTTAAATACAAATCTTAGTTCCTTTTCAGACTCCCAAACTGCCACACTTCTCTCTTACCCCCAGAGCTGAAGAAGCAATTTAACAGCCTTAACTAGATGTTATCATCATTTCTGTTTTGATGTGTTATTGCTAATTTGCATCCTGATTTCCTTACCTTCAAATTTTAATAGAAGACAGGAGCTGTTCTCTTTTATCCCTTTTTCTTTTTTTTTTCTTTTCTTTTTATTTTTTTATTTTTAGTACGTAGAAAGACATAAAGAAAGCGAATAAATACAAATACTGAAACAGCTCCAGATGAAAGGCAGTAAAATGACTGCCTGCTGCTCCCTCTTGAACTGACTGGCAGTAACCCTGAGTTTTTCCTTCGACCCTGGCCTATGGGATTGGCTGCTGTTGGTAACGTGGGACTCCACTCTCTGCCCTGCTGGATCCTTTTAACTCCTCCAGGTCTGGCCAGGAGACACGGCTGCAGCAGCAGGAGGCTTCTTAGGAGCTTTGGAGACAGAACAAAATGACACAGGGTTGCCCCTTTAACTTTCCCAGGAGCATTGCAGGCCCAACCTAGCTCCTGTCTCACCCTCCCTACTTGAAACGGCTGTAGCTGCCATGCAAAAACTGAGGGGGTGTCATCTATTTTGTCCTTGTCTTCTTCCTGGTGTGCTCCTTCAAACCCTTTCCAGGACAATTGTGCAAGAACCAGACGGCCCTTGCAAGGTGGCACTCAGGAACAGCAGCAGCAGAACTAAAGAAAAAATGGAAAAGCGACATTTCACGTCTCCTGAATTGTCCTGAGCCACCCTGTACATGTTGTAAGTGCTTGTGTCTAGAGTCCCCCTTCTTGGAAAAACACATTGTGTAAAAGATGTGAGCAATGAGACCCTGTCATGAGGGTAAATGCTCATGTGGCTCCCAGGAAAGCTCTCAGCATTTGGGCATCAAATCTGCCTGGTCAGTCCTGCTTCAGCCCTGCCTTCCCTGTGCTGAGTGGAGGTAGGAGTGCAGCCAGAAAAGAGTTAAATGGTAGAGCACACTCGCCCAGGGTTTAGTAATGTCTCTTGCCCACCCACAGGGTCTATAAAAGCCAGAGGAAATATCACAGTATCTAGGCTGCTGCTTCAACATGCAAAAGAAACCATACATCAGGCTGGACTTGTGGGAGGGCGTGAAGGTTTCTGAGGAGCTGTCTCCCCCGTTCATGTTGCCTGCTCTCATGGGGTGTGGAGACAAGGGAGTAGCAGCACACCCCCTTGCTCTCCTTTCTCGACAGACCTGCACTTCTGAGCTGATATCAGTGGTAGCCATATCAGAGAAGTCTCCACCTGAACAGTGCTGCCCCTTCTGCCCCTCTTTGGATTTCACCAGCCTGCTGTTTGGGCCGACTGTGTTGCCCTCCCAACACTACACCAGGGATGCATGATTCCCCATGCACATCATGTGCCTCCACCCCCGGGGATGGTTTGGAGGCCAGCAAGGCAAATGTTCTATGCAAATTATGCCCTCCTTAATGCCAGTGGGGTGCAAATTAAACAAAGCAGAGCTGCTCTTTGTGAGCTCTTACAATCTGAGGTGCAGGACACCAGTATGGGGGAGGAAAGGAGCAGCTGCCTGTGACCCCAGGCCACAGCGTTGCATGCAGGTTAAGGCAGGCACAAGTCAAAGAGGGAGTGGGAGACACCTCTGCCTCTGAACTGAATCCTCCCTGTCTATGCCTATGCCTCCATGCCTAGCCCAGCCTTCAGGCCAATGAAACAGAGCCCTGTTTAAAAACGCAGCTGCAGACATCACTGGGGCTTTTCCATGAACACAAATATTCCTTTGACTGTATATCTGTACTGAGTTAACTGGCAACAGAACTGCTGTTCTCTCCAATTTAAGTGAAACGTGAGCCCCTTCATTTAGGACTTTGAGCCACAGGCGAAGACCTGCTCCCCCACAGTTCCTAGTTTGCATCCCCACCCCCAAGCCTTGCCATCCATTCCCTTTCCTTTCCCTACTCCACACCCCACCCCCCCTCCCCAGCCCATGTGGGCATAGTTCCCCTCCTTCCCTTCAGAAGCCCTCTGGGCTTCTCCCCTCTCTTGCATTTTCCCAAATCAATCCCAGTGCCCTCACGCAGCATCACCCGTTGCCCTTTTTTTTTTGTGGCTAATAAAGCAAAATTCAACTGACTGCCTTTGCTACCTATTGAAAACCATGCATTACAGACATAATTAGTTTTATTCTATTCTATTTTTTTTTTAATGTTATGGGAAAAGAGAAAAAGCCAAAACACTCATTTGCTTACTAGAGAACTCAGGAAACCTAAACCTCAGGAATCCTTAGAGAACCAGGAGATGAGATATAAATTACACAAATTACCCCAAACTGTTTCCTGACACAGCCCTAGAAGTCCGATGCACACAAGGGAGGTGAACTATGAGATGACAGCACATCTGTTTCTCTTGCCTTATATGACCACTGCTGAAAGCAGAAGGAATGTCCCAGTAGAAACTTCTTCAGCAAAGAAACAGTTAAAAAGTACTCAACTCCCCTCACTGTTCTCCAAACACCCCTAAATTCTTCCCTTGGGAAGGGGAAGAAGGAAGGTCTCATCCAAGGAAGATGATACACTGGTGCCTGAGACAGAATAAAACTCCCAGACTTGTCTTCTACAAGTCCTTGCTTGTTTTGAAAATAGAGCTGTCTTTGTTGCCTGGTGGTTCTTGGGAACATTTCCTGAGCTAACTCTAGAGTCACTAAAAGCCACACAGTACAAAAGTGCTTGCATCCCACAGGTGGTGGTTTGGATCAGTGAAAGCAGAGCTCCAAACCCCAAGAATCCAATTGGCAACAGCCAGCTTAGGAGATGGGGCAGACTTGGTTTGGAAGAGCGGGTGGGAGCTGTCTTAGCTCTTGCATCCAGTGAAGGACCTGGGTCGCACAGCAGATAACCAAATTCTCATTTCATAATGTCTGCTTTTCTTCAAGATTGCGGTTGACATACCAGATACCTTTGCTTGGGTTGACTTTCCTGATGTGCCCGAGTGTCTACTAATGAGCTCACAGCTCCTGTCCCATCATTTTCCTGTATGTGACACTGTACAACTCAAAGGCATTTCTCTGAATCATGAAGATGCAAACACTAGTTGAAGCCACAAAATGCCAGTCTTCAGTTAGGCAGAACGGCTGTTCTAAATGGTGGCAAGAGCTGCCTGTCTTGCAGACACTATCTGAGAAATGTTGGGTCATCCTCCCTCCTGATGCCTGGGGAGCAAGAGACTGGGACCAGTAACTGAACCCCTCGTCCCTCCTGGCAGTTCAGTGTGCTGAACCCCCTGCCCACCACTTGGCTCAGGGGGTGCTTTCTGCTCTGTGCTCTGTCATTAATAATTCATTTGTCATGTCATGTAATGACTTTCTTGATCATTATGAATTCATCTGGGGCTAATGTGCATGTCATATCCACTGTGACAGGAGACAGTAAAGCAAAACAAACCAACCAACCGACCAATATCTTTCTGTCCCTGCTTTATCCATTTGTATGTAATTGATTTGCAGCTGGTTGATTTTTCAATTTGGCTTTTCGAGGTTGGTTTGCAATTATTAATATCCTTCTTTTGAGTTTTGATTTTTTTAAAAAGGAATCTGATTTGCATCTTTCTGTGACTCCCTGCTGGGCATTCTCCAGATACGCAGCATCATCAGACAACCTTTTTCCTTCCCTTTTTTTATTTCTTTACTTACAGATATTTCTGCGAGCCAGAATCAAATACTCAAAGGGCTAGATCTATAGGACGAGATTTTTTCCAAAGTAGGTTATCTTCCCACTGAAGTGCTACAACAAATAGCCAGAACTTCATGACACTACGATGCACAGCCAGCCAAACTCCTTTGGAAATGTGTTTTCTAGGCAATCATATGCTGGTGAAGATGTCAGGCTAATTGCTGTGTCCATAGAGTACTTTTCATTATGCAGTGCAAGAACCCCTTTGTCAGCACTCCCCAGCAATATCTTATTGATTAGACAATCTCTCAGAATGAGTAGGCTACAAAACCAGCTTGCTTCTGCCGAGAAATCAGCAGAAATGCAATCTGCATCATGGTCTTTTGTAGCAAGGATGCCATTCTGCTACAAGTTTGGCCAGGTCAATGCAAGCCAGTGTGCAACTGGCATTGACCCCCTAGTCTTTGCAGTAGTGAGCTAGTTATAAGTAATAAAACAAAACAAAGTGGAGGTAAAAGGTTTGGCATTATATTGCCAATATAATTGGCATTATATTGCCAATATTGCCAATATAACTCCTCAAGTTATTCCCTGTCTGTTTCTTCTCAATATGGGAAAAAAAAAACCCATTTCAGAACATATTCAGAACATTTCATCAAGTGCTGCTAGTTAAACTGAAACGAAGCAAGGTGCTTAGTTAGTTGATAATGGCTAGAAACTCAGGATATGATTTACCACTCTGCTGCAGCCTGCAAAAAGTAAGAAACTGTACAAGGCAGAAGTGTCCCGCACTTTAAAATCCTATTTCCTGGCCTTCATTACCTGCTTTGACAATGTTCTGAAACATTTTTTCCACATCTCTCCAATAAACTAACTCTGTTCCCTTCTCTTTTTCAGCCTCTTTCCTTCTCACTATGGAAGCAGTGGTTGAGTGGACATGCTGGGTGGCTAGACCTGTGAATGAACATCTCCCAGTTGTGAGTGAGTGGAAGACAAAGGCCATGTCTCTGAGCCCATAATTTGAGAAGGAAATGGAAACAGAAGCACGTGGAGGTTCAGCATTGACAAGGGCAGAGCTTAGGCTTGCTCCTGCACTAAGGCTGTTGCCATCCAAACAGAGCAGGCAGCTGTTTGGGCAGCATTCCTCTCAGTGGAATCCTGCAGGAGTCTTACATACAGCAGTCAGGGGAAAAGTCAACAACAGACCAAGATGAAATATCAATGTCCCATGGTTCATCTGTATCGTATGCTACATGGTGATGGGGCTGATGGGTTTGGGCATCAGGAACGTTTCAGCTGGGCAAGGCTCTTAGGCTGCAGTGCTCAGCTACTGCTGCCAGTTCATCTGAGTACCTGACCTGATGTGAGGCAAGCCCAGACCCTTGCAGAAAGCCACTCTTCCTTGAGCTTGATCTTCTGTGCTGCAAAAGCCAATGATGCAGGGCAAAGTGGTTGCCAGCAGGTAGGCAAGCTTGATACTCACAGCATTAGACCTGAATGTCACAACTGCCCAACAGGGCAGTATCTTACGCATACATCATATTTTTCCTCTTGTGAAACTGGGAAGTGAATCAGTAGGAGTTCTGCCTTAAGCAAGGCACAAAGACACATCATGGGTATCCAACAGGGACTCTACAAAATTGTTTAAGATTTAGGGTTGGGCTGTTTCCTCAATGGTTCTCAAAGTAGAAAAAACCCTTTGTGCTCAAAATTCCTGCTTGGCAGAGATTATGAGTCATTGCCAAGAAATGCGCTCTGGTTTGTACCCGTTAAGTCCCCAAAATATATCCTCCAGTCTGAACAGAGCAAGCAGAAACGAAGAGATACACAGTTACACAAGCACCATAACATCGAACTGCTTCTTGCATTGTGGCGGTGGTGTAAAGAAATCCTCATGGAGTAGCTGAAGTTTTTGCAAAAACACTCTTAGCACTACATCATTGGTAAAGAGCTTTCTGTGATATATAGGGTCTGAGAGGCTGCAGCACCGTGACCATAATTCACTCCTTCTGCTTGAAAATAAATCTTACTCCAAGTGGCATGAAATGAAGGCAGGGAAAGGCAGGGAGAGTGGAGATATTTCAAGGAACAGAAAAGGGATAATTGCATTTCAGGACTGATTTGTCTTAATTCAGCTTAAATTTTACACACTCAGACTCAGCCCTTTTTCACCAGCCCTGCTGGGTAACAAGGTGTTAGATTTCTTGCAGACAAGATAATGCAGATATTGCAAAAGGACCTTACAAAAAGACTGTCTGGACTGGGTAGCTGTTGTCTGGATCCAGAAGATGTGAATTTGGTTCTTTTTTTTCTGCAAGTGATCCCTTGTGTAAGCTTGGGCAAGACACGTCACCTTTTTTTTTTTCCCCATCCTTTTGGGCTAGGGAGTGTTTCTCATTAGCTTTGTGCAGAGCTGGCACACACAGGTTCTGATCTTTGTGAAGGCCCTTGGCTAACAGCAGAACAACAGATATGAGAGGGGTACACAGATAATAAAAGTAATTGTTCTGAGTGAGTGCATATGATGACAGACACTGAACACACAATTCACTCCCCATGAGCATAAGCATTCAGGAACATTTGAAATGCCCCAGGAGTATCTGAAACATTCACGGAGGGCTGACAGACACAGCGCAAGACCTATGGGACACCCTGAAGCTGCAGCTGAAAGCCATGCAGAGTACTGTAGGGCATCCCAGATGGCTTTAGATGCTTGCAGTGAGAGAAATGAAGAGAGCCCTGGAGCCTTTCCTCCTTAAGCTGGTTTGGAGGCCTCTAATGAATTAGCATACACTATTTTACCTCCCTTCCCTCTTTTCTACAAATGGCAACTAATATGCCTCTAACTACCTCCAAACCAAAGGAACAATATACCGTAGCTCACTGAAAGGAAGGAAATTCTTAACTTCTTCTCCAGGTCATATCATAATATGCAGTATCTAAACCAGGGAAGATCCTGCAAGCACCACTCTTTCCATTCCATATGGCCACACTGTAAACAAGGGTACAATTTGCAGTGTTAAACTCACTTTTGTTGTAAAGGGCTACTGCAGCCTAGAGCCAGGGTAATGGGGCACCAGAGGAGAAACGTGGGTTAAGCAGCAGTGGTGAGCATCATTCTGTATGCAGTGAGTTTGCCATAAACTTGTAGGTCATGTTAATAGATACAGACACAAACTCTCATTTTTGCCATGAACTGAACCAAAAGAAAAGGTGCTGCTATTCTAGTCCAGCCACCAGAATAGAAGATACATGTAGAAGAAAAGTGGGTCTATTCCTTATCACATAAAAGCAGAGGTGGAGATCAGTGATCCAGACTTGCCATCACCTTTCTGTAATTGGATAATCTTATGCCTAGGCTCAATAAGGTACAGAAAAAAGCCTGTTCGTATAAAATGTGGCTGTCATTTTACATATTTATATAAAATAAAATAAATTAAGGATCAATAATCCTTGAAGGGAGGAAATGAAGAGCGAAAGGGAGTTAGGAATCTACATGTAGCTCCAAGGAAACCTGAAAGGAGTAATTAGATATAAAATCCAACATACTCCTGTAGCTCAAGGATGTCTCCTATAAATATAAGTTAAGATGCAGATTGTCCCCAAGGACTGATTCCCTAACCACGTGGGTTAAATAAGTGTTTAACAGCTTGTCGGCTAGATACAAGGAAAGAGACCAACCTTTAGATTTAATCTCAGGATAAGTAGATTAAATGTAGTTTTCTTCCCATTTTGTCGCCCATGTCTTTATAAATCTTTGTAACTGTAGTATCTATTTTGGTTCTTGTAAATAAATATGCTTTACTTGCTTTTGCCTTCAAGACCTGCTCTGAGCTAAGGGTGACTTCAAGGTAATTGCAGAGTATCACTGTGGTCTGCTCCAAGAGACGATGTGAGCCATATAAGTTGGTTCCTTGCCCAGCCTCAGAGTACCCCATTCCCCAGTGAAAAGCCTTGCACACCAGAGGCTTAGTCAGGTCCTTCACCATGGCCTTCCTCAGCTTGGCTTGGGACAGGACAACAGAGAAAAGCCATGCAGAGGCCATATGACCACCACTAGCCCAGTGGATCCCTTGTGCATGTCTGGTTAGTGGGAAAAGTTCATGATCCCAGGACCTGCTGAAGAGTTTGCAGTACAGTTAGACATGCAGCCCACTCAATGCAGGGAGGGAGCACTAGGTTTAAACATTTCCAGGTCTATAATGTGCTCCACCTCCCCTTATAAAGGTGGCTGAGTTTTCCACACAGTCTCCAGCAGAGGTATCTTATAATCTCCATGCTGCTGTGGAGTCTGCTGGGTGAGGCCACTGGCTTGTTGCTCTTTGGGCTCCTCTCACTTAGCTGGGCCCCCTGTAGATCCCCAATAGCCAGGACAGCTAGTTGCATCCTGTATCTACTCCCCCACCTCTGGTGCTGTGACAAGCCAGCACTTGTCCCTTGGTATCAGCTAGTGCAAGTGGAGCTGGCATACAGTCTGCACTGGCCTCATTGTAGCAGTCATCGTGTGTGCCCCACACATGCCCACAAAGGCAGGTGCTTTCTCAAAGCTAGAGCTATGGGAATCAACACCGTGAAGAGTAAATGGATATTGTCTCCCTCCCTGCCAGATATTCCCTGCAGCATGGCAGGAGAGAAAAAGTAATAGAAATCATGGGGCCAGAATGTTTTTCCTATCTGTGAGGCATTATTCGTACCTTTGAAATCATACACAAATGTTTCCTAATAATAATTAATAATCTGTAGAGTTAGTTTGTTTCCAGACAAGGTCATCAAAGCAAATGCAGTGAGTGGACTTCAAAAAGGAATGAATGCTTTTAGGGCCATTGACAATACTTATAGTTTTATTAACCCAATAAAAGGGAGGTTGAATCTTATTGGCAACGGGTCAGGAAGGGTTCTGGCCTTTCATACACAGCACAATACAACTGGCCAAATGCATTAGATTGCTTCCTAACTGCTCCAAAACCATGTGGCAGAAGCTATCAGGTCACTGTGAAACTCAGTGCAGTCCCATAACATTACACAGTGCTGATTTTTTAGTGATAAAAGTAAGATAAATTCCTTCTTGCATTGCATGTAGATGAGCAGAATTTGAAAGAACTGACTTCCATTTTTCATATGGTGGCTAAAAGACAGCATCTGTAAAGAACTGTGGCTAGAGTTTAAGTATTTGACCCCCCAAAGAGAAACCTTAACTCTAGAGCTTTTAACCTTCCCTAACTCTTAATGAAAGACATACTTTTCAGTTAGGTAACTAATACGTGTGAATCATCCCAGGATAAAAACGTGACACGAATCAGACATTTCAGTAAACTAAATCTACTCCTATGAATCCGTTTGTAGGCTCATAGCCTGAAGCATGAGAGACAACACTATGTAAATGAGAAAATATCGTAAGTAAATGATTTTGTATGATGATATTTTCAGCCACCTTTTCAGAAACTCCACTCCAGAATGTAGTGCTTTTGCATGCAAGAAAACTGTGGAAAGAAAAAGTTAACATGTCTCACCTCCTCCATCCTAATCTTTGCATTATAATGTAAACATAGAACTTTTCTGGAAATAAGCTTTAGAATCCAAACTGTCAAATTTTAAATTACTTCAGTTATTTTCATTCCTGAAATATTACATGGTAGGCAAGAGCATCACAGTAGTTCCTGCCCTCTTTTTTTTTTTCGTTTCATGATTTTACAAAAAAAATGCACCGGATGTCATATCTGTTGTTCCACATATCACCGTGGTTAGTTTATGAAGATTTAAAGCTACCCTGTGCATGGAATTACTCAGGAAAACCTATTCCACAATTTCTGAACAGCTCTGGTTTTGGACATTTGAGACAGGATTAATGTTTCTTACTTTTGCCTTCTAAACAGTAAGTGATTTCTGCAGCCTGGCTGCCTAGATTTGTTCTTTAGCCGAAGGGGACTACCTTAGATGCTGCCTTAGAACAGGATGAATTGCCTTTGGGCATGGATATATCCCTCCACCACTTTTACAGGCTATAGAAGAAACCTACGTCAGCCTAGGTGCCCAGCTGAACTGCCTAGTTTTACCTGAAAGACTGATTTAGATACAGACCTACTCAAGAGTAAGAGTGCCCTGCTTCACTTTAATGTAATCTACTTGGACAGTGGATTTAGTTGAACGGAAGTAAAGCACTATATGTGGTCACTGGGGAAGTGTGTCTCCATACAGGTTATGGGCAGAAAAACACTAACTTCCATATCATCAGCTGATGCTCAGTAATAAGCCTCATTAGCTTACAGACAGCAAAAGCACAAACTGCCCCACAGGAGGTTTAGTGTGGCTTGACCAAAAGTCAGTGACTTGTCAAACTACCACAGGTTTCTGGTGGTGGATTATGTGCTTGAATTCACAGATTTATTCCAGAATATTTCCTACACTTCAAATGTACATGCTACTTTAATCTGAATTAACTTTCAGCTGGAGGTATGTCCCTAATGCTATTTATAGTAACATTTTCACATGTGCTTGCTTAGAGTTCACGTCCTCAGAGGTATTTCCATTCAAATGAACAGAAGTTACAGGACTAAATGTCTTTGAGGATCTGGAGTCAAGTCTGATTTTCAAAATAAAAGGCACTTAAGAGATTAAGCTTTATTGAGAGTCAATGGAACAGAGGTTCCCAAATTCTCTTGGTAAAGATATCCAGGTTATAAAGTTTGTGCTGACATGCTGGAATATTTTTTTAAAGATTTGTTTCAGTTGATTCATAAGGCGAAAATTCAAGGAGTGAAGACATGCACCCCTTGTTTCTACCTTTTGATTTCTTCTACATAATTATAGCTCATTTGAATGTAACAAAGACTCATCCTAGAAATAAGCATAGAATTAGTCTTCTCAAAAACAACACTTAAAGGTATGGTGTTTGGGTCTAATGCTACACTCTTCCATAAAGTATCTGTACTCCTAGTTCAAATAACATACACACACACACACACTTAAAAATATATACCCATAAATCTTTTCAGTTAACATTTTTGATGCTAGATCTCTGGCTCTTAAGCTTATTACTATAAATGTAAATAGTATAAATTATTTTCTTTAAGCACATCTCCATCAGCAAGAAACTTATGAAAGATTAATTTCGACTATGGACAAAGGAAGGTGGGATTGCCATCTTTACTCCTATTCCCACTGCTGTTTTCTGGGCTTTATGAAAGGTGTATCAAAAGTGCTGAAAAAACTGTCAGTTTGACACTTCTACTGCCAGAGCTCAGACAAGATACTCTAAGCTGTATCCAGCCTTCACTGTAGCAAAAGACACTATGTTAGTGGGATTTATCTGATGGCCACACAGGAGAGGATTGTCATCCAAATATAAAAGTGAATTAAAATTGTTGACTGAAAAGCAAAGTCCCACGTTCCTTTTTGATTTTTATCTTTCTCATCCCTCTCAGATGTTCAGGTCTCATGGATTACAAGGCCATTAGGAACCACCATCTTACCTTCTGTGTAAGAAATTTTACTTGCTCCACAGCAGCCCAGCAACAGGTTTTCTTTTTTTCCATTGTTCTGCTCATATTTTGCATATTTTGCTCTAATGGGGGCAAAACTTGCACCTAAGCTTAATAGGATCACTCATGGAGTAAGATCGACTGCACAAAGTAATGTCAACAGACACAAATTAGAGTGGAAAAATGAGATTCCTCATAAATCCTGTTTTTCAGGCACATGATCAACTTCTGCTGGTTTACTCAATCAGTAACTCTCTGTGACCTTGCATCGTGTAAAATGTAACACCATGAAGGAGCTCGGTCTACTTTTATGGCATTAACTATAAGCTTAAGCACTCAAGTGTCAACTTTTATGGCATCTGCCATGCCACAGTATTTTTACACTGTGGACATGTGGCCATTTGCATGAATCATCTATGTGCTTTGCTGGAAAGAAATCCGCTGCGTTTTTCCATGAAGAAGCTGGATGTGTGTTTGCCCCTGGAAGAAAAGGTGAGCTGAAGGTCTGTCTGTATCTCTCCACAGTTAGTAATGCATTGCACAATTTCCTTCAGAACTCTGTTCCAAATAATGCTATTTCACATCCTCCTGATGCTCCCTGGTTTGAATTTAATTTGTATGCAGTTCACATCACTTAGGAACAAGGGGAAAGAAATAACACAGTTGTAGTACATGATAATAATGCTTTTTTCCCATTTTTTTAATGTCTTGACTAACTGAACTAGAAATTCTCTGGGACAAGGAATGATTCTTAACATGTCTATTCAGAACGGCCAACACTCCTCAAGGCAGAGGCTTCTGGGACTCTGGAAAATGTTCTGTCAAAAAGTGGGAAGAGGAAGAATTGCTATTTGGTCTCCACTGGCTGTATTGACTAGGTCTCAATCAGCTACAAAGGGCAGCCAGCGTCATTAAATCAGATACATCCAACTGCATTGTAGACACTGCTCTTTAGTCAAATGGCAGTTAGGTGAGATTAATCCCTCCATAACATCTCCTTCCCCAGTATTTAGGCATAAACCAGTAGATTTTGTGCTTGGCTGGTCTTCCAAATCTGCAGTGGGAACTTTTTCCATCTAAAGCTATTCACAGTCTTGTGGTGTCTTGTGGTGGAAACTGACAGCTCATCTAGATCTCATGTGGAATTAGAAGTAGCATGACATTCCCCAAGGTTATAACAAAGCCACTATGAAAACAAAAACACATCATCAGGGCTGGCACAAAAACTAAGGCCTTATTTGATCCTTTTGTGTAATTTCTGCTTTGCCTGTGAACTTAGCTATTTCTGGACAGCCACGCTTGTGGATGTGCCACAAAATGTCAGACAGAGGATATGAAGACCTGGCCATAATAGTGGAGGGCAAGATATTAAACAACTAGGTCCACTGATGTCAGTGTTCCTCAGAAATACTGTTTTTCTACCTAACTACACAGTTAACCAGGCCACGCTTTTTCTTCTCACCTGACTTCCTGTTAAATACCCTTTCCTCCAGTCTGCATAGATACAATCTCCTGCCTTTTCCTAATCAGGTAGTCATCTCTGGTGTGGAAGTGAAAGAGCTGAGCTGGTGCAGTGCCATTCATGAGATAGTCTGCCTTTTTCTCTTCACTTTAAAACTTGTCCCATTTGCCTTGTTGAATATTTTATCACGTTTCCAATCTCTTTTTTTTTTTTTTTTAAGGAAAAAAAAAATTGCTGCTTTATTTATTTGCATGCAACTGATCAGTGCTCTGTTTTGTGAAACTTAGCTGGTCTCAAAAAATCTTGATGCTGTAGCTGTTCATCCCAAGATACTTGACTTCAATCCTACTTTCTCTCCCATTGTGTCAGACTGATGGTTCTGCCCTAAACCTTGTTTGTGTCAATCACACAGTTAAAGCACTTTAAGTAAAACAGAGAGACCCTCTCTGTTCAGGAGAAATCCAAATCTGCCACAGTGAATGATCATTGAGTGAGCTGCGTTTTGCACATCTATGGGTGAGATTCTGAACACCAGTACCAAGTCCAGTTCAAGTGTCAGACAGGCAACATCACTAAATTAATTTTAGAGCAGTGTTTCCTGGATGCTGCTTCTCAAACCTGAGGAGATCCTCTCCACCTGCAATCTTGGGCAGATAAATCTGTTCTATCAACTCCCACTCTATAAGCAGGAGTATTTTCTGTGTTTTATCCATGGACCACATTTCTCTGATGAATAAAGGGATGTGAAATGTACTAGGAAGAAAGTCTACCTTACGGCATCCTAAATCAATTTCCTTTCAAATAACATTTTTCCTTTCCACAGCAATTTAGAGAGCTTTCAAAGATTAAGATGAGTAAAAATGCTTCTGTAAATATTATTATGTGAACATCTCTATGCTCCTCCATAGCCAGATTGCCAAAGGAAGGATAGACAAGTGATGAATACCATCAAGCAAACTGTGAGCAAGTAACTGTAACCATAATCTGGCAGTTACCAGCATTTCACTTCCATTTCCATGTCTGCAACAATCCCTCATGGCTCTGATGATGCACCACATTTCTGATCTGGGAAAACCTCTGCAACTATTACCAGCTGTTTCAAAAATAGCTTTCTCCTTGCATTACTTGCAGTGGCCTTTGACAGTCTTTATTTTATTTGTATTTTTAATCAAAGCTGTAGAATCATAGAATCATTAGGCTAGAATAGACCTCTAAGATCAACAAGTCCAACCATTGACCTAATACCACCATGCCCACTAAACCATGTCTACAAGTGCCTCATCAATATGTTTTTTTAATACCCCCAGGGATGGTGACTCCACCACTTCCCTGGGCAGCCTGTTCCAATGTCTGACCACTCACTTCAGTAAAGAAATTTTTCCTAATGTCCAATCTAAACCTCCCCTGGCACAACTTGAGGCCATTTCCTCCTGTCCTATTGCTGTTACTTGGGAGAAGAGACCGACCCCCACCTCACTACAACCTCCTTTCAGGCAGTTGTAGAGAGCGATAAGGTCACCCCTCAGCCTCCAGACTAAACAACCCCAGATCCCTCAGCCGCTCCTCACCAGACCTGTTCTCCAGGCCCTTCACCAGTTTCGTTGCCCTTCTCTGGACATGCTCCAGCACCTCAATGTCCTTTTTGCAGTGAGGGGCCCAAAACTGCACACAGGATTCGAGGTGTGGCCTCACCAGTGCTGAGTACAGGGGCACGATCACCTCCCTGCTCCTGCTGCCCCACACTATCTCTGCTACAAGCCAGGATGCTGTTGGTCTTCTTGTCCACATGGGCACACTGCTGGCTCATGTTCAGCTGGCTGTCAATCAGCACCCCCAGGTCCTTTTCCACTGGGCAGCTTTCCAGCCACTCATCCCCAAGCCTGTAGCGCAGCATGGGGTTGTTGTGACTGAAGTGCAGGATCCAGCACTTGGCCTTGTTAAACCAACTTCCTGTAAAGCCACAAGTGAAATATTGAGATAACTTTTGTTTTCACTTACTGAATGTTTCCAGACCAGGAAAGACCAACAAAGGAAAAGTTTTGCTTGAGTAAAATCCATTTCTTGAGTCAAATATAGACAAACATCACCTGGCACAGTTTGCCAAACAAAAAGATACTGTGCCTCCTTCCGAACATAGTAAAAAGAGAGCTAAAAAAATTGACCACTTTCATTTGATAATTGATTAACGTCTCTGGCTCTTACCAGGCTAGTCAGCAATGTCTGGCAACTGAGATCCCACTGCAATTTTCACTGCAACAGCTCGGGCTTTGTAGATATCAGATCAGCAATTCCAGGGCGGAGGCTTTAGACCTGTCCATGGAAAACGTAGTGCACAGCAAAGCAGGGTATAAACTTACAGCAGGCAATACACCTTGTGCTAACACTTACAGGAATATTGTCCTTCGGCGATATTCAGAAAAAAAAAATATATCCGCGTTTGTTTTTAAAGCCTGTTTGACTGCATTCAGACCTGGTGATGGATGCTTCTTTAGAACAAATGTAACCTTTATTCAGTTCAGCTTACTCTTTTCCATTTTCCAGAGGCTGTGCAAGGATTTAATGCAGTTTAACTAATCCATTATAAATGCACTTTGTTGTTAAAGCCGGATTTAACCTTCCTCAATGTCACTGTGTCAACAAATGCTCCTGTCATGGGGGTACTTACAAGAATAATGCTAATATGGGGCAGACCAGCCCCACTTTACAGCCTGTGGAGAAAGAATGGTTACACTTCATGTTAAATGCCATAAGTTGACCTGCTTAGAAGAGCCCTCTCCCTTCACTGAATATGGAAAAGGGCTGAGCAGACTGATTTCCTTTATTTTTACCTAAACTAGCCTATAGGAGTACCCTGCAGTCTGCATGCTAATATCTTAATGTATACACATAGGTTACTACATTTTGAAAGTAAATAGTCTCTCTATGGATCTGTTTGCACTAGTATAATAATATAAAACAACTCGCAACTGCATTGAATGAAAGAGTATAACCACTGAAGAGATAAACAAATTATTCTGTGCTCTCTGGAAATGTAATAAGTCTCAGTACTCCAGATGAAAACCTTTTAAGATGTTTGGCCACAATATTTTCTGCTCTTATTTGTCTTTACCCTAGGCCCATCAGCTGCATTAATAATGAAAGAGGAGAAAATAGCAACTAAGACTATCTCTGACTTCCTGAAGACATTGATTGCAATTCTGTTACAGCTGATTCTTGACCTTATAAAAGCTTTTCCTCTCCTGAGGGCTGGAATCTGAAGATTAGAGAAGGTTGACATTTAAAATAAGTTTAATGAGAATTTTTACTTTAAAAAAACACACTTGAAAAAATATATGTAGAAAACAGAGTTTGTAGAAATTTTATAATCTTCCCAATCAGCAGTGAAGTTATTGGAAATTCATCCCGTTTCTATACCAAGTATTAGCTGGTTCAGTCTTTGCTGATCTGGAGGAGAAAGAATGATCTGATTCCCATCACTCTGGGCATTGGGTGGCTGTTAGAGGCAGAGCATGTCTTTCTGGGCTCACCAAATGTGTTTGGCTTAGTTTTATAGCTACATGTATATGCCTATGATTGCTTGGCAGCACACGGACACCTCTCCAAGACTTCAGTGGATTTCTGACCAGAATTCCAGTGGAAAGCCATTTTGAGCACTGGTTAGGAAACATACAAAGAAGCAATTCTTTGAATGTTATTGGGACAAACTACCAATCAGTGATGATTCCTGCAAAATCTTTCTCAGAGTATCTTCAACTCTTCAACTGCTTTTCTCCTGTAGTGTTGCTGAATCCCCACAGTTTCTTTTTCATGACTCCTGTTTTCTGTTACCCACTTAGCTCCTGTGTAAGAAGTTCATGTTTATTAGAGCCATTAGGATATTACTGCATTGAGGTCATCATTGCAGGGACTCGCCCTTCCATTCTGACATCATGTATTCCTAAAATTTAACTCCCATCCAAAAAGAGCAATCAGAAAACAGCTATAAGCACAATCTTGAGAATCTGAGCTATAAGGCTAAAATAAATACAAAAATCGGACAAGGCAAGAATCCTTTATTCCAGACACAGGAAGATTTAAATTTTTCCTTCCTGTGTATCTCTGAGCATAGGGTAGTTCATAAACTGAACAACACCAAGAAGTCCTTGGATCATTGGACCCTAGACACTTTTCTGACATACAGCTCCTCAAGGACTGTAGCTCAATGGTCTCTGCTCTTCCCTCTCATCTTGCATCCAGCTGACTTTCCTGTCTAGCATGCAAAAGAGCTCTTAGACCCTGCCAGACACACGTTTGGCCAGAGTTTTGGAAAGGGGACACAGCACTCCCAGCTCACAGATTAAGACTGCCTAGCCCAACACAAAAGAGAGGTGGTCACAAGCTCTATCAGCTCAAACTTCCCCCATGTTTCAGCAGATAAAACACTTTCTAAACACTGATACAGCCTTCTGGTGGGTGAGACACAATGGACTTATTATCATGGCAAGGCCTTAAAGACTGTTTCCCTGGAAAGAGAAAGTGAATGTGTCTGTGTCTCCAATGATGATGATACGTGGGGGGGGGGGTGTGGGGTGCTGATGCCATGAGGGACTCTGGGTTGTGTCGTGGTTTGAGCCCACCCAGCCGGCAATAAAGCACCACCCAGCTGCTCACTCACCCCTGCCCTGTCCCCTGAGGGATGGGGAAGAAAAAATACAACCAAAAAAGGCTTGTGGATCAAGACAAAGGACAGGGAGGGCTCATCCACCAGTTATGGTCACAGGCAAAAGACAGACTCGACTTGGGGATAACAACATAAACAACCACAACATAAACAATACAAACAACCACCACCATCAAGGATAATGAGAGATACAATCAAGTTTTAAAACCAACACACTCCCCCGCGCCGGTCTCCTCGGGCTCAGCTCTGCTCCCTCTTGCCCTCCCAGCAGTGCAGGGGGGCAGGGAACGGGGGGCACAGTAAGTCTGGCACAAGATGTCTGCGCTGCTCCTTCCTCCTCAAGGAGAGGGCTCCTCGCAGCCCTCCCCTGCCCCACCGCGGGGTCCCTCTCCCGGCAGACAGCCCTCCACCCACTGCTCCAACGTGAGTCCTTCCCGCGGGGCCGCAGCTCCCCAGAACCCCCAGCGCGGGTCCCTCCCGGCGCTGCCGCCCTCCCACCCACGGGCGGCTCCAGCGCGGCCGCAGTCGCGGCTGCTCCGGGCCCGGTCCCTGCCCCTCCGGCCCGGGGCCCTCCGCGGGCTGCAGGGCCACCTCTGGGCCACCGCTGGGCTCCAGGGGCTCAGCCGCCACCCCCCCCCACGGGCCCCAGGGGAACCTCTGCTCCGGCACAGCTCCCCCTCTCCTTCCTCACCCACCTGGGTGTCCGCAGGTCTGTCTCTCTGCCATCCCCCTTCTCTCACCTGTTCACCAACACTGGCAGACAAAACAAAGAACTCAATCAACAGGTTCTTTCACTCTTAAATAGAGGTATTCGCAGAGGCGCCCTTGATCTGGCCTTGGCCAGAGGCAAGTCCAAAATTGGAGCCGGGGGAGCTTCTTGAAGCCTCTTACAGGAGCCACCTCTGTAACCCCCTCCCCCCCTGCCAAGATCCCTACCAAAACCTCACCAGACACCAAACCACCACAGATGTTAGAGGTGACGTCCTTGGGAGCTGAGAGTAGCAGGCCCTAGGTGTACCTCTCCTGGGCTGGGAAATGTGAGTGCTGAGAGAGCAGTGGTGACTGCAGCCAACTCAGGTCCCTGGTGCGTGGGGAGGAGATCCCACCACAACATTTCCAGAGAGCTTCCCCACAGGAAGCTTTTGATGATAGCTGTGAGAATTTACCGCAGAGATCACTGATAGCAGATGCCTACTTAGTGCTTGATGCCCTCTGCTGCCCACTTAGGACCTTGCTAGTGCCTTGTCCGCCTGGTCTCCAATGGCTCATACACTCCAGCACTCCCCTGGGACAGGCCAACACAGCCAAGTGGCTCCACTTGGAGGAAAGGTTTTCTGGGGCCTTTTCCAGACTTCTCACTCTGTATTATGTCCTCTCACAAAGCAGTGTACGGGATGCCCTGAGCTTCCCTCAGACCTTGGTGACTCTGGGAGCTAGACCCTCAGAGGACAAACGTGTCTAGCTCAGAGGCTTTGCAGCCTGTTCCTGGCCCCCAGCAATGTAGCCATCGCATGGTGGTTTCAGCGCCATCCATGGCTCTCTGTCTGCCTGCTCTCCTAGCTCTCTTCAGCTGGCAGATTGCACACTCTGCAGTGGGTTACTTATAGCACAGCGTGATTAACGTGGCTGGGAACTCTCTGGCACAATGTCCTGAGAGATTTTAAGTGCCAGGGAGTCTAATACCTGCAAATATATTTATCTTCCTTTGAATATTTCATCAAGTTGGAATTCATGAACTGGATCTTTTACATGGAAGTTTTATGAATTATGTACCAGAATCGATGAGTTCCTACTTTGCCCGTATTTTACTTTGTCTCAAAGCCACAGTGGGGATCATAGCCCATCAAAGCTGCTGCAGCAATTAGAGATCAAATGGCACTGAAGGAGGCAGGTATGTGAGGCCTACAGTATTCCCCCTATTCATGGCCCAGGAAAAAAGCTCTGCTTTGTTGTACATTGTAGTCTTGCTTCTCATGTTGCTATATTTCAGCCTCACTTCCCTGTCTGCCTCGCTGCTGTGGGGAACATGGGGTCCTTGGGAGCAGACTCACCACCGCCACCCATCAAACACACCTAGCTGGCTTTTACGTCTTACCTGTCATACTGACATGGTTGCCTGTTCTTCCTGCAGCACTAATAGGAAATGGTTCCTGTATCTTCCCTGCCAGCACTGACTACGCTGGTAGCTTTCAGTATATACTTTTTTTTTTTTTTTTTCAAAGAAGAAATAAGTGTTACATGTGAAGATGTTTCATGTTGCCAGAAAGCTTCTGGCTTAGCCACTAGCAACCCACCATCTTCAGTAGCAAGTACTGAAGATCTATGAACTTATAGTTCTGCATATAAAGTATTTAGCTAAAAACAAAATCCCCCTGTGCATAGGGGGGGCGGGAGGGAGGAGAAAGAGGCACAGTTACAAGATGCTAATTGTGCAGCTTGTTGTGCTAGCGGAAGGAATACTGGTACTGTGCTGATGAGAGCAGTATAAAAATAACTCAGATAGAAACGAGACTTCCACCACTCTCTCTCTCCTCACCTCTCTCCTGAATCACTTTTGCAGACTGCTGCATTGCCTCCCGTGAGTACCACTGAGACCGGGTTTTGAGTGGAGTTTAATTAAAACTGGGATCAGAGGTGTGAGAAACAGGCTCTTTCAGGCTGGCATGTAAGGCAGATTGTGCCAAGTGATTCGTAGCAAAGTAAAAGAAAGCCTTTCCCCTAGGTGTTTTCTGATTCCCAGGTTTTGCTGTTGGGAACTCAAATGTTCCTTCCATGTCTCCCCCAAATATCCGAGTCAAATGGACTGAAATCCAGATTGCAGTTAAAGACTAAGTGGATTCCTTATAAATATTTCTTCCCCATATCCTTCTTGCTTCCCAGAGCTCTGCCAAACTCATTGAATCCAAACCAGCTCAAGAAGAGCTTGCCAGCTTCTTTGGCTATCTGCATAAGTCCCCTTTCTTACAGGTGGCAGCTCTTTATAACCTGACAATCCCTTCCCCCTCCAAATCCTAAGGTGGGACTCTAACTTCCTACAGTCCTGGACCAGTTATCATAAGAAGGTAATTTTCTTGCAAGGAAATGGACTGCTGTGTTACTTCCTCCACGCTTCTCACATAGTGGCTTAGTGCAGCGCTGCGGCTTTTCCCCAGCTCTGCTGCTGGCTTATGTCCCAGGACCTGTCTGGACACTACACTGCCTCACAAGTCAGAAAATCAGCTTGAGAAACAGGTTACACACCTGAGACCGCAGGCTATCAGCACAGACTTCCCTTGTTTCAGTGGCTGAGATGTGGAGCTCAGCATGGATTTCATATTTCTGCACATGCCATCCAATTATTAGCATGGCCTGGCCACCTAACTTCTGTTTTATGGCTACTGTCTTGGCTAGTGTAAAGGAGAGATGATGGTCCCAAATGGAGGTAAGTTGCTTTTTTTAAAATGCAAACCTCCTTCTTCCCAGAACAAATCTTTAAGCAAAGAATGAGAAAGGTGCAATCCATCTGCAGTTACAATGCTAATGAGTCTTGTATGGATTGGTTCTTACATGGCCAAAGCTAAGCCACCTCTGGGAAATAATTGACTGTAGAGAGACGAAAGTGCCTCTTAAGTTGAGTCCAATAGTAATAATATGGTGTTGGATCTCTCCCTGAGGAGATGATGCAGCAAACAGATATATTAAGCCTCCAAGTTCCTGCCTGGCAACTACAGTGAATACTCACACTGAAAAATATGTCAGAGACTCATGGCAGAGCATGTTACTTTGCCAGCTTTTCAGATGAGTCTCAAGTCAGGGTTTGGTTCAGGTAAAATGGAATTGCCAGCCTCACCCCAGTCCCTGGACAGCTTTTTGTAAACGTAACTCTTATATTACTCATGTGGCACTGGTTGTGCTTCAAGAATTTCCTCTGACTATTCTGTGTGGGTTTTCTTCATTTAGTTTGGGGTCTCTGCTTGTCTGGCAGCCGCTGTTGTGTTGTTCTATGACATGGGCAAATACATGCATAGCCCTTATCACTAGCACATTATTTTCCTCTAGTTCTACACTACCATTCACACAGAATCACAGAATGTTAGGGGTTGGAAGGGACCTCAAAAATCATCTAGTCCAGCCCCCCTGCCAGAGCAGGACCACCTAGAGTAGGTCACACAGGAATGCGTCCAGGCAGGGTTTGAATGTCTCTACAGAAGGAGACTCCACAACCTCTCTGGGCAGCTTGTTCCACCTGTTCCAGCCTGTTCCAGTGCTCTGTCACCCTCACAGTGAAAAACCAAGTCACTAAAATTTAATGGATGATGCTATGTGAACACATAGTTCCCATGTCTCCAGTTCTTCCATAGACATCTTTAAGTCATAGTTCATGTATGTCCTGTGCTGCAGAAAGCCCCAAGCAGCAAGATGAACAGCAGTTTTAAATGTACATGAGCAATATAAGTGAAATAAAAAATAATAGCACAAAACATTGTCTTAATAAAAAGCAACCAAGCAATTGACAATAAGCTAGTCAGCAAGATGAGAAATGTAAAGTCTTTGTCATTGCAGGACAAATGCCATTTTCTGTCTCATATCTGACGGCTCCAGAACTCTATCAGCAACACCACTGCCAAGGAGACCTTCCAAGCTGCTAATAAATGCACAAGACACACAGCATAGTAAGATATCTTCCTTCCTTTTTATTATTATTATGAGAGGGCAGCGAATATAAATTTCACTGACTGGTGTGTATTACAAAGGAAGCTGAGTGCCAACACTGGAAAAACACCGAGGAATGAAAATAGCCAATAATAAATAGCTGTAAGGATAAAACCATCCAGAAGGCAAATAAACACCATACTAAAAGGCTGGAGTTCACAAGGCTTTGTCTATGCCCTCTCATACACAGAAGAACAAAGTTATGGACAGAAGAAGGGGAGAAAAAACCATAAAAATATATGACCAGATTCAGAGATAGTGAGAAGCAAGATGAGAGAACTGGTAATGAGATCTTTGTGAAAACACAAACAGAAAGTGTGCAAAAAGGAAGAAGGAAGAAAGCATAATGAATCCTGGAAAGCAATAGTGTGGAAGAAAAGCAGCAGCTCTGGGGATTGTTAGCAATGAGTTATCACAAGGTTTCTTGCAGACTCAGCCTTGTGTCTCTTTCTGCAGCTCTGCATGTGGTCAGAACTGGAATAGCAAACAATTCTTGTCTCTTCACCAATTAAGAGATCATAAAACTACACTTATGACTAAATAATAAACTGCATTTCCTTTCTTTCTACCTAAGGGAAATACTGAATGTGGTAAACTGCTGATAACACAGAAGATGGCTTAAGAGGCAAGCATCCAGAACAAAGATGTCTCAGCTTTTTGCGCCCTGGGAGGAAAGGATGTTATTTTCTACCGTACAGAAGGTCCCTCCTCCAGACTACAGCAGCTCTGAGAAAACCTCCCAGCCATATGGGGCCTGTCATGTTTTCTGGCAGCCTCAGTGTTGCTGGATCATTGGTTTAGGATACCTTTTCCTACTGCAGGTCGACAAGGTAAAAGTCATCCCAGAGCTGGACTTCTCTTTTAAACTTTGCAAGAGCACACTGTTTGCCAACCTGCCACACCATGTGCTGCTCCAGCAGTTTAACACTGGCCAACATACCCAGAAGGACATGCCTAACACAGAGAGTGTAATGCCAGTGGTTTGTTGATACCATGAACTGCAGAAGCACATTCCTTCCTAAACAGGTGAAATTTGCTAAATACCACCACAACAGGGGCAAGCAAAAGGCAGAGAAGTTTCTGCACAGATTGAGCTCCAGCTTTGTTTTTCCTTTTTTTTTTTTTTTTCCCCGGGGACTGTGCCCTGCCTGGAGTTTTGCAAGGCACAAGGGGACATCTAATGGTTTGTTAATACATTGCAAGCAAGCCCAGTGCTAGAATTGGTGTCATGTCATGAATTCTTCCAGGCCTCTGTTTGCCAGGTACTTATGTCTTTTCTATGGGGTTTTCAGTGTATCGGCTCATTTCTTTTTGTTTCCCATTCCTAAGTAGAAAAGAAATTTGTATCTCAGTTTTAGTTAACTACCCCTTTCTAAAAGCAGGGTTATGAAGTGAGCGACACTGAAGTTTGTTGCGGCTGTGATAGAGACAAATCAACTGGGTCTTCATTCCTCAGCCCAGAAGTGTTAGACCACTCCACTCTCAAGCCCTGAACTCCTATTTTCATCAGTAAGGATACTGGTGTCAGCTGGATTTGTGTCATCCTTTTAGTACAAGGAAAGGAAGCAGTAATGAAACCTATGCCCACCTTTGTCTCGGAATGATTCTGAGCCATATAAAAATTCCTACTGGGAAAAACAAATGTATTCCCAACAGTATGTGTCTTCTCACACCAGTGAGAAGTATGGTACCTGTGTAGGGCAAGGAGTGCCTATCAAAGCCAACAAAGGAACTCAGGCATTGGTGGGCTCCTGCGTCCAGACTTGGTTTTCTCATTTCTGTTTATATAAAAAATAACTTTCTTCCCCTTCTCCCCACAGTAAAAAGCACTAGAGTTAACTTCTGTGGATGCACTCACCAGACAGTCTCTCAGCCTCTCCCCACCAGCCTTGTTCCTAAGCGGGCATTCCACAATTCACAATGTGTTTTGTGGAATATGTTATAGCAATGCAAGACTGTTCTGAAACTGGAATCCAAGGAGAGGTTTCAACTGTGACATCCTGGAAAGGCACATAGCCATCTCACTTGATTTCCCCATCTCCTATTCTCTGCTGACAAGTAGGCTGTGTTGGAGAAAATCGAAATCTTGAATCAGGAAGACTTATAAGAAAACAGTTTTCTCCACACAGTTTTGGAGCTATTTCCCACATTTTCAGACAGAACCGTCTTTTTGGAAGCATTTTGCCCTCAGCAGCACAATGGGAACTCTCATGTTTAAGAGATAGTTGTGCCGTAATGGTGATTGTCTCCATGCCCAGTACAGCAGTAGAGCCAGTGGGAAGGTTTTAATAAGAAAAATTGCATTAAATAAAATAGCTTTTTGAAATTAATCTTTTTACTAAGTGGATAAGTATTGGTATTTTCAGTGAGGAAAGTATGTTGCGCTTTTAAAAAATTTGTTCGTGTGAAAGCTTTCTCTAAACCACTCAGATACTACTGAGTGGCTCTAAAACCTTTTGCTTCGTTAACAATGTTTAAAGACTGGTTTCCTGTAAACCAAAATGTTCACATTTAGATTTTTTTCCAAGGGTGATCAAAAGGTGTTCTATGAGGGCAAAATAGCCTTTCGTTAGTCTCTGTAGTTGCAGGATCTGCTGATTGATATTGTATGACATGCAGGTTATTGCACCCTAAACAGTTGTGGGTAGTTACAGCACACATGTGGTGATGACATCAATCACTTCATGGTAGAGCTGTCCCACATGCAAAGGGAAGTTTGGGCTTTTCAGCTCCCCCGGGAGAAATACATGGTTGTCAGTGCTCGGCACTTCTCTACACATGGCCTTTGCTCCCAATTCAAACACAACTTTCATAAAGGGCCCTCTAAGCCCCATTGGTCTTTATATCTATCCTGCTCCTGTGATGTGTGTTGTGGATTCACACACTTGATGAAAGAGATGGATCAGCTGCTAGAGAGCGGCAGCTTTATCGGGCATCCAGCGTGAGTTAGCACCTCCTGGGAACAGAAGGTGTTGGCTGAAAGAGCTGGATAATGTGTGTTTGATTTGTCCTTTGTCAAGGTCACACCTGACTAACTGCCTTTGCAAGAATCCTGGGTATCAGTAATTTACAACATCCCCCTCTTCTCCGCAGATGAGTTTTTGTTCTTCCTTTGAAAGTTCCCTTGTCTGCTCCGAACTCTACGGAGAGAAAGTGAGTGAAGGGGCCTCATTATTTTAAATGGGGCTTGACAGAACCTAACAAAGAGCATAAAACAGAGCAATTTTCACAGGCAATCGCACCAAGGCAGTTAAAGCAAGGCTGAGAACTCAATTACAGCCCATTACTGTCGGAGCTGTCTCTCGCTCTCTTGCTCTTTCCCTGTCCATTGGTTTCTGCAAGACGAACTTGGTTTTGGCAAAGGTCATTCACTTCAGCTGTAGCATTTTGGCTAGTGGTTCCCATTAGGTACAGATCAGTGAGGATCCCAGTGTTCTCACAAATACGAGGGGAAAAACAGTTCAAGAAAAATGTGTTTTCCTCTTCGCTAATACTGAAAAATAGCAAGATCCAGTCAACTGCAAGGTAAAGAAGCAGCAAGTTCTTATGCAGTGTTCTTGCAACAGGCTGTGGCATGAGCCTGGGATACACTGTGCGTACATGTACACATATACCTCTCTAAATGACGCATGCACATATCCTGGTTGTGCTTCTTCCTGACCAAACTGTTTATCCAAGGTCTCAGATGGACAATAAAGGTGATATTATAATATTTTTATAATTCTTCTTGTGAAAAGCCAGACAGGAGCAGATTAAAATCTTAGCATAGGCTACAGTGGCTTAAAACCTGCTTGATTTCTGACTGCCCATGAGCAGCTCCACATGGTCATCAAGACGCATTGCAGTATGTGTCAGTGTAAGGCTGAGACACTGGGAATGCAGGGATCCTGGAGACAGGGCTGCAGCAGAATGAATAACTGAGCCCCCTGTGTGCCACAGGTTAGCACTGAATGAACTGCTAACAGACATTCCTGGGTATGAGAAACAGACCCATTTCAACATGTAGCAAAATGGTTTGGAAAAAATGTATTAAAACAATGTTAAGGTTGAAATGACAATCAAGTTATGAGATAGCAGATGTAAGGTGAATTGCATGACATAATTCACCTTTCCTGTATATATTAATTATTGTTACACTCTTGTCCAACATCTTGTAGAAAGGAGGCAGCTGAATTTGGAGTAAAACTCAGCCATCCTAAGTCCCAGACCGGCTTTTAAAGCAGAGAACATCCCTTCTGTTCTTGCCAGCTTCTGTCTAATTCATTGCCCATTCTGTGTACCAAACAAGACAAGAATCCTGGGTGGGGTGAAAACAATGTATGCTTGCTGAATACAATTTTGACATTTCCTCAGCTTCACAAATTGACTTTGCAAACTTTTAATGTTGCATTATGGCACATATTATCCTTGGACTTGCACCCTGACTCCCACACCGAAACAGTCTCATGTGGAATAAGTCACTTTCCTTCCCTCAGAGGCTGGGCGCCAACACAAGCCTCTGTTATTTCAGCTAATGGAGTAACTGATACCATGTCCTGGTTTGGGCTAAACCAGAACTAATTCTGTTTTAGTGCTTTTACTTTTCCGTTAAGTCTCTTCTAAGTAATTGCACTTTCTGAAGCAGCAGCATGTTTTTCCAGACAGTGACTGCTTCTGGCAGTGATAAGGCCTGATGTTTATAGTTAGTACCAAGGAATGGTGTGCAGAGAGGCCATTGTTTATTCTTGTTCTTATACTGACAGGTCACTGCTAAATCTGGTACTCCATGTTCAGGTGCCATAAATGAAAAGGGCCGCAAGCACGAAAAAGGTCGCACCTGCAGGGAGGAGTGAACTGGACAGGTGACCCAAACCTGACCAACACAGTATTCCATCCCATATATGTCATATTCAGTATAAAGCTGAGGGATCACAAGGGTCAAGCTCTCTTCTTCGGTGACCAACATCTGAGGAGGACTCTGTCTGTTCTATCTTCAATCCCATTCTGTGCATCCCTGAATCCAGTGCCTGATTCCAGCTCCTGCATCCGGTTCCTGTCTGCTGCCAAGTCCAGCCTGGGACTGCCAGCACTGCAGTGTCAATGGTGATGTATCATCATCAGGGTGGGGGGAGTTGGTTTCAGTGTTAGTTTTGTATCTACTTGTATTTGTATTTGTATATATTTCATTATTTCCTTATTCTTATTATTATATTTTCTTTTATTGTTATTGTTTCATTAAAGCTGTTTTAGTTTTCTTTTCCAAACCATAAAGTCTCTCTCTCTTATTCTCTCTCCCTTTCCCTTTTGGGAGGGGAAAGGGGTTAATTGAGAGTGTCTGTCATTCGTTAGTGGCCTCAATTCTTGACATACCATCAGTAGATGCTTGTTGTCTATGTGAACTAAGGACAGGAGGGGAAGATAACACACATTTCCCTTCTGTGGCCTAAAACTATTTGCTGGAAGCACCAGTTCTCTGCATTTGGGAAGTTCACACCTCTGGATGCTGTTCCATATTTCTCGCAGGGGATAAGGTTCAGTGTTATGATGCAGTCAAAAAAACACAGAAGAGATGGTTTAGGGACATCTAGAAACATGCACAACACATAGGGAACATGTAAAGAGCATGTGGTAACTACAAAGACTTTCTAGTGAGAATGTAAAAATTTTGGTTCACAAAATATACTGGATTTTGCTGGTCATAAAAAAGAGCTTTGCTTTCTTGCCCAACTCATCCTAGCAAAGAAATGTCATGTCTCTGTTGCAAAGTATGCAGGCATTAGAAGATTTGTTAAAAAAATAGTTAAAAATTAAACTAATTCTTTAATGAAAAACAAAGGAATAAACTCTTTTCCCCTACCAACTTCCTTAAAAGAGTTGAAACATCTTTTGCTGCAATTAGAGAAAATATGTAATCGTCATTGAGTATATCACTTTACATGGATAGAGTCTGGTAAAATTATAAAAAAAAAGAAAATACAGACTTAGGATAGCAATGAGCATTACTGCTCTCTCTGGCTGTTACATTATTGTTACTACAAGGGTGTTAGTAGCTGCATTACGTACTGGTTTTCCCATTACTTAAACCTTAGAATCAGCTGTTATTGCCTCTTTCAGTCTCCCCCTCATTTTCTTTCCTAGAGATTCTAACAGATGCATTAAAAAAACTTGCCTGCTGCCTCCAGAGTTTTCTGAGCAAATAAGATGTTTCCTGCAGCTTTTCAGATAAACATATTTGCATATAGGGGTTAAATGTTCCTGGAAAGACACTTAAAAATTCCAGTGAGCAAGCACAATGCTTAGTTTTCAAAGAGTCTGCAGAGTGGAGCTGAACTCTGAGTGGCTGCTTGGAAAGACCAAAGTGCTGCCTGTGATGTGATCCTCGCACATCTGCTGCCAGCTGCTCAGTCCTTCCTCCTGCCTTTACCCCCAAAGCTGGCATCCAGCTGAATGAGGTCTCTGCCCCAGCAGCTGCATGTGTATTCCCAGGGTATGTTACATCAGGAGCCAAGATCCCAAAGAGGTGGAGGATAAAAAGTTCAAGGAGAAACATTTGTTTTAGAATCTTTTTCATTCTGCTCAAAGGAGGCTTCATGGTTTTGACTTTCTTATGGTGGTATGTCCCACAGTGGTCAAATACCTCCCCTAGGCTAACCCAATTTCTTCTCTCTTAGATAGTGGTTGATGCCTGCAAATCTTTTACAGTTCTGCAATCAGATTTGGGCATGTTGGGTCCCAGCCACTAGAAGACTTTTTGTGCCATCAAGCACATTGAAGGTTACTTTCAGTCAGGCCAACTTTTCTTCCTGACTTTTGAGGGTGTTGAAAAATGTCTTGCAGGACTTGGATGTTGTTGAAATCTAAGTAGGTTTCACTAAGAAGCTGTACAGTCCTCTTTTATGATACCCACCCCTTAAAACATGTATTGTTGCTACCAGCATTTTCAGATCTCTGACAGTAAATCCTGTATCTTGTAGGATTTGTTTATTTTTACACTCCCACTCTAATGGCTATATTTCTGTAATGTTTGAAGTAATGACTAGCAAGAGGGTACGCAAACATAAAGTGGGACCTCCAGGCCATGTCATGGTTTAACAAATGTCAGTATTTCTTTTGCTGCTTTGGTTTCCTTCTGTTCCATTTTTTCTTTTTTGCTCTGTATCACCTCTCTTCTCCCTTTACTCTTGAACAGTGATATTCCACTTCTAGTAATTTCTAGTGGCTTTTCTTTTTCCTGTAATGGCTGGAGAATGGTGGACTGAAGTGAACTGATGAGGAACTGGACATCCTACCTGTCTCCTTCCTGTTACATCTCTGACACTTTTTCTGTTGTTTACACAGACTGGGTATATAGTGATTTTCCACCAAGTCTGTGGCCCCTGACTCATCTCAGATGCTCCCTGCTATGCAGTCAGCTACTGGTAAGAAAGGAAGAGAACAAATGAGGCCAGATGACCCAATAGCCCTCGTGGTGTGTGACTGCTAGCCCCACTGGTGGGACTGAAATGGTAAAACAGATTTTAGTCTGCTCTTCCCTCTGCATATCAATAACTCCTGCCCCTGAAATAGTATTTTCTGCTTTTAAGCACTCTTCATCTTGTCAAGCTCTAAATTAGCTTGCTTTGGGAATCACACATTTGAAAGCCCCAAATCTGACCTTGTGTAGATGGATGAGAGTAACTGATAATCTCAATTCAAGTTGTATTTTACCTCTCATTGAAAACAGTGAGGATTTTTAAGTTCAGGATGAGCTACAGAAATTGTACATCATGCAAGACTGCATCAGCAAGACAAGCAGGTGATTTTCTGATAGTCAGAACAAAAAGGAACTCAAGGAAGAAAGGCATACACTTCTCTGTCTTTAATCTCAAAGACTCTATTGAGTGTCTTCTCAGAGAACCTCAAGAAAAAGCTGTGCTACCAGCTCTCTTATTTCCACCCCTGTTCCCTAGAGCTTTCTATACATTTCCCAATAATGACAAATACAGGAACTCAGGCAGACATATCAGACACAACCATGGTTCTAATAGAAGTAGGATACACAGAAACTGTCTTTCTATTCAGAGGGTATTTTTTTTCTCTGAGACAAACCATGACTCAAAAACTTCTCAGCATAAACCCTCTTTCATCATTCTAAGTATCTTCATCCATTATACCAGGCTCCTATATCATCAGTCTCACCTAGAAGAATGTGGCAGCATTCAGATTTTAAAGCTGGGCATACTGCAAAATAGTTCATTTATTTCTAATTCCCTGGTAACTTCACCTATTCCTATGCAGAGATAAAAGCAGTTATTCTTGAAGGAATAATAATAATCAGAGAAAAAAAATAATATTTTAGGAACTTTATAAGGAGTTGCACATAGCAGGACATCTGTGTTGTATGAGGATGACTTCTTCATCTTACCTAAATACTTAGACTCCTATAGCAGTTTTCATCACAAATTTATTAACAACCTTGTCCATTAAAGTGTCCATGGATTTCACCAGCCTCCACTTTCTAGTTATCATGGTCAACATTACAGAATAAATGCATTTTACAATAAACATGTTCAAAACCCCAAAACGAAACCATATATTCCTCCACAAATTAAGCAACTGCAAAGAACACCGGGTGAGTGTGACAAACAGCATTAAATAGCAGCAGATTGTGATAGAGAAACATGTGAAAAAAAGTCAGTTTCATAGATTTGTAGGATTGTCAGGGATCCTACAATAGATACTGAAATACATGAATCCCTACCTTTCTCTGAAATAAAAATCATACAAGTGAAGTTAAATGAGCACCCCACAGCACAATGGATTCCCACAGAGGAGAAAGATGCAGTTAATGAATGGGAGGATGTTTGTAACAAAGCAGCCGTTCCAACTCTGATCACCCAAAAGTATTTGTGCTAACACTCACAACTCATGGACTCACCAGATGCCACCACCAGCCTCCCTTCATTTTATCTCTTAGTAGACTACCTATTCCAAAATGCAATCTACCTCCTTCCCTCTCTCTCTCACTTTACTACCAGACTTTCCCTTTTCCACATGTGTTACCCACTGTTTCCTCAGTTTGTTTAAGAGAGCAATAGTGACTAGAACAAATTAAAAGTGATTGTTTCTAGTCTATGCTTCAGCTTGGACTTTGGTGCTCATCATGTCTGACAAAAAGACTGTGACAAAATTTTCTGTGCTTTACAGGTCTGTACAGGTAGTATTCTTTATTAGAAAAGCTGACAAGCTTCATTAAATTTTTCATTGAATTTTAGCTGGACATGGAGCTCGTCTTAAGTCAGTACATTTACAGACAAACATTTTACACTGGAATTCAGTTAGTGTTATGTACCATTCAACTGCCTTTAATGGAGTCTCATGGGTGTGAGCAGGTCCATAACCTATTAATTAAAAATTGTGTAGCACAAAGGGACCCAGAAGACTGCAATAGTACCTGATAGACAATTTAAAAAAAAAGTGTGCATGGCTTTGTTGCTTGCCTGTAGTGATAAAATAGAACAATCAGAAAACTCAATAAAAAACTATGAGTCTGTGTGGAAAGACACATGTTTTTGTGAGACTGGAAAATGCTAATCTATTTGTGAGCAGTGTTACAAATATGCTTTTTCATGTTATGAATCCTTTGCTGGCAGAACTAGTTTAAGTGATTTACGTCCTGCCAAAAGTTACTCCTTCGCTTCCATCCATTCTATTATTTGTGTGGGCTTGGTCAAAAGATGTGGCAAATAATGTATTTAACACACACAGACAGAAGAACCTCTGGGTTTTTACCCCCAAACTCCCCATAAGAAGTTTCTTTCTTTTAGCAAGATTATACCCACAGATGCGATTTAAAGTAGAGCACTAGTAAGGGGCTGGTAAGCACCGGGAGAGCTTTGGGGACGAGGGAGGAAGGGAAGCAGGTCAAGGGTAGAAAGATCTTAAGCAAACTGCTGAAGACTGCCACATGAAACATTACTCTGAGTATTTCAAGATATTTTCTTTTACTAACTGATCCAAAAGTAACTATTGGAAACACCTAGATCCTTTGTACCTCTCTAGAAAATAAAAGGATTTGACTAAGTAAACCTTATCGAAGTGAGTTGTCAATGTATAATGCTGTTCACTAGCAAACAGCCCATAACTTGGCACGTAATTCAGCCAAAATCAATGTAAATTGAAGTTTAAATTGTGTGACAGTTTAAAAAATATGTATTTTAAGTTTTTTTTTCCTCTTTGTTTTAATTGTGATCAAAAGTGTATGCACCCATTTGAAGAGAAAGGCTTGGATTAGCTATTTCACTAAAACCAGAAGTGACTAGATGTCATTACAGACCCTGTTTTCATTCCAAGATACATAGATCCCATTGCTGTAGCTAACCATTGTAACTTTTAACTGCTCTGTCTTCAAATCTTTTAAATATGAGGCTGTCAGTTCTGATTCTGTGATCAGATCCTGGCTTTGATCAAGGCAGACTTGAGCCACATCATTACGCAGAAGACACACTTACTTTGCATACAGTATTTTTCTTATAGAATCCATGTCAGATATTGTGCCTGTGTTTCCATCAATTTTGTGGACATCTTGGACAAATTATTTAATGTTTCTTAGTCTTCATCTCTGGCAGAATTTTTAATGTGGAAAAAGTAAGTAATCAAGTCTTCTTTGGCTTTGAATGTTTTGTCATAGAGCTGGTGAGCTTAGGATACATTTCTAATTGCCTGCCTAGGCCATTCACCTAAATTATGTCAGAAATGATTTAATTATCCCTAAAAGCTTCCCTCAAGATAAAATTCCAACATAGCCTTAAATACCTCTCAGTATAAAACATGCCTAGAATTTTTTGCTGTCCTTAAAATAACAAAACTATGTTACAAGAATGAGTTACACCACAGAGAGGGTTCTCACTCTTTTTTTCATACTTACAGGCAATGAGTACCACAGTCCTGTGAAGTTTTCTGCCCTGTTATCCATTCTCTTTAGTGATATAGAGTATTCCCCAGCCCAGCTTTCATTCTAAGCATCCTTATTGCTGAAAACTCCTGCGTATTAGCATGCAATTACCCGACTCATTATTGTTTTCCAAAGAAGCAAGCTGAAAATTATTTTTGCTCCCTGAAGTTGCTAAGTATTTGCAAAAAATTTATAAAACATATATTTTTGTGCAAAAAGCATTCAACTCGGAGATGCATTGAACAGAGCCGTACCACAGCTGCCACGGTATAAGGTAAAATATAGCTACTTGCCTGTAGAATACATCATAGTTTCTTATACCACTTCAAATGATACATTTTCTCCAAGGAACTTCAACTAATATGCAGAGTATGAACTTCAAGCAACCAAACTCTCTTTCCTGCAATGCATTTTTATGCATTATTGATGTATGGCAGCACTGAAAATGGTGCCTATTTAGACATAGATACAGATAGATTTATAGATATGTTTCTCTTTAAGGAGCTTTGTTTTTCTACAGAATCAGCATTTTTCCAGATAAAAATATTTATGTGCATACATTGGTCAAAGATATTTATCTTCGGAGAACAGTCCAAATGGAATTTTTTCAAATAGCTGAATTTTGAATCGGTACGGCTAAATACCTGCCTTTAGTCACCTTCACACTGTACCAAAGGTTTGCTTGTGGGCTCCCTTCTCTCACGCTCATTGCATGAGGCAACTTTAGGGTTAAGTAAACTTTTTATATGTGATGTAAGATGATCCTTAAACTAACATACAAATATGTTCCTGGAGACTAAGGAAATTATGGATTAAAGCACTCTCTTATCAGCTTTATTATCCGTATCCTTAACGTGCCTGCCATACATACTTTCACTACCTGCTTAGGATTTGCTAAAAATAAAACTGAAGTTTGATATCGTTTATACCTTTTAAGGTAAGTAATACATAGAATATTACAAAAATATTAAGAATGTTGTACCAAGGTTCTTTGAATAGCAGAGGACAATGTCCCTCTCTTGTCTCCCAGATAAGCTATCAACTTGACATTTGTTTCTAAATGTCAGCAAGACCAGAAAGGGTGAGATGAGTCACTGAACTTTTTTTGTTGCGAGGTAGGGAGCAAGGATGGCTAGTTTAAAATAAGAGTATGTAAAGGCAAGAAAATACCTGTAGTCAGCAGGAGAGGAGAGGCTGATTTTTCCTGCTGTGGTCTGTCCATGTCAGGTTACAGACACAAAAGCAACAAACAGGTCACTCTTAACCAGCCAAATCAGAAGCTGAATGGAGGGTTGTAATGTGATGACTGGTATATACAAGAAAAACTGGGAATGGTGCTCAATGCCTGGGGGTGGTTTGGAAGAAGGTAAGAGAGGGGCCTGTGGCTGAAACTCATGGAGGAGTCCTTCGTCAACTACTACCTGGAGACAAGCAGAAAATGCAGAATACAGGGCATGTGTTTTGCACCTGAGTGGAGTGAAAATGGTGGCTGAGGAAAACTGGTAAGGCTCTAGAGCTATGCTGTAAAGGCAAGAGCAAGTTTCAATTAAACACTGGTGCCTGAAATGCTTTTGAGCTAGCTTGTGCAGAGCAGGATCAGCAAACAGGAAAACCACTGTAGTTCTGAGAAGCTATTGATAGGGCTAAGATTTAAACCTAGGTAAAAGCATGCTTCTTGCTGGGTTTTTGCATTAAAGCGGCTATCTTGGGTCAGCTATTTTGACATGAAATATTCCTTCTTTCTCTTGCCCTGATGACAGGGCTAAGATTTTTTTGTATTTACTATGTTAAGACCAGTTGTTTTAAACTATGTAGTTTAGTCTTTTAGAACCATTTGTTCTTACACCCTCTGTCTATAGTTTACATTGTTTCTTAGAGAATAGTATTTTTACCAGTTAAGATATAGGAAACTTAATCATGTGTTTGTGTCAAGGAAGAACAGTTTGTGTAATCTTTGGTGTCTGGAATATGTAGACATACTGACATATGTAAATAACAGGAACTTAGAATAACACCCAAGTAAAGCATGAGACCAGGGGACAAGAAAAAATGTTCAAAGGACAATTAAACATGTGTACAGGTTGGTGTTAAAGAAAGGACAACGTGAGGAAGACTATGGACGACCACCAGAGGGAGAAGAGACACCTACCATAATTTAACTGCACATGTTCCAAAATCATTATCATATAGCAATGAGTTCTAGGAAAGTACTGAATATTATAATTAGTTCTCAGAAATGCAATGAATATGCACAAGTTAAACTGTACTTAAGCTACTTTGTAAGACAACTCTGGAGGAGCGTTTGCAGTGGAGCAATCCCCAGTGCTGCCCAGTGCTGCAATAAAGAATGTCTGCTTAATAACACTCTGTTGTTATTGAGTTTTCATCTCAGAATCCTTACTCAGATGCACCTAGACTCCCACCTCGGTGAGGAGTGTTAGAAAGCAAGGGGTTTTGGAAGCTCCGATTTTTGTTTACTGTAGAAACTTCAGAAAGGGTCTTTAGGGAGTATGTTTATGCAGAATCCCTGTCAGGATTTATGAATTTAAGGAAAGCTGTTAAGTTTGGATAATTTCATCCCTCAGGACCTTTTTAATCTGAGGCCTGTCTCAATGAGCAACCCTTGGCAAGCCCTGAGTTTCAGAAGCCTCTGCAGGAGCTGGCACTGCCAGAGTCTTAGCTTTGGAGGTGCGTCCTTGCTGGTAAATACCAACTGGGGCTCCTACATGGTAAGAAGAAAAGAGGTGCTCTGCATCCTTGGACAGTTCCGTGCTGTCTCTTCCTCCACCCATATTCTTTTCATAAAATTCATTTGCCTCCTATATAAACAGCTTAGCCCTGCTTTTGAAGGTTTCTAGAAATGGTTTTAAGTGGACCTCTCACTTAACTATAATGGAGAGAGTCTTTCCAGGACTCTTCTAGAAATTCTGGCAACAGCTCCAAAATTACTTTCCTTGATAATTTATCTTTTAATCTCCCTATTTTTTCCACTTCTATATCCACTCCATTTTTTCACCTTCTTTTTGCTCTCTTCTTTACCATCACCATGTCTTGTGTTGCTCACCACCATGTTCAAAAGAACAGCATAGACCGTAGACATTTTATCCTTCCATGAGAAAACAGGACTTGACAAGAGAGACTGTACTGGTATATCTTTTTTTTTTTTTTTTTTGGTTTGTTTTTCATTTTCCCCCTTATCATTCACTCCTGTTGCTTTTCACCTTCTCTTCTCTAGTCCTGCTCACCCTCTTCTTTTTCTTACTCCCTGTTTTCTGTTTGTGTGAAGATTCCCTGACAGAGTAACTTGCTGCAGGTCAGTTGAAATCAGGAGAATTTGGTTTTCTATTATCACTACAGCTTTGCACAACACAAGTTAATGTAGCATTGTGGTTGTAATGATACTGCCAAGCTTGAAAATGGCATTTCAATTCTAAATCACAGTAATTTATAACTTTCTCAAGAAAATATTACCTTTGGGGCTCAAATTTTTCGTGCTTGGTCTCAGTCCAAGACTGAATTGGTTTTAGACACTTTCATAAAAATCAATCCAGCTGTTGTATTTTTTCAGGTTATCCAATCAGGAGGAGGGAAAAAGTGATTTTTGCCACTTAAGGTATTTTTCATGTGCTTTTCGTCCCCAGTAACTCAAACCAACTTTATTTTGAAACATCACCCTTGAAAGTGAGTGTACTCCTGAATGATGCATTGCCTTGTTTGAAGAAATTTGGTTTGTAAATTACATAGTTATAAACATTAGAATGTTGTGTGCTGAGCATACACAAAACATTATTTCCCTTCTTTGATTTATACCTCTACCCAGTAGTGATTAATGTTCCCATGCATGAATGTTTGTTTGTGCACTCATGAAAATTAGAGATGGAAAAGATCTATTACATCGTCTAGTTCATCTTACCTCCAAAGGCTTGATACCTGCACTCTACTTGTACATGTGACAGGAGCTGAGAGTCAAAGAAATGTCCTATCTTGAAACTTCTCTGCAGAGCTTTAGTGGAACAGGGACAGCCATTTTAGCTCTGAAGGACATATTTTTGTTTGTACCTTGTCTATGCCATTTAAAACATTTCCTAAAACTTCCTGATATGAATTTCAAGAAACAGTAAAATATGTACTCAGCAGGTTGGACTATTGCCCAGTCTAACCTCAGGCAATGGGACTTCCTTCACCTGCTTCGGAATTTTGTACAACCTGTAGATTTCATTGTCAGGAAGTTTCCTCTGCTACACGTCTTGCCTTTTCTAAAAATGTGGAATATTTCTGTGACATTAAAAAAAGAAAAAGAAAAAATTGGGAGAAACAAGACAAAATCCACAAAAGAAGTTTAATGACAGTAAAAAATACTTTGAGCTGGGACATTTCAGACTGTCAGTTATGGTTTTAGGGCAGACTAGCTAATACACTGTATAACAGTATTTTAAAACTAGATTTGTATCTGTGAAGGAAGGAGAGGAAGATGTTTGCAATTGTCTTAGCATACCACAGTTAGTCCATTGTTCCTCAGAAGAATTACTATCACCAAGTGACATATTTGAAGGGAAATACCCAAAGAGACTGAACATTTCTTCTTAACTCCCTGACATGTTACTTCTGGAAGAACTTCTGCAATTTAAAAAATAACAAAAAATTTCAAAATGACCATTAGTTTTAGAGGCCTCCATTTTCTGAGACGGTGAGCTGGAGCCTCATTTTCAAGAAGAACTAAATAGTGCAAGTTTGAAAAGTCTCAAATTGGAGATTGCAAAAGGAGATACCTAGGATCAACATTTCTTTTTGCGAACACGTCATGAATTGTATCTCTGGAACATAGGCAGTAGCATAGCAAATACAATGCAACATAAACAGTACCCTCCTCTTTGTCTTTGCCTTTGCCTATTTGAAAAATGCCACATATTTCAAAAAAAAATTTCATATGTTTTAATGGAAGTAAAATGAAAATTTGGCTATAGCTGACAGATTAGAAGAAGTTATTTTTCTCTGGTTTGTTTATGTAAAACCCAATAATCTGTTCAACACATAATTTCTTTCATGACCTCTGTGTACAGAAACCAGTTTTCACATTTCTTGATTTCTTCCAAAAATGAACAGGAAGTGGAAATTTCCTTCTCAAGAGAATTTTAAATAATCTCAAAACCAGGACATGCTATGGAAAGTGTAAGTTGTCAGAATATAGAATTTTTGTAATTAGATGGTTTCTAAAATGTAATTTGACAGTGTCCCTTTAATCTTATTTCATCTTGTTCTCTCTTTGTTGGCTAATTAGAATGATTTGCCCTTGTCATTTTAATGAAATCCCTTTATACATGTAAAATGCATTATCTTTCCCTCACATAATCTGACCATATTCATCTTGACTCGTCGGTAAATATATAAAGCTGTTAGAAACTCACTTAGACACATACACGGTATGTATATCCTCTTAATCTGTATATACGTAAGTAGGAATACGCACTATAGCAGGTGAAAATTTTCTTCAGAGTGCTTTTTGCATGGCAAACAGTCTTTTAAAGGCAGAGGAATTTCCATGAAACAATGTCTCATTCTTCAAAATGTGATTTGAAAACAAAGATACACCTAAAATATTCTTTGTTTAAAAAAAGTGTGGTTTTTCTTTGTAGCATCTCTGTTGTGATATCTCAAAAGTGTATCAGTTGGGACCTACTGCAATGGTATGACTTTCATGCTGGCTCTCTTTCTGGACAAAATAACACTTTGGAGTGGGGGGCATTTAAAATTGTTTCACTCTTGGCCAAAATTAGTGATATTGCAGCCAGCAGTGGTAGCAAGGTGGGATGGATGTTGTCTGCTTTCACAAATCTCACCTGTACATTTTGCCTCAAAAGGAAGATGGTAGCCTTTTGTAGGGCTGATACACTTAGCAATAAATATTAGTGGTTAATGCTTCAGCACAGTGGTTTGGTAGGCCAAGCACACCAAGATAAAAAACTCCTTTACTGTGCTTATGTGGTGACAATGTTTCCTGATGATTGCAGTTAACTTTCAGCAGAATGCAGCATGTAGGGCAATTGCAGAAGGTAAACGGACCCATGGTAAAAAAGTTTAAATGGAGGATTTTTTTTCCCACCCATATCCTTCAACTTCTCAAAAGACCAGTTCATGGATATCAGTTCCCAGAGAACTTCTCAAGAGAAACAGGGCTTAAAATGATTGCATTTGTGTTGCATGCAAACAATTGTAACTGTATTTTACAGTTTTTTTCTGGAAGTTTCTCTTCTTCATTGCTTTCAGAGTACATCTACGTGATGGCAGGCTTCTTGACCTTGTGGCTGAAGTAATAATCCTCAGCTGGCACTATCACAGTTATTACTCTCACAGATATTTATATTACATCTGCTGAAGCTTCAGGATATTACTGCAGTACCAATAATAAATATTAATATTTCTATAGCAACCAATTGCTCTTAATTACTTTCACCACAGGAGCCAGGTGAAAGAAGAGCCAAGCTCTGAAGAAGAGATACTTATTCAATGCAGTATTTCCAAAGGAGAGGAGTAATGCAGAGAAAACTGGAAAACTGCCAACAAAAGGAAACACCTGAAAAAGATAAATATTTAGCCATTGAGATCTGTTAAAGTACAAAACATCATCTATAATTCAGATTCAAAATTACTATAGTTAAATATTGTCACAGGTGTACTACAAATAGCCTATGCTGGCAAATTACAAGTTGTGTGATACGTAACTAAGTCTTAACTTATTTCCTCTCCCTTGAAAGTGGGGCTGTCACTGAAACACTTCTTTGGACTGTTGCTAAATTTGTACTGTTTTCACGCTATAGTTACATTTTTATCACAACTCCAAACCTGAACAGCGGGAAAACTGGAAAAAGAGATTACTCCAGAATGAGTCATCCATTGAAGACCTTGATCCAAATTTTGTGCAAAAAGGTTGAGCTAGAGCTTGAGTGACTTAGAAGAAAGGCAACAGAGAGAAGCTGCCATGGCCACCCAGCAGAGGCAGTGGGTTCACTATAGGGCATGTGTGTGCAGAGGCTTCAACTAGGGGAGCTTCACACCAGTGGTGCCTGTAGCTTTCAGAACTACCCAGCCTGTCCATGCCAGCATCACAGCCTGGTGCCAGAGGGGTGGGTACGGAAAACCCCACAGAGTTTGAGAGACCCTTGTACTCCAACATGGTTTAGGAGTAACTGGCTGAGGGGCAATTTTTCCTCTTGTGAATAACACAGGGGAAAAAGGGTGGGAAGAGATGGACCTGGACTTCCAATCCTCTGGCTTCCTTACAAGACTGTCAGTGACCTGTGACCTGACTGTTCATCAGGAGTTTAAACAGGGAAACCTCATCAAGTAGTATTGACCTCTGGCAGAAGGAAAGAGTGAAATTCAATGGCATAGGAAAGCTAGTCGGTCTGGGCTGAAAAGAGAAATGATCCTCTAGAGAGATGGAGAGCTCTGAAGGGGGTTTCAAAAGAATATTCATTCCTGTAGAGAATCTTAGCTTAGCTTAGCTTATTTTTTTTTGTACATAAAGCAGAGCAAATAATTTTGCAATATTGACAAATCTCTTCCTCTTGAGAAACTGTTCTCCGTCTTTCATTCTTCTGATTATTATTCTTGTTCAGCTATCACAGATCACACCCTTCCTTTTTTTTTCCTTCTCAGGAATGAAATAACCAGTTTCTCATGTAGGTCATGAAAGGAACAGGGAGAAACTGATTATAATCCTTCCAAATATGTCTTCACTGTGTCAGTAATTTCCTTATCCAGCAATAGTCCAGCAGTCATCGCAGTCTCTGCAGTCACAGGAAACATAATTTCCAGTGTTCTGCTGGTACTGCAAGTGCAGGATGTATCACAGAAGAACATCTTGGCTCCAGGCTGTACAAGAGAGGTCTCTAGACAGATCCTGTGAAGGTGTGTACACAGAATTAAAGCCACTTCCAAAGACTTTCCAGTGCTGTAAGGCTTGGTTGTGTTTCTCAAAAGCCTGGAGAAATTTGTATCTGGAGTTTGTATCTGGAGCATTGACTGTCAGTCGAGATAAAGGGCAGCTGTGGGAAAGCCTGAGGTTTTGCAGTCAGCATTTGGCCACATGAAAGGAAAAGGTTGATGAGGGCTGCAAAAAGCACTGGGAATGTGGTGAAAGTTCCTAGGAGGTACAGAAAAGTTTCCATTTGTGTTCTGGAAAGGATGCAGGGTTTATGTGAAAGGAAAGACTGCTTTTATAGGCACTACAGTGCAGAGGGGTCCCAGAGCTGACTGGGAAAGAAACCTTAGTGTGGGATTTATCTGAGATTGGCAATAATATAAAGGTGAAATATCAGCATAGAGAGAGCTGTTGCTTCTCTGTCATAGTATTTAAGAATCCTTTGATCATTGTGGATGGTTCAGATGATAGTCCTTGCTCAGTCTTTATCAGGTGAAAAACACCAGTGAGAATATTTGAATGTTAAATGGGGGTAGGGGAATATGAAGGGCTGTTGTGGGAAGTTGTGAGAAAAAGAAGAAATGGAGCTATTGTCTCATAGCTATCTGTCAAGATAAAGTTTCCAAAAACTACAGCTTCCTTTCAGTCCTTTGGTAGGCAATGGTTGGAGAGTTCACCTTAAAGGCAGAATTTGGCTCGCTGGGCAGTGCAGCACTGCGGTCCTTGCCCTGGAACCAGGCTGGTGGCTGGGTATTTTTCCTGTGCTTGCAGAAGTCCCTACATCTTTTGCGTTGCCATCTTCCCCCCAGCTGGCACTTCGTAAGCTCAACTCAAAAGGCTTGTTTGATTATCACCAAGTGTTTGGTTATTAAAAACAAGCTGTCAGCCTCACAGCCTACAACTATAATGTATAATTAAATGCATCCTATCCTCTGTTTCCAAAACACTGTTACAATAATGTCAAGTTGTGAAAAATCTAGCAAAAGGCAGTGGGGAGCTGGGGGAGTCAGACGTGTAGGATGTCACTGCAGCTCCATTGTCTGCATCAGCTGCAGTGCTCACCCCAAGTAAAGGGGCAGTCACAGCAGGGCCAAGGTAAAAAGAAAAGCAAGTGTTGAGGTTTGTGTGGGAGCAGGGGTAGAGAAGGATGAAATAGTGCAGGTTTCTCCCTTTTCCTTCTGTGCGGTCTGTTTTTCCTGCTGATGTTAGTGGTGTCAGGACTTTGTCCCCCCCTCTTTGTGATGGCAGTGTAAGTGTGGAAGCAGATTTCCTGGCTGAACTGGAGGACCACATCCTTTCCTCACTGCAGGGCTCAGTGGGGTATATGCCCCTCCTCACATGGTGCAGCAGTCTTCCTGTGGCTGGGTGGTCTTCCCTTCTCCTTGATCACAGAAAGCCCATCTGCAGGACCTTGGTAGAGGAAAAGAGGTGCTGAGCTTCACCTGTCTGTGGATCCTCTCCTGAAATTACCGTCCTGCTGGAGCTACTGGCAGCACCTGGGAATGCACGCTGGCCTCCCTGGGCTAACAAACCCTGTCCAAAAGTTGAGACAAGTTCTCTTCTTTGTCCCCTTTATGATTTGAGTTTTCCTGTTTGCTGGTGTGGAGTCCCCATGTACCACAAAGAAAGAAGGCAGAGGAAGATCCAGCAGTAAGGAAAATGCAGTAGCATCCTGATCATTTTGTATGAAAACAGCCTTTCATCATCTTCTCAGTTGCACCAGTTCACACTGGTAGATATTCAGTTAGGGCTGTCTCTAGTCCCTGGAAGAAGTGGTGCCTGGCTTTGTCGTCAGGCTCCCCCATCTTCCCCTGTGTAATTACACTGTCTTTAAGCAGTAGGTAGTTGATGCTCACTGAAGTTCACTCAGCATTTGTCTGTTGCAGCTCAGAGGAGAGGCTGGGCTGTGGACACTTTTTTTTTTGAGCTTTCAGCCAACTTTTTGAAATGTGTCTATTTCAGGGAATTAGTAGTCTACACTACCGGTGAAAACCTCTTTGACACAAAATAAATGCCTTCTCTACCCCTTCTCACTCCCTCTGCCCTTCTTTCATCCTTCTGTCCAGTCCTACTACCTTATCAAACTGGAATTCTTGTGCAGTTATGGTGGCTGCCATCGAATCACTTGAAGGGTTGGGTGCAAAAACATTTAAGGCAAAACAAGCTTCTAATTCCCAGTTGCTCTTGGCTACAGTCACTGAGCAAGGTTTTCCATCTGGGACCTTCGCATATTGGATTATGCAGCTAGGCATTTCTGCGCTCTCGCTGTACCTCTTGTTTAGCATTTTGACCTGCCACTATGCCCCGCTGCCTGGCTCAGAGAAGTGCAGAAGGCAGACAACCTGTTCTTGAGTCAGCTGTGGGATATGCACACATGCACACAAATGGAAAGTGATGATTTGAGCCTCTGTTCTGGCTAAGCTCCAGTTTGCAGCTCCAGGATGTTCAAATGTTACGTCTGTACTCTCCGCTATGGGTAGTCTTTGCATTTACAAACATAACTTTTTTGTTACGTTTTTTACCGGAGACTGGAAAGTTGAGAAAGAAACACAAAGATGTGGGGATTTGCCTCCCCTAGACAATCTGAAAATGTAGCTTTTCCCTCCCAAATGCAACAATTTCCCTGCCTCCCTGCTGCAGAGCAACAGTCTTGACTTTCAGCCACTGCCAAGAAGGACTCCCATCAGAGAGCAGCAATACTGCTCTTGCAGGACTAAGAGGTACTGAATTGACATGACGGCTTTGCACTGGCCTTCTGAGGAGTGATACTTTCCCCTACAGAGGGGACAGCAACACCATAACTGATGTTACAAAAGATTGCATGGAGGCCTTTTTTCCCTGTTGTGTACTTGAGTTTCTCATGGGAGAAAAAACAGAAACTCATATAGGACTTCCAGAAAGGAGAATTACAAAGCACCAGTGAGCCATGTAACAGTCCCTTTTTTGTGTATGATACAATTAAATGCTTATTTACAGCTTATTTTTTTTTCACCATCATTGTTTTGGACTCTCTCCTCCCTATTAATTTATTATTCTTTCATTATGTAGTTTGTTGAGCATTGACAGGTTATTAAAACCTTTGGGGTTTACTGCATTTATGCATCTTTGCCTCTTCTGAACACCCTTATTGCATTAGGTGCTTTGAACAAATCTGTTCTTGGTGCATAGCAGAGGAGTGACATCTCTGGATATTTATAAAGTCTCTTTGTATAAATTATTTGGAAGCAGCACATGGCTTTAGACTTGCTTTTCAGGACTGCATGTCAAATGTGGGTAAATAGTTACTGCATATAAGAGAAAGCGATATAAGAAAGGGAAAGAACCCTCTCATTTTGCCATTTAGTGCAGCCATTAGGATCTCATAAAGTGCCTACTATGTCAGAAACCATCTGAAATAATTTTACAGATCTTTTCAGCCCAGTCTCCCATCTCCTCTCCCTGTCTCACCTTCAGATTTTCTTCTATGATGAAGGAAATATTTCTTTCTTTCCCCCTTGCCTCCCTCTCTCCAATCACCAGGCCATGACAAGAGGAGAATTATTCCTGGTCAGCAAGAGGATCTCCTTATTCTGATGAGCTAAGGTCACAAGCAGTTTAGCTGAAGAGGGTACAGAACCTTTTTCAGCACTGTTAGAAAAAACATGTAGGCAAGGAGTTGATTCACCATAATGTCAGTTATGTTTTCTTTGACAGCTCTGCAACCTGTTTTGCCTTGCCTTGCAGAGCTATTTAATTTCCTCCCAAAATGCGACAGCTTTGAACCCCCTAAGCATCTTAAGGGGGTACATCCAATTGAAAGTCAGTGGAACTGACAGTCCTGAGTGCCTACGGTACTTCTGAAAAGTTTGCCCAGCAGAAGCTGAGAAAACCCAGAGGAAATTTCTTTTTGCTGAGGCTGGTTCTTCCTGAGGCAGTGGAATCTCAGCCTGAGTAACTGGACTGGTTTTCAACAGCTAGTTAGGGTCAATGGGGAGGTGCTCAACATCTTCACAAACTTAGGATGCTTGAAGTTCAATTCAGGCCCTAAACATAGGTTTCCAGTGCTGTTATTGTGCCTGTGGCTGTGCAAGAGGTCTGCTCAGAGCTGGCAGATATGGCAAAGAAGGTCCAGGAGAACTGTATCCATCTGGAAGAACAACTGAATGTGTCTCAGAGTACCTTGCAGTAATCAAAATTAAAATAATGTTGTATGTACATATTTTGACCTTCCTTCAGTATAAGTGGGGGTAGCCACTGGAAGTCAGGAGCAAACAGATGTGTTTATGCATCAATTTGTTTTTGTCTTCTGTTAACAGGCTTATTTTGAATGGCACTGAATTTGTGCAGGTGAATGAACAAAGACGTTCACTAGAATCATAGGTCAAAGGATAACACACATCGAGCAGGATCTCTGGACATAGTCCAACCACTGTTTCAGAGCAGGGCCAACTTCAAAACTAGATCAGATTACAGATTGTTTGTAAGAGTTTTGTATATCGCAAGAGATAGAAACAGGGAGCCATCTGGATCGGAAGGAACCTTCGGAGATGGCCTAGTCCAGCCTCCCATTCAGATAACACTAATTAGGACAGGCTGCTCAGGGCCTTGCCCAGTGAAATTTTGAGTATTTTCTGTATGTCAATATCTCTTGTACTGGGGAACTCAAAATTCAACATCACACTCTACATGCAATCTCAGAAGTGCCAAGCAGAGGGGAATAATCACTTCCCTTGATCTGATGGCTACCCTCTTACTAATAGAGCCAAGTACATCGTTGGCCTCCTTTGCTACAAGGACACGCTGCTGAGTTGTGTTCAGTTCCTGTTGATCAGGACCTCTGGGTCTTTTTGTGCAAAGTTGCTTTGCAGTGAGCCAGTCCCTGGCCTGCACTGTTACATGGGGTTATTCCATCCCTGGTGGGGCACTTGGCATTTGCCTCTCTAGAACTTCATAGTCCTGTTAGTCCCTTTTTACAGCCTGTCTAGGTCCCTCTGAATAGTGTACCCTCCAGCATGGCAGCAGCTCCCCCTGGTTTGGTATCATCTGCAACCTTGTCAGGAGTGAGCTCTATCTCATCACCCTGTTTGCTAACAATCATGATAAACAATATTGGCCCAGGATATAGTCCCTGAGGGATGCCACTAGTAAGGGTCTACCAGCTAGACTTGTTACTGGTTGCCACTGTCTAGGCCCAGCCAATTTTCCAACCTCTTACCAATCATTTACCCAATCCATAGTTTTCCAATGTGGTTATGGAGAGTCCATAGCCTCTCTGGGACCTTGTTCCAGTGCTTAACCACACTCACAGTGATTTTTTTTTCCTTATATCCAGCCAGATTTACTTTTGCTGAGAGTTTTGATCAATCCTTTTTTTTCTATTTTTCTTTTTTTTTGGTGTGCACTTCAGAGCTGAGGTCCCTCTTTCCCATAAATCCACTTTCAATAGTAGCAAACAGAAACAAGATCTTGTTCCACCATCTCTTCTCCAGCTTGAAGAAACGCACCTACATTCATCTCTCCTCATATAGCATGTTCTCCAGCCATCTAGCTGTCTTCATAACACTATGTTAAACTTGCTCTAATTTCCACTCTCTCTTGCAACAGGAGATCCAGAACTGGACACAGTGCTCTAGATGCAGACTCAGGACTGACAAGTAAAAGGGGAGTGAAAGCTCCCCTCAACCTCCTGGCTATGTGCAAGGTAGTCTCTACCTTCAAAGCAGATGAGACAATGACAAGGGTCTGTGGGAGATGGGGATTGTGATATGTCCTGGGATTCCAGTCTCCCCATCACCCAGCTTGGAGAGCTGGCCGATGTGTACCACAGCTGTCATTTGGACAATGTGGGTGAATTTGATTCCTACAGAAACCAGGACACAGAGGTAAGGAGGTGTGTATGCCCCCAGTCTTGCTCCCGTATGGTGTTTGGAGACATCTAGGGCTAGATACAGGTTATGCTATAGTCTAGAAGACTGCTCGAAATGGAAGCTGGCAATCCCTACCCTGTGTAAATAGTATAGGGGTATGGATGAGGAGATGGAGGGCTGGGGAGTCCTGTTTTGACAGGCTCAGCTTGTGGGAGTTATATGGTAGCTGTAAATTTGAATCGGCTGTGTGTGAGAAATCTTATCTGTGCATTGTGGTTTTGCTTGTCAACAGAACAGCCCCAGTGGGGCCCAGATTAGATTTATATGGGAAGCATAGTCAAAAGTAGGTATTTTTCCTTTGGGAAAACATGCGTGCTTTGAGCAGACATCTGTGGAAGAGACAAGTAGCAGTGTGATCCATTTGGTGCAAGGACAAGAGCTAACTAGTTGTACTGGTTTTGGCTGAGATAGACTTAATTTCCTAGTAGGCTGTGTGGTGCTATGATCTGTATTTGTGGTGAAAACAGTATTGCTAACACACCGATATTCTAGCTATTGCTGTGCTTGCTGTCAAGGCCTTTTCTGCTTCTCACACCGCCCCACCAGCGAGTAGGCTGGGGGTGCACAAGAAGTTGGGTGGGGACACAGCTGGGACAGCTGACCCCAACTGACCAAAGGGAGATTTGATACCATATGACACTGGGCTCAGCAACAAAAACATGGGGGAAGAAGAAGGAAAGGGGAATGTTCAGAGTGATGGTGTTTTGTCTTCCCAAGTAACCATCATGCACAGTGAAGCCCTGCTTTCCTGGAGATGGCTAAACACCTGCCTGCCAATGGGATGTGGTGAAGAAATCCCTTTTTGCTATGCTCGCACATGCAGATTTTGCTTAACCTATTACACTATCTTTATGTCAACCCAGGGAGTTTTCACCTCTTACCTTTCCAAGTCTCTTCCCCATCCCACTGGGAGGAGTGAGTGAGTGGCTGTGTGGGGCTTAGCTGCCTGCTGGGGTTAAACCACAACATTAATATTTGTGATCAGTTCCATGGACAGCATGTTAAAGACTGGTGCAAGCTACCTAGTCTTTTTTCATTATTGAATTAAGTAGTTCAGACTTTACTGAGATTTTCAGCCTTTGGGAAAATTTTAATTTTTAATATTAATCCTTTTAAAAGGATTAATAGCTGTAAAAGAAGGGCTGCCACTGAGCTTGCATATTGCTGGAGCAACACAAGAAAAACAAAAGCTGAGCTCTAGAAATAAACATCAGCCCAGGAATGGTAATATTTGTCCAGCAATTTATTGGGTAGTCATTCCAATGTATTGGTCGTGGCTGATTTGTCACTTTTAAATTGGTATTCATGCTTGTTTTAAAAAATAGAATGAAGATGAAGATTTTTCTGGCTTCTTTGTTGTACGTTTTTTTCAGCTTGCTTCCCTTTTTATTCTTATGTATTCTATGTAATTCCACACTGATATCTTAATAAAATATTCTTACCTCTCATATAGAAGATTTATCATTGTTTTTAATTAAGAAATCATCAGTCAGTATTTGACAGGCCATTTTCAGCCTCATTACAAATGTTTTCTTGATTAAATTTCAGGTATATTCAATATTCTATAAATCAGAGAAGAGTGTTTTCTCTTTTCTACTGTTCTATAGTAAACATGATAGATATGATGTCAGTCAATAGCACGTGCTTTGCATAAATAATATTAATGGGGAGTTGAAAACTGTGTAAACCTGCCTCCTCAGAGTAGAGCTGAATTCAGTAGCTTCCCCACTTGAAGAACAGTTAGGAAAGTGTTGACTGGCCCATTAAGAAGATTTCTTCTTATACAGAAAGAAGAAAAAAGAAGTTTGGAGGTCCTTAGTCTGTGGCCTTCTCAGGAATGGGGTTTCAGAGTTGGAGCGATGGAAGGGAGAAAAAAAAAGTAATAGAAATCAAAGCTGAGCAGAGGAACTCAGTATTGCATGTAACGTGACGAGAGTATCAGTGTAGAAGAAAAGTATATTAAAAAGGTGTATGTGTGTGTGTTAGAGGGCCAAAGGGAGCATCTGTAGAGTGTAACAAGCACTCAGAGCTTTGCATGTCAACAAAAGTGAAATGATAAATCTAGAAAGTAAAAAGGAAAATCAAGACCTGATGGCATGAAGGATAAAACTCACTAATAGACCTCACAGAAATTGCCTGATCCCCCTGCCAAACAGGACTTAAAAGGAAAAAAAAAAAACCTACAAGACTACTTCCTTCTATTTTGGAAGATGCTAGACATCTTCTTTCCAGTAAGCTGGGAGTACCTGAATAGTCTGACATTCTCACATAAAATATCTATGGTGGCTTATGTCCCACAGAACCTTTTCATGCTGGCATCTCCTCTTTCTCCTTTTTTAATAAACCAAATTTCAGCTAGACTGACTGGGTGACATGGGGTTTGTCTTAAAGTTGTTAAAAGATACCCTGCACTCTGCTTGCCACTAGAAAGACACTCGTTGCTGGGTATTCTCCCATGCTATTAACTGGCTATTATTAGGAAAGTACCTAAAAGCCAGGGACAAGTACTGAGTCAAAGGTTTGCAGGTGACAGTAACTGCCATAAATATCTATTGAAGAATGCATTTTAATCTATTTTAGGTCCTATAGCACAATTTGAGGGACTTTGAAGCCTGTCTGGTGCTCACTGCAGTAATTCTCCTGGTCTGGTCTGGTCTGGTCTGGTCTGGCCTGGAGTGACTTCTAAAGTATCAATAGTCCTACTTAACTGCACTCAGATGATGCTCCAATGTGTTTACCACCTCCAGGCTAACTTTCTCCACCCTTTTTACAGAGCTTAGTATGATTTCTAAAAGTGAGGCATATTTTAAATAAGGGTGACCCACACTGGTATTGATGTTAGTTTTGCTGATGCCCCACAAAAAGCAGCATACAAGCTGAAAAACACAGAATTGATTTCACATTTGTTCGTGGCAGCACAAAATAAAATGGCAGTGGATTGGAAACAAAAGGTAGTTCTGTGTCTACAAGAAAGAGGCTGAATGGATGTTTGGAAGTGATGATAATGGAAAAGTTAACTGATGCCAGAAGTGATTACACAGGAGGCTTCTGTGCAGTGTAGCCACCTTTCTAAAACTTTATTCAGCAAAATTCAGTGCTATCCATTGCCTGATGCCCCCAGCTGCCCCAGCAATCTTTCATACTTCTGCAAATGCTGGTTAATATAACATTTTCTTGCTCTGCTGCTTAAGGACATATATCAAAAAGATGGCTTAATTTCCAAAAGGCTGTGATGTGTAATATGGAAATAGTGCCACAAGTAAGCTCACCACTAATACTTTGTCCAGTGCATTTTCTTTTAACATACTTTAATCTGTCGGCTTTTATACCTGATTTGTGCTACAGTTATGTTTTCCCTTTGATCAAAATGAAAATAAAGAGAAAGGAAAAGCATAGACTGGGTAGATAAACTAACTCGTGTTTTTATTGGAACACTTGATCTTAAAATACATGTTACTCTGTACTGAACCAGAATTTTAAAACCCACTGCAAATAGGGTTAAATTGGTAGGGTTATATTTAATAATTTCCACTCGTCCTTCTCTTGCCTGTCTGACTCATTATCTTCCTTTAATCTCACCAGCAAGATAAAACTGAATAGCTGAGGTGGGTAAACATCTTAGTTTTCAAATGACAAAACTGAACTATGTGCATGAAAGTCTAATCAACAGAGCTGAGCAGGAATTTTGTGATCCAATGTTTTCTCATTAGAAAATGCAGATTTGAACATCGTCTAACGGGACAGAGGGAAAGACAGGGAAAAAAAAAGACATTTCTATAAGGCAAAAAATTTCCATTTAAAAAGACTTGCGCAGCAACATTCCAATGTTCATTTCGAAACAATTTTTAATTTGCTTATTATTTTGTTTAGAAATTTAAGCTTTGATAATGATAAAAAAGCTTTACACCATTAAATTATATTTTAAAAATTAATCATAAGCTTGCTATATTCCACTTCTAAAATATTCTGCATCAAAAAAGAAACCTGATGACATCAAGAAAAGCTTTGACCAAATAAAAATAAAAGCCCTGAATTTAGTTTATGTAGCACTTAAAATGTTGTTCGGTTTCCTTAACTTTAACCAACAAACCAACCAACCACCAGAAAATCTTGTGAAATATCTTGTGGCACAGACAATTTTATTCTTGCCCAGCATTTATCAGTGAAATTTATCTACAGAGCTTCTTGGAACAAAACAAAGTCATTGGAATTATTGGTGGATTAGACAGGATTTACTCTTCCTTACTTGCACAAATACCATGTGATCTCAGTGAAAACTTTCATCTTAAGACTTCAGACCTTGAAATAATCTGAATTGTGTGGACTGGGGTTATTTTTAAAAAAATTTTATTTCTACTAGAAAATTATCTGCCTATGGAAAGTAGATAAAATGGCAGGCAGTAGATCTGACTGGCTGCAGTCAGAGATATGAGTTCTTTGAGGAGGGCTAGTGGGTCATTTCTATCTCAGTCTTTTGTTTTCTGCTATATCTTGAAACCCTGGTATCATTGAGTACTATGCAGACTCTGTAGTACAAAATGTACATCACTGCTAGCCAGGGCGCTGAGGACATGGCTTGCAACCACCAGCTGCTGCACAGCTGGCCAGGCTCCTACTCCCTGAGAACCTTCCTTAGCTTGGGGGGCATTTGGGGGCATAAAGGGTGATGATAAGAAAGAGGACAGGGAGAATAAAATTTTCTATCTGAAGCTGTCCTAGATTAGTATAATAAGATGAATTTTAACTAAGCCTTAGGCTGATTTATACTAACGTGATGCTAACCTGATATGCATCCTGGGTCAGGGTGTACAAAGATGGTAGTAAGCAGATCCCAGAAGGTAAACTCCTGTCTGTAGTACTGTAACGGATAAAATAAATCATTCCATTAGGCTCCCACACAAAGCACTCTGTTTTAGAGTAGGTTGACTGAATTGAATTAAACTGAGCTAAACTGTATTTTGAAAACAATTCATGCTTTCATGCACTGTGATTTGCGTTTTAAAGGAAAAAGATATTAATCTGCATTTTGAGAACATAGTGTGGGCTTTGCCAAGTTAATTCTATGCACAGACTGCACTGTGCATTTTCACAAACCATTTATGGGAATTTGGAGGCCTCAGTGCTTTCTGTATTGAACCTCTGTCTGATATTAGCACTTGGACAAGAGCTGTTGAACTCTCCCAGCAGCAAGGGAGGCTTTGGTCTCAAGGAGACCTGCATAGACAGAATCTGTAATAATAATATCTTTAACCTTAGAGTACCAGAGATGGATCTAGTAGCACTGGTGTTCTTGCTAGGCTTAGACCTTATGTCATCCCTTTCAGTTGATATATAAGGCCAGATTCTTTAGTGTCCTCTGGCTGCTTTGAGCTGTTCCTGTAAGGCAACAAGCCCTAAGCTGAAGCTGACTGGCTAGTTAAACCAAATTCATAGTTGTTTTTCACTGTCAGAAAGACACAGTTAGTCTGAACCATGATTTACAAATCTTGAGAGAAGAGTGTCACATCATTATCAACCTTTGATGATGGTGGAATCGGCAAGCTCTCATAAGCATGTTCCTAAGGGACATATGTAGAAATAAAGAGGTTCAGGTCCAGTGGTTGCCCCTCCATAGACTGGGGATCTTATGTACATAAACTATGTGACAAGCATATGATGCTCTGATATTCTGTTTTATTTCACTACTTAATGGCTAAAATCTGGAGTTGGTGGGTGGAGGCAGAACATTTAGCTCTTCCTCATCTTCATGGTGTATTATAAGGGAAGCAGCTCTGCATTTTCAGAGGTATCCTGCATGTTAAAACACTTCTAACCAAGATCCCAAACCAATAGCAACTCTCAAAGATATTTTTCCTGGCTGAGTAACTGAATCTTTTCCAAAAAATCAGCAACACTAGAGATTGTCCACAGGGCCAGGTTATACCTGTCAACTCCTTTTTGCTCTGATACAGAATGCACTTGTCCTTCTGTTTACCTCTTTATTTGAGAAAGGACATGTTCCCAATGTTGCTTTAGATTCTCTTTTAAACTGTAGATGAGGTCATAAGGTTAGGCCATAATTCTTGGTATTGCTTTTTAGCTGAGCACTTCCATCTGTCACAAGTGACAGACCCTCTCTTGCAGGACTGCTGGGCTTTTGCTGACTACGACATACGTTGAATTCTGGGGGAAATCTGCAGCATAAGAGTATATTTGAGAGACTGGCACTTTAGTTAGCTAACTGAGCCAGACTCTGTAGTGCCTGGTATTTCCTAACACAGTCAAAAGGACTGGTTGCACCTTTCTTCCCTTACCCCTGCAACATAGATTACACCATCCTGTGCTTTAACAGCCTTGGGAAGCTTTGGTATTCTATTGCAAATGAGAGAAATGTTCAACAAGTCAAAAGTACCCAGAATGCAACATGCATTGCCTCCATCACATGGCTTCAGACGTGGCAGAAGAAGTTGATGAAGGCTGATCTCTACTGGGTGGCTTTTCTATGCGTAAGGAATCTCTTGTCAGGGAGATCCATCAGCCTTTGAGATCTGAAATACTGCAAAGTACAAAGTACTCTAGAGATGTCCTTGCTGTTATCATTGCCCACTAAAACCCTACAAACACCGTGTGTTCTTGAATTCCTTCTCCATGCGCACAGCTTTAAGTGTAGACTCCATCCCTTTGCTTTCAAGGCAACAAAAATGACCAAGAGGCACAGTGGAGTCTCCTGCTCCTCTGAGCATAAAAATAAATCAATAAATGCATCCTGAGACAGATGTGTCTTCTCAGCATGTCACAAGTAAGTCTTCTGCTTCATTTGTAAGGTCTGCCTGTGAGTTTTGAGATGCACTCTCTGGTATTTGTGTAATGGCTTAATTCTCTTCTTTGTCCGATGCATTTCTGAGTAGGGGTTTACATGTGCTTAAAAACCAGTATTATAGTTCTCTCCCTCCCAAATAAGCCGTTAACTTGTGTTACAAATAGGACTTGGGGGGAAGGAGGCAGGGGGAATAACATTATCGTTAAAGCAAGCATAAAACACATGTACTTGCAACTTAAGTCTACATTGGCAATGTCTACAGCGCAAATGACCTAGTGGATATTTTTTTCTGCAGGATTTGCTTCAGTCCATGCAGTTGAGGAAGCAAGGCCTTGCTATGAACATGCATGTAATGCTTTCACATGCATTGTTAGTTTCCCTTTGCAAGGCAGGGCCAGCAGGCATCCTAATTGTATCTTAATGACAGAAAAGGCTCCCAGGAGATGAGGGCCGATTACCAAACCCAGTAGCCGTGTTTGTTCTGGAGAAACAGAGAGAGGGGGAAAAGCATGTAAAGGAGAAAGAAGTTAGCAAGCTTTCCCAGCTGAAAACTTTGATTAATTTTGAATGTTGCTGTGCAAAGGAGAAAGCAATGTTATATGGCTTGTATTTGGAAATGAGACTTCAATGCTGTGTGTTTAATGCAGCATCCCCTTTTATCGCAGAACTACCTGAATGTTCTCTCTCACATGGAAGTATTTTTGCCTTCATTTTTCCATCTTTTTGCATCATCAATATTCCTTCAAAATACTTTTTTTTTTTTTTCTCAAAGAACGCACAGTTCTCAAAGGTCAACAACTCTGAGAGATCAGTGTGGAATGAGAGTTGAGAGACTATGATAACTGAGGAGTAGTGAATCTTAGTCAAGAAAACATATGGATGTGAGAGCGTGTAGACATTGCTTTGCCAGTGGCTGGAGAATAAAAATGCAGAACAACTGTCCAGCTTGTCAGAATCACCACACCTGAATCCATGAGTGGATATTCATTATAAAAATATTGCTATGCTTAGAGTTCCCAATCCCTGTAGGAAAGCTTCAGAAAATGTTGAGTTTTGAAGTAATGCTGATACTATTTGCTATTCTGTAAACCACTGCTCTATTGAGCACAGCTAGCAGATCTTTTGGGTGATCCTGTGCATGAAGGAGATGAAGGAGCAAACTGCGGTGTGGTACTGTCTGTTAAACAGGTCTTGGAATTCACCCTGTTGCCCAAGGTGCTGGAGAACGCACTCTGACTTTCATAGGGACGTGAATGCAGATGTCACGCTGCTCACAAGAACAATTTCAAGGAGGACTGATGGCAAATGTTCTACGAGAACTATTTTTTTTAAAATACTGGTGGATCAAAAGCTAAAAGTTTCAGAAAGTAGGTCATTTTAAAGGAATGTTTATTTTATAAATATGTGTAAAGTGTTCCCCTGGCCCCTTCCTGAGTGAAGATTAAAATTTTCCACTTGATTTTTTTTTTTCTTTTGCATTTTAGTGCCCTGCTAGTCAGGAGTAGAGTGCAATGGTTTCATTTGCACTAGTACTTTGCTTGCTGTGGAATAAAAACCATGCCTTTTGAAATGAAAGGCGTGAAATTTTGACGTTTAAGTCATTCACGTTCAGTGTGCGTATTGTTTTAAAATCATAGTTTTTCCTAGGTTTGGTGACAACAGAATGCTCTGACTTGGAAAAAGTATTCAATGCACAAGGAGCATTCCTACTGAAAAGAGTCCAACAGGAAAGTAAAGGTTGATGAATGTGCAGGCCCAACACAGATGTCCTAATTCAAAATCTAGTATATCAGACCTGTGTAAATCCCGGGTCTCTCAGCATCCCTCTCCTTCGATATTATATGTAACTAATTAAACCAAAGAATGATTTGCGGAAGTATCTACTGACACGTTTGGAAAAGCCATTGCAAATGAAATTAAGGTTGATGTGGTAATTTTTAATTTTTCCCAGGAGTTAAAACACCGTTTGGGGCTGAGTAGAGTCTCCATTGTCCTCCCTGGCAAAAGTCTCCTTTAGCAGGAAAAGTGGATCTGATTCAAGATTCCATTATGCCTTGTAGCATCCTCTGCAGAGTTTGCCTATTCCCAGCCCTGCCAAGGATCAAGAAAAATGGATGGTCAGCAGAGCTCTGCCTCCTACCAAATCTGCTATATCCTTTCTTTCCCTTTCCTAGACTCCCTTCCACTTCACATTCTGCTCTAAAGCACGCATAACCATAGACTGAAATACCAAATGGACTATTATCCTGTGAATGCTTTTTTTTTTGTTAACCACTGGTCATATAATATATACAAGACAAATAAGACACATCAAGGGTAGGGGAAGATCATTATCTCTTCCCCTGAATTAATAAAAGCACATGTATGAAAACAGAAATATTTTTTTTTTTTTAATAAGGAAGGGATATAACAGTCTAGAACAGTTAGTCTCTGAAACAGTCATGGCATGTCCATCATGCTGGGCACCAGTCCTCAAGCATTAGCTGTTGAGATGGATTCCCAAAGAAAGTATGATTTTGCCATGCAGTTATCCTTAAGGAGTTGTGCGTGGAAGGACACTGGTTCTCAAAGAAGCGGTTCCAGAGCTACCCATACAGCACACTGACTGCCCATCTCACAGGTAAAATAAAACCACACTGCAGGAATAGGAACACAGATTTGTGTAATGGCCACATATGCACTTGTGGCCACTCTTGTTACTCCAGTATAGCTCACAACTAGAGTGCAAAAAGCTTCAGGATTCAAGGCCTCTTCTGTTTAAGTGTTAGTAAGTGACTTTGTATAACAAGGCTGGGACCTCTATGTGATATCAGAGTACAAATTCATTGCATTTACCTGTTGGCCCCATTTGAGGACGTCTTAATGGTGGTGGGCAGAGAGCAGGGATGATATTAGGACAAACAGTTCACTGTACCTGCTGGAAACAGAGGTGTATTGTGGTTTGCACAGCCTAAGTGCTGCTTGGTCCAGTCATTTTGCAGCAGAAGCCCCTTGTTTGAAAGCTGAAGTTAGGAAGTGAAGGACAAGCAATGGCACTTCATGTCTGGCAAAAGCAACTTTTTTATCTTTGCAGGAAGAGCCCAGGGAGAGGTGAAGAGAGCAAGACAAATCTGACGAGCAGAGGAACCGTGAGAGCAGCCAAGGAGAAGGAGAGATAGCACACAGACAGTTTGAGAAGGAGACAAGGTGCAGATAAGGAGCTGTATCTATCTAATAGATATTCTTCGTCTAATTCTAATGGAAATTCTATCTCCCAGAGCCTGTCAGTGGAAACCTAATCCACCTCCAAGGGATATGCAGCATTGCTCAAAGCAGAATCCAGATGACAACAAGGTCATTTTCATCTCATCAGCTATAACGCATAGCCTGGCACCTTCCTCCCCCCCTCACTTCCCCTTTCTTGTGCAAGCTGAGAAGGAGAAGACAAGTTGAATGACCGGTAACATTTCTACAACACACAGCAGAATCCAGGGATGAGTCTTCTGCTGCTGAAGAGAGTTTAACTTTGCTTTTCTGAAGAGTAACTACTGTTGTTTGTTTTAGGCTCTACAGGTGACCAAAGAGTTGCACTGAACAAGCAGCTGCTGGAAATGCAAAGTTTAAAGAGCTGGCAGGTGAACTATCTTTACCTGCCTTCTGTCAACCCTGCCAATGGAAAGCAGAGGCTATTTACAACCTGGTCTCAATTCAGTATTAACCCTACTTTGAGGGTGGACTAGATGACCTTTTGAAGTCCCTTCAAACTGAATAATACTACGACCTCCTTGGATATATGAGATATATATATATACATATGCACATATGCATATGGATACGTATGTACCTGAAGTTCTTTGGCTATAAAGATACACCACACAAGCATATGGACAAACAATTTCTCTATGCCTCAACCTTCTTGCCAGAGGTCATATCCTAAGAAACAATGTTCACATTTCCAGGCATGACCGATCCCCTCTCAGAATCAGGAAGAAATATCTTTCTTCGTTTATTTCATCAGTTTTATAGGATTTCAGTATTTCACAGTTTTGTTATGAGTTTATTTCTTCTAGCCTTCCTCCACAAGGCTACAGTCTTTCCAAAAAAGTGGCAAAATGCTCAGCTACACTGCTGAAATGGGCTCCTCTACACCAAGGAAAGAGTTACACATGAAGACAAGAGTGTTTAAACTCTAGCTCATGCTCATGAGAAGCAGGTAGGATCGCCTCCAGTTACATCCAACGGGCCTATCTTCTCAAGGGACTTGGAGGTTATACTAGCTGTTGTGAAACATACCCCAGATGTCTACCTTAACAACCTGCAAACTTTCCTGGATCTGGTTTAAAGTGCATTCTAGCAGAACTTGTTTCTCTCTTATTGTGTCACAAGCAAAAACGATTTTAGCCTGTCATTCGTATCACTGAAACTCTTCTCAGTCAGTAGATTTCAATTCTTTCCTTTCTACCTGAGGGCCAACACTCAACTCTGTCAGACGAGTGGTTCTTGATGGTTTGTGGAACATTTCTGCAGCAGGACAAAAACTGTACCACCGATGAAGACCAACATTTCCAAAGCAGGTAGAGCATCCAAATCTTGAATAGCTGGGATGACAAACAAAGGCTCTGCCATTTTCCTTTGCTTCTAGACTTTTATTTATGTTCAAATTGTTGCACTTGGTCCTTGCCTTAACTATACTGCAAGTACACACATGGATCTTCGTATCTTGCTGATCCTGACCTTGCATTGCTGATTTGACTTATTGGTTTGGCTTTGGACTTGCCTTGTCACTATGGGTTTTTTTGGAGATTGCTGAACTGGTGGCTGATCCTGGTTACTCTCACTAGACTTGCTCTGCTTGCCTTACTTTGGTACTGGAGGACCGTGATCTTGCCAGTGAGATCACTGTTTCTCCTGCCATGCTGCCCCCACTCCTGGCTTCCCTGCTTTTCAAGAGCAGCCTGCTCTTGCTTGGCATGGACTGCACTGGAAGTACGGAAATGACCCTAAGTCAAAGACTCTGACAAATATTCAAAAATTGTGTGGTCAGAATGAAGCACATTTGGTCAGGTATTTTTCAGTGAACAGGACATTGTACTGCAGCTCTGCAACCACATAGTCCTGCTGCACCCAGTCAGAGACTCGGACTATCAGACACTACACTCTCTCCCCGCCTTGGAAATCTTTGAACTCCTTCCTTTTCCAGTGCATGCCTACAACTATGTATTAGTCATATATGGCCATAGATCATTAATGCACAACCTGATTACATCAGCTTTTTCCCTTTGTTAATGACCTCCAGCATCAAGATCAGCCTGACAGATGCCAAAGTATTAACCAGAGTGATGAAAGAGCATTTGGTTTTGGCAACCTGAGCGTGGGATAGAAGGGCAGGATATTACCCATTTTATTTAATAAGAAGCCACAGATCTGTAAGTGTTATATTAATGGACACATTCTTCTGTCTTGTTTAGGGAATCTGCTACTGAGAGAGTTCTTGCCAATAGCTCAGGGCAGTGAGGTGTGAATGCTCTGTAGTTTTCTGAGTTGTATTCTAAATTCTGACCTGGGTGTGGCTGCAAGGAGGGCACCAAGCCCATACTGTAGTCTGAAGAGTTGACCTACCCACTCAAGCATGACAGCCCAGGTATAGTGTGATTAATAGATGCTTCACATGGACACAGGTGTGCCTATATTTTTGGATATAGTCTTGTAAGAGGCTAAATAGGTCCTAAGTAAGTGTCTGAAAAATCCCTACATAATCACAGGCCCCCAAAAGAAGATCTCACCCCTGTAAGTGCTGCCCATGTTAAGACTTGGCTTCGTTTAATCTACAGAGGCACCTCTGGGTGTTGTTTAGGGTCAGTGGTGGGTTTCTTCCAGGCATCATCAAGATGTCCCATTCTACAGCCTGTGGCAGAGCAGTGTGCCAGGGTTGAGCAGAGAGCAAGCTGTGCCACATCTGCCCTCTTTGCTAAACAGCTGGAACTGCAGATCCCTGCAAAACCTACAGGTGTCAAGAGGAGCACTGAAAATTGCTGAAGCAGGGACTGAAGGGCTGACAGCAGTGGATGCCTGGCTTGTCTCCACCAAAGCCCTACTGGCTTACTGAGTAAGAGCCGAATAGGAATAATGGAGACCAATCCTTTGCAACTTGATAATCACAAAGTACTCCAGCTGGGTTTTACAGGGACTCTGAATCTTTCTGATAAGCATGCACAGAGCTGATAGCCTGTGGTGCCTTATAATCTGTAGTACCCAGAGCATAGTTCTCTCTAAAGGAGTATGTGTGAATAGTGTGGCGTCAACCTGACCTAGTCACTCAGAACTGTGATTGCAGTAATTTACACTTATGACTCTGTGCCAGTGTTAAAAGACTGAAATTGAAAGTATCAGTACTTCTATCTTTTACTATTCCTCTCCTCAGTGGTTATTTTCATGCTCATACAAACTGTTAACATGGAGGTCAGAGAGATCATTTCCATACCTCATTTTTCATATAGCTTTTGCCCTCTATCAGAACTCAAGACACCCTAGTTCACACAATATTCTCCATAATATTGCTATTGGCCATAAATGGGAAATCCCTGCTTTCCTCCCATAGAAACTGTCACACAGTAATAAGAAAGATACAATTATCTTCATTGCTTTCCCCTGTGCTATCCCTCTCTGAGTCCTTTTCTAGGTCTGCCCTGCAGTGAGTCCCTGGAGAATTCACCTGTCAAGCAGGCTAACTGGTGACCTTCAGGACTGGGTCCACTCCTGGGATCCTTCCTCAGTATGAGCTTGCTGCCTTAGCATGGCAGTCACATCAGAGACATAAAGGAGTCGTGGGAGTCTGCTGCTTCTAGTCTTTGAACAACACAAGCTCCTCTGAGCTTGTGGAGAGCAAACACTTTTTTTTTTTTTCCCCCTTAACTATTCCTTGTAGAGTGTTCATGTGTTTGGTCATGTGGATGTATGTATAGCACTGCTAACCTCTCCAAGGTGGAATAGTAGAGCTCTTGGTTTTCGTCCCCTGATAAACTGTCTTGACAAGATTATTTTCTCCAGAGAATGTCAGTGATCTTAGCGCCCTCCTGATGCTAGCTACCTGTGTGCCCATGAGACTTCTTTTGTTTTTCAGAGCTGGGATACAGCCTCTGCCCAGAGCAGGGACCACAGACGACCAAGAGTTAGCACCCAGCTCTAAAGTGGAAAGAAACTTCAAAGAAACAGGAGAAGTGGCAAACAAGTGTATAGGAGCATTAGTACGAGCACAGGGTCTTATGCAAACGTCAGTGCTGTGTTGTGCTATTGCAAACATTAGCACTTATGAATTTAGTGACTTCAGACTCCAAAAGGTGCAGATTGGATATGGGCTGTGTGTCCCCATGAGGTGCTCACCCCAGCAACAAATACACTTCCTGAGTGCAAATGCCCTGGTGCTGCTCTCACACACATCATCTGCAGCTAGCACAGCAGCATGTGGGAAGCTAGGTGCTCTTCCCCAGCTCGTCTTACCTCTTTCTCTGAATATTCCTGCCATGTGGAAGGAAGATTCAGCAACATATCCCCACTTGCATGGGGAGCTGTCATTACCTCTCCAAGTTGATTTTAGATCACACTGCTACAGTGGTGGAAAAAGCTGGATGCAGAGCCAAGAACCTGCCTGCCAGTCTCCTTTGAAAGGCAGGATAGCAGGCTAGATGTCTCAACATTCTGCTCCATTCAGGAAAGTCTCATATTCCTCTGAGAGTGATCAGCTTAGCTAATAAGAACAGGAACACAACTGTAATTAATAGAAATCACAGCTTAGAAAAAGATCCAAAGAGTGAGCCATGCTGATAGCTTATAACATAGCAGACTCATCAACACTTAATTAAGAACAGAAGCATTGCAAAGTTAAGTCTATTTAGATCTGCAAGAGGCAGTGTCACTGTAATGCTGGTCCGGTCTGAATTCATTCTTCTAGTGGTAGCGTTGGAATGTTTCATGGGAGAGATGTGAATTAATCCAATCTAAAGCTTGCCCCAATCCCATACCCCATACCTTTAATTATATTGCATAAATATACATGAAAGGTGGCATGACCTAATGATTCTATGATTCTATAATTTAAGACACTATGTTCTGTTGTTATGGCAACTGATATTCTGAAAAGTTATTATATAAAATAAGCAAAGGAAAGCTATATAGGGATAAATGCATCATGAGGTTATAGCAATCTTTTAATTCCGAAGAGGTTGGAATCACATAGAATCATAGATTATTAGGTTGGAATAGACCTCTGAGATCATCAAGTCCAACCGTTGACCTAATACCACCACACCCACTAAACCATGTCCCGAAGTGCCACATCTACAAGTTTTTTGAACACCTCCAGGGATGGTGACTCCATCATTTCCCTGGGCAGCCTGTTCCGATGTTTGACCACTCTTTCAGTAAAGAAATTTTTCCTAATGTCCAATCTAAACCTCCCCTGGCGCAACTTGAGGCCATTTCCTCCTGTCCTATTGGTTGTTAGTTGGGAGAAGAGACCAACCCCCAACTCACTACAGCCTCCTTTCACGTAGCTGTAGAGAGCGATAAAAGATTCACTCAGCCTCCTCCAGACTGAACAACCCCTGTTCCCTCAGCAGCTCCTCACAAAACCTGTTCTCCAGACCCTTCACCAGCTTTGGTGCCCTTCTCTGAACATGCTCCAGCACCTCAGTGTCCTTCTTGTAGTGAGGGGCCCAAAACTGCACACAGCATCCGAGGTGTGGCCTCACCAGTGCCGAGTACAGGGGCACGATCACTCCCCTACTCCTGCTGGCCACACCATTTCTGATACAGGCCAGGATGTTGTTGGTCTTCTTGGCCACCTGGGCACACTGCTGGCTCTTGTTCAGTCATCTGTCAATGAGCACCCCCAGGTCCTTTTCCGCTGGGGAGATTTCCAGCCACTCATCCCCAAGCCTGTAGCGCTGCATGGCGTTGTTGTAGCCCAAATGCAGGACCCAGCACTTAACCTTGTTGAACCTCATACAATTGGCCTTAGCCCATCGTTCCAGCCTGTCCAGATCCCTCTGCAGAGCCTTCCTACCCTCGAGCAGATCAATGCTCCCCCCCAATTTAGTGTCATCTGCAAACTTACTGAGGGAGCACTCAATCCCTTCATCCAGATCATCAACAAAGATGTTAAACAAGACTGGTCCCAATACTGAGCCCTGGTGGACACCATTTGTGACCAGCTGCCAGCTGGATTGAACTCCATTCACCACAACTCTCTGTGCTCAGCCACCCAGCCAGTTTTTAACCCAGCTTAGTGAGCACCTGTCTAGGCCATATGCCGCCAGCTTTCCTAGCAGAATGCTGTGGGAGACAGTGTCAAAGGCTTTACTAAAGTCCAGGTAGATAATACCCACAGCCTTCCCTCATCAACTGGGATGACTAGCTGGATCACCTGGTCATAGAAGGAAATCAGGTTAGTTAAACAGGACCTGACCTTCATGTCCCTGGTTGTCCTATAGCTGCCATGTGAGTGCCCTCAAGATGAACAGTTCCATAACCTTTCCTGGCACTGAGGTCAGGCTGATGGGCCTGTAGTTCTCCAGAACCTCCTTTGGGCCCTTCTTGTAGATGGGTGTCACATTGGCAAGCCTCCAGTCATCTGGGACCTCCCCTGTTGACTAGGAGTTCTGATAAATGATGGAGGGTGGTTTGGCCAGCTCCTCTGCCAGCTCCCTCAGTATTCTCAGGTGGATCCTATCTGGTGCCACAGACTTGTGGATGTCCAGGTGGCAAAGCAGGTCTTTAGCTGCTTCCTCATGCATTACAGGTGTTTTATTCTGCTTTCAGTCCCTATCTTCCAGGTCAGGGGGCTGATTGCCTTGTGGATTGCTTGTCTGACTGTTAAAGACTGAGGCAAAGAAGGCATTAAGGACCTCAGCCTTTTCCTCATCCTTGATGACAATGTTCCCCTCTTCATCCAATAGAGGATGGAGATTCTCCTCGGTTCTCTTTTTATTGTTAATCTATTTGTAGAAACATTTTTTGTTGTCTTTCACAACAGTGGCCAGCCTGAGTTCTAGTTCGGCTTTTGCTTCTCTAATTTTCCCTCTGCATGACCTAACAAGCTCCCTAACTCTTCATGAGTTACCTGCCCCTTCTTCCAGGAGGGAAACCCTCCTTTTTTCCCTGAGTTCCAGCAAAAGCTCCCTGTTCAACTAGGCCAGTTGCGTTCCCCACTGGTTCGTCGTCAGGCTCACAGGGACAGTCTGCTCCTGCAGCCTTAGGACTTCCTCCTTGAAGAAAGTCCAGCCTTCCTGGACCCCCTTGCCCTTCAGGACTGTCTCCCAAGTGACTCTCTTGACCAGTGACCTAAACAGCCCAAAGTCAGCGCTCTGGAAGTCCATGGTTATGGTTTGGCTGACTCTTCTCCTAACTTGACCAAGAATAGAGAACTCTATCATTTTGTGGTCACTAAACCCAAGTTGGCCTCCAACCACCACATTTCCCACCAGTCCTTCTCTGTTCGTAAACAGTAGGTCAAGCCCCTGGTAGGCTCCCTTACCAGCTGTGTCAGGAAGTTATCTTCCATGCACTCTAGGAACCTCCTGAATTATTTCTTCTCTGCTGTGTTTTATCTCCAGCAATCTGTTAAGTTGAAGTCCCCCATGAGGACTGTTCTTTAACATTTGTAATACTTTCAAACTGGTTTTCTTTCTGTATCACTCTTTTAGAAACACAATCACATGAAGGGTCCACAACATTTGTCTTAAAATCACGAGATTCTCCTGGGAAGAAATACATAAATTTTTGGTCCCTTCCAATCTTTAAGGTCCCATCCAACCCAAACCATTCTATGATTCTATATGTATCTTCTTCAGTCTCATTTTAACTACTTCCAAGTACCAATAAGTTTGTGTCACCTTTTCCCTCATTATTTTCTTCCATATCTCCTGGTTGTTTGTTTTTAACCCCCATTCTCCTGGACTCCTACTCAACCTGAGACAACATGCAAAACTGGCTGAAATTTTTAAATTCATTGTGGTCTGTTCCCTTGCCTTGGCTTTTTCTATTAGCATGGACATCTCTGTGAAGAAGCCCATTTCTCATCAAATCTGGAGGTGGGGAGCCGATGCTTGTTCAGTTTTCATCTATTGTTCGTCAATAGTGACAGCTAGCATTTGTTTGGATGTGGTAGGTAGTTCTTTTTTTTTTCAGTTAAAGCTTCAAATAATGATCCTCAGTCCAGACTTGTTCATTTTCTACCAGAAAATATATAGGTAGAAAAACAATTTTCCAATCAGCTCTTGTTCTTGCTCCTGCATCTTGATGGCTGTGATTCATTGACTTTCATATAGGCTTCTCTTTACATTCAAGACAAGAGTTATTTTCCGTTTTCCCAGTTTTTCCCTTCTCCCGTTCATCCTCTCGTTTTTCCTGTGTTGCCACTTGAATGCCCTCACTTAGTGGGGTGACTTTGCCTTGTGACATTTTTTTTTTTTTTGCTTTAAGTTTCCAAAGATGGCAAAGTCCACCTGCTCTCCAGCCATGACTCCAGAAGGTTGTGAGTCTCCTGGGGAACTGCTGGCATATTTGCTAGCCTCTTGCAAGAGCACTAGATACCATTTTAAACACCTGAGAGTATCAGATGCCCATGTTTAGGCAACTTAATCCCTTCTCAAAATCCCTTCTCAAAATCCCTTCTCAAATGGTGTAACTTCACTTATGGAGATACGGATATATCCATTTCAGGATGTCCATCCTTTGTACAGATGAGAAAAATCCTACCCCACTTCAGAGCTTTGTTATGGGCTTGTTCATTCTAGGGACCCTGATACTGTAACAATAGCATAAGAAAAATGACATTCATAACCTAAAATGACTAAATCATTACTGACACTGAATACAGGACTCATCAGCTGGTGGGTCGTGGAAATGGTTGCTCTATTTTGATCACTTGGCATCCACCTGCACCAAGTAGAAAATGGGCACATATAAATGCACTCCCCACACTGAGCCTGGCTCCAAGGTCTGGAGAGATTTCACTGGAGAAGAGGGGGATCCCTCTTTCCTTTTCATTCCTTTGCTAAGTCTGAGCACACTCTTGCCTGGAAATGTAAGGCTGGCTTAAATTTTAAGTGGTAGGGGCACAGTTTATGTTTCTGTTTGTTTACTTAGATCTTGAAATGCCTCTACAGCCTACTCTCAGAGCCATTGAATATACTAAATTCCAGCAAGACACCTCTTCTCTCTAATCAGAACTGAAAGACTGGCTTCAGAAAACAAATGGGTTATTGTTTTGTCATAATGATGTTTCATATTTATATCACTAGATCTAAAAGGAATTGCAACAAAAAAAAAAATTAAGGGAAGAAAAAGAAAAAAAAAAGTGTCCTAAATGGTTAATGATCCCCAGCAAGCAATCTATCCAAAGAAGGAAATATTTCTTTGCCAGTCTGACAACTGATCTATAATCTTGTTCTGCTTGGTTAGTGTTCTCATCCGTTCCCAACTCTGCCTTGTAGAGCTTCTAGGAAACTTCATAGAAAGAGAATTCTCAATCTCACTGCACCTCCACCTCAACCATTTTCAAGATAGAGTTTAGTCGAGCACTCCTTGCACAGGTTGCTAAACTCTTCCAGGAACAAGCCCAGCATTTCCGAAAGGGGCTCAGATAACAAGATACAAACCTCTACATCTAAAATCCAAGATTAGGGTGGGCATATGACGATCCTTCACGTTGCTCTAACTTGGCCCAGCTGCTGTTTCGCATTCTTCAGCTGGGCCGTTTCCAATTCTAATCCACTCCTGAGATGAGACATTTCTTCTTTAAAAGTGCTTCTTTAAATTCTTCTTTAAAGGTTTTTTAAATTTTTCTTGAATCTTCTGACCTTTTGCGTTGCTCCCTGAAGAAGCCCTAGGGATGTGGGACCCACTGGAATTTATTGCACCCATGAAATATCCTTTCTATGCAGTGATGACACCTCTCTGGAACAATGAAGTGACTTCAGGATGACTGAGTATGAAATCAGAGGAATGTAAAGTCCTGTGTGATTGTGGTATCTTCAGGGACCTACATGGCAGGGTTTTGCTCATGCCAAAGTAAAAACCTTGGTTTGAACAAAGCTGAGTATAATTAATTTCATTTTAGTTTTGCACTGGTTGGATGATCCCCCAAACATACATAAGGATATCATATTCTTCGTAACTGTGTTTGTGTCGTCTTCACTGAATTTCTTCTGCCTCTGGAGCAGGGAATTAGCTTTTATTACTGAGTTTACTGTTTGCCTCTCTCAGTCAGCATTCCAATGGGCTTCTGAGGGTGAGCTGCAGGGTGCCATGCATGTGTTCACGTGCAACATCCTTGTTCCAGAGAAGCTCCTACTAATGGACAGCCTATTCGGTTCAAAGTCCTCCTATTCCAACCACTAGTGGTAGAAGAAGTACTGTCAGGACTGTGTAGGGCTAGTGACAAGGCTGAGTGACTAACCCGGCAAGTCCTGCTGAAAGGGGAAGTTCTAACCAGCATGCACATTGGAGTAACATAGGGAGGGAGTGCTGTGGCATTCAGACTGGAACAGCACCGTCACAGAAGCTTATATAAATGTTCTGCGATTAGGGCAAAGCTTTGCAGAATGTAACAAGAGATTTAATCAAAATTGTCATTTTCCAGTATAATTGAATGACAACAGAGGCAATTGCTCCTGCCAGTAGCGGAGTCAAACCCAAACCAAAGGTGTATTTGTAGTGGATTTTAACAGCCAACTATTCAAACTCCCAAACTTCCTTTCTCTGGAAGAGTGGGGGGTATGTCAGGAGGAAGGATCCCCTTCTGTGTGTCCTGTTTCTCATATTCATTCCATCCATCACTGGGCAATACTGGCAATAGGATCCTGGCCAGAGAAATCTTTGCTTGGTGTGTTCCAACACAGCAGTTCTCTTAATTAACAGATTCACCAGCTGTCCCAGAGAGGATTCGTTACAGTGGACTTAGAAAATACCACTTAATTGTGATGAAAAGAAAGGCCTGGGCTAAAGCTTCAAGGCACCTGAAGGTGCACAACTGAGTAATAAAAAAAAATCATTCATAAAAGTTTCCATGACTTTCCTCTGTCTTCACTTCAGTGGGCAAAGCTCTGCTGGCAATTTTTTTGAAGATAGGCTGCAGCTGCAACCTAGCCTCCTGCTCCAACACAGAGGTTCTCAGCCTGTGTCCCACAGAGCACGTGGTGCTGGTTGCCAGCAGCAGCTGCCTGCTCACATGGTTCTGGCTCCCTCTCTTCACTTCCAGCAGCTACAGATGAGTTAGAAATAGTTACAAATACATTTAAGTGCTCTCGTAATGGTACTTTCCCATACAGACGATTACTATCACTGGCACAGGGATGTAATATATCTCAGTGAATAGAAAAACCGCTAGCTATACACTTGCAGATTGTAGTGCTGATGGTCCACAAAAGCTCTATGTTAAAAAAAAAAACCCAAACCTCAGTATTAATCCAAAGAATTCTTGCTACAAGGACATCGTAATTAGCTGGCAATGCTTAATCTTTTCAGGTCACTGACTCCTATCAGTGCAAATACCCTTTGGGTTTCTGGATGTCAAACAGATCCAATAAAGGCTCTAGGTTCATTAATTCTCATGCTAATAATGTTTTTAATTTGTTGTATTCTTTTCTTAACTAATATTTGGCTTTCAAGGCTGCAAGTATAATGTCTCCCTTTAAGGAAGGCTCTGTCTGGGGGAAAAAAAAAAAAGCCAGTAATTGCATGATTTGTAGATCAGCTTCACTTAGTTAAAAAGACAACAAAAGATAAATTGTTTTTCTTTCTGTCATTGTCACAAACTCAAGAAAGAGATCTCAGAGGCAACCTGCATCGTCCTTTACTCACACTTGGCAACTGAGACTGTACATGTTTCACCACTAGCTGTAAACATCAAGGAGACTTAATGTAAACTGTTCCCACCAAGGTCTTCTTTTACCTCACAGGCAACATAGCTGTACTGGGACTAACACTGAGCTTCACCTGACAGACATGAAGAACCATCTGAGGCATAAGTTGTTCAAAAGCACAAACGTTTTCTCAAATCTTCTTTATCCTGAGATTCCTTTGCCCTGGATCCAGCTTTCCTTAGTAACTCTAGGACAACCTTACAGTCTACATCAGCTGCCAGTAGCTCCAACAAATCTGTGTGTGGGACAAGAACTGCTGTGATGTAGGGATATTGCAGACACTCCAGTTCCTTTGTCTTTGTCTATGTTCTGCATGATGAGGAGGCATGCTGCAGGAATGAGAGAGTTAACTCTACAGCACTCAGGTCTGGATCCACAACATTGAATGCTTGCCAGCAAACACAGGGGAAGATGGGTTAGCCCATGGTAAAAGGTAATGACTTTCAACATAATTTAATGTTTTATTTTTGCTGTTGGGAATAGGAACCATCAACAAACACTTAAGATAACTGATTTCAAGATAGAGAAAGAAGAATGATGTTTTAAACGTCACTTTTCAGCAGACATGGATTATGGAGTAACTGGATTTCATCACTGAAAGAAAAACAAAACCATAGGATGATTTATTCTCTATTGCTATTGGTCTTTCTGCTGACCTTTACAAATAGAGGTAAAACCTTTTCTTCACTGCAATCAGTGTGACCTTCACTGCTGTGCTGAATAAAGGTAGTCTGTCATCCAATGGAGTTAGCAAAACTCTCCTCAAGACCATACCTCACTTCCAAACCCAGTTGTGTGGATAGAAGCAAAAGAAGATGTTACAGCTTTTCTTCCACAAAATATGAAAATAAGTGTGTGAAAAGGCATTAAGAACATTCTCTTTCCTTTCACACCAGGCCTGAGCCTATCAGCAAGGTCTGCAATCAAACCTCCAAGGACATCAGAGTTATCGTCAACTCATGCAGCTCTCCAGCCTGAGACTGCTGGAACAGATCGAAGAACTCTAGACATTGATCATAATGCAGGCTTGCCAAAGGATGAGTATTTAGCATGGAGCAGCATCCTTAGCACAGTCCAGATGGCTGTTTGAAGAGCTTTTATTACGCTTTGTTCCACTGCAACAACTGCTTTCAATGGCATTTTTGTTTTGTTTTGTTATCAGGCTCTAGAGAGCAGGAAGCACATGTTTCTGCTGTGTTACTCATATATACAGTTCAGCTACCACCCCATCACCCTCGTGTTCCCAGTGCAATGTGCTAAACACGCTATTAACAGATGGCTATTACAGGATCAGAGAGAAATAGCTTCGGAGTTCAGAAGCCCTAAGGGGCAGCAAATGGTCCCAGCAGGAAAATGTCAATTGAACTTTATTTTCCTGGTGTGGCCAGACTTTTTTCAGCCTACAAGTGAACTGCAGCCTCAGCAAATGCACAATCCTGTCACAGCGGGGGGCCTCTCAGATTTTACACAGAATCTGGGTTTGCATCGTCATGGCTATGAGAAGCAATAACTGGTTATTCTGGAAGTTCTGAACACATGCAAACAAGCTGGGCAGTGTTTTAATGTGCATATCCTGGGGCCTTTATGCTCTGCTCTATGGGAGTGTCTTGGCAAATCTAGAAATGGGTCCATGCCTGTACCTACAGATGGATAGAGCAATAAATCTACATTTGTTATCCAAAGTAGCATTCAAGTCAGCAAAAACCTACAAATTTTCCCACTGTCAGTATGAGCCTCCCTCAGATTCCTGCAAGAACACAGGCAACATTTGCTTGATTTGTGCACCAGAATTGCCCATGATCTGTCCTTTACAATTGTTTGAGTCTTTGCCAATTCAGGAGCTATTCCTGAAATCACGTGAAGGCAAACTACACGCCCTCACCCCCGCCTTTTCTTGGGCAGAGCAGTGCAAGATGAGGGAAAAGAAAGATGATGACCCAGACAGAATAATTTATCACCAGATTTGAACTTTGGGCCACCATTTCAGCAACATTAGTCTAAGCTGTAAATCTCTTTCCCAAATACCTGTTCAAGATAGTTGTCAGAGCAGCTTACAATGTGCTGCTTTACCACTTGTTTGCACATCTGTCATTCCTTAATGTATTTTCCTGACATTTGTTGGTTTTTTGCAGCAGAATTTTACAGATGGGAAAATTAGGAAGAACATGAGACATGAGAAACTTCCTACTTCCTAGCAAAAGAGGGGAACCAGTCTGGGAGATGGTACAAAGCAGAGGACACACATTATTATGACCTTTATTAAGCTGAGTAAGAAGTAAAAATATGTTCAGAAATAAAACCAGTCTGCCAGTTTAAACAGCAACCAAAAGTACTACATGCCCATCTGAAAATTCTTCTGTGATTACTCATCCTTTTAATCTTGTTCAAGTCAGGAACTTTTAAAAGGCTACATGGAAGTGTAAAAAACAGGTCTTGCAGCTGTTTTGATAGCATATCTCACTAGTAGTGTCTGCTGACTCTTATATTTCTGATGAAAAAGATATTGTTACTGAAAATACCTGTTTTGTGAGTGAAAAGAAATAGCTTAACATGTTGCCCCAAATCCAATTTGAGCAATTATGTTCTGCCTGAATCCTTCTTTCTGTAACTGTAATTAGATAAAATCCTTTATTACCAAACTAGCAACACTGAACATGCTGCAGAAGCGTAAATTCGCATGAGCTGTGGAGAGTTTAAATAGAGAAAGATCCAGAATAATCAAATCTAGACAGAATACCTGAAGGACCTCTGTGAAACAAGAATTCCGACACAAAAGAAAAACACTCAGCTTCATAAGAAAGAGAGCGCACTTGAAAAGACCAGTAATGGCTGTCATGTCTTCTTTGACACCGCTGATGTATTACAGCAACAAAACGGCAACTTCTACAAATTAAAACTGTGAAAACAATGTGATGTCAGCAACATCTCAAATAAGCTTTCAAAACGTGGGTCTGAATAAATACAGGATTTATTTACTCTAAACCTTCAGCCCTAACATGTTTCACAAATACAGTGCAGCAGACTAATTTGCCCGATATATGCAAGCAGAGATACTCTCAAGCAAAGTAATTGCATAGATACTTGTATTAATAGCTGCATGAGCAGACTATCCTGTCCTGAAAAACCTGTTCCCCTAGACTGTTACTCCAAAAAAGAAAGAAACCATCTGTGGCCACTAAGAACATAATTAATAAAAGTCAAATTACTTTCCTTCCTGAAAAATGAATCATGGACAACATCTTCACCTTAGAGATACTATTACCAAAAGTTTTAACCTCCCCCAACTTACCACAAAATGACGAAATTATTTTCCCCTTCACAGACTTTCTTAAATAGGCTCCACCTGGTCCTTCTTTCTGCTAGAAAGTCACACTGGTGAGTAGAGCTGGGATAGTGTTTGAAGGCAATAGTAGACAATACAAATAGGATAAAAATGGAAATCTAAAAGCTTATTAAAAAAGTTAAGATCAACATGTAATTTCAACTCAAATTTCTTTGATCTAGCTATGAACAACATGCTAGCTAACCTGGATCAGCTCTTGCCCTAAAATCAAAACCTCTGCCATTTGCTCTTAAGCACAATCACCCTTATCATAGAATCATAGAATCATTTTGGTTGGAAAAGACCTTTAAGATCATTAGGTCCAACCATTATCCTAACACTACCAATGTCTAAACCATGTCCCTAAGCAGTACATCTATATGTCTTTTGAACACCTTCTGAGAGTTCATCCTGTCTCCCTGTTGAAAATAGGGATAATTCATTCATAGTTTACAAATGGGACCAAGCTTTTGCCTGTGTGATTTTATGATGAAAACAACCTGTGTATTCTTAAGTCCCCAGTGAAAACAACAGGAAGTTTAGGGCTAGTGTTAAACTGCTGGAACACTTGCGCTTTTGAACTGATTCCGTCTTTTGAGATACTGAATATAATGAAGGAAAAAAATGTTTGGGCTCCCACGTTAAGGAAAGCAGCAGATATTTTCTTTATGTCAAAGCTCTAGGGCAGGACCCTCTGCCTGGTGCTGCTACATTGACTCTGGGCATGCCCTAGGCAGCACAGTGCTTTGTTCTTCCCTATTAGCCTCAATTTTTCACCTTCCAAAGCCACATGCAAATTCTTACAGCAATTGATCTTTGGGGATCACTGGAGTACAGTAACAAGGGTTACATCCCAATGAGACATTATCTATCCACTTCCATGACAGCATTGTACAGTGGGTCAGAATATCAACAAATCTGAAAAACCCTCATGATGCCCAGGCAGCAGACAACAATGCAAATCTTTGGCAACAGCCCATTAAACACTGTAAAAGACTGTAGGATGCCACAGATCCCCATGCAGATTCTTAACACTAGCAGACTTCTGTGTGCTGTAATATATAAATGTAAGGTGTACACTTTCCAAACAGATTCAGTGCTCATAAACTAGAGGTGGAAAATGAGAGGCATAATGCACAGCTACAACCCAGAGCAGACAACCCATATAAATTACGGGCGAAAAAAGGGAAGAGAGAATTTTTTTTTCCCACCAGTATCCAAACTGTGAAAATGCATGAAAATTATACTTCCTCAGAGTGGCAGGTAATAAGTGGAACAGCTCTGATCCAAAAGTGACAAAGAGTATTATTTGTTAAGCCTTGGGAAAAATAGAAAGAAGGTAAAAAGGGCAACACCATGCAGGTATTGCATACGATTACATCAGAAGGATTAAGTCCCAGATGGGCTGGCTGGCTGTTTGTCTTGGAAGAATCACATACCCCACACCTTTGATAACTCCCTCAGGAACCTGTCCCCTTTTAGGCTTTTACAATAGTGTGTGTACATGTGCACGAGCACTGTGCCACCACTATTTCATCTAAAAGTAGTCAGAACAATGAAGCCGCAAATGGACCTGGTGGAATTTCAAGCATGTCTCTGTGTTCGGGTCACTCTCTTCTGCTGTGGCATCTGGCATTGACTTGTAGTGGTAGAGGGAATGCCCCATAGTGTGCTGATTTCAGCTGGGATAGAGTTACTTTTCTTCCTACTAGCTGGTCTAGTGCTATGTTCTGGATTTAGGATGAGAATAATGCTGATAACACACTGACGTTTTAGTTGTTGCTAAGCAGTGGTTAAGGACTCTTCAGCTTCTCATACTGCCCTGGCAGCAAGTAGGCTGGGGGGCACAAGAAGCTGGGAGGAGACACAGCCAGGACAGCTGACCCAAACTGGCCAAAGAGATATTCCGTATCATATGGTGTCAGGCTCAATATATAAACTAGGGGGAAAGCTGCCTGGGGGCCGCTGCTTGGGAACTTGGTGGTCATCAGCCAGTGGGTGGTGAGCAATTGCACTGTGCATCACTTGTTTTGTATATTATTATTATTATTATTATTATTATTATTATTATTATTATTTTCCCTTCCTTTTCTGTTCTGTTAAACTGTCTTCATCTCAGCCCACAAATTTTACTTTTTTTCTGGTTCTCTCTCTGGGTAGGGAGTGAGCGAATGGCTCTGTGGTGTTTAGCTGCCCACCGGGTTAAACCACGACAATTAGAAACACATTTTAGTCTGATTTCCAATGGAAGTAAGGTTAATGTGATCATTTGGTCTACGTGCGTGTGCCTCTGTGCTGATGCTTCTCGCCTGAAACTTTGGACACATCAGTGGACTTGACTGCATTTGAGAGAGGGACAGAGGTTTCAAAAAGAGTATCTCCAATTTTCAGAACAATAAACAGGGAGAAGAGGGAGTGGGAGCCAAACAAAATACTTCCTTCATAGGTTTTGTTCTCTACAGTCCAGTTGGGGATCACGTGGTGGTGATCATCACCAACACTTCAGTGGGACAAGAGATCTAAGGAGAAAATAAATACTGCAAGTTTACATGGAGATAATAGAAATTCTATATTTAACAAAATAAATCATGCAATGAAAGCAAATTCTACAGAAAATCAGTCTCCCTGGTTCCCTTTCTCACACAGGTGCACAGTTTAGTTTGTAAACTTGTGCTTGTTCTACTAGTAACATCTTGATGATTCTCAGATGCATGTTGTCTTTTCTGTGAATGCAAAAGATGTCACCTGCATGACTCATGCAGACAGAGATCATCTCCAAGTATTCAGCATAATCAGCTGTCCTTCAACTTACCCATGAGGGTTGGCAGCAATATCTTTCTTGGAGAGGTTGCTCACTGTAAACTCTGTGAAGCTTTGCGTTTGTTCCCTTTTCCCCAACAGACCTCACAAGTCAGGGGAAGGTGGTCGTAAATCATTCCAGTATGAGTCCTGATCAAGTTGATTGTCTCAGGTTACTTTTTTTTGTGGACAGAGGTTTTCAGAAATGCCACCATTTCAGTTTCTTCTGTCTTGCACTCTGAATAAAGCAATCAGGACAGAGGTAAGAGGATGAAAATGCAGTGACTGCCCTGCTTCTCCCAGCATATACTTGCTGGACCAACAAGCTGACCAGCAATAGGTTGCTGATCAGAGCAAGGCATGTGGTTGCATTAACACTGAACCCACCTGTCAGCTCAAATGGCAATTTTGGAGAAGCACAGATTGCTGTTGTTATTACCTGAAGTCACTGCACCACAAGTGTACATGACAGATACGCCAACATGCGCATTTACAGTGGTTTGGCCTTGCCTGCCACCACTTCTGTACTTCATGGTGCTGAGGATGGCATTCGGACATGAGCTAGGAGCCTAAAGGGAGAGGAAACATAGCCCTCAGACTGACTGGTAATTAGCAAGAAACTCCCACTGTTGCAGAAACGATGAGTACAGTGTCTTGAGCACATTATTCCACAGGACTGTCAGTCCAGGTCCTTTCATCAACGTTTAAATTCAGCCCATTTTCCTTTTTAAAGTATGGTTACGGTCTGAAAAGTGAGTCTGTAAAATGAATTCTTAGTGTTCCCTATTTATTCCCTTTCAGTGACTTCCATACCAAACATGCTTCATTTAAAACTCAAAAAAAAAGGCTTTCACCTGACAGCAAATAGAAGTTCAAAGCAATTTCTCACAATCAAATTATGTTCTTTCGGTTTCATACATCATCACTAACAACAATGATTCTGGGGTCAAAAAGGAGGAGGGGTGGGTATTTTCATGATGGATGTGGCAACATGGAACAGAGCTCACTTTTGCCTGACTACGGTGCTGACACTAGTAAGATTTTATTTGTGTCAGTAAAAATAAGGGCTGCTGTTAAGGCAGGGAGACCTAGTGCATGGAGTGTCATTTTTATCACCGCTTTCCTCAGCATAACCTCACTTTAAACAAAAGCCACAAAACCAGAATGCCTCCCCAGTGCTTCATCTTGTTTAATTCAGGTTGCCAGAGTGCAAGAAGATTTCTCAACAGATGATGTCTGCGTTGTGGTGCTATGCTGGAGAATCACAATTCTGGTGCGATTTATTCGAAGGTCCTAATTACTGGTTCACAGGAACAAACGAACAAAGGCATGATACATAGGTGTCCCTTTGCCCAGTGCCTACTTGCTGCCTGCCTGTGCAGTTCAGAAGCTGAAAGAGCATCCATCTGAATTCAGATATTCATGAGTTGTAATGTTCCACTGTATTCATGGTGCATCAAATGAATGTTGAAACAAGGTTTTCTTGTGTACTGAATTAAAAAAAAAAGGAAAAAAGGAACATTGTTCACTTTGTCTGGAAGGATTCAGGGACACAAATCCAGATCCAGAGTCTTGAAAAGACTAACCTTTAGGCATCTGACTCTCAGACCCAAAGCAGGATGCATAGAGAAAGAGACAATTCAAAATGGAAGAACCAGTTTGCTGGCCATGATACCAAGCTACACCCAGATTGCTCAGATTTAGACTTAGGTCACAGGTAATAATGAGGACAAATGCATCCTAAAATTTGCCCCACTTTTTGCATCTATTCCACTGCAGGTAACCTTTTCATAACCTTTTCTACCTCACTCGATTCCTTACAGTGAGGAATGTGAACAGAGATGGGAATGAAACATTTCTTTCTTGAGAGATGTCTAACCACTAGGCTCTGGGCTATTGTGGATTGAGATGGATGGGGAAGTGTTAGATTCATGACTTCTTCCATTGATGCCAAGTCAACATGCAGCCCAGAAGCTCACTGCTCCAGAGGGAAGTAAGGAAGGAAAAACGAGCATGTTAATCCAATGATTTCGGCGTGCTTAGGACAGGGGATATCCCATGCACTGGTCTTTGCTCCAGAAGTAGGCATTCAATATCTTTTTCTTATCAATTTTTCAAACTGCCCTGAGGTATGGTCTGTTGGGATCTGACCTTTTATCATAGATCCTGATCCTGCAAATTGTTGCAACTTTGTGTGATCCCTCACTGATTTCACACTCAGGACAAGTCGGGAACAGGAAAGATGCGGAGGGACTATTTATCAGGGAGTGTAGTGATAGGACAAGGGGTAATGGTTTCATACTCAAAGTGGGTAGATTTAGATTAGCTATTAGGAAGAAATTCTTCACTATGAGGGTGGTGAGACACTGGCACAGGTTGACCAGAGTAGTTGTGTGTGCCCCCTCCCTGGCAGTGTCCAAGGCCAGGCTGAATGGGGCTTGGAGCAACCTGGTCTAGTGGGAGGTGTCCCTGCCCATGGCAGGGGGGTTGGAACTAAATGATCTTTATGGTCCCTTCCAACCCAAACCATTCTATGTTTTGGACAAACAGCTTATCCTGAAAATGAGTCCCAAGTTCCATCTTGCCCCTAGCCATGTGAATAATGGCATTGTGCCCAAGAGAGAACAGTGGAGGTGTAGCTGGGAGCTCTGCCCATTCTTTTGAGATTTAGAGGAAGACCCTACTACTTCCTCAGGCCTATGGCAGACCAAGCTTACTGCTTGTGTTCCATGATCATGGAAGAGCATCAAATGAAAACCTGCTTTGGAGCTCCTGGTTTCAGCACTGCTCCTTAAAAGAAAAGACTTGTCGCAGGGTGAAGCCAAGGGACTTTAACAATGAGAAAAGCCTGACTCACTCATTCCACTCACGGTCTCCGCATCCCTGATTTTTTTTTAATCAGTTTCATGCTGAGAAGTGAATCAGGCCCAAGATTAAAGCACGTCCACATCTGAGGAAAGTTTATGAGTGTGTGTATGAACGCACGCATGTGGGCGAGGATTAAAGTGTGAAGGATAAGGAGAAGCCAGAAGTGAAAGATTTCGAATTACCATTCTCTGCTGAAAAAGCTCTCTGCAAATTGCCCAAAAATATATTCCTAGATGAAGTCTCTTGCATCTGTTCCATGGCAGGTAATCGTTTGGAAAAAAGTGTCCTTTTATTGAGGATGATATTTATTTCATACCGATTTCAATGGCAACTTTCTTAAGGACAGAGAAAATCAATTGTCTGCTTTGGCCAGTTTGACCTGAGCTATTTCTTCAGTAAAATTTGTGATTTTAGTAGCTTACATAAAAAGAGGTCATGGCTTGCCTTTTGCAAGGCCTGGGTGGAAAACAGCACAGAAAATTTTGATAAGAATACAAACAAGTCTGCTTTGTCAGAAACATGTAGAGATTTAGTGCTTCATACTTGAATAAATCAAGACATGAAATATTTCTTTTGAAAATTCAAACACTTTCTTTATTAAATGGTACTGAAGTTGTAGTTCAGGCGCCTCCTGCTTCCCCATTCTCACTTTAGACTGAGTTTCCTACAGGAATGACATCTTATACAAGGGATCATGATCTCTGATTTGGTAGGAGCTGGTGATGCTTCATGTTAGTTAGTTACATCATCCTAGTGGAAAACGGAAAATGAGTCCATCTGAGCCCAGCCTGGAGGGCTAATGTAAAGTATGGGTTCCTGAACTGCACCTACCTCAACTCACCACATGGATGTTTTGGAGCCGAAAAAGTCTGTTTTCCTTTAAGATGTTTGGAATACCAATACTTTCCCATCTCCTCCTATCCAGAAGACACAACACGCAAGATGATATGCTGAGTCTTGGAAACCAATTTTTTCATTGAAAAATTGTCAAGAAAAGCCCTACATCTTTCTTTTGAAGCTTTAGGTTTAGTAACACCATGAAAGGACGTAACAGCCACTTTAACAGAAACAGCAACTTAACAGAAAAGGCCAGGGAAAAGCGAAGCTGCCAGCTAGGCACAGATTCCACAGCAGCCAAACCTTACATTTTCAAGTCATCACCAAGCACAATGGGTGGTACTTGGGGTACAGGAGAGATGGACCTGGTAAGATGATTTGGCAGAACAAAGGGACAGGCTGAAGAGCCACAGACTGTTCTGTGCTGAGGGGTTAAAGAGAAGACCTTGGACTCCAGTGCTGTCAGCTTAGTGCTCATAAAATAGTTTAGATGCACTTTACGTCTTTCTTTAAAGCAGCAGATGAGTGTGAAATGTGGCAGAGAGACATTTTCAACTAGTCAGCTCCTTTGAATTACAATTGTCTTCCTTCCAAAATTTAAATCTTGTTCCCTTTACTCCTCCGATACATTCTCTCAGCCTTTGCATCATTCGTTTTTTCTCTCTGACTTCTAGAAACAGTCATTCACGTGAATGATGAGTAGGGGAGGAAAAAATGTGGTAACTTAGCTTTTTCTACTTGCAATTGTTGCTTCAGCTTCAGCTGCTTTCATTTGACAGTTTCACTGAGATCGTGATGGAGAAAGGACTTCATGGTGTGTCCTGCTGAGCAGAGTAACAGCAGAACAGCTCAGTCTTTGCCATGGAGACAGTGATGGGGAAGAGTACATCTGATGAAACTTACTTGGAAACAAGTGACAAAGTTGTTTCACCTGTAGGAAAGAAATTAATTATTGTGAAAGATAGAGCTGATTTTGTGCTGGAACAGTCTGGAACAACATACTGTAATCTGCTGTGTCAGCTGAGTTACAGCCTCCCTCCACCAGGAACATATATTAGAAATTCAGTATTGTTTTCAATACAAAGCGCTCTCTAGTAAGAGCAATATTCCAGCTAAGGCACTGAGTCCTTTAAGGTGGAAGCTCTATTTTAGGGAAAATATCTCTTGGAAGTGTTCTTGTGAGCTGATATGCCTCCTGTTTTCCTAAATGCTGAGAGAGAGTGAAATAAGACAGAGAACACCACCAGGGTATTAGGACCTTAGCACTGTGTCATAGAGATGCCTTTGCCTGGTATCACAGGCACCTCCTTCATGAACATCTCAAGACACGTTTTATAACATTTAGGTTTCCTACCCTCCCTAGTCTTACTAGTTCCAGGCCACCCTGCTCCTGATTTCTGATCTATATTGACTTTCTGTGCATTACTTTCCTTTTAAGTTAGGTTCCACAGCAGCCTATGTGAAGAAGAAGCTAGTTGCTGAATTTGACTCTATGTTAGATTGTTAGCAGTACATTAGTGAATGATAGACATGTTGGACAACCTTCTTCTAAAAAGCATGACTACCATTTGGCCTGGATATCTGAGCAAGATACAAAAGGCAATCGCTTCTCCGCTTGTTGTAGTCCACTTTTGTGCCATATTTAATGAAGAAGGTGCTTTTTAAACTGGTGTTCAAGAAAGACCGAGTGCTGGCATATTAGGAACTTGGAGAACCATGAGGTCAAAACTTGGGAGTTAATCTTGATTTCATAAAATAACTTTTGTTTTCTCTTTTCCTCTACTGAATTTTTTTCTCTTTAGTATAGTGTGCTTACAAATACTGTATTTTCTTTATTACTTTCCATTTTTTTCACCCATTTACAATTCAAGATTTATTGCCAGAGCTGGACTTCACTCTCCCTGTTCCCCATTATTTATAAGAGAATTGCAAGTAGCAGATATCTCAATGTTTTCTGTCCCCTCTCTGAGCTTATTGCTCACTTCTGACACAGCTGACTTTAAAGGCTGAGCAAGCTTCTCACTACTGGTTTAAAATCAGAGCTTGGTTTCTTCAAGGTAGCAGTCCTTGGCACTTCTGGGTTCAATGCCTCTAAAATAACCTGCTGATGTGGCACAAATCCTTATGCTGCTCTACACCATTGTTGCGTGCCGGCAAATTCACTCACAAAGCATTCAGGTTGTTCCTTACTTTGTGAGGTGACCTTACCATAAGAGCTGGAGATGCTGCAATTTCTTACCCCTTATCACTGTGCTGCTTAAATAGGTGGGCTTGCAAACCCAGTGAAGCCCAAAACAATTCACTTGTGATGTCTGCTGTAAGCAATGTCACAAGGTTTCAACAGGATCTTTAGAAATTATCTGGCTGGTGCCAGCTGTTCTGCCACTCCACGAACAAAAAATGCTGTTGTAACATGCCCTGAGTTAGAGATAGGATTAGTTTTACAGACAGAAAGGGGATCCAGCCTACAAAAGGCTTTATGTCCTGAAGAATTGTTTCCAACATCAGTAATGAACTGAGGGAATGGACCTGCTCTAATGCTTTGTCCGTGCCTCAGCTTTCTATTGATATTTCAGAATCACAATTCAACTCATCTGAAAACGAAAAAAAAATTATCTTTTTTTAGATTTCCAAAGTGACCCTTCTACTGCTCTTTTAATGGGTAGGCTTATAATAACAGCATCATTTTATTGTACTGCAACTTAAAAAGGAGGCAATACATTAAAGTGACAAACTTCACAGTATCACTTGAACTAATGAGTGTTGCTCTGGTCAGAAACAAGCACAGGGAAAGAGGAGCCGGTTTCCCTAAGAGGCCTTTTGTGGTAGTTCACTATCTCAGCTGCCACTCTCTGCTTAGAGTATGCTAATGCAGAGAGATCAGTCCAGAAGTGCCTGTGGGTAAAAGTGAAATCCAACCGAAAGGGTTGAGCAAGTTCATGCCGTGCCCTATTTGCCAGGCTGAGGAGTCACAGCATGGGGAGGCAGAGTCCCTGCAGATGCTGGTCTTTAAGCTTCGAGAAGCAGAAGTGCAGCAAAATGCTCTGGGGCAGATATGTTGCTCTAGAGCACCTCTATTTTCTTCTAGCCGAGCCCTGAAATTCCTTCTGGAGGAATTACATCAAGGGGACCGTGCATGAAAAGCCACACGCAGTGCCTACGTACAGTACCCTGACAGCACAGGCACAGAGCCCCAGAGTACAACTATAACTGACACGACGGACAAAGTTCTGCACAAAGAAGTGCCTGTAGTAGGGCTTCTAAGTCTTTATTAGGTTCCCAAAATAAATGTCTGCATTTTTTCAAAGGAGTTCAGCACTGAGGAGATCCCATTCAGACTGTCGTTCTTAAGTATGGTCACCATTAAGCAGGGTATTCAGGTCCCATACTGGGAAGCCCAGATTATCATAACGACATGCAAATTTTCACACAGCACAGAAATGAACCCATTTCGGAGTATAAAGTTAGACTTTTAATAGCTTTTTTTGATCTTCATATTAAAGATCAAGTTGCCCCCGTGAGCAGTAGGGCTAACAAAGCCTGGGTTTCCATTGATTTGTGACTGGATTTTCATGAATTTAACAAGATGAAATCTGCAGCTGAAGCCTTTGTTGACCTGGAGTTCATGGATAAGGGTGCATTCCTGTACATGGGACTCACGTGGCAGATTTCCTCATAGGGGATGCTGAAAAGATCTTTTGGGGCTTGTATTTTCGTGAAGCTTGCAGGAACAAAACGTAACTGAGACCTAGACCTCTCTTTTCTTTCAGAGTTGGAGGCATTTAGAGAAAATTCCTCTGAAATTTTTATAAATGAATGGACTGACAGAGTGATCAGAGATTTCTTTTATTCAAGAAAGCAGGTCAAAGACTGATGCAAATTTATTTGCAAGTGAATATTGGATAAGTAGGAATATTGTCAAGTATCAGTAATTGCAATACATTACTCCATTTAGTTTGTGGAAATGTCTCTATTACACAAAAGGATAGATACCTTCTCCCCTGCTCTGATCATCAGCCTATATACATTTTTCTCAGTGGCTATATATTGGAAGACTCCTCATACAACTTGTGCAGTCAGAAGAGGTCACAAGGACTGGAATGCTCCAGCCAGGAGCATTAATTTGCATTAAAAAAAACAATTTAAGTATTCTCTTCTCCCTCTGTGTTTTCTAACAGAACCTGTGAATATGCATACAATTTGTCAGACCAGCATTGCCTGTGTGATCCCAGCATCCCAGGACTCTTTGCTAGGACCTGAAATAGCACCACTTGCCGCAATGCTGCAACCCATGTTACTGTGACAATTCTTTCACTGACTCTCCAGCTTGCTCACAAAAATTCTGCTTGGATAATTAAAAAAAAAACCCAAAGGTTATGTTAATAGCCTTTCTGAACAGCCATGCTTATAAGCTTCCCCTGTTGACAAATAACAAACAGGAGTCCAAAGTAGAAACAGGCTTCTGATGCTAATGCTGTAATTCTGACAAGTCATTTTTCATAACACCAAACATGCTCAAAGAACCTTCGATTACAATTTATAGTGCAATAAATAACAGCTTATGTCTACTTATACAAATAAAGAACATAAAGTGAAAACTCCTGAAGTGTTTGATGTTTACTAATTGAAGCAAATACAACTGCCTGTTTTGTTATCTCTTTCTACACCTCACTCTCATTGTCTGCTTGCATCTTGTCAAAAACTTCAGCTTTGTGTCTCTGGAGCTGGCACTGTCTCTGTGCTGCCCATTTGTACAGGACCTAGAATCACGAGGTATTTATCAGGGCCTCCAGCCGCTACCACAATATAAGTAATTTTATCAACCTAATGTTTTATTTATCTGCACTTAATGTTCCTATTTAAAGGGGAGAGAATGTGGGAATATTAATGGAAAAGTTGGGGGCAGGGAGCTGAGATGAGTTATTAAGTTTCACCACTTGAGCTTTTAAGCTTCTCTGTCTGAAGCTGCTAAGATTGATGTGAATGCATCCATATCTCTCATGCAAATTGTCCCAGAGGCAGCTATTTTGGGCAGAGCGTATATTCATTTTGGTGTCACAAAAGGTCGATTAGGTCTGCTGAAATTCCTGGTTGATGCTGATTGACTGTGAGTGACATTTAAGTCTTTCAAACTTCATTATCTAACCCATTCTCTGCAGGCTGAACATGGATGTGTGCCTTATGCGTTCTCAAAACAGACACCCTGAGTTGCAGATTTAGGAGCTTTTTAATTATCTGTGTGTAGGGAGGGAAAGAAACTATGATGATTTTCTTTTCGTGCTGAGAGGAGTTCTTTTCAGCCTCCTGCAGGAAGTGACAGAAAACCCAGTGAGACGAGTGAACAGGATTCTGCTCCCAGAGCACAGAAAATTGAACAGATTTTCCTCAAATGTTCTCACAAAAACACACCTGTCAGCTAACAATGAAGTGGAAAAGCATCTTCACCTGAAAATCTAGCTTGTCATGGAAAGCGCTAACCAAGTGAAAAGAGAGGGATGAAATGGAAACTCTTTTGAATCCTGAAGTCTGGTGTTTTTGTGGACCCTGTAATTTCTACACAGCAGTGCCAGCTACTCCTGTGCCGTGTATCTTTACTTCACTAATCTACTTTGCAAAACTACCAATTTTCACTTCATCTTGCTGAAAAGAAGAATAATTTCTACTACTGAAACATAGTTTTGCTAAGAAAAGTGATGGCCTGCTTGAAAATTGCACATTTCGGAAAATGAATTCTGAAGAAAATATGACAACTTTGCAGCTCAATGCGTAGGCACACACACACACATATATATTTATAGATGTGAAGGGAAAGGAAAGAAACACTAATACCTGCTCTCCACTTTCTGTGTTACTTTCTCCAGGTTAAATTCTAAGGCTTGACAGGATTGCTGGGTCTAGCAACTGAGTGATTTGAGTTGAAATTTACTTCTGTGGAGATGCTTGAAGATACAGGTGAAAAGGCCTCCAGCAATGAATATACTGCAAGTGGATGGAAGGAGCCCAAATCCTTTCTCCCGAATTCACAAACACTCCTTTTGTCTGAACAACGTGGTCACTTGTGGCTGTGTAATTTCCAATATCTCAAATAACGCCTGGAATGATAAGCACCTATTGGTTCTAATGATTGGCAACTTCTGGCAGGTGTTTAAGAGATTTTTAAACAACCCTTAAACCCTCACAGCGGTGACTGAATATAGACCAAAAGAATTGGCATTCCCTCTGCATCCTTTCACTTTGAAGATAATCACTTGGTGGCAGTTATCGTGTACATTGTCTTTAACAGTGGAGGAAATTAGCCTTAATTTAGCAAAGTGATTGCATCTTGGCTTTCAGAGATGCCTATTGCAAGCACCATTCAATACATCCCCCAGCCCCTGGGCCAAGAACAGCGCCATAAGCAGCAGGACACCACTCCACACACTGCATCTGTAACTATCGCCTTGGATAGCTAAAAGGCAGCTCTGGCTTAATGACTCAGGAAACACAGTGCCCACTTTGTCTGGCACTATATGTGTGTGAAACCAGACTTTGCTGTGGGACGTCATTGTGGAGAATGATCCTGGAAATATGGGAACAGCATGTTTCGTCCAAAGTCTGTCATACACCCTCAGTGCTTTATCTCTACTGTCAATAGCACCTGTTCCCTTTTTCTCCTGTTCATAGAACTTCCCTGCTTTGGGCTTTTTAAGTGGTGCTTTGCTGTAAGTATTCATTTATTTGCTTTCTTGAGTTAGGGGCCAAAGAGGGTTATAAGAAGAGCAGAGGTAGATAAAAGTGTAGTTTAAAGTCAGAGGAACCTTTAGCAGTTACAGTAAGATGATAGTAAACATAATCATTACACAGTCAGATCTTTTTCATTTATTTATAACACTTTGGGGCAATAACTGGTTTGATGGGGCTATTTTAAAATCATTACCCTACTATTTTCTGTATTCCATCCATTCAATTTCCCACTAAAGATTAAACAACCCACTAGGAGGAAAATATCTTTTTATTAAAGTAGCATTTAAGAAACAGATACTGAGCTTTTGAGGAATTACCTATTTGCATTCATATGAAAAAAGATCTGTGACAGAAAGAGGCATCTTTTCTTCCAGACACTGAAAATAAAACTATGAGTTAGAGTATCCCCTCGCTACTGTAAAAGAAACATGCTCTTTCTTTCCCACTCGAATTCTTCCCCTCACACACACACTGAACTCTTAGCCAGAGACAAGAAGAGACCACAAACAAGTGTTAGCCAAGCGAGCTTTTCCGTATTAAATTTTCCCTATTAAATTAACTCTGCAAAACAACTAAGTGCTTACACTTGTTGAAAGAAACAAGTCAGCAAATAAAACACATTAAACCACTTTACATATTCACCGTACTAAAATAGCTAATACAATGTGTAGTTGATAGGAAAGCAACTTCGGTCTACTTCATGAGCAGTTGTCCCTGTGACATTGTGACCTCAGCCCATGCTAGAGAGAGCTGCATCCCCATAGCACCCCCTGAGCAGCCTGGTATGGGGTGCATAGGTGTGTGGCCTCATGGGGGGCTTTCTCAAGGGCACAGGCACTGGTGGGCTGTTAGAAGGGGTAAGCGTACACCTAAACCCCAAGCGCTTACAGCTCCCACAGCAGAAGGTGAACTTGCACATATCTTGTGTGATGTGAGATCCTACTTCTGAATGTGGGATTCGAAAATTTGGACTAGTTGTAAAAGGATCTTGCACAATCTGTTTATGAACAGTAAAATTTTTGAAGTTTCTGGTCGTGTGGTTTATCCATTGCTTTGCTGATATTGATCCTGAATGTACAGTTGACTGAATGGCAGTTAATTACATGTCATTAAGTAAAACGACAGACTGCTTTGGTACTGATTGAGTTCAAACAACATGAACTGTTTTTCCCTTCGATACGCATTACTCAATTGCCCTTTTTTTGCAGACGCATGGAAGCTACAGCCATGTGCCACACCTCAGAGGGAAGATGAATTACACATGTACAACGATGGATGATAAACCCACAAAAGTATAATCCCCCTGTTTCCTTCCCCATCCCCAAGGCTGGGACAAAATACTATTTTTTTCCCTCTTTTGAGCCAAGTTTGTGTCACCTGTGGTACCCTCTGCAGCAGCACCAGTGAGATGAGGAGAAGAATGAGCAAGGCCACTTGACATCCCACCAGAATCAGGCAGACCAGAGATATGGTGGTAATTCTCAAAGCAGTGTCATGAACCTTGACTGCACATGCCTGTGTTGTCTGGGCACAGCCCCAGCTCCTGCTATACCACAGGCATCTTGGCAGATGACAGCAACTCCAAACGACTTGTGTCCTGAAAGGGCGTGAGTGACTCTTAAAGGATCAGCGCTCCATCCAATGCTTTTGATCACAGTAGGAAGGTTTTTCAAGACCTTGATTTCTGCGTGAGTGACACCTCGCAACCCTGGGAGACATCCCCACAAGGCAGCCTCTTCATCTCACTTCAGCTGTGAGCATCACTTGTGCTGGGAGCTTGAGTTATCCCTTTGCTGGCAGAGCCCCTGATGTACTTAGGGGTTTCAGCGTCTCCACATGCTTGTGCAAGCTATTTCCATTGCCATCCTGGCCATTGCCATCTTGGGATGCTCTGATGGATGATGAGGTGATGTCAAGTCATGTTATATCCAGAGAGATGTATAAAGACAGGCTTTAATATATAGTGCCACTTCTTTATCTTACCCAGCCTCAGCTCTGGCAATTAATGCTCCAGCTCAGAGGTCCATGCTTCCCTGGAAAAACTGCACTTTGTGAACTCTGTGAGGTGGAACCTTTCCTTTCCCACCTCTGGATGCCTTTCTTGCGCCTTTAAGAATTTAAAGTGGAGGCAGGAGTTCCTAGCACTTTCAGTAGTCCTGTCATATCACTAGAGGCTTTTGTTCCCAAGAAATGTCTCATCTCTACCAGTATCCCTGCAGAGGAGAGGATGAAACATGGCATCTTCCCTGTGGCAGAAATCCCTACATCACAGTCCCCCTGCTAAGACCCGTGCAGAGAAATTGTCAGTGACAAAGTCCCTCCCTCGAACAGCAGACACACAGTGGCAAAATTTCTTGTTCCCTGAAATGAAAGCAGCGCACACTCTACTTGGCATTATGCTGCCAAATCTGGGGGCATCAGTGAGCTCAAGAAAATGACCAGGAAAACAGGGTCTTAAAAGCTGCCAGTCCATTCCTGAAGTAGAAAGTACATTCAGGATCTCACAGGAGTCACCCACACACATTCAGCTAATTTTCCTTGAATTGATATTCCTCTCCTTCTACATTCCTGAAGTAGTATGACCTTCTTAACTGCTGTCATTTCCCCATTGTTATTATCTTTTTCAACTCTTGAGAAAGTAAAAATAGTAAAAAAAGGAAAAGGAAGAGCAGTATTTTTCTCTTGGCAGGGCTCATCGTAGACTGCAAAGAATTACTGTGCCTCAGCTAAGCTTCTCTGCTTGCTCTTGGTCCACTGCAAAGGGAAACCTCTTCCTCTGGGGCCCAAGTCAGAACATTTTATTTCCTAGAAATGGTCATTTGTCACATTTCAAATAACATTTGCTACTTGTCTTCAGCAGCTTGTTCACCCACCCAAGGCAGCAAGGGAAGAAGGCAGACTGGCCCTCCTTCACAACCATTCGTTGTGTCAGCCACCCTTATCAAGAGCACACTTCATTGCAGGTTTCACAGTTTAGGTCACTGCTTTCACATGAGATCTCAAGTTGTATTTCAAGCTTTTTCTGTTATTTTATAGACTAACGAACACCATTTTGTTTTATCTTCCTGCCTTATGGTAGACATTCTTTTGTTGTTAAAAGTACTTAGGCACAAGCTGTGCATGGATCTAAAAAATAACAATAATCACAATCTGATGGAAAGCTGAAGCCATTTGTAAGAGAAAGGAAAAAACCAGCAAACTACAAACAAACACAAACGCAGTGAGAAACACACTCATCTTGTCAATTCTGGCTGTGAAGGGACTCACTAGTGTGGCCAAGAAATGTTGCTTTCATAATTTAAGAGTGGTTGTAGGGGCAATTGGAATTTCTCCCCAGCCTTGTCTGTTGTCGCTGCTTGTTTTTCTACTCAGAGCATGCATTTTCCTTAAAAGTTTATCTTTCCATCTAGCCTGTGCTAAGGGATTTGGTATTTTACACTAAACCTGCATCCCCCATTTCAATCCAAAAGCTTTGTTGCCCTCCCATCTTACGTCTAGAAAAATCACTGAAGTTGATATACCTGCCTGGGTGCAGACCTTCTCCCTGGGCTGTGGCATTTCTAGGGCTTCAGGTAAAACTGTGTTCTTCTGCTCAAGAATCATAGTAACTGATCATAGCCAAGAAAGGCAGAGAATTGATATGTTCTAGTCCTAAGTCTTGTTTGAGTACAGAATAGAGTCAGTAAATTATTGACAGGTCTGGGAAATATTTTAGTGTTACTGGCTTTGCTAGGACTAGAGTGGACACAACAGATGGCACAGGAATATTTTAGCCAAGGTCAGCTCCAAGCTCTTAAGATATTCTTTCATCGTAAGTTCTTATTCTTCACAGTTAGTCCTAAAAGTGATTTATTTTGAAGGTAAAGGGAACTTATCTGCAAAGTAAGAAAATGCCTGCATCTGACACTTTGTTACGCAAACAGATTTGCACAGGAAGCACTTTGATACTGCAATAAAGGGGCATAATTCCTGCTAGGTGCTGAACATTCATGGCCTTGGAACTCATTTAGGCATATTTGTCCTTAGGACCATTCATGCACTTGAATTTAGCAAAGCGTTCTTAGCACATACCTGGATTGGGACCAGAATTCTTACTATATGTAGAGTGTGAGTTGATTCATCTTTAAAACTAATTTTAAATGTTGACTTGTGTAACCTTCAGTGTGTCCCTCCAGATGAAAATGACTCAGTCTTACCCCAGTAGATAGATCTCCTTGGAAAGTTCATGCATAAACTGTATTTAAGGAAAATAGCTTCTAATTATGCAAAGATATTAACAACCATCCCATCTGATTGTAATGAGGATAATTTGCATTATTCCCAAACAAAAAGCTTCGTTAGAAGAGAGTTATGGCTGAAATGCATTTTGCTACAGTCCAGCTGATGATCAGAAAATGATTATTCTACTTCCTTTACTAAAGTTCTACCACTTAAAAAAGCTAGAATGACTGAAGATGAGTAGTTAACAGTCTGCCAGCATATTCCCCATTGCTACATAACGCTCCATCATTCACCATCACAGTTTCTTGATTTATTTGTCTTTTATAGGCTTCCTTCTGCTCTTTGTTTGGTTCTGATAGAAATACACCATTGGACATATATTGCAGGTTTAAATATGGTCTTCTCAAATGTGCTGTGAAGGGCTTTGAACAGACTATAATCCCAGGATTATTTTGGTTGTGCTAGAGGACAGTAAGATCTTGTACCAGTATTATGTGCTGAAGCAGAAGGCCACTTTAGCTATTAGGATCAGAGCGATCAATCCATTTGTATTATGAAACGTGTAGATTATATAATCTAGGGAGAGCTCGTGTATGGAAGTTTGTGTTTAACTACGTAGTTTATAGCCTACATGGGATGAATGCACATGCTGCATAATAAATAATCTCTTAGTGCTATGAGCTGAAGTTTCAAAGCAGCCTAATAAAGTCATGCATTTAACTCCCTTACATCTTTGAAACCCTAGACACAATATACTAGAAATAGGAAAGGGACTCAAATAGCAATTACATGCATATTTTGAAACTCATAGAGGGAAAAAATGGATTAAAGGCATTGTAAATGGAGGAAGGAGAGAATGATGAACTATGTTTTTTGGAGCTAAAGGACCAATATACTTTTGTGGCCTTGAAAGTTTATATGAATTATCTAGCAATTGTACAGTATTCTTGTACCAGTGTTTTCTTTGCAGAAAGCTCTAACTCTGTTCAGGATTTGATAGTTCCTTTTCAAAAAGTAAAATTGGATAGTGGGCAGAGGGAAGGAAATGCAGCTGGTAGGTATGTGGGTTTGTTCTTGTTGTTTTGTATGAACTGAATATTATTTAATAGGCTGTATCCACACTTGGAGCTGTGATGAGTGATAATGAAATCCTTCATCTGCGCAAAGAAAATCAGCAAAAGGAGGTAGCTTCTCTGCTAATGTTGATTTGCATCATTAATGAAAATCAACAGAGAATCAGAGGTTTTCACTACCTGAGAATCTTATCCAGAGTGCTTAAATCTCTTCTAACAATGAAAACCAAACTGGTGCAAGGTTTGTGTCATATTATGATCAGGTAGCTGTTGGCTGAAATTTACAAGCTTTAATGCAAATATGTAAAATGTAACTTGGTTAGAATTAACAGGGAGTGTATAACAGGTATAGAATATATATAACAGGTATAGAATCATAGAAACATAGAATCATAGAATTATAGAATCATAGAATGGATTGGGTTGGAAGGGACGCTAAAGACCATCTAGTTCCCACCCCCTGCCATGGGCAGGGACACCTTCCATTAGACCAGGTTGCTTCAAGCCCCGTCCAACCTGGCCTTGAACATTGCCAGGGAGGAGGCAGCCATAGCTTCTCTGGGCAACCTGGTCCAGTGTCTCACCACCCTCACAGTAAAGAATTTCTTCCTAATATCTAACCCACTCTCTTTCAGTTTGAAACCATTACCCCTCATCCTATCACTACACTCCCTGATAAAGAGTCCCTCCCCATCTTTCCTGTAGGCCCCCTTCAAGTGCTGGAAGGCCACTATAAGATCTCCCCAGAGCTTTCTCTTCTCCAGGCTGAACAGCCCCAAGTCTCCCAGTGAAACACTTCACACAAGTCCAGGTAGATGACATCAGTTAGTTTTCCCTTATCCACCAATGCTGTAACCCTGTCATAGGAGGCCACCAAATTGGTCGGGCACGATTTGCTCTTAGTGAAACCGTGTTGGCTGTTACCAGTCACCTCCTTATTTTCCATGCATATTTTTCAGGAGGATCCACTCCATGGTCTTTCCGGGCACAGAGGTAAGACTGGCCTGTAATTCCTCGGGTCTTCCCTTTTTCCCTTTCTAAAAATGGGGGTTATGTTTCCCCTTTGCCAGTCATTGGGAACTTTGCCAGACTGCCACAGCTTCTCAAATATGATGGATAGTGGCTTAGCAACTTAATCTGCCAGTTCCCTCAGGACCTGTGGATGCATCTCATCAGGTCCTATGAACTTGTGCACTTTCTTGTTCCTTAGATGGTCTCAAACCTGATCTCCTACAGTGGGAGGTTCTTCATTCTGCCAGTTCCTGCCTTTGCCTTCTGTGACTTGGGTGGTATGGCTGGAGCACTTGCTGGTGAAGACTGAGAGAAAAAAGTTGTTGAGTACCTCAGCCTTCTCCATATCCCGGTAATCAGGTCTCCCATTTCCTTCCAGAGAGGGCCCACATTTTCCCTCGTCTTCCTTTTGTCACTGACATACCTATAGAAGTTTTTTCTTGTTGCCCCTGAGGTCCCTGGCCACATTTAATTCTATCAGGGCTTTGGCTGTCCTAACCTGATCCCTGGCTGCTAGGACAATTTCTCTGTATTCCTCCCATGGTACCTGTCCTTGCTTTCACCCTTTGTAGGCTTCCTATTTGTGTTTGAGTTTGTCCAGGAGCTCCTTGTTCATCCACACAGGCCTCCTAGTGGTTTTGCCTGACTTCCTCTTTCTTGGAGGAGGTGACCCTTGAATATTAACCAGCTTTCTTGGGCCACTCCTCCCTCCAGGGCTGTATCCCATGGTACTCTACTAAGCAGTTCCCTGAAGAGGCCAAAATCTGCTTTCCTGAAATCCAGGGTGGCAAGCTTGTTCTGCACCCTCCTCTATGCTCTAGGATCTTGAACTCCACCATTTCATGGTCACTGCAACTAAGGCTGCCCTTGAGCTTCACATCCCCTGCTGTCCCCTCCTTGTTGGTGTGAGCAAGGTCCAGCATAGCACCGCTCCTTGTTAGCTTCTCTATCACTTGGAGAAGGAAGTTATCATCAATGCATTTCAGGAATCTCTTGGATTGCTTATGCCCTGGTGTGTTGTCCCTCCAACTGATACCGGGGTGGTTGAAGTCCCCCATGAGGACCAGGGCTTTGTGAACATGAGGCTGCTCCTATCTGTCTAGGGCCTCATCCACTTGGTCTTCCTTGTCAGGCAGCCTGTAGCAGACCCCCACTGTAATGCCTTCTGTCCCTGCCCTCTCTTTAATCCTGACCCGTAAGCTGTCAGTCAGCAATTCATCCATCCCCAGGTGGAGCTCCTTGCACTCCAGCTGGTCATTGACTTAGAGAGTGACACCCCCTCCTTGTTCCCCTGTCTGTCCTTCCTAGACAGCCAGTATCCTTCCATTTCAGCACTCCAGTCATAGGAGCCATCCAGCCATGTCTCTGTGATGCCAATAATTCTCCTGCAGGTATGTGCGCGTCTCTAACTCCTCCTGTTTAATCCCCATGCTATGTGCATTTGCATAAAGGCTTTTAAGTTGAGCCCCCAATGAAGCTGACTTACTGGCTGGAATTCCTTTGTGCTGCTCTTCAGGTACTCTGCTGCTGACCTGTCTCCAGTCTCTCTAGGCATGAATTGCCGGCACTGGCATCATACTGGTAGGAGTGGGATGGATTGAGGTTCCCCTCCCCCAGCAACTTTAGTTCAAAGCCCTCTTCACCAGCTTGGCAAGCCTATGACCGAAGATGCTATTCCCCTTCTCTGACAGATGGACCCCATCAGCCCCCAGTAGACCAGGTTTCTCAAAGTGAGTCCCTTGGTCTAAGTAGCTGAACCCCTGGCTGTGGCACCAGTCCTGTAACCATTTGTTGATTCACCAGATTCGACTGGCCCCTTCAAACCCCTTCCCTTTGACTGGGGGGAGTGATGAATCTGCAATCCAGAGTCCCTTATCCCTGCTCCCAGGGCTCTGTAATCCTTCTTGATACTCCTCAGACTGCTCTTGGTTGTATCACTGGTGCCCACATGAAACAACAGCAGTGGATAACAGTCAGTGGACTGTACGAGGCTTGGTAGTCTCTCAGTGACATCCCCGATACAAGCGCCCAGTAAGCAGCACACCTCTCTAGAGGGCACATCAGGTCAGCAGATGGGTGCCTCTGTACTTCTCAGAAGAGAGTAGCCTGCTATTATCACCTGTCGTCTTCTAGTTGCACTAGTTGTTATACAGGGAGCAGATGGCGCTGCCTTGCTTAGTCCCAGCATCTCTCCTGATGTGACAGGTCTTTCCTCTTCATCCTCTTTGAAGAGCGATGAAGTGGGTCTGCAAGGGCAGCTCAGGCTTTGGGGGAAGTCTTTTCCTCCCGCTGTCTGGTTCCGCAAGGTCTCCTCCTCCCGCCTGGTTCTGCAAGGGCAGCTCAGGCTTCGGGGTAAGTCTCTTCCTCCTGCAGGTCCTTACCATTGCAACCTTCCATTCTTCTGCACTATTGGCCCCCTCACTTCTGATTGTGCTGGTGGGGGAGGTTTTGGCTGTTTGTCCTTGGGCTATGGGTCCACTGCAGACTGCACTTGGAACCAGCTATCTAACTCCTTCTCAGCCTCCCTGATGCTACACAGCCTTGTCACTGCCTCCTGCAGCTCAGCCACCTGCTACAGGAAGTCCTCCACCTGGGCACACCTTTTGCAGGCAGGTCTGCTGATTGTCCCTGCCCCAGGAGAAAGGTCTAAGCACTTTCTGCAGTCTGAGGTATGAAAAGAAAGACCTGACTCTGGTTTTGTGTTAAGTTATATATTCCTTTATATCTAGCCATTTAAATGTCAGTTACTTCAGGGGTTATTTTACTGTCTACACATTTTGTATTTTTCAGTAAATATTTACTTTGGCACGCCTAAACATAGATATGTTGAACTTCGTTGTGCATTGCCGGTAGTAATCGTGTTCAAAAGGCAGTCATTTCTGGGTCTGAGGGAGAATTCCTGGCCCCTTTCCTTTAATGCTTTGTCTCACAGTTCCTGCATTTTCCTGCAGTACAGCAAGCCTCTCTTTCTCCCTGTTCCTACTCCTACTTTCCTCTTGGGAATGTCTTTCTTATCCTTTCCTCCCTGGAGGTTCATAGCTCAGCAGAGTTGCTTTTGCTCTGGGGTTACAGTCTAGAAAACAAGGCAACAAGGAATTTTGCTTTGAAATGAGAAGCTTGCCTGAGCACATCCAACACATTCAGTGGGAATGCTTTTCCTTCCCCCCCCTTCCCTATATACATTTGGTTCTCTTAATTGTTCGTCTCTATTCAAAGCAATTTCCTTGGCATACACATTTTCATTAAATGTAATGAAGGAAGGACAATTTAACATCCCACCTGTGACAGCTCACTGATTCAGATCATGATGACCTATTGTGAATACTTGGGCTTTGGTCAAGATTTTGATTAGTGGAAAGAAGTAACCTCTGCATAATTAAGATTGTAGCCGGAATTTATTTATTCTGAACTGGTTTAATTTAAATGTAGAAGTCCCGTAATTAGATAAAAGATGAAAGCACCTCCATAGCACTCACTGGCAGAATATCTGAGAATTTTGTCTCACTCACTTCATATTCTGAAAAGTTTGTCATGTGTAGTCTGCAGAAAGGGGTTAATTTATTTGTGGGTACACTACAAGAAAAGCAGAGAAGCAGCTTGTAAAATATGGAGTTTAAAAAATTCTCTGTAAATCGTACCTGGAACAATTTGAACTTATTCTTGCTCTACTGTCATGCAATAGCTCGTGAATAGTTTGGCCTAGAAACTTCAAATATGATTTATTCAAAAGGTCCTCATCCCTCCCACTATGCACAAAAAGAGGAGCAGAAGGCTGGTGAACTTGGAAGCTATCCCCTGGAAAAGTGGAAACAGCAGAGCAGCCTGATGGGATCTGAAATAGCTTATTGAGTTTGTCACTGACACTATAGACTTCTGAAGTCACAAAACAGGAGAATGGACAGCAGCAGTCTGTATTGCTGTTGGACAGGGAGCTTCAGTCTCCTGGTAGCCAGCTGTTCTTTCAGTCACACACCAGCACCAAGTCTTAATACATAGGAACTATTAATATCACCGTTCCACACAAACAGCACCCTTGCATTGAGCTTCTAATCCTGTGACTCCTCTGTTAGCTCCATAAACCACCTGAGAAACACAATCATTCTCTCATTGATTCTTGTTGATTTCCCAGTCTCCTATCGTCATGGGAGCACTCAAGAAACATTTAGGAGTGAAGGAGTTTTTCTTGATGATGTATCTTCTACCATCACCATGTTGCTGTTGATTCCATCCAGGGTTAAAAAACTTACTGCAACAAAGCAAACAGCATAGCAATGATAATAAGTGATTCCAGCTTTAGCAAGAAGCGGTACACAACGAAATCCGAAAAATAACTGTCAGATAATTACAGAGCTTTATGCTGCAGGCTGCACATGTGAATGTCATATGATGTTTATTAAAAATAAGTACATTACAACATGAAACCTTATTTGCTTACATTTGTGAATGTACGTTGAGAATTTGAAGAGCAAATATTATACAAAAAAGCTTTTTAAAAATACCTGGGGTTGAGGACAGCATTAAAGCAAAATTTACTCCTTTCCCACTCAAAAAAAAACCAGCAAAGGAAGAATGTGGAAACATGAAGCTAGGGCTCCCCAGACAATAGTGGTTTTGTCTCCATAGTTCTTCTATCCTCTACACTCTCCTCCAAAAGTAAATACAAGCTTGTTACATGTATCCCAGCTCATTAACATTTCAAATTGTCCTTCTGTCCATTTAAATATGAATAGATCATTGTGTATGAGGGGGATGACTCATTTCAATGGCTGAAACTGATAGTCAGAAATTGAATCTCAAAATGTTTTTTCAGCAGAAAAATGGGAGCTCCAATTATGAGAAAGCCTGCTTCTGCTTTTAAATAGCTTTAAACCTGACTTCTCTCATATTTTGCTTGAGTAATCTTGTGTGGTATTTCATGCTGTAGTTGGTTTCCTTTTGTCATCATCTTATTCATAAAATAAGTTTGCAGAAGTAAAGCTCCCACACTTCTACAACTACAGACATTACATAAGTGGATGCTAACAGGTGTTGTCCAAATAGTGAACTTACTACACAGAAGATGGGGAGATCGGGGACCTAAACTCTCAGGTGGCTTGGCAAAAACAGTCATTAGTGAATCATATTTTTTGATTTGTGTCAAACTACTTTGGCCTTTGACTTTTTTCCGCCTGAAGAAGAGTTTTTTGCCCTTTGCATTTTTACAAGAAACTCTTGACTAGTCCAGAGTATAAACAAGCCTCATGAAATTCAGTTAAATGATGAAAATATGGAAGGCAGGAAGAAGTTTTCCAAAGAGTTTCATTTTATGTGAATTTTGAATAGAAGACAAAACAGCATCAACTTTCTCATTTTTACTCTTCCATCCAGCAATGTGGAGATGTTGAAAACTGCCAGTAGCTGAACCAAACTGTAGTTATTTTTTTCTGTTCTTCAGTGAAAGAAAGGGAGGTTATTGTTCTTTTCTATCCCACATTCTGCAAATCTGCTGATGTACAGGTATGTTTTGAAAGCCTCAAATTACACACCAATTGTTACGTGAAAAGAGAGCCAATACTCTGTGCAGAAATTGGCAGTAAGTGCTATTCGAAGCAGTTAATCACTACTTTTACATTGACATGATGTGTTTTTATGCTGTTTGTTGGCAACTGATATAAAACAGCATCCATGGTAGTGAATTAGTGAGAAATGACCTGGTAGTGAATTAGTGTAAATTCTCTTTATGAGGCAATTGATTATTTCTGTTACACATTAAGCTTAAAAAAAAAAGTTTGTAATCCTAGCTAAAATCTCACTATGTATGTTTCAAGGAAAGCTTGAATTCTCAGCTGTGTGTTTTTATTTCTGGAGACTGACATGTCAGAGTCTTGAGTCTTAGGGAGTAACTTGCAATTTTCCTGTAACAGATTTCTTCTGGGTTTGCATTGAAATAGCTGCTTACTATGTCTTCTAAATCTACCTTCCATTTCTTCAAAACTTGGAAGCAAGAATTAAATGCTTTCTTTTCACTTTGCAGAGCTGTCAGGGAGGGGGGGATTAACATACATTTATTTCTACAAACTAGTGATAGTGAATATTGCATGTAAGTATTTGCGCAGTGTCTCTCAATCTGTAGTCTGTGGTGTCTGGCCTATTTTTAGATGAATAAGCAAGTCTCACATTTTCTATACAGAGGCAATGACTATATTAATTTAGGGATCACAAATCCATAGCTTGAAAACCGTAGTGTCTGAGGAAGCAGATGAGTAGAAGGTACCATCTGTAGGTCTAAATATCTTCGTATGAACTGCCCCAGGATACAACCAAAAACCAAGATGAAAGCTCATGCATCCTCCCTTCTGCTACCCGCTAGTTTTCCTCTTTCTCTTGTTTCCTTCAAGGAGGCCAATACAACCAAACAACTTCTTTTATCTCTTCCAAAGGACCATGGCCTCATCCTTTCTAATCCCCCTCATAAAAGTCATCTTCTCCTATGGAATATGATAGAATAAAGAACTCATATTTTCTCCTTTCTCTTGATTTTGTACTACCCACCTCCAGGCAGAAACAAGAACCCTCTATGTCTGGAAACAGCCAGCACATCATTAAAGCCATCACAACAAATAAACATGAAAGAGCAATACTCGTCAGAGCTGGTGAAAAGAGAGTCCCTTCATCCTGCTAGTGACTAGCTCAGTCCTTGCCAGTGGCTTGGTTTGGTTTTGTTCCTCCTGTTGACTTGAAGCCTTAGCACTGACCTTGGATTTTGAGAGGCATCTCCTGTCAGTACCCAAATTAGCTTTTTGCTTGCTTTGTAGTTCCCACAGGCAAGAGAGCACCTCTCACAAAAGAACTGAATCCAAGCCTCAACTCCACACCTTGTTATGCTGGGATAGCCCTGTCCAACCTCCTCTTTTGCTTCCACCTTCCCATGGAGCAGCAGAGGCAGGTGCTCCCATTTCTCTTCACTGACAGAGGCTTTAAGGCCCCTGGTGTCTCCAGAGCAAGAGTTGGAGACCCTGCAACATGTTTTGATGGGAACACAATGTCACCTGGACACCCGGTTCCCCTTGAGGGCCACAATTGGTCTCTGTAATGAGTGTTTGAATATACCGTATGACTAGTGTGTACCTCTAATTTCTGAGGCTTCATGTGTGCTGGTGTTTCTAATCTCAAGTAACTGAGTTGGTTTTGTTGATGCATGAAGACAGGTAGTGACATGCTACTCTTTCCTTACATAAACACACACACACAAGCAAAGGCAGAGGGAATAGAAACAGATACACAAATGCACAAAAATGGTAAGCATAAATATTGCAGATGCAGATACGGCAAAAATATATGGCAGGCAGATCTCTAGAGAAACAGATGGATAGCCCACAGCAATAAGCAGTAGTTGTCTATGAAAGATGGGCAAATGCAGTGGTAAATGACTTGCGACTTTTCAAAATTTAATTTGCCATGAAAGCCCATCATGAATGATGCAAGGACAATATCTGGTGGAAAACTATCCAGCATTACTTCTTTTCTTCTTAACCTGTGGGACGGAAAGTTATCTGACGGGTTACAATAAGCAAACATGAATGCAGATATGCAGAGATATCTCAGCACTTGACAGCTTTCAAAGTTTATTGTCAAACCAAATTAGCAGAAGTCTGCCACGTATGAGCAGGCAGAGCAGCAGGCAAGATGCTAAAATGTCGGCAATGAAATCATTGCCTTCCATGGTTTCCTTACAATCCTCTCATTCCTCTTGACCTCCACTTGATAGTTAATAAGATATTAAGGTGTCAGCAGCCAAAAGCAACTGCTGGGGGAGGTTATGACAGCCTTATTTACTCCTCAGTCTCTTTCCTACTTAATTTGCTGGTACCTGTCAGTTGTGATATGCCCGAGGAAAGGGCAAGGGCCATTTTTTTTCCTCCGTAGATCTTAAAGAACACTTTTAAGCACTATCTCCAGTCTCTGATAAGCAGACTGTAGTTGATGTTGTAACACAATACATGGAATGGAGATAAATACCCACAGAAGTCTGGCTATCATATGCCTGTAGAGGGACTATGAGGAAAAGCAATGTAAAGAATTGTGCAGTTATGTATATGTGCTGGTCCTCAGAGACCTCCTTGTCCTCCGTTTGGAACCCTTGTTCTCCATTACCTTATTATATATTGGTTTGGGCAGATGGACACCTATAATGTGCAAGTTTCCCACAACATGGAAACTGTTTTGTCAACAAGGCAACTGAACCTGCCCTAGAGCTGATGTTTCTAGTTTCAGGTATGAGCTCCTCCCCTGTGGTCCTTTGTCTGGTGCCTCAGTGCTTTGCTACATTGTCCCATATGAAAGTTTTTAACTTAAAGATACATTTCCGTGTGCACAATGCTCAGCCTTTGCTGCTGTTATGCAAAAAACTGTGAGCCTAAGTCACACTTCCCAATGGAGAATCCCAAAGCTCTTCAGACAAAATTATCCCTCTCTTTCCTTATTCCACCACATGTTATCAGGCTACCTTTCAGAGATCCCCCTCCTCTTAGCATTCAGTCTTGCATGATGTCCTCAGGGAAGTAAGGAATTAAATGGAATGTATTTTTAAAAGAAAAGCAAGACAGCCCTCCTGCTGGAGCTGAATAAAGTTGAAACAGCTCTGTCAGCTGCATGTCTTCTCTTTGCAGGGAGCTGTCAGTAAGCTCTTTAAAGTTGGGGAACTTATGGAGGCAAAACAATTGTGTGTGTCACTTGTAATCTACATGTGCAAATTGCACCATGTTGAAAGCAAGAAAATTCATTATTATTTATATAAATAGATCTTGTAGATTTCATTAAGATTAGGTCAGGCTGTGGAGTTATCACATAGGCTTGTTTGCACTCTTGTTAATCTTCATTTGCAAATGCTGATTAGTGCTATAAAACTCTCTTTCTGTTTACTGCAAAATCCTGCTTCTCTTCTTCTTGTCAGGAAGGCTCGGGAGGAGGGAGAGGGGAGGGAGGGAGGAAGAGAGAGAAGTGGGCTTCAAAGGCAGTAGCCAGAACCAGAGGGAACATGAGATTTACTTGAATCATGTAAGGAAGGGAGGGCAGGAGAGAGAAGCTCGCTTGCTGTCTTAACATCCTGGGTGGAGCACGCTGAAGCAGCACCCCCTGATAACGAAGCAGTGGTGCAAGAACAGTGCAGATCAGTGGGGTCAAAACCCTAGGAACACAGAACCTCCTGAAAACTAGGCAAGTGGCACTTCCCCCTTGCTTTCCAGTTCATACAGTTCTTATATCCCTCTGAACAGTAGTATACAAACCCTTCCTTGTGGCCCATCAGATGACAACGGATGTCTGTTATCTGCAGCTTGCTCTTCTCCCCTTCTCTCCAGAAGGAAAGGGTGCATAACAAGTACAATGTGTTATTTTGGAATATTTCCGTTGGACTGCTAAATATTGTGCTTTACATGGACTGACATCTACAGTGCTGTTATCAGCTAGCTCTCAGATTTTTAAAAAAATATTATTCTATAACAGGTACTTGTTCATAGTGCTAACATTTCTCATGAAACTGGGGTTCCAGGATGAGCAGCCAGAGAGATGGAAGGCTGCATGAAGAGGAAGAAGCAACAGAACTGCAGTGCCAACAAAGTTTGAGGAACATTGGGTGAGGTGTACCTGTACGGACATTGGAAAACAGTGAGTGATGCTGTGGAAGACCAGGGCTGGAACATGACCCTTGCCTGGACAAGCTTACCTATATTTTTTTCATTATGTTTTGTTCCAGTCTCTGCTTCCTGCCATGCTATGTCAGAATCCCATATGAATCACAAAAGGAGAAATTGTGTCTCCTTTTTTTTTCTAAACCTTTCCTTTCTTGTAGGTACTCCTTCATGTCCTCATTTAAATGCTGACTGCTCTTCAAACTCCTTCCCAACAGTATCTGATAACTAACTAGGTCAGTTTCCCAGCATCTAATTGTGTTCCCAAATACTGAACAAACACATCAGGGTATTTAAAGTACATGAGGGGTGTGGATTTGCATAGTCAGCATTCAGCTTCCCCCAAACTTCATTCTAGAATAACAGCCCTAGATTGCTTTTCAATGACGGAGCCCATTACTGCATGGAGGAAAAGTAAAACTGCTTTCCAAAGATCCCAAAGGTGGAGACTGTGGGAAGCATGTGCAACATTTCTCAAAGAAAGTATTCACGGTAATTTTTTTCTTCTTTTATGAGTAATATGCGAGAAGAAATTGTAAGTAACAATACAAAATTAAATTTGGTGAATGTGCTGAGGGGTAATCCTTGGAGAAACCTTATCTATCTTGAATATTCAAACACATCAACTTGTTGGGCATGATGGCAATTACTGCACTACATATATTCAATTTGCTTTTGTATATACAATATTATCTTCCATAAGGAACAGTAAACTGCAGAACATATTTCAGTAAACACTATTCTGAGTAAACAGAAATGGCTTGAGTGTGCACTTCCATGCATAATAATATAGCAATGAAATATTGCTCTGACAGAGCTGCTAGGTGTAGGGGAGATCTCATCCTCTGAGAAGTTGACCAGTGTTAGCAGATTCTTCTTCAAAGGCTGGGAGAGACAGCCTTTAAGAGTTCTGGTGTCTCCTAACCTGGTGTGGGAATGCAGGTGTTCCTTTTATTCAGGTGACTTAAAGAAAAAATTAAGGTAGTTCCATTATTCTTGCAGAGACTGTGCTACAAATTCAGAGATAGCCCAATCCGTGTGTGTATGCCCATATGGATGTGTGTATATGTGCATATGCCTGTGGGTGTCTATAGATATATGCATATTTGCAGGGTTATGGGTTCTCAACCTGCGACGTTGCCATCTGAAAGCTTAAAGCAGAGGTGCCTCCTAACTGGCAACGGAGATCTGTAGAACCACTTGGTTCTAGATTTTTTCTTCATGTAACCACTTCTGTATTCTTCATGTGACTAAAACTGTATGTCCCCTTCTAGTTCAGATGCATTTCCAACCATGTCGTAGGTTGTCCTGGTTTGGCTGGGATAGAATCTTAAGCCAGCCATGCTAGGCAAGCTGTTAGCAGTTCTGAGTCATCCAGGGCAGCTGACCTGGGTTAGCTACAGGCGTAGCCCGTACCATAGTGTCATGGTCATTATTAAAGGGGAAGGTTTGCTGAAGAAGGGGAGTTCCTGTGGGGTTCTTGCCGGTGTTTGTCCTCTCCCTACTCCTGAGGACTGCTCTCCTGTTGATTGTGAGCACGGCATATTCATTTGGCTGAGTATAACTTTGTATACCTTTGTTGTATCAGTGCTGTTTCATTAAAGCTGTTTTTACTTTGACCTGTAGGTTGGCTCTCCCAGTCCTGATTCCCCTTCCTGGCTGGTGAGGGGTCATCGGGTGATAGAGCAACTGTTATAGTTTAGCCCCAGACAAGGGATAAATGTAGACACAGATTGTGCAAGCCACTCTTTTTATGTGACTTATACAGTAGTGCACAGTTAGCCATCAGCCAAATATATCCAGTAAGTTGGATATGATCTGCTTTGGCATCTGTATCGGATTTGGAGAACCCACATTAAAGAACCAGTGTTCAGCCTGGAGCAGAACAGGAATATTTTGACTAAATACTTGTCAGAAGATGCTGATTCATTGAAATGATGCTTTTTTGCAAAAAAGGGCTAGCTCCTCTGGCATTTTCCTTTGGCATTATGTGTTGGCTTCTTCTCAATTAAAATGTCTTATTTGAGAGGTCAAGATGACCTTTCTGGTTTAGAATAGAAAGTAAATTCTAGCTTAAAAATGAGAAAAATCAACAAATCTATCTAAAAATGCAATATTTTGAAATGTTCAGGAGATACTAGTTCATTCACCCAAGTGAACATGTGGAAAAACGAATTATCAGCATCCTTCCCACTTGAGGTGGAATTCTTTTTAGCTGCTCTTACCAGTTTTCATGATGTTAAAATTCTTCCCTTACTCAACTGCCTGTGTCTCTAGTCACAGTACTCTTCTGCCTGTGTTTCCTGTCTCTCCGCAGAATTTCTGCACGGTATATGGGGATATTTTCACCCATAATTCAATGACATAAGCATTATGTCACCTCTTAAAAAGTACTCCATGTTTTCAGGGAAGAAAACAGCCACAGAATGTGCACATGCACTTTTGGATATGTATGTTTTTCTCTTGGCTTTCTCCCCTCTGTGTACTTCATGCATGTTATGTTGAAGGTTCCAAATTCTCTACCGATACAAATGAATTAAAATTCGTTGTATCCAAGACATCTGCAATTCTTTATACCAGTATAAAATTTGTTCTGTTTTATCTTCTTTTTTTTTAATGATGCCTCTTTCTACTGCTGCCCTCCAAGCTTCCTGGACATAAATCCTTTGCCCTACCCTTTTGATGCTGATTCACTGTGGAGGCCAGCAAGCCATGGATTCAGTGGTGGAAGAGCCATCACTTTTCCTTTTTAATTGCAATGCAGTGAACTGAGAACACCTGCAAATTTATGGGTTGTGATGGGGTGAGAGGCTCAATCCACCTGAGGCAGGGGGCTGTGGGGTATGAAATTTCCAACAGAAAGGACAGTAGCCATCCTCTGAAGACACAATAACTTCTTGACACCCTTGAACTCAATCACTTTTTATTATCTGACTCTACCTTCGAGCAATAAGGATAAAAGGCTCTTTTAAATTGACTTAAATTCCATGTAAAAGGTTGCACTAGTTCAGTTAATCAGGTTTAAAATGAATTTATTTAAATCAATGCCACTTTTGTGTGCAGACAAGATCTGAGTATTATGCTTTGTGGATGCAGTGAGTCCTACAGAGGGAGCTGAAATGGACAATTTTTTCTCACAGTCACACCACACTGGGACTAAGAAAGGAGTTTTAAAAGATTAAAATTTGGCTTTCCTGGACACTTTTCTATTCAAGGTATTCCAAAGAGCTTTTCAGTAATAAGCAGAATGCTGGTGCTACAGAGACAAACACAGAGACTGTTAATTCAGCAGCGATAACTCCAAAAGAGCTGTGCAGGTTAAAGTCTCTATTACTAAAAGGAAGACTGCTGGGGACCTGTCATAGAAATTGCTTTCTGGGACACCCCTGTGGATGGCCTTCATCCTGATGAGCCTGAATTTCTATCTGACACCAGGTGCCATTGCAATATTCATGTCGCTCTTTAGGAAGCTGTACAGCAAGCTTATATGCATGGTATGGGTCCTGGGAAGTTAGGGGAGGATGCTGTGAAGGTGGACCAGAATAGAACCCTGCGGGGGCCGGGGAGGGGGGGGGTGGGGCGCGCTGTGCAGATGTGGAGACAGAAGCCAAGACACCAACAAGCATTGCTGGCATGCAGTGAATACATTATGGTTTCTGCCAAATTCAAGAAGTTAAGGACTTCCAAACCGTTTTTCTTGGTCTGCATTGGTGTTTGGCATCTAGACAGAGACTGAAGGCTGCTGCTGGGTACGTAAACAGTCAGAACCAGCCTTCAGTTGTGACACACACACACAAGCACCATTGCATCACCTGGAGGCACCCCAATTAAATGGAATTACCATCCCCACCAAGCCACAGTTATCACTATTAAATGTCATTAGGCTTAAATTAGGTTTGCTCCAAGAGATATCCCGATTAAATGAATTTTCTGATTAAGTCCAAGTGGCATATACTTTAATATACCCTGTTACCATACGCATGTTGTTTTCCTCATTTTATTGTTTCTTTGACTCGAAGCTTCTGGCTGTCATAGCGTTGTCTTCAGTTAGACCCTTAACTGCAAAAGCTCTGCATACACAGGCCTTTTTATCTTTGCAATGTCATTTTCCTATTTTGTTAAAGGGAAGAGACCTCATTTCAAAAATCAGAGCCTTGATCATGTAGGAAAAGTGGTATAGGCAAAGCTAAAGCTAGCACAGTTGATTAGGGAATCAACTGAAATCTTCAGCAGACTGCAAGATGTTGAAGATGTGAGTGCAGATTGTGTACAAACAATCAAATGAGTATGAGGTATTTTTAATTTTCCTGTTAGAGTTCCTGCTTATTCCTTCATGGTTGGACTGGAATGACCCCAACCTAACTTTTCTCTCTATGAATGTTCAGGGATGATACAGTGCGAGTTCTTTGCTCTGCTGATCCTTTCCTTTTCCTTCCTTTACATCTGGTTGTGAATTATCAAACTAGGAACTAGAAAGCTTCTGGTGTTTGGACATTGAAAACTGAATGGAATTCCAGTGTTTCAATTGATGTTTGAAAACGTTGAATAAAAACGTCAGAAATGAAAAACTTGTAAAAAATTGTTTGTGGCAGGAAGGTGGGAAAGAGGAGCAGAGGAGAAAGGAGAGGTGAAACCCCATTTCTCTGCCTGTGCAAGAGGAGACAGGTCAGGAATATGACCCAAAGCAACATAGGAGCTTCATGGAAAGCAGCCAGATTCAGATAGGGCTTGTTACAGTCCAAGGTAGCTCATCACAATCTTTTCTTTTCATACAAGACACAATGTCCACTATTAGCTACAGAGCACCTCATTGATGAATCCATGATGACTCTGGAGTCCTGGTGCCTGATCAGCTCTAGCTCAATGTAACACTCTTCTGCCCTCTACATGTGTGACTTCCTAGTGACAGGACACAGCCTAGAAGTGCACAAACATCTGGGGAGGAAGAAAATACTTCTTAAGTCCTGATGTTCAGACATAACTGTCAGTCCCATCACTCTGAATGTGCCACCTGATACCAACTAAGAAAGTGTGCAAGTAGATACACGGAAAAAAGAATGTTAACAATTAGGGTGGTTAAGCATCAGAACAGGTTTCCTAGAGAGGTTGTGTAATCTCCATCCTGGGAAATTTGCAAAACGACCAGACAAGAAGCTGCACAATCTGATCCCACTGGAAGTTAGCTTCACATTGAGCAGTATGTCGAACTAGAGACCTTCAGATGCTTTTTTCCAAGCTCAGTTATTCTGTATGTTATGCAACTTTTCTTCCTGAGTAACTGGTATTCTCTCTCTCCATCTTCTGTCAAAATTAATGGGAATGAGATACCTAAACCTACTGGAGATCCCAGCCTGTGCTCTCCAGGCCTCTGACCTGCAATCTCAGACAATCTGCTGCTCTGAGCAGTTATTTGACAGAGCTACTCACCCGGCTCAGCTTGGAGCTGCTTCTACACTGGATAAGGTCCAGTCCAGTCCTGAGGTACAGATGTATCTGTCCTCTCTAAGCAGTCCTGAGAGCTTCCCATGGAAGTGCCAGACAAAGCCTAAATAAGTCAGTAGCCTTTAATCCATGCAGTTCAATGAAGGCACTGAACAGCTCTATTGCTATTCAAACCTGAGTGCCACCTGAAGAAATTAAGAAAATTAGAATGTCATAATGCATTGCAAAACCAAATAATAAAACTTGCCTTCACCATAGCTATCTTCCATCATAGATATTATTCACATAGCATTCTCCATTTTACAGATTGAGAGAGGCATAGAGCAGTTTAGCAGTTTGGCATAGCATTATCTAGAGCAAGGAATTGAATCTTATTTGCCTCACCCCATACCTGGTAACTGGTGAAAGTGAAAAAATACTAGAACTGGTCTGGGTAAAGAAATTTATTTTCTTAATTCAAACTGCCATAGCAGCTGTTTAGGCTGGCTTAAAGAGAAAGCAGAGCAAACATCTTTGTCATCGATGCTGGAAATATGCTCTGTGTCACATCGCTGCATGGAGGACACTTGCCTGGACTGTGAGTCTGGCCCTCACCACAGCTGTCAGTCACAGACAGACTGGAAAATACAGATCCTTCTTTGGACTCATGCTGCCCAAATTAGTGTGTTCAAAATAAGCTTCTTATTTATTTTAGACTTTGCACCTAAAAACACAAGCTGAATGCTGCTCTGAATGCCCTTGTACAACATAAAAGCCTTTCTCATCCTTGTGATTTTCCACAGCTGCCTCAGGTGTCTGTAGTGCTGCAAACAGCAATTAGAGGACAAGGAACTTGTCTGTCAAGCACAGATCCAAAAGACACTGTGTTTATCCCTCCCCTCATTTGCCTTCTACCTGTCACAAAGCACTCTGTGATCAAGGTACACACTTTGCCTCAGGACTCCTTTTTCTCTTATGAACATAAATATTGTTCATACAAAAAATAATTGAGTCCTCAAGCCTCTCATTTGAGTGGACAAATATAGATTGAAGGCTGCATGCTGATGCCCTATTATGTTCACCCAGGTCCTGCAACTAGTGTTTTGTTTGCCTGCCTTTAGGCTCCTCTCCTTTCAGCGCCTTCCTTATATCCTCTGAATCACTTCTCAGAGGCAATAAGCTTTTCTCCACTAAGTGGGTGTAGGTATTTCTCCCAAAGATGTACTTTATTCAGAAACAATGAAAAAACTACAAGAGCAATGCCCTTGGCTGGGAAGGCTCAGGCCCATTTTGCTCTTGAAGTACTGCTAAATTGCAATACGTGTCAGAGCTAGATTACAATGCATTCTCTGTCCAGGGCATCTTACAAAATACTGTATATACCTCCTGTACTCATAACACAAACAATGGGACATCCAGATCTGATTTCCATTAGATTAACTCTGAACAAAATTGTTCTTGGCAGGACAGCTTTCCAAGCAAGCAAAAAGTTTGAGGTACCCACACTGTCTTTAAAAAAGACAGAGTAAAGCATACTGTGATTTCTTCTTGATTGATACTACTGTAGTAATGCAGTAGCATTGTCTTTATATAGAGTATATATTTGTTTTATGCCCTGGAATACATGACTACACAATCCCTGTTGTATTGCACAAAGTTCATGACATGTTTTTGATGATCAATATAAGCACATATTGTTTTCGTAAGAAACAACAGCTGAAAGCCTTCTTATGCTCACAGCTACTAACATCATCTGCAATCGACACAAAAAGCACCACAGGTTTTTTTATTGTATTTTCCACAGCTCAGCTTCATTCTCTGCCTATTTATATCCACCATGAAAATAAAATACAGCCAAGTCTTCTTTACCTTTACTCCTACATATCAAGAAGACAGAACCAGGCTCTTCACAGTGGTGCATGCACAGAAGGAGGAGACACAGTGGACATAAACTGAAACAAGAGAGTTTCAGATCAGATAAAAGGAAAAACTCATATTGAGGACAGTCAAGCAGTGGAACAGGCTATCCAGAGGGACTGCACATCCAATTCCCCATCCTTGGAGGTTTTGAAGGCCTGAATGGGTACAGCCATGAGAGTTCTGCTTTGACCTTAGAGCTGACAATGCTTTGAGCAGAAGGTTAGACTGGAAGCCTCCTGAGGTGTTTTCCAATCTGAATTATCCTATGGTCCTATGAAAAGACAACTTTTTGTATGCTAGAACAAACAGACAACAGTGAAAGAGACAACCTCCTCACCAAGTGGTTGTACAGATTGTAAACAGCAACAGTACAGGGGGAATGGCTGGTTATGATGCCAATGAAGTTCTTTTCCTTGGAATGCTAGTCTAAGGAAATAGACACAATGTCTCCATGTTTTCTTGAAAGCCTATATCCAGCCAAGACTGAATGGTTCCGAACAAACATCTTGTGTGTACATTGTATGTATTAGCATATTCTCCTGTTAGGCAGGCAGAATTGTCACTGTCTGACCAGGACTTCTATGTTCAGACATGGATGATATACAAAGATCATCACATCCTGGATTTGGAAGGGCTAGTGTTCTTTTAGGAGCAGCCTGCTAGATAAACAGATATGGAGAATCATCTTATTTAATCTACTACCATCACAGAGGTCACAGATAGGATTTTACCTTGTCTTTCTTGTAGTAAAGCAGATGTTATTAAGCCAAATAACTTCCCTTCCTACCTCTACTGAGACGGTAGACTAAAGGAGCTTACTAGCATACTGTCCCTCAAACATTGGCATGCCATCCCCAGGCTTATCTCTAGTGAGCCTGGTTTTATCCCTTTCCTCCTTCAAATCTAGTTTAAAACTCTTTCAGTGAGCCCTGATAGCTCCTGTGCAAAGATCGTTTTCCCGCTTTGAGATAGGTGCTCTCTGTCTATTGCCAGCAGGCCTAGTGTCATGTAAAAACTGACTCATGATCAAAACACCCAAAATTCTGCCAGTGACACCAGACTCAGAGCTATAACATTTTTTGATGTGATAACATATTGCCATAATACAAACCACAAAGGGCTGTAGGCACCTCGCAGAGGTGTTGAAGAGTACATTCCCAGCTGCTCTCCACTGACTGCATAGGGTTTAGTAGATTCGGATGATAAGCAAGCCAAATATTTCAGCCCTCTAGTAAATGTCTAGCTATATTCAGATTGCCTGGCATCTAAGTTCACACCTTGCTGTTGAATGGAGAAATGCTGCTGGGTTTTGGTTTTGTGGGGTTTTTCCCCCTATCTCCTTCTCCAGATTGTGTTCTGGAGATACTCTTCTCCTCAAAGAGCTACTGCCTGAGCACTGGAGAAGGCTGTGATGAATGCTTAGCTACCCAAGCTATCCTCTGTTCTGCTGTCATCACTCAAGTACAAACAGTGGAAAACCAAATTAGCTATCCCATTCTGGGCAAAGCTGCTCCAAAACTAGACCAGAGGAATAGGGCTACTCAATATGGTTAGTTAACAGAAGCCATGTTTTTGTCATCATCAGATCACTTATGTATCTAGTATATAAAGGAAACTTAAGAGTATTTTTGGCATAGGATACTAAATGGAAGGTCTGGTACAGGATTTTTGGAAAGGGTACTAAGGGATACCTTTAGTATAGGCTATCTTGGCATCATCCCTCTGAAGTAATGAAAACTGTCTGTTTCAGAGACAGAATATGAATTGCGTGACTGTACCATGGATGAGAAATATACAGTGTTTATATGGAAACAACAAGTTAGCTACTTCCATCTGAAACAGGAGTGGAACATAACTCCTCCAGGATATTTTCATACACTCAGTGAACATTGATTTGACAGTAGATAGTAAAAAGTTTGCCTGAAGTATCTCCAATCACAGGACTTCCCTGCCTTAGTTGGATCACTCCTGGCTCTAGGAATATGATTTGCATTAAACTGCTCAAAGTATTTATGTAGTTTGCCCTTGTGAGTTTAGTTCCCACTGCCTCAACCTCCCCCAGAAATGTCAAGATTATAGCCTTGACATTATATGTGTCTTGAACATAAAAATGTGCTGTGCACTACAGTGTTGAATTAAGTTCTGTGGGGGAAAGCATGTGTCTGTATATGCAAAGCATGCTTTTTTTCTGAACGAGAGTAGAGAAGTGAATAACGTGTGATAATGTGTATGAATGTAGCAGTACATGTGATTGCATGTGGATGCATGAGGCAGTCGTATATGTCCATTTAACTCCAATTTGCTTTTTATCTTCCTTAAATAGCATTTTTGTTACTGTTTAATGAATGAAAGTAGCAGCTAGCATTTTTGGGAGGAAGTTTTTAAATGCTGCATGTCTACTTCAATCTCATATACTCTGTTTATCTTGTCATCTCTTCTGTGGTCATTATTCATGGTTGAATGACTCTCTGCTTCTGGAAAACCAGAGACTGTCAGTGCTTATCCACCATTCCTTTTGGCAATTTCTCTTTCCTACCAAACCACAGGTATTTTGTTGCCTTATGAAAGATTGGAAAAATATTGTGTGTGCCATTACTGAACTGAACAACAGCCTTGGCAAACCGTTGCCTCCCCTCCCCTTCCCAAATATCCCTGCAGGCAAAGGGAGCATCTTTTTGGATACTCATGTTGATAGGATAGCACCAAAGGAGATACGTGTCAAGATTATCAGTGCTAAACAAGAAAAGCAAATGCATATAATTTAATTTCTTTGTAGAGCCATCAGTGCATTTTTTTCTTATGGGGACTCCAGATCAATGCAAAGGAAGTGTTCAGAAATGGGAAAAAAAGAGTAATCCAAAACTTTCTCGAAAAAAAATTAAAATAAAATCACAAGTTTAATTTCCAGGAAAGCTCAGGTCAGATGCAGGTTCCCTCATGCAATGATATGCCTGCTTTTGTTCCCCAGTTTGCTGGTGGAGATCTCCAGGAAGCTGAGGGCACAACTGAGTTGGCTATGGGCATTTACCAAAGCATTTCAAATAGAAGGGGCTGTATAATCTGAAGGCTGGGGCAGAGCCTCTGCCTAGCCTGTATGCATTGTAGGCTGTATGCATTGCCTGTATGCATTGTTGTCCAAGCCCCAGCTAGCTAGAGTCTCTGCCTCTGTTCCTTCTCCTCCTCCTCCTCCTTCTCCTCCTCCTTCTCCTTCTCCTCCCTGTGTTGCTGTCCCTCCTGCCCTTCCCCCAGGAGGCTGTGCCCTCTCTTCCTACAGGGAGCAATTTAGTATCCTACTGTTGTACTAAAACCTCTGAACCCAAGCTGCTTCTGGGCTCAGCATAAGCACATCAGTAAGAGCCTTCCTGATAAATGTTTAACATTACAGAGCTTTTTCCTCCATGGAAATAAACTATGGCTTAAATGTTCAATTCCTTTCTGCTCTGTGCACACTTATGTTTTCTCTAAATGAGGCCACATACCCTAACTCTGTTCCCCCTCCTCCCCTGGAAGTTCCTACCCTCTCATTATTTTTAGGCATCAAACCTGATTCAGTAAATCTCTTCTTTCAGAACTGTCATGTTTTAGCCTCAGAACACAAACACAGTATTTGTTCCTAGCGTGCTTCCTTTTTAATGCTTTAAAAGCTGTTACAAATGTCTTGTTTCCTTCCAGCCACAGCTGTATTAGATTATCTGTTCTGGTTTTGGTTTTCTTTTTTGTTTTGTTTTGGTTTGGTTTTTTTTCTAAAGGAAAAAAGTGAAACACCTGATGCAAACTCAGCCCTTTGGAACAGCAACTGATTCATAACTTTGTACTCCCCAGACCAAAGGTTAACACCTCTTGTCAGTTATTAAAGGTTGTGTTGGATGCCAGATAGGAGCAGCATTTGTCAAGTCAAGATTTCTAGGAGCAAAATTGAGACACGCAATTTCCAGAGTGTATCTGAAATAGGTAGCCTGTGGCAGAGAAAGCACGTTTGTTAAAATTGCAAAAGGATGAAGAGGGAAGGCAAAGGACTAAATGTTTTTTTCCCACAGTTGCCCCAGGATGTGATGGGAAGAGAGCTGCCCTGTGGTCCGTCTTTTTAGGTGGTAAAGAAAAACATCAGCAGAAAAAATTATCAGGAAGAGGAATATAAAAACAAAACCAAACATTCCCTACCAGTTAATCCAAGATTTTAAATTGTACTAAATTAACTTAGTAGAATATGTTTCAAACACTGCCAAAGGAACACAAAATGATCTTGAATTGTGTGCTAATGAAGAGTACTGTTTCTTTAAAACAAATACATTCCTGAACTCCAGGAAAATCAACAGATATATGACCTCAAATTTTGGGTTTGTCTTCTTAAAAACAACTCAGTGAGATCCAAGAAATTTTAGGCAGATGTGCCTTAGTGCAGTAGATAACAGGTTAATTATTAAAGTTGAAAATACAAATATAAAATATAAATATGCCTAGATGAGGGCAGGAGCAAGGAATGTCACTTCTGTCAATGTAAATCCATCCTGTTTAACTGAACAGAATACTGTCTAAGAATGAACAATATCATGGATAGTGGTGGATTGATAAAAAGATATAAACCATTCCCCCCAAAATTGTAAAACTGCTCACAGGAGGGTAATTCAATAAGTTTGATAACCACACCATGAAAACTCCTATCTTAGGTTTAAAGGCTAATTATGAGGAAAAAAAGCGGAACAAGCAGACAGTACTTTGTGTTATTGCTGAGACTGCTGTAGTGCCAGTCCACGTCAACGTATTTTCCAGACCCAAGGCTGGAAAGCTCCCACCTCCAAAGGCACCATGAATGAAAGAACAAAGTCCCGCTTCAGAGCAAGGAGAAGGAGCACAGCATTAAGACCACAAACCCAGATTGAATCTGTCTGCATCAGGGAAGAAACATGCACCACTGACGTCAAGAAAGAGTTCCTTACAAAAAGAAGTCTTTTCAGAAAAACATGGTCAGTAGCACCTGCACTCTTAAGATAAAGGTGAGGACACCAGCCTGTTCGTTACACACTTTCTCAACTGACAAGATGTGCCAGCTCTATCTGAGCTGTGGTGGTCAGGGGCTGGCTCTTTCCTTCTTTGTGCAGACTTGCTCTGAGAGATGGAAGAGTGGAGCCCAGTTTGTCTCCTACAGAGCAGAGAATCACAGAATTGTAGGTGTTGGAAGGGACCTCTGGAGATCTAGTCCAACCCACATGCTAAAGCAGATTCACACAGAGCAGGTTGCCCAGGACCACGTCCAAGCGGGTTTTGAATATCCTCAGGGAAGGAGACTCCACAACCTCCCTGGACAGCCTGTTCCAGTGCTCTGCCACCTTCAGAGTAAAGAAGTTGTTCCTCATGTTGAGGCGGAACTTCCTGTGCTCCAGTTTGTGCCCGGTGCCCCTTCTCCTGTTACTGGGCACCACAGAAAAGAGCCTGGCCCCATCCTCTTGACACTCACCCTTTAGATATTTATAGGTATGGATAAGGTCACCCCTCAGTCTTCTCTTCTCCAGGCTAAAGAGCCCCAGGTCTCTCAGCCTTTCCTCATAAGAGAGATGCTCCAGTCCCATAATCACCTCTGTGGCCCTTCGCTGGACTCTCTCCAGTAGTTCCTTGTCTCTCTTGAACTAAGGAACCCAGAACTGGCCACAATGCTCCAGATGTGGCCTTACCAGGGCAGAGTAGAGGGGGAGAATAAACTCCCTCGACCTGCTGGCCATACTCCTCTTAAAGCACTCCAGGACACCACTGGCCTTCTTGGCCACAAGGGCTCATCACTGGCTCATGGGTAACATGTCCATCAGAACTCCCAGGTACTTCTCCGCAGAGCTGCTCTCCAGCAGGTCTACCCCCAGCCTGTACTGGTGCTTGAGGGATATTCCTCCCCAGGTGCAGGACCCTACACTTGCCCTTATTGAACCTCATTAGGTTCCTCTCTGCCCAGCTCTCCAGCCTGTCCAAGTCTTGCTGAGTGGCAGCACAGCCTTCTGGTGTGTCAGCCACTCCTCCCAGTTTTGTGCCATCAGCAAACTTGCTGAGGGTGCACTCTGTCCCTTCATCCAGGTCGTTATAAGACTGGACCTAGTACTCACCCCTGGGGAACATCACTGGTTACAGGCCTCCAACTAGACTCAGCACTGCTGATCACAACCCTCTGAGCTCTGTCCTTCAGCCAGTTGTCAATCCACCTCACTGTCCATCCATCTATCCCACACTTCCCAAGCTTACCTATGGGAATGTGATGGGAGACAGTGTCAAAAACCTTGCTGAAGTTGAGACAGACCACATCTACTGCTTTCCCCTCATCCACCCAGCGAGTCATGCCATCATAGAAGGCTATCAGGTTGGTCAAGCATGATTTTTTACGGAATCCATGTTGACTACTCCTGGTAATCTTCTTTTCCTCCACATGCTTAGAGATAACAGCCAGAACAAGCTGTTTCATCATCTTTCTAGGGACAGAGTTGAGGCTGACTGGCCTGTAGTTTCCTGGGTCCTCCTTCTTGCCCTTTTTGAAGATTGGTGTGACAATGGCTTCCCTCCAGTCCTCAGGCACCTCTCCTATTCTCCAGGACCTTTCAAAGATGATGGAGAGCGGCCTAGCAACAGCATCTGCCAGCTCCCTCAACACTTGCAGGTGCATCCCATAGGGACCTATGGATTTGTGGGTGTCTAGTTTGTCTAAAATATCCCTAACCCAATCCTCCTTGATTGACCATGTGAAGGCTGGGCTTCACCAGCAGGGTGGATGGGAGACGATTTTCTGATTCCTGCATTTACTTGACTGCTTCATTATCACCAACAAATGCTTTCCTCTGAGAGAACATGGACTGCTTTTGCATTTTTTCCTGCTGTATCACCTGCTCATACATCTCGCAGATTTGTAAGCAAGCACGAGGAAAAGAAGGATGTTCCGAAACAAATTTCTTCCCTGCCAGAATCCCAACGTTGTTACCCTAATCCAGAGCACAGGCTGATCTGCTAGCATCATGGTCCAGTGTTTCTCACTGCTGGAGTGCTCTGGAGGTTGTTGCTGCTATGCTCAGCAGAGCCCAGAGCAAGTTACTGCTTGATGAAAAATGGAGAGGCCTTTCCATGCTATAAGGAGGCACAGAAAGAAAAGGACGTGTTCATTGTAGAGGGACAGGCAAAACTGGAGAGTGGAAATCTGTATTTGTCTATGGCCACAACATGGCAGAGTTATTTCTTAACTGACTTTCATGGCCCACTCTCTTTTGTTTCGGTTCCTGCCTTTGATACAAACCAGGCATACCCTCTGCCTCCTGTTAGTGTATTTTAAAATAACCACTGCATGCTTGATGCTAGCCCTAATGTGCATGCTGGGGCCTCTGTTTTCCTCAGTTTGCAGTGACTTTTATTTAGGTCCTCTGCTTGTTTATGATTTATGAAGCTTTCACTCTGTCTATCGCATTTAACAAGCACTGTGAAGAAAAGAGAAAGCTTTTAGCTCCAAGGCAAAAAGAGAAAAGCAATGGTTTCTCCTATTCCTTTAATGCAATTTAAAGGAGATTGGAAGATAAAGAAGCCAGAAAGTGAAAGATGGGATGGCAGAGGGAGAAAAAGAAAACCCTAGACACCTTTAATTTTCCCTAGAGGAGAATGTTAGGAAAGACAAAGATGGCTTTTCCCCTCCAGCCCCCAAACAGAAGCGGTTTTTAAACACAGAGATTGGATTTGCAGCTTCCTCAAATCAGCCTGGCAAGGTAAAGATACCTTGTACTATCCTCATCATCTTTTATTATCTCTACTAAACCAAGTGGAGTGTTATTTAATTAAAAGGGACATGTAAGGATAGGTCAGGCAGCTCAGGCAATGAAAGTAGATACCCAAGGCAGTTCCTCAGTTTGGTTGAGATGCTACAAATCTTGTGGGCCAGGAAAGAGGCTCTGCAATAAATCACCTGTTGTTCAGAAAGCCACTTTTCCTGGGGAGTGAAGGAAATAGATGTGATGTCTGGGATAACCTGGTCTGAGGCTGTAGCTCTGGGTCTGAGCAGAGGCTATTCAAAGGGCTTGAACATAGACTGTAGTTCTGTTTCATTGACCTAAAAGACGTTTTCTGAACCCCTCTGGGAACTGAAACCATGTGCATCCCCATTAGTTTTTTGGCAGATTTCATCCTCTGGATGTATTGAGCCGTTTTCTAGATGCAGTAATATAAAGTCAGTGAGCTAGGTCCCTGTGCTGGACACCATCAGATCTCAAAGAAAAGATGGGATGCCAGCCAATCCTTGGAGGCATGGGACTTCATTTGGTCTTTATCCTTAGAAGTTTCTATCCTGAATATCACATTTTTGCTGGAGACATCTCTAAAGAGTAGAAAATTGATACAAACATGGCTTTGAACCTTTACTGTGACCTGCAAAACCAGATGATTTCATCTCATTCTATTGACACAGAACTCAGGCTAAGCAGTCTATTCATGACATAGGATCTGAGGCTTGCTGTAATCAATTGAAAAAAAGTCCACAAGACTAATGGTCTTTGCTTCAAGCCCAAAAAGATGAAACTTTTGTGGTGGTGAAGAGGGGAACACTTCCAGTCATTCTGCATAAAATTATCTTTCTTTTTTTTTTATAGGTTTGTTATTGTTCAAATGCCTCAAACTCTGAGAAGAAAATACTTGTATTTAAAAAGGCAAAAAGCACAGCACGTTTATTACTGATGAGATATGTTCGTCCTCACCTCTTCAGTCTTCTGAGAAGCCTTCCCTAAACACCAGCAGAAATAATGTGATGTAGTCCCAATGATTGCGAAAGTAATAAAGAAAGAAGGAGGAGGAAAATTTCCATTTCATAATCTTCTTGCATATCAGAAAAGGGGGGGAAAGCCCTCATACACAATTGTTTTCCATACCTAGGTCATCTTTGATCTCTGCAAACTTAAGTTTTAAGTGCAAAGGATAGTATCTTCTAAAAGTTCTAAGCACCTGCAAGTAGATGCTTAAGATGAAAGTACCTTCTCAACTATAAGTCACTATAATTAGTTCATGAAAGTGACCAAAATATTTAAATGATTTTTAATTATAAAGATTGAGGAGATGACTTCAGGAAAAACAAATTGTAATCTTCAAAATTAAGACAGAAATAGAAATCCAGCCAGAATTTAAAAAGTACTGTACTTATGCTTTATATTTTTCCTCAAACTGGTTGCAAATGTGTATGGATAGCAATCATTGCACACACACTGAATTTGTGATGTGACACAGCAGGACTTTGGTACCAGCAACTGCTACTATTCAGCCTGGGGACATCAGAGGGCCCAGCAAAGTCAAGAGCACTGGTCCCCTTGAATTCTATGGGCTTTGAGGTATGGAGGAGGCAGCAATTAGTGAAGTCTTCTCCTTTTTATTCATTATTCTTCCACCTGGCCATGTCCTAATTGTACGGTTTTGCTAATACCTGGGCTTTTGTGTCTCCCACACACTACAAACCTCTGGTTCTTTTAGTGCATTAAAGATCAGGCTTCAAGCAATTTTCTTGCCCAGGTATTTCTTATTCAGTCTCAGATTTTTTGTAATTAGATCATACAGCACTGTGATGTATGTGAAAGGTGATTTATAAATCAGTATGTAATAACAACATAACAATACTGCATCCATTTGTTAAAAAAGACGGAGGATTTTCTGACTATCCAGAACATAATTTCCTCAAGGTGAACCTCTGGCAAGACACCAGGCCCAATGAACACCATTGCTGCGGGTAAATTGCCATCCATATCTTTAAGAGAAGAGTGCTGCAAGGGCCTTAAGCACAGAACCACGCACTCTGTCACTCCGGTTTTGTGCCTAGAATTGCCACTTACCTTATGTGTGAATTTGTAAAGTCACTTGGAGGTCAAGAGCCAGACTTTCAAGGGTGTCAAGATGTCTAAGTGTAATCAATAGGCGCTGGGATTTTCACACCTATCTCCAACTGCAATGAATGAAAGAAGGTGCTTAAGTGCTCTTTGCACACCCTAATGACTCTGAAGACCTGGCTTTTCATTTTTCTTTGCTCTGGCTTCTCTGTGCAGCAGAACTAATGCTGCCTGCCTGGCAAAGGGCGGAGAGCTTTCACCCTGTCATAAGCACATGTAGTTCTGTGTCAGAAAGGTGCTGTTTAAAAAGCAGAAGGTGTTACTGTATTTGCAGGAAGCATTAATGGCTGCCACATGCCAGCCTTTGATGTACAGGTGATTGCAAACACAGCTACAGCTGACTGGGGAATTAAATCGTCCTTCCTTAGGTAAGCCTATGTGGCATGATGCCATGCTAAGCTGAGATACCTAGGCATGCCCTGAAGCAGCTAACATGGGCACCAGGAGCAACCCAGTGTCTCCAGACCCCAAGCTGAAGACCCACTTTGTGTCACATCTGGATGTGACCCCAGTGCACTGTGGTCAGACTGGGAAGAAGCCTCCCAATCCAGTTCAGGCAATGAGGGGGTGGGAGGTTTTAAGCAAAGGGACAGCTTCCCAGCTTTAAGCAGTGATAACTCCCTGCAGCAGCAGCAAACACATGCAGAGTGTTTATGCGGTCAACTCAATGGGTGGGAGAGTAAGTGAAGCAATTTTCAAGGGCTACATCAAATCTTGGAAGCCTTGGGAGTCAAAGGAAGATGCCCACCATTTCCAATACACATACATGCATATTTTTGCTCACAAACAAAATGGTATTCCTGTGTTAGTTTGGTGCTGCTCCATGCTTTCATCTTCCTAAAAGCAGTAGTTCCAGTGACAGGGTACTTCCTACCCTCAGGCTGGATGCCCAGTGCTATGTGCTGAGTTGCCCATGTACAGTCAAGACAGTTTAACTGCCTGAACCTTCAGCCTTAGCTGTGAGATCATCTGCTGATGGTATGTCCACAAGTCATAAAACCTGCCAGTTATAATACTAATCTTTTTACTATGGACTTAGAAGGAATAAAGTCAAAGTAGATGAATTAAGATTTTAATGCCCTTAAAAAGGCATACTTAAATACTCCTCGTTATAAATGAGGTATTTTTTCAGAGCTGAGGGGGTGAGGATTTCTTCAGGACTGCAGCTGAGTACATGCTGGGGTCCTGTTCCTCACTCTCCCTCCCCATGAGAGACAGACCTGCACACAGTAAGTGGGCTGGCTGCCATGAGTTGTGGAGGAGAGACTTCAATTGCTTATCCTTGCTGAGGAGAGCTGAAGAAGAAAGCCCCACTTTCCCTCCATTGCTAGCCTGCACTCTGTTTGCATCAGAGAAAGAAGACGCACAAAGGATTGGTTTGTGCTACTATTGCTCAGTGCTTGAGCTAGCTAAAAACCAGGCCAGGTGCTGCTAGCAATCCAGGTATGACAGCATAGAGCTCAAAATGTGGAGTAGGAACACATGGGTTGTTGTTGTATGGGAACGGCATTAACTCCAGCCTGGGCCCATGTTCCTAAACTCTGCTGAAGGGCGGCTGATATACATTAGTCTGGGTTCAGTGATCTATCTCAGTTATCTGGCTTCTGGAGCATCTATACAGACAAACAAAGCAGGTACTTCATAGGCTGTCTTTAATTATTCCCTTTCCCAGCAATCCTGGGAGACAGGCTCTTTGCTGGAAGAGGAGGAAACACAGCCTTCTCTAAGGCCTGAGCAGCTCTATCTTGGATATAACTTGGTTCATCTCTAGAAATTAAAGGTCTGTATAAACAAGGTCTGGTTCACTATCCTTCACCAGGGAACTGATCTGCAGATCAGGGAGTGTTTCAGCAGATGATTAGAAGTAGTGTCAGGATGTAGAGATCAACCCTAGTGCCTGAGGTTGTATCTGAACTGAGTGGGAAAGTGATTCAAGGCCCATGGTCCTGATATCACAGCCGTTTGCCTTGGGGACCTGAGTAGAGCATGCCATAGCTCTTTGTAGCCCGTGTATCTGGTTTTCCTTCTCACAGAGACCAGGAGGGTGGGCAGGAGTCCCATACCTAGCCTGGACTCCATCAGTGTGGAGTCAGCTTGTGGGTATCTATCAGAAGGTCTTCTGAGCTGCTGGTTAAGTCCATCACTTCAGACACAGCTTCCGTTTCACTAATGCATCGCACGTAACACCCCGTCTAATGTGAGCTTTTGAGATGGATCACCTGAATTACCTCCTGGATCCTAATGCAGCCACCCAGCTGTAGCAACTTCTGACAGGTACCAGGCTGGCCAGGACTGGAGGTAAAGACTCTACAGCCTAAGCCACATAGTCCCTCTATGAAAACAACACAGATTAAATAAAATAATGCTATTGTTTTTTTTTTCCTGTTTACTGCTGTCAACATTGCTTCCTTCTGTATTTCTTCTTTCCTATCTAATAAGGTTTCTGGAGTCTTCCTGAAGTGTCAGCAAATAACAGCTGTGTATGCATTTCTTGTTGGTGTAAAATCTTCCCCAGTGCTCAAACATTCTGACTTTTCAAGCAGAAATATTTGCCTTTTGGGCTTTGATCTTTGTCACTTTTAAGCCCTATCCCATCTCAAAAGCTTTGATATATTTATTCACTAAGTCACAAAGAGTTTTTATTACTGTTGAGCTCAGAAAGAAATTTATGGCTGAAGGCCCTGTGTAAAAGCAAGAAGTTCTGCTTTGTTTATGATATGCAGTATTCAAGCATGAGATCTGAGATTGCATGGAGACTGGACAGTGTCAGCTACATCTTTCAGGTAGCTGTGGGGCAGCTGCATACCAGCAACTGATTAGATGTTTTGACAGAGACACGTCACTGCTGAAGTCACAAGGAGGAGGCAACAATTAAATCTCTGGTGAAAAAGAAATACCTGTGCAGATTTCACAACTGCGTTTGGCTACTGGGATAAGTAAAGAGAGGTTAAGAAATGTTTCCTTCCATGTTTCTCCTGCATCATCTGTTCTGCCCCCAGAAATCACACTTCTAGGTGGAAGACAGGCTTAAGTATTTTGGTGCAAGGTGCTAAGTACAACGTAAGTGGATATTATGCACTATCCTTCTACGGCTTTCAGCCCAAACAACATTATCTTCACCTAAAAATGCTTCTAAAATAATTCAGTCAGAGAAACTAGTAGACTTGGTTATGCTGAGTGAAGATTCATAAGAAAATGCAAGCTCCTTTCTGTCTTGGAGTTAGTAGTTTCCCAATAAAGCTCTTCCCCTGCTGGTTTGCGTGAATAGTCTTTGTAGGAACCAACGGGTTTGGATGGGGAAACAATCAGCAGAGAAGGATAGATCAGAGGGAGGAAAATTGCATGCTGAAAGGTCTCATCTAAGTCACTCGGAGAGCTGGGCATCTGCTCACAACAAATGATGCCTTGAGGCATGCCTCATATGCCTCAAGGAGGAAGAGCAAGACAGTCTGCATTTCATGAACTTCCTGAGCAACTGGCAGTTCTTGGAAAGCTTCATCTTTTTTGTCTTTTGTCCATAGTACTCAGACATCCCCTTATAAATAACTACTCCACTTTGGTAGGTGCCACTTAATAAGAGAGTTCCCCAAAGCTGTGTACTGGCAGCCCCTAAGAGTTTACTCCACTAATGAGCACTGCAAGGGGACACAACTTCTCGTTCAAAGACATATGAGAGGCTGAGCCCCCCATTTCTTTATCTTGTCTTTGTAGTGAGTGGGTGGTCAGCTGTGGACACCACAGATCTGGCTCCTCCTGACTGCCACCATCTCATCCTCATGTCCCTTCAGATATGCCAGGCAGTAAGCAGCAAAGAGAAAAGACAGGTTCAGTGTTTGCAGGGTCCTGCTTGATAATTAAGCTTCCTAAGTGGAAGCTGAGCCCCTTCTCACCATATTTGCAGCATATTGAGATGCTTTGTTGTACTGTGAGACTGTGAGAAAGCTTCTAGAAAGGAAAGACTACACAGCTCCCATGCTAGGAACTCAGTGACTAAGCATGTGTGCAAGTGTAAGGAAAAACAATTTTCAGCCTTCCCTCTTTGATAATTCTCTCAGCTGTCCCTCTCTCATATCACCTTTTTAACAGCTTTCTGTGTGCTGAAAGATTTATGCATCTTCCCATCTCTGACTACATCAGCGGTTCCTTGCTTTCAAGGTTGGCTACATATTTCCTGTTTCTCATTATTCTCCTCAAAGCAGCTTCCCTGAATGCTCCAGCTTGTTCCCTGCCCCAGCCCCTACTGCAAATGGCCTTCCGGGCCTTATTACTGCTTCTTTCAGTGCTTCTTTCACAGAGGAAGCCTGTCCCATGATAAAATGCACCAGGCTCTAGACTTACAGTTAGTTTAAGAGCCACTAAGCTTTCACATTTCCTTGCTATCCTGCCTCCACCTGCCCAGTTACTCCTCGTTTTGTTTTGCCATCCTTCCTTTCCTTTGCCTTTACTGATTTGCGCTCGCTGATTTCATACCAGCTCTAAGTTTGTCAGCATCCTTATCATTGCATCCCTGTCTTTCAGGGTGCTTGCAGCTCTTCCATTTTGGTGCTAGCCCCAGGACCATTAAGTTTATCCCTTATTGTTGCATCCCTGTGCATCCCAGATGTTAATGAAAATTCTGAGTAGAGCCTGACCAGTGACTGAGTAGACACACTCAACCACTTTATAATGATCACGTAATTTATAAAACAACAATTTATAACATGTCCAGAGAAAGTAAGCTTAGGAGGGGACCTCTAAAAACCATCTTGCCCATTCAGGACCTGTTCCTAGGATTTAAGCCATTTTTGTTGGGTGGTATCTAGTCTGCTTTCAAAATGCCTGGTGCTGGTCACCACAGAGACTTAAAAGGCAGTATCTTGGTCTCTATTCCACCACTCCCTAGCACTGCATTTCTTGCTGGTTTTACTGTGAGAAAATAGTTCATAATATTTAGCATATATCACATTTCTTCAGTTTGATTAGAGAGCCATAGAGACACGTTAATTAGGTGCTGCATCCAACGTTTGAAGCTTTTCTGACAGATGGTGGTATAACCAGGGCAGAAATGGCTTTTATTTGGTGATTTACAGTAAATATGCAGCAAGATTATGCATGCACTGGTTGTTGGATGAATATACACCTAAACATGACTGTACCTGCTAGGCCTAAGGATTGATTTTTTAGTGTATAAGCTGTTTGTGACAGTGCCTAGAACTGGCTATCAGGGAGACCTTAAGAGCAGGACAGCTGTATTTGTACTTTGCCTAGTGTCATTCAAGCTACTAACACTTTCAAACTCAGGGACTACCCATGGAAATGACTACACAGACAGTGGAGTGATATCTGACTGATGTCTTGTCCCAGATTTACACTTTGACTTTTGAACAGAAAGAACAAGTGAACAAACAACCTCCCTTTTGCTAATCTTGAAGCAAGAAGGATTAATAAACTGTGAATTTCCAGGGAACAGTTACTCAGTTGAAGTCACGTCATCTTTCGTGTCCTGCCTGCAACATCCCTGAGGCATGCAGAGCTACAAAGTCACATTCATGCACACTCCAGCAGATGCTGAGGCAAGTTCTCTAAATATTTAAAAGGGGAATAATCCTTTTGTGTGATTTTGAGACCTCTTATCACTTTGGAATTTTTTTCAGAGGCAGCAGTTTTATTGAAAAAAAAAACAGTATCCACTCAGGCTCTTATAGTTTTAACTAACATGTTGCCCAAGACTCTGCCTTCAATGACATCAACATAGTTATGAAGACCAAAACCAGAGCTGGACTTCACTGTGGATTTCTACAGTGTTTTTTTTCTGGCATCCTAATGACTGCAGCATCTTCACATGTATTCTGACCATAGAGAAAATTCAGATTAAATAAAAAGCTGCTCCTCCAGGGTTTCTCTGTCTACTCATACTTCTGCTGTTTCATGAAGTCATCCAGTTCCCTCTGATAGTATATTACAGTGTTCCCACTTTCCAAAGACAGTTCATCCCTGGCTGCAACAGCTGTGGAGGTCACAGGGGAAGACTCAGCAAGTGATGGGAAGTGGTGATCACCCTCTGCTGACTACAGAAGGGTTGAGACCTGTACTAGATGCCTTTCAGGTGGTTAGACATGGGTGAGATCAATCCCTAGTCATCCCAAATGGTCCCTTTGTCTCTTCTCTTTCCCACGATTGCCAAAGCACATTCCACAGAGCTGGGAAAACACAGCGTCAGCCTCCCAGGATGGGGAGTCTGTGCCATGAAGGCTCATTTGCCACCACCACAGGGACACTACTGCTTGCTGTTTCTCTAGAGTTGCAGAGGGAGGATTTTATTTATTGCCATTCAAGCCAGCAAAAGAGGACAGCTGTGCTACAGAAACTGTCTGAGAGACAATCTGATCCACTGAGACCAGCAAAGAAAAGAGGTTTGGCAGGTATAAGAGAGCAGTCATTTTAATTAGGCAAAAACCTCTGGGAGATTTTTACACTGCATCTCCCTCAAGTATTTCCAATGCCAGTGCTGACACAATGTTGGCATCTGGCACCCTTCATGTTTCAAAGCAAGGTGTAGTACTGACATACTGGGAGTTCATGGTTCCCACTGGTTTTGTTCCAGCAAACTGCTGACATGGGGTGTCACAGAAGCAAGTCTGGTCTGAGAACACAGTCAAGCAGTGCACCTTTCGCTCTTAACCCTTTGCTGCCTTAGATAGTTCTTCCGCATCATTTGTTCCGTTTTATTACCCAGAAAAAAAATTACTCAGAAGTCATTATGGCCAAACTGCTGAAATTCAGTGAAACTTTCCAATTTCTTTTCACAGAGTACTTTTCTGTACCTTATAATCCTTACCTGAGAGCTTCTCATGTGGATAGGAATGGAGTTCATAACAGTAATTAAACTCTTAGGACATGAATGGAACGTGAAGATGGGCTGTCAGTGATATAAACCTGGTATCTATGATCTCAGGCAAATGCATAGACTTGTCTCATTAGATTTTTTTTTTTTTTTAGTTGAATCTACTTCCTTTAAGTTTGCCTTGGGCATTCAGTTTTTAGGTTATCTTTTCACACCTGAGAAGGCTGGAGACATTGATCATTTAGCCTCACACCTTGGAAGTCACTTAAGGCTCATGGCAAGTATACAGACTCTAGATGCAGCTGCTGAGCTTCTCTCAAAGTTAAGTGTGCAGTTTCACCATCAGTTTTTTCTCCCAAGACCAATTGATTTCCTAGAAGAAAAGATAAATTTTCTTCTGGTTGAAGGCAAAATGGTGGGGCAGGTTTTAAGTTTTGAAGTGGTGGGAGGTGTGGGTGGAATAACAGACTATAAGAGGAAGAAATGATCATGGATGTCTCAAAAGTTTATATAGCTGAATGATTCATCTCATTTATATTTCATTATCACTAATCTTAAAAAACAAAAATCCAAACAGATATATTGCTAGAAATGTAAAGTCACTCAATGGTAGCAAAATTCACTTCAAGCTGCTAATTTGTAAACTAATGAACTTTTTTCATTAAACATAAAACATAAAAGCTACATTAGACATCTATTAAAGTATTAAGGAGAGAAGGCAACAAAGTCAGAGATGACATTGTGTCTTTATTTCCCATATACCAGATACTATATGTGCCTGAGAATGTGGCAGAATGAACCATGATATTGCCCTATTATAGGTTATAATGGAAAGGAAATTAGATATAAAGACATAGCTTGACTTAACAATCAGAGAAACAACACCATGAACTGGAGAGCCTGAAATACAAGAAATAGTGCATTTGAGTCTCTCCTGGTCTACTGAGAAGTTTGAAACAAATAAGTAGTCCAGGAGGGAAGAGGACCACAAGGACCATCTGATGCTTGCTGCTGTCTGTGTGTTTCCTGGACTCTGCAGCTCTGCCAAGTCACATATGCCATGCAATTTGCATAGCTGACCTCTCTCTCACACAATTTTGGCCTCTTTCTCACTCCATGACTCCCATGTGCAGCCACAATCTGCAGCATCCTGCAATTGGAGAGGGGCTGTGACATCGCACTGCAGCTGGGCTGTTCCGTCCTGCAGGGCAGCAACTTCAAAGGACCCCTGCTGAAGAGCTTCCTGTGCAGTGGTGGCATGGTGGTGTGGACTGTCCTTAGACACATGACCCAATACAACACTGCTTTGGCCACTGTGAGTCAAAAGCTGTGAGGGCCTTCATTAATAAGAGGTTAAGGGGCTGAGACAGCCCTCCATACAGCAGAGCAGTCTGAGAAGCTGCTTTTCCCACAGCACCTGCAGCATAGCCCAGGACCCATTTCTATCTCAATCTCCTTCAGCCTCAGGCAGTCAGAGAAGGCTTTATACAGTGTCTCAGAGAGGCAATAATATTACTAAGAAAAGCTGGATGAGAACAGAAGATACAAAAGGAAAAAAAGAAGAGTGGGCTGTTAGGAAACCTGTGCCCCAACAGCGAGATGCATTAAACTGCAAGATTGCTGCAGGATATTTTCCCATGGAAAAAGTGAAAAGCTGACACCTTAAGAAAAAGCAACTAGGAGAACAATGTCCTAGCCATTTGCACAAGCAAGACAAGCCAGTTCAGCACATCGTTTCCACAGTCTCTTTCATTTACTTGCTGGAGTTTGAAATTTCATTTATAGATCTACATTAAAAAAAAAAAAGAAAAACACCACAAATATACAAAACTTTAGTTTCAGAGTGTGACTTCAATCTCAAAAACTCAGCTTGTTCTGAAGCCAACAACTATGGTTCATTGTAAAACCAATCTTATCTAAGTCTCACATAGCCACGATTGTCTAAACTGAATGACTGCTGTTGTTCTCCTGACTTCTGTAGGACTTCCAATACACACATAAAGTTCTGTACCCTGTTTGAGTGCTGCATTGAGTTAGGACCTGAAGCAAAGTCAGGTGAAAAAGGCTTGCTTTGACAAAGCTGCTTGAGATGCCCAGGGAATGGACTCCCTGTATTTCCCTCACTAGGGACCTGGAGGCTTCTCTGGGCCACATGCCTCTGAATTGTCTTCTGATGGCTGGAGCACAAAGAGCCCTCGGGCTTGTAACACCAAATCAAGCAGCGTTAAAGGAAGCCTTAAATTTAAGGGAAGCCTTGCTTGATTTGAAATCCTCAGAGGGCACTTCTGTTTGGGCATTCAGAGGTTTCCTTTTGACTCCTGGAAGGTACATCTCTCTAGCCTTGCAAAGGCCCTTCAGGGGTTTTCTGGGAGGTTTTGTTCTTTTCAAATGCGCCTTGTCCCTTTGCTTGTTTGTCATTCAGACAGCAGCCTCCAGGGAAATGCTATAGACAGCAACAGAGGATCTGCAGAGAGCGGCAAGGATGAGAGCTTTCACAGGAAAACGCACATTCATTCTGCTCTACTTTTCTACGGCATCTTGGTGTGCTTCAAAGGTTTATTTGGAGCGCAGTGGGAAAATGAGCTTTTTGAAAGTGTTGTTCTAGCACAGATCTTTTGGAAAAGAGTTTTCAGGGAGAAGAATAGTGATCTGAGAGGGCTTTGGTGTAACGGCTGCCTGGGCAGGACAATGGTGGGGAGGAATGGAATTTTCCCATCAATGAAAAGGGAAGCAAGCTATGGAAGAACAAAAAAAAAAATTAGTATAACTTTGTCACAGGCATTATGCAAGCATCATGTGGAGAAGATTAACAGGACAGGGCAATCCATTACGGTCAAGCCCCACAACTATTGTGGGACAAGACTCCTGAAGTTATTTACTGTATTACAATTTTTCTGAGTAAAATCAGTAGTGCTTCCCAAGTCACTTGACTATCAGAGTTTTGAGGTGTGCGCTCTGGTCTAAGCACGATCCTTTTGAAATTCCCAGAGCTAGCAGATGCTTGGTTCTGCAGTGTTTCATGGGTGGGTGGCCAGGAGAAAAGGAAGTTGACAGGAAAACTGTTTTCCCTCAGACTGTGTAGAAAATCAATACAGTCTCCAGACACACTTCTATCTCATTGGACTGACAAAATGAAAAAAAGAAAATAATCTTCTGCTGAAAAACTTCTCGCCAGATTTTGGTGAAGGACATGAGGAAGGAGAGGTAGATAAGGTCTGCGAAAGGTGACTGGGTATGGGATTCGGCTGTTATCCAGCATGTGATAAGATGAAATAAATAGAGAAGACTTCCTACTGTAAGGAAGTGGATCTGGTGCTGAGTACATTGTCTCTTGGCTGCAGACAACTGCCCATGAAAGATTACTTCACTGGAGCCATCCAAAAAGTTTCTTTTCTGTCTGGGCCTGCCTCTCCAGAAGGGTTACACTAAGGTCTGGGTTTCTGCATCCTTGGGGAAGCTGGCACTTCAGAACAGCCTGAGGAGTATCTAGGACAGCAGTTTTGCAGCCTGTGGGCTGTGGTCCCCTGGGGCTTGCTACTGTTTCTAAGGGACTGGTGAAAGCTGGCTCAGAATAGAAAGGTCAGAACACTTGAAGCAATTTTTCAGGAGTCTGCAGCTCTGCTAGCAAACTGCAGGGATCCAAAGGTTATCACTCCAGAAATAATCACGGAATTAAAGCATGGGCTTGATTCAAGCACTGAGGCTTGTACATGTGAGCCCTGTAGCCCCAGCAAGTCTCATGTCTGAACCAGAACTAGTCACTCCTTTCCGCCACATATTGGTGCTCAATCCCCTAGCAAGCTGATCTCCACATTTCTCTGTGCCTCTGGCCACTTGGCTACACAGAGGCTGAGCATTTCTATGCTCATTATTTGCCTCCTGACAGGTTTCTGCCAGGGCTCTACAATCACCAAGACTCCAATTTTTAAGATTCCTTAGCACACATCATCCAGACCAGACTTTCAAAGAGCTCATGTCTGTCTCCTCGGCCAGGTTTTCACCAGACCTCAGTTCATTGGCATGGTTCACACCAAAGATCTAGCTGCTATGCTTGTGCCTTGAGCACAAGCCAAGAATTGCTATAACTCCAGGTACAACATCCAGAAAATCCTCTTGGGCTCTTGAACACTACAAGCGTCCCAGCTACAGTCACACTAGGGATTACAGAGTTGTCAGGTATCCATACTTGGACAAGGTCTCTCTAAGGACTTCTCTGAAACTGATTAAAGTTTTGCCACTGACCTCAGTAAAAGCAAAATTTGTCTCTGCAGCATCTGTTCTTGAGGAGCATAACATGTGACTACTCAGTCTGTACAACACCTAGATCAGTCTTATTGAGACCTCTGATCAGCCCTGTAATATAAATATTAGATAATAACAGTAAAAGAGAAGGGAAAGCATTCTTCAAATTAGACAGTAGCAGTAAAACAAGGAGTAATACATTAAAGCTGAAAAAAATTAAATTTACATTATTTAAGTCTGTAAGTGTGTGATTTAACTCAGTAAATTGCTTAAGGGTCCATTTTGCATGAAAAGTGCTATATAAGCTCAGCTTTATTGTCTTCCATTTATCTTGGGTGTTAAGAAAAGTTTTCAGAGGCAGCGAGTACAACCAAAGAGAGGAAACTTCGCCTAGTAGAGGAGGTGGAATTTGGACAAGGATAAGTCTCTGCATCCTCTGTGTAGTGCAGGTGCACTAGTGGCTATTTCAGATGATCTGCGTGCAACTTCTGCCTTAGAAAGTCTCAATACATTCTTGGACATACGCGGACATCATAGTGTTCTGTCTCTGTTTCTTTTATCCTGTGCATCCTCTCTTTGGCACATCAGAAAAAGGGGGGTTCAGCGAGGATCAGCGTTGCTCAGACCCAGCCCAGCTCTTCTTTCATTCTTCTGAGATGTTCCTACATTGTGTGAAGCATGTATTACCTTGAAAAGCGATTTGTGTCCTCCTTTAGTGTAAGGAGTGATAGAGAAAATATTTAGGAATTCAAAGCATCAGCACTAGTAAAATTGGAAGCTGTAGCTCCAAATGAGTGGCAGTAACTGTGGTGCCCATGTCTTCCAGACAGAAATCATTGAGATGGGTAGATACACATACCCTTACAAACATTACACCATTTTGCTCATCCTGTAGGTCATGTATCAACAGGTACTTTTACAGATGTACTGCCTTTTTGTCTATTTGTCCACTGCCTAGCCAGACAAAACCCTGATGTCTCAATTTACTGCAGCTTTGAAGTGTCATGATGTAAATATTAAATAATAATGGGTTCAGCTTGTCCCTGCCTTTCCTCTGTGTAGTTTCTGGTACCATGCTAATTCATATAAAATAGGATTAAAAAATTGTTCTGTCCAGGTGCAAATGGTGCTCTGATACACAAAGTGCAGGACTACTGCCACCAAATGATTCTTTATCCCATGTAGAAAATGGACATTTGGAATTGTGCCTAAGGATGTAAGTCCATTTCTGAAAGCTACTGAGTATCTTATCTCTTTTATAATAATCATGACCTTGCTATTTTCTAATCAGGAATTATTTTGAAATCCTTTAGGATTTTACACGCACTTGCAGTATATTATTCTGTCACTAGAGGACTCCGTGCGATCCAGCTCATGAACTTCCTTGGTCTACAAGTGAGACAAAGCTGAAGCTCAAATGGTGAAGGCTCTGTTAGTGTCTTCTATTCCTAAGCTGGTTTTAATAGATATCTCATTTTTAATACAGCTTGATATTTCTGTATTCTCCATTCTTTCATGAAAAATAGGGAACTCGCTGATTTATTAATATTGAGCAGCTAAAAATACCTTCTGTTTCTGGCTTAGCAATAACAATAATAGCGGGATTGAGCCCTAAATCACAACATGTAACAGATATTCCTCAAATAATATTTTTAGGCTTCCTTGTCCTATTTCTCTGTTGATCCTCTATCTGAAGTATTATTCCAGTTGGCAAAAAGTCACCAACTCCTTGATATACACAAAAGCCTTCATTGCTGCCTGGGAGCTGTGATGGACATGGCACTTGACCCCCTTCTTTGCTTCTAGCACAGAGGAGCTATTCCCTGCCATGGCCTTGGCTACTTCACCTTCTATTTGCCCCCTCCTCACTTTTCTCACATTTTTCACACTTTCCACTTTTCCTGTCTTTTCTGCCCTCTCATGTAGCGTCTTCACCTTCAGAAATCGGAAAGTCAGGGCATCATTTGAGAAAGCATGGAGATATTGGTCCCAAATGGTGAGGGAGCAACCCCAGCCAGCCCCCCTCCAGCAACATATATAACATTAAAGGCTAAGTAGGTAGGGTAAGATTAGAGAGACATATAGCTAAGCTGCACCTTACCATAACATCACCCTCAGCCCAGAGTGCAATAATCATCTTTCAAATCACAGGATATCATCTTTCATTTTAGCAAACTGCACTCGGCACCTTGGGAAATTTCCTCTGAATGAATCACTAAAAATAATTTAATTTCTAAATTACAAATTAAACGAATGATAATTAATTGAGCAAATAGCTAGCTCTGTTACTGCCTCCTTCCCTGCTGCCTGTGGACCTCCTCCAACACAGTCTTCCCTTCTTTCCTTGCCTTGGGATCCAGCTTGTTCCCCAGAACCAGTTGCACCTTTTCTCAGTCCCTTCCCTTGCTGGCCCAAACACTTTCTATTCCCTTGACTCAGCAGCAGCTTTCTTCTCCTTGCTGTCTTCCCTGGAGGAAAGGGAGCACAGTGATAAGGAAGAGTGAGGGGTCTGCAGAAGTTTTTCTCCAGACCATGCTCCATAATGTTCCCACAAGAGGCTTCATTGTCATCTGGCTTCCAAGAGGCCATCTGGGTGCTGAAACATGTAATCAGTTCTCCTAACTCGGTCCCTGCTGTCTTTTGTCTCTGACACCCAAGAAGAGTGAGTGGTGAGGTCCTCCTTTTTGCCCAAGCTCCCAAAAATTGGACATTACGCAGGATGTTCCTGCATTGTTAGTAACAGTGAGTTGCTTCTCAGAGCTGTCTGAGAGAGGCAATGGCTGACAAGCACAATAAGCAGAAATGGAGGTGGTGGGATTGCCTGGGAGGAAGTTTGTTCCCCTTTGAGAGTAAGACAATACCTTAACCACATCTTTTCAACTGGAACTATAGGTTTCCTTCAGCCCTTGCTCACTCTTTCAATATCTTCTGGAGTCTGTGTCATTTTGTCATTTTGAAGTTTTTGAGTTTCCAAGAAGTATGTTCCCTCTGAGCTTTTCCTTCTCTCAAAATTGATTCCAAGACTTTTCAACTAGACTTCATCCGAAGTTTCTAGGACATGCTGGCTTGAGGATAAGATGCAGTAAAAAAAACCCTCACAAAGCAATGGAAAAAAATTTCAGGATGCCACATTGGTGAGGTTTACATCTATTTGGAGACCCAGCCAGAGGCTGTACCAGATATTAAACCTGGTGGTGGATGCATCACCTTTGCTTTCTGGCGAAAATAGTGGTGTCTTGACAATAGCAAATGGTGAACAATAAGAAGAAAAAAAGCAAGTTTATTTTATTTCCATCAGAGTAGTTACGGAGAGAATCCATTCTGAGGAGGGAGAGAAATCTCATTCAGAGGCTTGTGTTAATTCCAAGTGAGTACATAAATCCAGTTGGGGTTTTCTACTTCACATGGCACTTTTCTCCTGAGATTAGATATTGGTAAATCTTGAACTGGAGCTTTGTATCCATCTCAGATAGATTTTTGCAGAAATGTAATTGAAGCCAGAACACAGACACCCATGAGGGAAAGGAGAGTGCTAGAGTTATAAATATAAAAAATAAAGAAGAAACTTACTGATGAGGAAAACGGGGTATTATGGGATGCTGGAATCACACGAGTGCACTAAATGATGGAACATGCCCCCTGCCCTCAGAATTAGCCGCTACATTAGCAACGGCTCTGCTCAGTCAGGGAAGTTAATTAAAGTCTGCAGCCAGGCGTGTACAGAAAGAGCAGCCATGGCACGAGGAGGCTGCGGCTGCTTCATGCAAGCTGACAAAAGAGCTTTTTGTCCTCTTTCATTTCCATGTCTAGAGCAGACATACTTCCATCAAGGAGATGGCAACCAGTTTCTGCACCAACCCCCTCGTCACTGATGGCATGTGCTGAGCCATGCATTCTGCCACAGAGGGAGTATCACTAATGCAAGGGCACATGCAATGCAAGTATGAAGCCTTGTGTAGGGGGGCAAGCCCATAGAGGCAACAGGTTTCAGTTGTCCAGATGGGCAAATATGGCCAACTGCAGTGTTGATGCAATGCCCCCAATTTCGGTACTGTTGCACTAAGGGAGAATTTAGCCCAGAATATCTGCACTCTGGGAAGGTGGGGTCAAGTAAGGCTCAACTTCTCACAATGTTGTATTTGTACCACCAGCTTTGCAGAAGAAAAGAATCCAGTAGGAATAAACCCTCCGGGGCTGGAGGAAGCGACAGGGCAGGACTGGGTTTCCTGGGCATTAGCAACTGGCTTGTAAAATTGTGCTTGCAATTAGCAACACTGGGGTTTGACTATAGACAGAGGATATGAGCTACTTTTTTCTGGTAGCTCAGCATTGGGCCAGTGCTTTTTATGGACATAGATGGACACACGTAGACAAAGCACAAGGTTTGATTGAAAATCTTGGCTCTAGTTTACCAGTGGATGAATACAATAGCTATCCCAGCCTTTCTATTTTCCCTCTCCATGGGTCAGCAGGAGACCAGCAGCAGGTAGGAGAACTTAGCATATCACATGAATGCCATGATTTTTAGCCACTGTGTTGCCTAGGCTACTCTGAGGCTTAGAACCAAAAGACTGCAGCTAAAAGGAGTGGAAAAAATAGCAAAACTTCTCCAAGATTATAAAACAACCTCAAAACAACTAAACTGACTTATTGCAGGATTTGTAAAAATAAATAAATAATGACTTCAGCACTTTAAAGCTTTGCCATACTTCGCTTGAGTGACTCGTAGAGCTCAACTGTGAGGGAATTAAAAAAACAAATCCCAAGCCAGCCACCTCCAATTTCTCAAGGGATTGCTCCAAAGCTGTCAGCGCTGCCCTACACTTGGCAGTATGGCATGAGTTTGGTTTGCTGGCTGTCCCATCGTGCTTAGAGATTCACTCAGCAATGGTGGGAAGCCAGATGCCTCTCCCTTTCTTTCTCGAAGCCTTCCTGAGCATAGGGTCTGTGCCCGCAGAGAAGTGCACCTGCACTCTCGGGGAGCCCAAAGGCAGCCATGGAGTCCCTGTGATGACCTGGGCCAAGTTGTCGCTACTGCAGGGTACAAAGGGAGAAATTAATACCAAAAAAAGGACAAGAATTTATGTGTTGGGTAAATTAATAGAAAAGGAAGGTTAGCATGGAGGGGAGATCTTTCAAAAAGGCAGAGAAGGTAGAAGGTGACAGCCTGTTTCAGCCATCCTGTGCATGACTTGGAGTCCTGAATCACTGAGCCAGTGATGGGCTCACACTGACATTCAGTTTTTCTCACTCTCTTCCATTTCCACTGATGGCCACTTTGAATCTTCATACCAGCAATGAGATGAAGGACTGGGCAAAACAACACAGCAGCAGTCCTGGATGAATCCAGCAAGGGCTTTCCACTGAATGCCTGTTCATGTTTGGTTCCCCCCCCCCCCCTTTTTTCTGTTTAAGATCCTTTTGGTGTTTTCTTTCCAGAAATATTTTAGCAAAGCAGCTTTGCCAGAATGAATGCTCATGAAAAATGAATGTTGAGCCTGAATCTGCAAATATTCACTGGGAGTAAATTTCTCATTGTGCAAGCAATTGTAAAATTCATAATTTGCCCTGTATTTTGTTATATAAATTATACAATCAGGGCACAGTAACAATATGAAGTGAATTATGTATCTAACCAACATTGCATGCATTCCAAATATCCTCAACAAATTGCTGGTGAACTATCTACAGGCTAAGAATTATTTGCTAGCAAAATGCATGAATCATTTGAAATAACAAATACATTTGAGGAAATCCTCATCTATTCCCAGACAATCTGTAAATAGAAAGAGAGAGTAAAAATGAAAAAAATGATCCATTGTGCTTAACTCACTCAATCCAACTCTGTAATTGACCATTCATCTGATTAAAAAGCGGTTAAGGACAGGTTCTTGAGGATGGAGTACCTGGTGCAGATATCAGACTGCGACAAAATCAGAGGCTTCCTTTGGACAGTCACAAGGAGAGCAGCATGCCAAAAAGTAATTTTGGTGTGAAGAGCTTCCTGTAGGAAGAGAAGAAGAGATCTTAGCAAAGATCTGCAAGGCTTCCTCAAGTTCTGCCTCCTTAATGGGGAAAGTAAGACACAATTGCATAGAAACCTTTGCAAATAGTGGCCTTGGGATCCTACCTCAGCCTGGGTAAACCAGCTTTCATCTTCACTGAGCAAGGGAGATATTGTTTGAATGTCCATTTGAGTTTGCCACTCAACACTGGGCTAAGAGGACAAGAGGTCTGAGTTCTGCTTCCCTGTCTACTTTAGAAACATGCAAATCATTTCACCACTTGGTACTGTTTTCCTAATGGCCCTCTTACCTCATTGTTTGCAGCAGAAATTGGAATTCATTTGGCCTAATGTCTGTCTCCTCCTGAGGTGAAAAAGGCCACACATCAGGACTGATTCTCACCTGAGCATCATGAGACCAAGGCACCAAAACCAAGCTTCTTGTTTAGGTTGGTATAGCTAATGGACAGAGAAACTCCCAGAAGAAGACTCATCCCACTTTTCTGAAATATGTTTCCTAGGATGGTCTGGTTTGCTGTTGTCTTTTATGCTGTAGAGAGAACCCTTTCAACTAGCTCAGCATAGGTGCTTCACTTTCTGATGGCTAAAATCATCTGAGATTAATCCCTTTTCTCCAGATTCATATAGCACCTTGCACAATGCAGCCCAGGCCCCTAGATATTAGTGTGGCACAGATTATAACCAATGAGGGAAAAATTAATTAAAAATTGCCCATGGGGGCTGCCTTCTCTTCTAGGTGTTCAAGGCTTTTAGTTTAAAGAGCAGAATGATTGAATCTTCCCATCACATCAGTAAGGTAGATAATGACCCTTAAAATCTCTTCTAGCATGAAAGTTCAGACAGAGAGAGACAGAAAGTACAATAGAAACACAAGTTCTAATGCTGCATTCACATCCTAACAGGTGCACTGTTAGCAAGGATACAATAAGACTCGATAATGAAATAAGGTAGACAAATGGCTTATAAGAGGAAGAAAACCCCTTAAAGTAAGTTTGAATATGTATTCAGAAATGTTGTTCCACAAGAAAGGAAAGGAAATGTGGTTTTGTGCTCTTATGCTCACAGGCTGGTGATTTTTGAAGTAACTCAGAAAACCCATGATGAGGTGTGGTCATTTGATTCCTATTCCTCTGTCTGCACAAGAAGTGCAGAAGTCCTTTCCACGCACAAATGCTGCGGCTCCTCCCCAAAACAAGCTCACTCCAGGTGCTGTCATATGATCCTAAAGGAAGTGTGGAGGTGCACTGCTTTCTGGGTCCTCCTGGCCAGAATCTGCTGCAAAGCAGGGATGCCTTCCAAGAGAGATGGAGGTACCCAAGTCAGCACTGGACTTGCTGTCATTGTCCATGACCACTTTCCAAATCCTCATTTGCAGCTGCATCTGGCTGCCAGATTTAGAACCATTATGCAAGTGAGCTCACTATTAGTCAGCCACTTTGAGCTGAGATGCTCTTTTCCTTTAAAGGACAGTCCTACACTTCATGCCCACAGTACAAAATTATATCTGACATGTAATTTAAAAGCCAAGATGCCTTGATATAAAGCCTTACTCCAGTAAATGGGATCAAACAGTAGGGCATTTCATTTGACAGGATGGATATTTCTAGTTTTAATATTACATTAACTTTTCCTCTCTGTGTCTCGCATGGATTTTTCATTCTTAGGCAGCAGTACTTGGCTGCTAACCAGAGTGGTAAGTCTGATGGGGGGGTTCCCCAGGATTTCAACAATTGCCTCAGGGTTGGAGAGGCTTCCTGGATAGGTGACGTCAAATCCTTGGTATCGTCCATACCTTCCTTCGCTTGTGCTGTGCCCTATGAGAAAGTTGGCAAGCCCACAGCCCAGCTGTAAGAGCTACATGTTTTACCTACAGAACCCAGCCTGCTCCAGAGACAATGGCATTACTTTTTGAGGGATCAGAGTGACCTCATCACTCAGAGGTGATGTAGGATTAAATTGCTCGTAACCACAGCAGTTTAGCAGGCTGGTGCCCTCCAACTAATACATCTTTGCAAGAGGCCTGCAATATCACCTCAGGTGTGGGGCCCCTGTAACACATTCGCAATTTGTGAATCAGAGATTACTTGCATCTTCCTAGTTCAACATACAGGCAAAAGTCAGTCTAGACAACAGTCTAGACAAAACCTCACTCCCTTGTTTTCCCTTGTTACCCCTGAGAATTTTGTAGTCACAAGGAAAGTGTCTAGTAGAAACTTCTTGTGGAGTGAGTGTTAGCATCACAGTGCTAGCAAATGTGAGGTTTTATACTTGCCAGAAGGTGATTAGCTATAATATGAATAATATAATACCTATCCTAGACACCCTGGATGAAAACTTTGAATAATCACTCCAGCATGATGAAGTAAAGTGCTCTAGCTAAATGTCTGAGTGCTACATAACAACAGTTTTTAATTAAAGTAACTGAATATATCTTCAATGTTAATTGAATGAACTGTAGATTTGAGAATTCTGTAATACATTTTAGACATCAGACAAAGATTTATCTTTGGTCAGAGACAAAACATGGAAAACTCATCATGACAAGTGAATTTCAGGGACACAATCACAGCTGAAACCAGGAGGATTTTACAGAAACTGCAGCAGAAAATTACAAGCCCGACTGACTAGGAGCACCACAGTGCCTCTACTAGAGGGACAGACACTCAGAGTCTATGTAGACCCCTCCTTACACTGCCAATACTGTGTTACTTGATACTGCCAGGAGGGAGAAGGAGGACCTTCCTGTTAATAAAAAACCAGCTCAAATAGAGCTGTATTGGCATGCATCAGATAAGAGCTAGCTAGCACTGTCTCAGATCCCCTAACATGATTGATTGTAATAATTTAATCATGTACCAGTTGTTGTTTTTCTGTCTATCAAGCCTCGTTGCTGTATTTCAATGTCCGATATAATACAGAGTGTTTTCCATAGGACTTTGTTATTCTTGACAAAGAATAACGTCAAGAAAAATGCCTTCTAACTGCTTCTGGCAAAAGAGGGAAAGAGAACAAAAGAATCAACAATTGCACATGCTGTCTGTGGCTATATGGATGAAATTTATGCTCCAAGTGGGTTGTGCAACATGAAAACACTTTGTCCTCTGTAAGAAACCCACGTGACCTCTCTGGCCAGCAACTCACCAACTGATCTGAAATGAATACCACTTGAAATCATGACAATAGGTTTCTTCAAATGATGTGTCCTGCCTGCACAGAGTTCACCCACCGGGTCCTGTCTGGTCTTGCACAAAGCCAGTGCTGTGGAGACTGTCAGGCTCACTTTTATGTAACTACTTTAGGTATGTGAGCAGCAAAGCACGTGTTTCAGCCGCCAGACTTTACTCTGGATTCTGGGTATTCCGAGGTCACCTATAGTGAAACCTGTGTTAATGCTGCTAGCTTGCTTGTTTAGTGCTTCTGCATTGTCTGTTCATGTTTTGAATGTATCTGGCACACCACGAATTCTACAGAAGACATATATTTAATTCAATTAGTAAATTGCCTAATATCTTTGAATCATTAACTCGATTTTTAAATGAAAAACAAATTTTGCGTTAATTACATTAATAATCCTTACTCATTCAAAATCATTGAGGGGAATTGGTCTCTCTACAGCAAAACCAGCAGCTGAATTGACATTTAGCATTCTTCCAATTTGTTTTTTACTACCATTTCTTTGTCCTTTTTTGCAGCATTTCATTTTTATCCCTTCAGGTTTTCCATGAAAGCAAGTCCCATTGAAAATTCATGTCCCTACTGGTTTTGAAGAAAATGGGCTGTAATTAAGCAAAGTTGCATTAGTTACAAAGTTGTCATTTGCAAAACACCAAACACATAAAAGCAGGGGAAATGTATTATTAAGGACATAAATCTTCTTCTACCCACCTAATAAATAAACACATTATTCTTATCAGGTACAAAGTACAGCATACTTCATCATAGTTCCACAAATGTAGCACACACACACCCCCCACACACCCCCCCCCCCCACCCCCCCCCCCCGTTCTTTCAACAGCAGCATTACAGTGAAGTGCAAAGCAACCTTTAAAAAACAAATAAAGGAAAAGTCTGGGCTCAAGATTCCTACAATAACGTAAATCAGTATAGTTCTTTTGGTTTCAGAGATTCTGAGTTGTTTTACATTAGTTGAAGATGTGGCACGTTATATGTGGACTTTTTTATTCCGCTCCATAATTCTTCTTCCCCTTTGGAGCTAATATTCTCCTTTGAATCTTAAATGTTGTGGGCTGGTAGGATCCTATTTCTAAATCAAAACTGGTGTCTTCTTATAGATGTATTCTAGCTCAAACACAAATTAATTCAGGGCAGCATTAGGCAGTTGATCAGACTCCATCATCTCACTTGCTCCTTTCCACCTTGCAATGAGTGAAGCTGTTTGAAGATCTCAAGAGCAACAGAATTCTGGTCTTCCCCAAAGCTCATGCAACCCACCAAGTCTTTCTTTCCAAATAGACAAATGGGTTTGGATGAGGCCCTTGTTTTGTCAGGGTGATCCAATTTGTCAGGGTGACCCAGCCTTACCAACTGTGGGATCTGCTGTGCAGATGTGGGACCCTCCTGATTGAAAAGCCAGCACAGTGGTGGCAACAGCAACTACTTGCAGATGCTCAGAGCAAGGAGGAGACTAGTACTGTCAAAGAAGAAGGAGCAGGAATCAGATTAAGATGTAGTTTATTAGGCAATTTGCCAGAACAGGAGGAGGTATCCATATTTGCAGGCCATGTTTGCTTCCTGAAAAGCTATTCCAAGCCACTCTAGGGAAAAGATTATTGGAGAGACTAGCTGTGGTTAGGAGGCCATGCTCTGAACCAGACTCTCACAGGGGGTAAAGGTGTTTCCCTGTGAGGATTTTTGTGGGATGCTCTTCAAGGGTGTCTCTCCTTCCTGCAGTCCCTAGGTCTTAATGACACTCAGTCTGCCACTTTTTGCTTGCTCCAGGAGCCATGTCTGCACTAGTAATCCATGACTGATCCACTTTCTGGCCTTGCTGCTGGTAGTAACCTAGCTGAAGTTTGGTCTTAAAGCCACATTGTGCTTGAGAAACACAAGCAACAAGTTTCAGAAACTTACTGGTAAAGTGGATTATAGAAGGTTTTGTCCTGTGGTCCCAAACTGCTGAGAGACCATAGGTTTGAGGAGAAACTCCTGAACTTGTCCTGCTCCTTGATCTCTGTAGTTTGACCAGAGGCCATGTCAGAGGGCAAGCTTGTAAACAGACAATGTGGGTGGTAGGTGAACTTGGGAACAGCTTTGGGCTCCTGCTGGACTGACAGTGATGACATGTCAAAGGGCACAGACAAGAACTGACTGCAAGGCTAATACGAACACCTGGTCATTGTGGAGCTCAATGTGGTAGACAAAGGATGGCTTCAGATTTTGCCTCTCCTTATGAAGCAAACCATATGGAATTTAAGGACCTCAAGCAGTTGCAGCATCCCTGTGGTTAGTGTAGGTTTCTCTTTTTCCCATTGCCTTAGGAAAGCAGTAAAACACTCTTTCTGTGCTTCTGAAATCAGCGGAAGTTATATGACTTGCCTTCCACAGCTACAGCACAGACCTAGTCAGACTGACCCAACAATTTGTTCTCGTTTACTGCTGCTTGCATTCTTTGCATCTTTCCTCTCCTCTGTCTCTGTGAAACCATTTTCCCTGAACCCAGATAGATACATCTTTGCTAATTCTGTGGTTTCCACAATAGGTGGCAGGATGGTTAATACTTGGCAAAGACTGAGCACAGTGCTCTCTGCCTGGCTGACTGGTTTCAGAGACTTCTGATAACTGAGGACATGACCCTGGCCAGGTGAGCGAATGTTTACATGACCACAAAAGAAACAACATTTCCAAAATGCAGCTGAGCTTCATAATAAGTTCCCCAGAGATTTCACGGATGTATACCCCAGCTTCCCTGTGGTATATACAAATTGCTTAGTGGAGAACTCTTTGGACAGAAATAGCAAAATACATTATCAGTCCCAGGCAACTTACAGCTAAGGAATGCATATAAAAATCAAAGCCAGTGAAAGACCATGAAGACATTTTTAAAAAATCAGTGACTATAATTTTTAATCTCAGTAGTAGACAATTACTATATTTCCTAAATCCAGCATCATAAAGTTTAGTTACTGAGTAGTCTGAGCCAGAACTCATAATTAAGATAGAACTTTAACATACAACAGTTAATCTATGACTATTAGAGAAAAGATTCTGAGAACTGTGAACATCTTGCCTTCTTCCGTGCCAGGATGTGACTCTGTGAACCAGTCAAAGGAGTTCTGTTGAAAGATTTCGGGGTGACAGAGAGCAGCACAAGGCTCTTAATAGATGTCCTTACGGATTCAAAATTATTTGAGAGACTCAGAGTTCAGCTGCTGATTAACTTCTCCTGAAGAATGTGTTAGGCAGAGGGCTTTGATTAAGATACTCCCAGCAAAATCTCACCCCTACAGCAAATAAACCAAAAATTTAAGCTGTGCTCTGGACTCGCAGACCCTGGCCAGGTTTCAGCTGATGAGTTCTAATCAAATGTGCATGCAGTCTGGAAATGAACCTAGCCCACCTTATTGTTTTGTTTTTTTTTTTGTCAAAGCAGCCCTTCTCTCCTCTCTTCCTCTTTGTGTTCCCTGCCTCCTGAAAGCAGATTGCACAATTTACAAATCAGGCTGACTGTGATATTTTTAAGTGTGTGTCATTTTGAGTTTCAGGTTTTGAGAGAATTAAAAAGCACAAAAATGGTGGATCTGTACTTAAAAAAAGATTCTGACAGCACTTGTAGATTAGATCCATGGATCTTCAGAGAGGTGCTCATCAAAATGGTGTCTTTTTAATTGCTATGCTGATTATAAAAATAAATTAAAATAAAACAATAGGACAACTGCAAGGTAGTGTTTGCTGCATGATGTGGATTATAATGAGATTTTCAGCAAATAAACTCCACTCCAAAACAGGTGTTAAAGAACAATAACCACAAAATCCTATAAAAGAGAGACAACAACCACTGTGACTTCAGATATCATTTGCACTTGGGAAAGACAGACTTGCAAAGTGTTGTTTAATTGGAATTTTGATTATTAATACAATGCGGCACTAACAGCAGTATTAGAGGAGACCCGTGCAGGGTTGAGCTGATTAATGGAGTTGACTAACCCATTGAGAGCTTAAAGTTGCCTGACAATTCAGCCCATTAATTAGCAAGATGCCATACTCCCTCCCACTGGGCTCTGCTGCATTGAACTCACAAAAGCTTGTAGCTCCTTCTGCAAGTCTTTCAGAATTTCTTCTAGGAAGTTTTCTTTCTTCATAAGAACATTCATGCCAAGTCAGATCAAAGGCTATATTGCCACTGAAAGTAGTCAATAACAGGTCCCAATGGGGGATTGTAACAACAACCTAAGTATATAAAGGCGTTTCCTCATAATATGCTCCCAGTTTCCCAGTTCTCCTTTCTTTCTTAGCCTGTGTAAACTTTAAGCATCTGTTAACAACTCTCACAAAGAATCCCACTGCTTACTTACACTTTCTGTGAAGAACCAGCTGATACACACGTCACTTGCAATATTAATGTTTTACCCCACAGAAAGGGAGGCTGCTATGATTAGGTTTGTAGTTTGCATTTTTAACTTTCCAACTGGAATTTTCCCAGCAACTGAATGTCCCAAGAATTAGGACACTGAGAAATTGGTGTAAAGCTCTCTTTGCCTTGATTCAGTAGCTACATCAAAGATATAGACCTTTATTTATGCAAGTTGCTTTAGTCATCCAACAGACTAAATCTGTCACAGCAGAGCAACTGTGCATTAGCATCTTTTACAGGGTGATCCCAAGACATACAGGAAAATTATAATTTCCTGTTAGATTGCATAGGAAAGTTCTATAATGATTTATAAATTGAACTTGAAACTGCCAAGTGTATTTTCATTGTTCTGCCCAAGAAAAACGTCAGAAATAAACAAACACCGCAAACAGCCTGGAAAAGAGATTAAATCTTCTGGAAGGGGTCTGGAAACTTCTTACTTTATTCTCAAAACCAGTATAACACAAAGACTATATAATAATACAGAATGAAAGAAAATTAATTTGGCCCATATATTTTTTGGTACATGTACAGGATGAAGTTATCTTGCAGTCTTGCTCTACGCATGTAGAACAATAAGCAATCTTTTCTATTTTGCAAGGCTGCTGCATGCTTACACAAGCTGCAAATCAAACCAATATTCTTCATAAACATGCTTTGAATGGACACTGATTTCAGCTACATACAGCACTGGAATTTAGAAAAAACAGCTTTTTCTTTCTAGCAAGTTCCTAAATTCCACAAAGTAATCAGCAGGACTGGTGGAGGGAAATGAAAGCTGGTGGGAGGGGGGGTGGAGGGGTGGAAAGGATAAGTCTGTGAGGAGGCAGCTGACTAAAAACCACCCAGTCCAACTGCATCCTGCATAATGCCTTCAAAAGTGCTTAAGTTACAACAGAGATTCAGTGAACCTCCACGTGAACATTCCTGTGCAGAGCTGGAGAGGATACTTTCCCACAGAACTGGTTCTTCCTATTTGGCTGACTCTTCTGTTCCAAGAAATGTGCACAGGTATACAAAGCCCATGCTCCACGTTCAGAGGTGATCAGAGCTGTGATCACATGTCAGGTGAAGCTGGCTTGTCTGCTGGAAACCCAGCCTGCTGCACACCCAACCTGCTACAGTCCTAACCTGCTGCTCCTAACTGTGACACTGATTAGTGAGACAGGCCCAAGCTGTTCAGAGCTGTGAGACTGCTGAATGTGCTGAATGGACAGCAGCAGTCATGGCCATAACATGAGGACCATACAGTAAGAGGTTTGGGACTCCTGCTTCAAGGTAAGACCCCAGAGCAGACACCTCAATCTATCTTCGACCATTCCTTTAGACAGTCTGAATATGGCAACTATACTTTTAGGGATTTGACAGGATTTAGACTCCTGAATTATTTAACGCCTCATTTTCTAAGCTGTTTAAGGTGCCTGCAGGTGAAGGTGGACACTAGGTTTTTCTAGAGCACCTAAAGAGATGGGTGATTTCAGTGGGATGTGAGCACTTCATTTGCACTTTTGAGAGCACCATTAGGCAGCACTGTGTATTTTTAGGTGTGCAAATACTGTGGGAACTCAGGTTTGGAATGCAGTAGAGCACATGGTTGATGGGAGATCATGCCAGCTGTAAGAAATTCACTGCATTTTCCTCTGCTCAGAAAACCTCATATATGCTCATAATCCTCACACAATTGGAAAAGCAATGTGGGGCACCTGGCCCCCACCACTTTCACAGCCCAACATACTGTATATGCCTGATTACTGCTTTGTCACTTTCATCTTATAGCAAATGAGACACACACAAATGGAAGGAATTTCGGCATCTTTTAATTCTTTTCAAGCCTTTAAACATAGGCCTCACAATTTAAAAAAATCCCTTTGCTTCAATAATACCAAGTTTTTACATGGTAGGTTTCTTCACTGAAGCTTTCAAAGTGAGTTTAATAGCTCATTAGTATTCTATATATGAGGAAACTGAGGCACAGAGCTGACAGCAATGTGTACAACTTGATTTATCAGGCCAAAACTGAGAAAAACACTCTGGATTTCCAGTCCAGTGCACTGGGCTAAACTTTATTTACATTTCACTAAATTCATCACATAGTCTGCTAGATGTAGTCTGTGCCACAAACATGAAGCTTTTAAAAAGATACTTTTTAAAAATAATTTGTTGCTCAGGTTTCCATCTCGTCAAGAGACACTTGTGAGGCAAAGACACAGTAAAAAAAAAAAAAAAAAAGAAAAAAAAACCAAAACCCCAAGCAATCAATCAATCACAGTGAGAGGATATTTCAAGAGAGAGAGACCAGCAGCAGCTCCAGCAGACAAAGAGTTAAATCCGTGCTGATGTCTCCTGTAGACATAGGTGTTTGAGTCCCAAACCAAGTGGAGTTTGAAGGCCTAATCAGTAATACCAAGACATATCATAAAAGCAGCTGCTGACCCTCAAGTATATTTTATGGGCAGAAGGATGATATGCTGCATGAGGGATTGTAGGCTAGGCTATGGATAGCAGAAAGCAAGCTATCACAAAATTTCTTATTTGTTAGGAGGTTTTCGGTTTGTTCATTGTTGTTGTTTGGTTGCGGGTTTTTTTAGGTCAAGACAACTTTTGAAGGTTAACTGGTAGCTGAAAAGGTGACTGATGTAGGCAGCCACAAGGATGCATTTTCTTTATGGCTAAAGAGGGTCTGAGCAATGATAATCCTCTGGTAGAGCAGGGGAAGCCCTCCTAGATTTTCACTGAAAGTGAATTCTAGACTGTCTCTCACTTCTCTGCTTCTGTAGTCCTTTGAAGACTCAATGCGAAATTCAAGCTGATGGTCCTCTACTCCTGTGTGAATAGAGAAATAAATAAGAAAACAAGTGTGATTTCCAGCATTTTTAGTGCACTGCAAAGCAAGCTAGATAACTTATGGGAAAGTGAAAGATGCGATGCTTATGGTGTAGATAACTAGAATCCTGAATGAGAGACCTTTGCAGTAGTTTTCCTCTGATAAGCTAGAGATGCAAACAAATGTCTTCGGTTCAGGTCTCTGGGTGGCATTCAGCTCTGAGTCTCATAGAGCCCGTGGATAATAGAAAAATAAAGAAAGTATTGTAAATAAATATACTATGCTCAGTTCAGAGTGATTTGTGGTGTGATGAAGGAGAGAACAAGCAAAACCACAAAGAGTAGGGATTATAGCCGTAAGATTGCTTTTTTCTTTGGGTTGTTTTTAAGCCTGGTTTGTTCTTGGGATTAGATTTGAAGGCTCAAATTAGGATATACCTTCAGGCGTGTCCCTACCCAATAATTCCCGTAATATGTTGACAGCTGTCACCAACTGTGGTAGGTCCAAAGTTCATAAAGAGACTGTTCCATACCAGCTTTTGAAAACGTACTTGCTTGCAGCAGACCCTGGAAGTTCTTTGACTGCAGGAAGGCTGGGAGGTCAGGCATAAACTGGCCTCAGAAGTGCTGTGGGACAGATCTTAATGTCCCAAGCATAAAACTTCAATTGCAGCTCACAGTTTTGTCACCATGAGTTATAAACATGAGGAGAAAAAAATAGGTAGTGATAAATTCTGCACTTGTGGAATAACAATTTTTCCCTTGTCCTTACTAAAGAGAAGATCTTGCTAAGAGGCGCCTGTCCAAAGAGAAGAGGAAGAGGGCTTTTGTACTTCCATACCTCTTTAACAAAAGCAGGGCTTGTCTGTCCTTCTGAGACCTCCTGTCTAGAATTTTCCAAATCAATGATAGCAAAAAAAAAAAAAAAACAACCCAACAAAACCCCTTCTTATCAAAGTCAGTAGAAAACAAAAAGGTAGCAAAACATATTCTGCTCCTAACTCACTCCTTGTGACCTATGGAGGGCTTCTCCTTATTTCTTGCCCCCAGCCCTTTTTTGTGATGCTTGTGACTACTGATTTCTTTGTCAGCCTTTTTTCTTTTTTTTTTTTTTTCTTGTATGTGTTGCAATGGGTGCTGCAACAAAAAGTGTCTGTGGCTCATTGCAAGGTCTGGATGTTATTGCTGAAGGGCCAGAAACTGTGGTAATGGCACCTTTAGAAAACATTTGGCAAAGGTCACTGATCACTGTGCTTATTTGTATGGTATTAGCCAAATTGTGCTAATGGCTATTTCCAAGGGTGACTGAATCTGAGAGCTAGCTCAAAGGCTTTATTCAATGCGGTGTTTTCCATGATTGAAAACCAGCTTTTCCCCTTTCCTATATGACAGCACTCTTTTCAACCCTATGCTTCACTCTTTTGGGCACTGCAGGGGCCCCCTCCACTGAACCGATGCCATTGAGGAAGCAGGGAGGAAGAACTCTGTGTCTGGCAGTTTTCCTTAAAACCCCTTATGACCTTCTACATGGCATATTGTGGGATGAAAATGCTTGTCATCTCACTCCCTGCTTCCAAAGCTGTTCTTTCAAGTGATGTTGATGACTTTTTCCTCTCCCTTCCTCCCCTGAGTCACCCTGGACCTACAGTTTTGTCTTCTATGGAGCCACAATGAATTAAAAAAAAAAAAAAAGAAAAAAAAAGAAAAAAAAAAGAAAGAAAAAAGAAAGAAATGCAAGGTGTGCCTGCTGCCCAGCCAAAGTCTGCAACCTTGGTCCAGGAACATATATGACTTCATTGAACATTTTCACCAACAGCAATGGGGAAAGCTGTTCCGTTTGGCATGCGGTGTAGTGGGACCTGTACAAAGCCAAACTTATCAGTTCACAGGCCTTGCTATTGGACCTATCTTGAAAATGTTTACTTACCCACATAACAACTGCTTTCCTAACAGTTTCAGAGCCAGAGAAGTTTGAGGGTGGTAGGAAATGAAGGGATATTCCACACCTGGATGTCCAAATATCCTGATCCACCATTAACTAGGTCTTCTGTGAAGAAAGTAGATTAGCCTTATCCTTGCGGGCTGACTTGCCTCTTTATGGTGATGACTGTACAAGAGTCAGGTAACTCCCCAAAGCAAACAGTGGTTCATTTCTAGTCTGTTATCTCCTTGGGGTGCAGTTCAGTAGACAGCCATCTGCTCACACATCACTCACTCATTTTAAAACTGGAAGGGTTCCTGACTTCTGCTTTTCACTGTAACCAGAGAGTGCATTTACAATGAGCAGTGTTGAACTACTTCTGAAAGGGAGGAGGAAGCTGTGCTGTAGTTTTGCAGATGAGGTAAGAACTGGGTTGTATGGCTTCCTGTGTAAGGGAAGCCCTTCTGACAATATACCACAGAAAAAAACACTGTAAGAAATCCTCTAGGAAATGCTGAACTACATCCTTAATTTGGATCTGGCACCGAGGATGAGTTCAGCACTTTCCCAGCTTTCCATTGTGTCAGTGGGGATTTGCATCTCCCAGGGTAAGGAGTACGTTAGAGACAAGACAACTGAATCTGCACTGGTGTCCATCTTCCTAGAAAGCCTTGTAGACTTTAACGTGACACAACGTATATCTTTCAATCCATGTACTAGAGAAAAAATACAGCATGCGCACCTTGCCTTCCAAGATGACCATTCCCTTCACAGATCTTTCTCCTTTTTGATTGCACTGTCACAAGGGACATAATATATTCTCACTTCATCACATTTTCTGCAACAGTAATACTGAAACTCAAGGGTGGATTATTGTCTACCTTATGTTGATCCTGGCTGCTCTTGAGACCCTAATCCTATGGATGAGCATCTCAGTTATCTTTTTCTTTAATCAAGTAATGCTATTTTTAGCATGGACACCTTATATACTAAGGTAATGATAGCAGCTTTTTCTTTTTTTTTTTTTTTTTTTACCCACACTGGTAGAGGCTCAGAGATTTGAGCTTTACTGCTGGAAAAGAATCAAGGGCAATTGTGGTGAAGAAGGAGTAAGGGGGAAAATTCAGGGAAAGGTTTATGAAAGAGGAGAAAAAAAATCAAGGAGGAAGAATCCTTAGGGGCTGTGGGGTTGAGTAGTTATTTTTCTGGAGGGGATATTGCTCTCTAGACCCTGGAAAACTTGTAATCTATATTAAGTGTAGAACAACATAAGGGAGAGAAGGGTGGTGCGGAAAAACAGAGAAGATATAGCAGAAGGTAGTGGCAAAGAAACTATGGGAAAAGAAGGAGAAATAAAATGAGAACAGCAATATTAAAAGTAATAAAGGGACAGTACTTTTTCATCACTTTCTCTGAAATGCATCAAAATATGCATATTTCATGCCTCTGTGTGTATGCAATTGTGTGTGGCTTTTCAAGGGCCTGTGTATGGAGCAGCAAAGTATATGTAAGTTTTCTGATACATCTGGAATACCTGCAATGCTGTGGGCCAGTAGGCAAATAGAGAGTGTAAGGTTTATTTAAATTTTAAAAATATGAATTTTAATGAATTAAATACGAAAATGACTAATACACATTGTGCAGTAGCCCTAGTATTTGGTTTGATGTTAAATGAAATTTATTTTGCATTCTTTTATTTTTCCCTCTTGCAGCTGCAGGTTTTTCATTCTTCATGATACAGAACCCATTGCAGGAATTGTCAGGGTATAGACTGGAGGTTTTTAACTGAGAAGAAAATTAGGAAGCTGTAATCCTCCTACCTCAATCTGTGACTGATTGCTACTAATAGCTTAATTCCACTTAAACATTTCAGCAATCACAGAGATTGGGAGATGGCCATACCAGTGCCACAGTCAAGCTAAATGTTAAGAGGCAGTTGATGTTTCTGGACAGTGACATCTGTATCAAAGCACTTCAGGATGACTACTATGGAAGAGGTGATACTGCATTTAGCAATGCACGTATTCCTCCTCCCAGTCATTAGGCTGCTTTAGTTCTAGTTGTACATGTGGTTGGTCTTGGAGCTCTGTTCCTCAAGGCAGAAGGGTTGCAAGGCAAGCGCAGTGGCTGTCCAATGCAGAAATTATAGCCGTCTGCATCTAAAGGAACATCTGACTGTAGAATCGCCCATTGGATTTCTGATGTCTTTTGTTTTCCAGTGAAGTGTTTCAGTAAACTAGGATTGTTATGAATGCTCCTGCTTTTTTCCAAAGCTCCAAAAATGGGCACATGAGCAGTGAATACTGAAGTGGAACATGGCCTTACCTCTTTAACCTATGATCTTTCTCTTCTACACAAATTCTCAAATCCCAATAAAAAGTTGTCTGTTAGGCATTAGCGTCTGTTGATTTGACATCACCAAAGTGATGCAGGCAAAGATTTCGTTATTTATTTTTTACTTCTATATTTCTTTGACCTGAAACACAGTTCAAAGAGCTCCATTATTTTTAACAGTTCAGAATATGTCAGTTGAAGAAAAAAAACCACAAACGGTGCTGTAGATTTTCCTTAAATAAATCAAAAGCACTAGTAATTGCATTTCATATTTTACTTCAGAAAAATAGTATATTCATGACTCAGTATGGTGCTGTAGAGAAACTAATATTAAGGGAAACATAGAGGAAGCTACAAGAACACTGAGAGAAGAAAGCATCTGAGAAGAGATAAACAGAAAAAGATGGAAATGCCTTTAGATGAGGTTCCTAAACAGATGTGTACAGAGCTGTGCACAAGCTGCTTCAAAGTAGGACACAGATGTTGTCTGAATAATTTTCCTAACACTTCCATATACGTGCATGGCCAGCTACGAGTTGCTGTAGTCATCAGCACCAGTGGTGATGCCAGAACAATTGCAATTTGGAAATTCCTGCCTCCGAACTGAGAATGATAGCTAGGAATGAAGGGGAATAATAATACTCTCTTTAAGCTAACCTTGTGCCTGTTACCTTTTGGTGTATCATATATGAATATAAGGCAATTGCTTAAACACTGGCAAAGCCACAAGCCTAGGAGGGATTGAATTGTGTCACCACTCTTAACATAAACGCTTATCAGAGCAAGTAATTCTACTATAGTTTGGATTAAATTTCTCTTCATCTGCATTTCAACTATGTATTTTTACAGACATGAGTCATCTAGCCCAGAGTTACGTATCCCTGTATAAGCAGCATGTTTTCCCAAAGCAGAAGCCTGAAGCTTTTATAAGGAATTCAGTTTCCCAGTTGCTCTAAGGGAGGTATTGTACAGAGGCAGAATGCATGTGTACCTAGTGATTCAGTTCAAAGATTCTTTCAGCAGGATAGCTTGCACAGAACGCACAACTTAATGCAAATAGCAAATATGCTTCTTGCCTGCCCTTCCCCATTGTTTCTCTACACACTTTCTTCTCATAAATGCAGTAGTTGCTATTCATATCTGCAAAAAAGACGTTCAAACAGATACTCTTCCCTCAGCAAAGACCCACACAGAACACTAAGTCCATGGAAAATAAGACCATTTTGAGTATGGAGAAGTTATGTATGGTGTGGCAGTTTTTCTATATGCAAACAAAGCCTTTGTTCCATGCTGTGTGCATAGACACTTTAATTGTCCCCAAGTCGCACTAATTTATTTCAAAAAAGATCTTCCTCCCTCAATCATACAGTCCCTTGAGCACTCCCTTATAGGCACTTACCTGCACCCCTGCTTCTCTTTGCATGTCATCGCTCCAATGAATCTGGCTTAAAGTTTCCCTTGCTAGGTTAGAAAGCCTTTTGGCAAAGATATTCTTGTCCTGCTTGGTCAGGTGGATGCTGTGTCTCCTGAGCAGTCCTTGTTGCTCAGAGGGGAGTCCTGTAGTCACAAAAGCTGAATTCCTGCCTGCAACACCAGTTCTATTACCAACTATTGACTTGCAAAATACCTGCTTCTACATTTATCTTTCTTCTTAATCAGCAGGATTGAGGAAAACACCAGCTAGGTTTCCACACCCTTCACTCCCACCTCCAGAGCTCTGTAGTCACTCCTTACCGTGGCTAAGTTCTCCCTTGGCAGTGTCTCAGGTGCTCACATAGATAAGCAGAGAGAGATAAGACTCCAAGGGCCAGATAAGCCTTGACTGTCTTTCTCTGACATGCTGTATCCTAGTTAAGTAATCTCAGAATAGCCGAGGTTGGAAAGGACCTTTGGAGATCATCCAGTCCACCCCCTCTGCTGAAGCAGCGCCGTCTAGAACAGGTTGTTCAGGATCATGCCCAGATGGATTTTGACTATCCCCAAGAACGTAGGCCCCACAACCTCTGTCGGGGAACCTGTCCCAGTGTTTGACTATCCTCACAGTATCAGTTTTCTTATGCTTAAGCGGAATCTCATACTTCTCTTCATGCCCATTGCCTCTTTTACTGTTACTAGGCATGAATAAGAGTCTGTCTCTGTCTAAATTACTGACTCCCTCTAAACTAAAACAAGGCTGACTGAACTATAGTTCCCTGAATCCTCTTCCTTTCCCTTTATTTTAGAGATGAGGGAATATTTGGGTTTTTTTCACAGTCATTGCATGTTTCATGGTTCACACCACTTTTCCAAAATGACAGAAAATAGCCTCTCAATGATGTTGGTTACCATGATACTAGACATCTACATTTTGTCAGGTGGGTCATACTTTAAGAGCCTCTGATCACAGTTAATTTGATATGAAAGTCCAGTGAGAGTCAGGTATGAAAGTCCAGTGACAGTCAGCATGTGTCTTTTTCTTGAGGGGAAAGAGACTTGCCTTTACTTAGTCATTTAGAAGTCTACTTTTGATCCTAACCTTAGGCCTGATGTAGCACAGATGTACATCTTGAGTGCCACAGATCATCTTGAGTGCCATCACACAGCATGTACAGGACAATCAGGCAATCAGGCCCAGTCAGCATGGGTTTATGAAAGGCAGGTCCTGCTTAACTAACCTGAATTCCTTCTACGGTGACATGACGTGCTTAGTGGACAAGGGAAAGGCTGTGGTTGTTGTTTACCTAGACTTTAGTAAAGACTTTAACACTGTTTCGCACAGCATTCTCCTGCAGAAACTGTCTGTTCATGGCTTGTACAGTGTACACTTTGCTGGGCAAAAAACTGTCTGGATGGCTGGGCCCAAGAGTTCAATCCTGTTGACAGCTGATCACAAGTGGTGTTCCCTAGGGCTCAGTATTTGGGTCAGTTCTGTTTAATATCTTTATCAGAGATCTGGATGAGGGGATTGAGTGCACCCTCAGTAAGTTTGCAGATGACACCAAGCTGGGTGGAAGTGTTGATCTGCTTGAGAGTAGGAAGGCTCTTCAGACGGACCTGGACAGGCTGGATCAACGGGCCGAGGCCAATTGTGTGAGGTTCAACAAGGCCAATTACTGGGTCCTACACTTGGGTCACAACAACCCCATGCAACACTACAGACTTGGGAGTGAGTGGCTGGAAAGCTGCCTGGCGGAAAAGGACCTGGGGATGTTGGTTGACAGTCAGCTGAACACGAGCCAGCAGTGTGCCCAGGTGGCCAAGAAGGCCAACAGCATCCTGGCTTGTATCAGGAATAGGGCAGCCAGCAGGAGTAGAGGAGTGATTGTCTCCCTGTACTCGGCACTGGTGAAGCCGCATCTCGAATGCTGTGTGCAATTTTGGGTCCCTCACTACAAGAAGGACATTGAGGTGCTGGAGCAAGTCCAGAGAAGGGCAATGAAGCTGGTGAAGGGTCTGGAGAACAGGTCTTGTGAGGAGCAGCTGAGGGAACGGGGGTTGTTTAGTCTGGAGAAAAGGAGGCTGAGGGGAGACCTTATTGGTCTCTTAACACTACCTGAAAGAAGGTTGTAGCAAGGTGGGTGTTGGTCACTTCTCCCAGGTAACAAGCAATAGGATTAGAGGAAATGGCCTCAAGTTGCACCAGGGGAGGTTTAGATTGGACATTAGGAAAAATTTCTTCACCACAAGTGTTGTCAAGCATTGGAATAGGCTGCCCAGGGAAGTGGTAGAGTCATTGTCCCTGGAGGTATTTAAAAGACATGTAGATATGGTGCTTAGGGACGTGGTTTAGTGGCGGGCTTGGCAGTGCTGGGTTAACAGTTGGACTTGATCTTAAAGGTCCTTTACAACCTAAATGATTCTATGATTCTGTCTAGAAATTTGTGCATCAGAATCATTGTTTCTGGATGACCTAGCTCTTTATCTTTAAGGCTACACCATCTTAACTTCAACTGATAGATTTTCCATACATGCTTCAGTACATTGTCCCCCTGATCACAATGTTCTGAAAGTATACCTGTTTTCTAATACAAATTTGTCCAGCTTTAGTCAGGTATCTGGACATATGACTTTACCTCTCACTGTCAGAACCTTTTCCTGATACCACAGTAGGTAGATTTAGGTCATGATCTGGCAACTCTTTTAATGATCCAGGTACAATGAACATATTTAAGCCTTTTACTAGAAGGCAATGTATACTCTCATTGAAATTTTTTCCCTGAATCCTTTCCAATTTGTCAACAAGTAGTCACCAGAGCTTTCTTGAATAGTGGAAGTGGCAGGCTGTGATTGTTCTTTACATTGCTAAGCCTCTTGGGACTTGTCCTTGCGTTGTATTGCATGTGCCTGCAGCCTCAGTATGTGTGTTTTGGCAGACAAATTGTCTCATCCTTCTTTTTATTGTGCTGATGACTGATAAAGAAAGAATATATTTTGTTAACTGGCATCTGTTTGCTCCTTGGATGGGCAAGGCTACTAAAATTAGTAACTTTTGGTACATTCTGAATTTGTTCTCATCCTGTCTAAGATAAGTGAAATAGAACTAGTGATTTCAGTCTTGAATTTCTGTGACCTGAAGGCCTCACACCACTGTAATCATCTCTCAAAATAAGTTAATATCTTTTTGGTTAAATGCTAGTCTGACCACTTTAAGACAAGTGTCAAGCCCTAATTTTACCACTTCTTTATTGCATTCCACTTAGAAAATGGTAACTCAAAAGAGCAAAAATGAAATTGAGTAAGAGCAACTGATTTATTATTGGAAAAAAATGTTTTTAATCTACTGTTTTAAACTCTTAGACTTTCCCATCTTTGAAAACAGCAATTAAATAACTCTTTCTACATCCAATGTTTATGAACACAAATGAATTGTGAGTTGCCCAGTCTCTACCCTCTTTACCAAGAGATGAGACACTTAACCTTCATAGGAGACTGCTTCTAGCTTTTACATCTGTTGCAAGGGGCCTGTTTAGAGTCAGACCAACCGTGCCTGGAAACCAGCAGCACAGGCCAAGGGTTGCCAGGGAACAGCCTTCTTGATCATTTATTGTCGTATACAGCCGTGCTCCAGATCTTGAACATTTATGGGCATACTTGAACATACTATTACAGATGTAGCCCTAACATAATGCAGGCAGGATTTCTTGAACAGAGCCCAGGGTGAGGCAGAAAAAAAAAAAGAAAAGAGGAGGTTGGCGCTTCTTGCACGCTGAAGCATGTAATTTCTCCTTTGGGAAGTAGGGCACAAAAGCATTGACCACCTTCATTTCACCTATAGAAAATTAAGGTATTGGGAGACTAAAAGCCATGCTGAGGCAAGGTTCCTGTGACCCATGAAAGGCTTAAATGTTCTTAGCACCTTTTCTTTATCCTTTCTTGCTCTTTCCTTCCAAATGAAATGAGTTGTATTTCTTGAATCAAGAAACACAACTAATCACAGCTATTAAAAATGGATTGACACAGGCACCCTCTCTTTACAGTGAGAAAAATGGATGGTGCTCTAAAGCCCTCCAGAGGACGGAAATTCAATTTCAAGACTTGAAGGCTTATCTCAGCTCCAGTCACAGGAAGGAAGCACAAATATTTCAAGGCACTTTGCGGAACTTCTGGGTAAAAAGTAAACACCTGTCACTTTAATCTTGATGCTTTAATATTATGCTCTTGAAGGAACAACCTTTACCCACAGATCTGCAGAGGGAGACTCCCTTTATCCTTTTGACACCTTTGATCAGTCAAGAAATATTGAATCTTAACACCATCAGAATAATTGTTGCAGGATGCCTAATTCCAGACTCTATTGAAATTAATATAAGCTCATTGCTCCCCTCTAAAGTGGCTATCAACTTCATTGGCAAAGACAGATGAAACTTGCATTGCTTATGTTTATACTGCATTGTATAGGCATAAACCTTCACACACCTAAACAAACAATCTGCATTTGGGAAAGAATGGGGTGTGTTCCATTCCAATGGATCCCTCTTTAGTGCAAGCCTTGACTTTTTTGCAAGGAGAAAAATGCTTTGATTCACTGAGTATATAAATCCCTGTAAGTTATTCTCACAGCTGTAATGGATATCTTGTTCAATTTCCATTCCGTGTAAGATCAAGTTAACAACCAATTTGTTTTGTTAAAGAGAAATGGTCTTTCACTTGCCATCAGACTGACCAAGCTGAGAATCAAAGCTTACAGTGTGAAAACAAAAGGCTTTATGGACTCGTTGATATTCAGTCCTCTCCTTATGGCGCCAGAGATAATCTTAGCTGGATTTTAGAGTGACCGAGCTAGTGGTTTTTTTAAAATTTTACTTCCTTACCTTAGGGGAATCATGTATTTGGAAGCCTGGTTGTCACATAAGAGTCCTGGGTTCAAACTCAAGATGTATTTCAAATTTGTTACAACTTTGGGTTAGGAGGTTTCACCTCTTTTGTGCTGCTGTTCCTTCTTCTGTAAGATGGGGAGGTAAGGAGATATTTGCCAAACTAAAGAGTATGTAGTGAGAATTAAAGCTAGCTAATTAGTGCACATTGTTTTGGTGCTTCACTTCTATAAGGTACTGTTACTATTTTTGTCTGTCAGCAGCATAATAGCTGTCCAAAGCACCTTATAAAACTGTCACATTTCTGGCCAAAAAAACTTCCACAGACAAATGAGAAGTGATGAGTTTGTTTTCACTTGGTAAAAAGAAGGAAATCACTGTAAGTGTTGCTGAATGAATAACAGTATAGGAGGTGTCTTCATGAATGGAAAGCATTTTGAAAGTGTTTTTTCTCCCTTCCCTCCCCTCTCAATAAACAAACTGTGGGACAAATGAGGAGCATATTTTGAACATGTGACAGTAGTTGTTTTCAAGCTTATTCAAGTTTACACCTTAAATGAGGCTGTTAGAAGAGATGTGGCTGCAAAGATTTATCTAGCTTATTCTGGGATCTGCATTCATTTCTTTGGCAGATCGTGTGTGCTGTCAATACTCTTAGTTGTCAAAATGGAATTTTTTTTCGAAAGTGAAACAATCTCAAATTTTACTTTAACCTGATACAGTTACTTTATGCTTGTCCATGACTCAGTCAGTTCTACTGGGATTATGCTTGCCATTGAAGGTGAATAAGATGAGTAGGGGTAACCATACCTGAGGGAAAGTGGGGCTCTAAGATCAGATGACACCTTTCCAATATTTAAATTTTTTCAGTCTTATTTGGAGACTAAAATAAATTTCTCTGCTAGACACATTTGAGCAGCTCTGTGGAGAAGGACCTGGGAGTTCTGGTGAGCAGAAAGTTAACCATGAGCCAGCAATTTGCCCTTGTGGCCAAGAAGGCAGATGGTACCCTGGGATGCATTAAGAAGAGTGTGGCCAGCAGGTCGAGGGAAGGTTATCCTCCCCCTCTACTCTGACCTGGTGAGGCTACATCTGGAGTACTGTGGCCAGTTCTGGGCCCCCCAGTTCAAGAGGGGCAGGCAGCTACTGGAGAGAGTCCAGCAGAGGGCTACTAAGATGATTAGGGGACAGGAGCATCTCTCTTATGAGGAAAGGCTGAGAGATCTGGGGCTCTTTAGCCTGGAGAAGAGAAGACTGAGGGGCGAAATTATCAATGCTTATAAATATCTAAAGGGTGGGTGTCAAGAGGACGGAGCCAGGCTCTTTTCTGTGGTGCCCAGTAACAGGAGAAGGGGCACTGGGCACAAACTGGAGCACAGGAAGTTCCGCCTCAACATGAGGAACAACTTCTTTACTCTGAAGGTGGCAGAGCACTGGAACAGGCTGTCCAGGGAGGTTGTGGAGTCTCCTTCCATGAAGATATTCAAACCCATCTGGATGCAGTCCTGTGCAACCTGCTCTAGGTGAACCTGCTTTAGCAGGGGTTTGGACTAGATAATCTCCAGAGGTTGCTTCCAACTCCTACTGTTCTGTGATTCTGTGAACATATTCTGAAAGTGACTATTTCTAGAGTGCATACTGGGTTGTCATGATTAACTGACAAGGGGTGAAGATGTGAGGGAGTTGGTTAGGTTATCTAGTGAGAAGGAAGGGAAAGCTGAGCTGGCTATTCAGCAAGGTGGAGGAGTGTGTTTTATAGAGACAATTTGCAACAATGGATGGGTATGAGAGATGCAGTAAGCGTACTGTTGTTTTCTGTACATATGAGACTTATCTCCCTCCTGCTGTCTTTGGAAACAGTTTTGTAGGCAGGCATAAGGGAAAAGTACTCTGTACATTACTTCAGCACATGAGGTTGATTTTCTCCTTGATGGCATTGAAAGTCCATTATGAATTCAGCTTTCTACTCTCAAAGCATGCATAATTGAAACGACAAATCCACCACAACCATTGGGTATGAATAAGGTCTGCACAAAGCTATACAATCCCTCTGGTTGTGCAGTTGGCATAACAAAACAGTGACTTCACTGCATGCTATGATTAGGGAAAATTTAATTTCTAAATCCAAGGTGGGCCAAGTAAGCTCTTTACCATTATGCCTTCTTATACCTGTTTCGTCTTCATAGCCCTTGCATCTTGGAAGGTTTACAAGTAATTACTGGCAGAAATATGGACCAGTACCCAAATGGCTTAGGGTGGAAATAAAATGTGGAAGGCAGTTTTCAATACTTGCTAGTTACTTCTGACATTTACTTTGGAAGAAAACCATGAAAGCAGAATGTAGCTGTATATTTGAATTTTTAAACAAATGTTTGGAACTTGTAACTCCTTGGATTTGGTCTATTTTCGTTAAGGATCACTTTCATGATGTGTGGATTATATTTTTAGTTTTAAACACCCAAGTGATGAATCGAATGGTCTCAGTCTTAGCCTCTGCCCTCAGTTTTCCCAGTGTCTGTTCCTTGAAATGCTGGGAAGACCTGTTGTTAGCAGGCAGAGACAAATGACTTACAAGGCACATAGCAAATGAGCGTAGTCGCATACATGGATCATCTGTGTAGTTAACACTTGCTGGAGAAATGGACTGGAGATGAATGACTTAACGGGAGGTTGGAGAACTTACTGCTGAGTATAAACTCACAATCCTTTCAACTTCTCCTACATCCTATAAGGAAAAAAGGCCAGTGTTTTAGAGTTATTCTTTCAATTATGCTAAAGTTTGATTTGTGATCAGTTACAGGAGCAGATGGGAGAGGCCTGCATACTGTGAGACAAATTGCGGTGAAGATTTAAGTGTGCATTGAAAGTTGGAGAGTTAGAACCAATTTTTCTATTGATAGAGAGAGCACCTGCAAAGCCCCCTTTCCATAGAACAACCTCCTCTGAATTTAACCCTCTTTTGAATGCTCTTTGTTCTGTAGGTACAGTTAACATGCTGAACCCTACTGTCCAATTCAGAAAAATTGAGGAGATTTCTTGCACCTCCCACTGAACTATAAATGAGACAAAATATAGGTCAGTCTAATTCAGAATGATGCTTGTGGAAAAAGTTATTGCTTGCTGGATTAAACAACTTAAATGACTACTTTGACACACTTCTGGATAGATCCTCCACCGCACCTCCGATACTACCTCTTGTTTGAGATTTTATGTTAATTTTAATATATTTAACATCCTATCTAATGCTTCTTGCAAGGGGGCAGCACTAAACAACTTGAATCCTCAATGTCACCAGCAGCTATGAGATAAGCACTGAAGTCCTGAGAAAACCATTGTAGGACCATAACAAAGTCACTTGTGATGTAACACTGTTTTGTACTCTAAGTTTAGGCTTTTCTGGGTGAAGATATTTGAAAACACTACCTTCCACCAACCTTCCATAGCCCCAACAGATGAAAGCACTTAAAGAGACAACAAATAGGAAGAACTCCAAAACTATTATTTTATCAAAGTATCTTTCCTCTCCTTTCTCTTAGACAATGGAATTAGGAAGTGATGGTAAAAGAGAAATATGCTAACATGAGGCACTTTTTTTGTGCTTAGTGATGTGCTATTTGCCAGAAAAATGGTTTCCCAAATGTCAAGAAGCTACATCCCTATTAAGCAAGCAAAATCAACCCCACCCTTTGCATCTATCTAGCAATTCTTTTATCAAAATCATGTTCTTTTTTTCTTGCTCAAACCCTCCAGTCCTATCCCTTCTCTCCCAAACACGAATTCTAAAATGCTAATTCATATCCCCCAACATGGATCTACCTTTCCTTTCTTATATTCCCTTGGAGGTACTTTGAACTAACCCAGGCAGGGCCTTGAGCAACCTGATCAAAGTTGGCCCTGCTTTAAGTGAGGATTGGACTCCAGAAGTCCCCTCAAATGTAAGTTATTCCGTGATTCTATTAATGTTATTAATTAGACAGTGATTTGGCATTTAAGATAGCCTAACTGACACCTATGAGCATTGCAGATAAACTCTGACCTCAGGTCTGCATGCCATAGCCCAACTTCCATCGTCCAGAACTGGGCCCTAAATGTAAATTTTGCACCTTTTGAACATCAGCTCTTGGACTACCTCCATGAGTCCATGAATAAATCCTAGCTCTTAAACTCCAGTGTTGATGAGCTGTAAGACAAGTGTTAATATACAGTGGTTTGGATTTAGCACATAGCCCTTGATGCTACTGGTACCAGTTCAGAAAGAATATCTCAGCACTCATTTTCTTCACGTTCTCTTAATCACTGGACATTGCCATGCACACCTCTGTATTTACAATGGAGACAGGAAACTTGTGAAAAATTTCTCCACTTTTTGAACCTGCCTGGAAAAAGCCCTACACGAGGAAGGTGTTGCTTTATAATGTAAGATGCTTGTTCTAGCTATATGGTGAACAGTTTTGAAACCAGGCAATCTGCTGTGTAGATTGCGAATCTGCAGTGTAGATTGCAAATCTGTATGTGGAATCATGTGCTGTTGGCAATGGGGTCCAGACATGCTTTACACGAGTGAGCCACGGGCTGCTCGTAAAAGTCACATGGACGGAAGATGAGCCTGATATGGAAGTATGGTACTGACTGCCACTGCAGGGAGAGAAATCATGGGTTGGTCTGCTGCAGCTTCCCCATTTGTTATGAAAAGAAGTGGCATGCTGGCAAACCGCTGCATTTTCTTCACTTTGGAAGAAGAAAACACTTGCAATTCTGTGCTCTGCATCACACCTTATTTTCTCTTCTCCTGACTTAGTCACACTCTGGGTTTTTTTCATGCTGTTATCTAAAGGCCTTCCAGCTGTGGCTGTCACTTGGGTAGCTGCTCTGTGTATAGCAAGAGCTGCAATAAGATGTGAAGGGTGTTAGAATCCTTCAGAGATGATGTCACCACATAGGTCTGCCTGGAAGAAAAGCAAATGCATGTATTTATTGATCCATATACCAGGTCTGAGGATGTTTCTCTGGTAACTGATACTCTTCAGATTGGACAAAGGGAACACAGGTCACTCCAGCTAAACAATGGAAAAAGTTTCTTCTGTGAAGCCATGAAGACTGTGACATAAGGTGCATGGGGCCTTACAGCAAGAGAGGTTGCTCCCTGAAATGCAGAGCCAAGCAGGGGAAACAGTATCTATGGGATTTCTATACTTGGTTGCAGCTCTAATTGGGCAACACAAAATGGACTGATGGTGGGAGGGACTCTGGATCTGACAGATTAATTCCCTTATTGCCTGAGCTGATCCACCACACCTCTCCTCTATACATTGGATTTCCTGGAAGTGACAAGATCACACTGATGGTTCAGTCCAGCTCTCCTTTACTGGGCCACCCAACATGCAGCCATTGAAGACCTGTGGCTGGGTATTTGTAGTGATAGTCATACAATCTCTTTGTCAGTATGCAGTATTCCAGCTCAGAACCGGCTTGTGTGTACAAATGTGTTTCTATCCCATGCAGAGCTGGCTTCTCCATGTTGAGCTAGCTGCATGCACACTCTTCAACTGGAGCAAATGTTGGTTCAGTACCTCTCTCATGGCATCTCATTTCTACAACACAACTCCCTTGCCTCAATGCATAACATATGATCATGCCAGCAGGTGTCACTAACCTTTGTTGGTGACAGCCCCAGTCTCTGTGCCATTACTGTATGTATGGAGACCAGAACCACGGTCCTCTCTTAATCCTTGGCTGTATTGCATGTATACAATGCACACGTATACAATATATGTGGTGACTTAAGGGATAGGGGGGAATGACAAGTTCTTGCCTTGCGCAGCAGGCATGTCTCCTTTGTGACTACCTCACCTTTCCAGGTGCCCTTGCATAATAGGTGTGAGGCTCTGCAAGTGGAATCAAATAGTCGTGAGGACAACGGTTCACCTAGCTTGGAGGCTTTGCCAAAGTTAAATCCATCTATGCCTCATGTCAAAATCGCTTCCATAAGGAAAAAAAGATGGGTCATTGTCATAGAGGACTCTCCCGAGAGGAACGGAAAGCCCAATATGCAGACTGGACCCACTTCTTAAGGAAGTCTGCTGTCTCCCAGGGGCCCTGCTTAAAGATGTGAAGAGAAAGCATCCTACCCCGGTACAGCCCTCAGGTTATTATCCATTATTGATTTTTCAGGTAGGCAGTGATGAAGTTACAACAAGAAGTCTGAGAGCAGCCAAGAGAGACTTCAGGGCCTTGGGACAACTGGTTAAGGGATCAGGAACACAAGCAGTGTTCTCTACCATTCTGGTTGCAGGGAATGATGTGGGAAGAAACAGGAAGAGCCAGCAGATCAATACCTGACACCAAGCCTGGTGGTGTCACTGACAAAATTTGGGGTGTTTCGATCATGGGTCAGTTTACATGACACCAGGCCTGCTGGCAACACACGGGGTACACCTGTCTCAATGGGGGAAAAGGATCTTTGCACAGGAGTTAGCAGGGCTCATTGAAAGAGCTTTAAACTAGATTTGAAGGGGGAAAGGGGTAAAACCAGGCTTATTAGAGGTAAGCCTTGGGGCAGCATGCCAATGTTTGAGGTACTGTGTGTTAGCAAGGTCCCTTGGTCTGCCATCACAGTGGAGGAAGGGGATGGAGAGCCACGCAGCAGCAAAGATGCAAGGGTTAGTGTTGTGTTAGAAATCACAGAAGCACCTGAGAACAGTCACCTAGGAATTAGGGCTTCTCCCACGTTCACAAACGTGGTGGGATCAACAGCACAGATGAAGTGCATCTACACCAATGCATGCAGCATGAGCAACAAACAGGAGGAGCTGGAAGCCATTGTGCAGCAGAAAAACTATGATATAGTTGCAATCACAGAAACATGGTGGGATGACTCACACAACCGGAGTGCTGCAACAGATGGCAATAAACTTTTCAGAAGGGATAGGCAAGGAAGGAGAGATGGTGGGGAGCCCTGTATGTTAGGGAGTGGTTTGACTGTCTAGAACTTGATGATAGTGATGATAGGGTTGAGTGTTTATGGGTAAGAATCAGGGAGAAGGCCAACAAGGCAGAAATCATGGTGGGAGTCCATTATAGCCCATCCAACCAGGACAAAGCGGCAGAAGAAATATTCTGTAAGCAGCTGAGAGAAGTCTCACAATTGCTAGCCCTTGTTCTTATGGTGAACTTCAACTTACCAGATGTCTGCTGGAAACACAATACTGTGGAGGGGAAACAGTCCAGGAGATTCCTGGAGTGTGTGGAAGAGAACTTCCTAACACATCTGGTGAGTAAGCCAAGGGAAGGCACCCCACTGGACCTGTTGTTTGCAAACAGAGAAAGACTTGTGAGTGACGTGATGGTTGGAGGCCATCTTGGGCATAGTGATCATGAAATGATAGTTTTCGATTCTCAGAAAAGTAAGGAGGGGGGTTAGCAGAACTGCTGCCTTAGACTTCTGGAGGGAACTTTGGCATGTTTAGGAGCCTGGTCGACAGAGTCCCTTGGGAAACACTCCTGAGCCACAAAGGAGTCCAGGAAGGCTGGACATTCTTCAAGAAGGAAATCTTAAAGGTGCAGGAGTGGGCCGACACCATGTGCTGAAAGACAAGCCAGCAGGGAAGAAGACTGGCCTGGCTGAACAGAGATCTTTAGCTAGAACTTAGGAAAGTTATGATCTTTGGAAGAAGGAGGAGACAACTCAGGAGGACTACAGGGATGTCATGAGGTTATGCAAGGAGAAAATTAGAAGGGACAAAGCTCAGCTGGAACTTAAGCTGGCTACTGCCATAAAAGACAACAAAAAATATTTCTATGAATATATTAGCAACAAAAGGAGGGCTAAGGAGAATCCCCATCCTTTATGGAATGCAGGGGGGGAAACATGGTGACAAAGGATCAGGAAAAGGCTGAGGTAATTAATGCCTTCTTCGCCTCAGTCTTTAATAGTCAGACCAGTTGTTCTACAGGTACGCAGCCCTCTGAGCTGTAAGACAGGAATAAGGGGCAGAATGAAGCCCCCATAATCCAAGGGGAAATGGTTAGAAACCTGCTACGCCATTTAGATATACACAAGTCTGTGGGGCCAGATGAGATCCACCCAAGGGTACTGAGGGAGATGGCAGAAGTGGTCACCAAACCACTTTCCATCATTTAACAAAAGTCCTGGCTACCAGAGAGGTTCCAGTTGATTGAAGGTTATCAAATGTGACACCCATCTACAAAAAGGGCCAAAAGGAGGATCCAGAGAACTATAGGCATGTCAGTCTAACCTCGGTGCAAGGGGAAGTTATGGAGCAGATCATCTTGAGTGCCATCACACAGCACATACAGGACAACCAGGCAATAAGGCCCAGTCAGCATGGGTTTATGAAAGGCAGGTCCTGCTTGACTAACCTAATTTCCTTCTATAATGAGGTGACACACTTAGTGGATGAGGGAAAGGCTGTGGAAGTTGTTTACCTAGACTTTAGTAAAGCCTTTAACACTGTTTCCCACAGCATTCTCCTGCAGAAACTGGCTGCTCACGGCTTGTACGGGTGTATGCTTTACTAGTTAGAAAACTGTCTGGATGGCCGGGCCCAAAGAGTTGTGGTGAATGGCATTCAATCCTGTTGGCAGGAGTCTGGAGAAGAGGAGGCTGAGGGGGGACTTTATCACTCTCTACAACTACTTGGAACTTGTAGCCAGGTGAGTGTCAGTGTCTTTTCCCAAGTATCAAGCAATAGGGCAAGAGGAAACAGCCTCAAATTGTGCCAGAGGAGGTTTAGATTGGATATCAGGAAAAATTTCTCCTTGTTGTCAAGCATTGGAATAGGCTGCACAGGGAAGTAGAGTCACTGCCCCTGGAGGTATTTAAAAGATGTGTAGATGTGGTGCTAAGGGACATGGTTTAGTGGTGGACTTGGTAGTGCCACATTAATGGTTGGACTCATTGATCTTAAAGGTCTTTTCCAACCTAAATGATTCTATGATTCTATAGGTCTGTTCTTGTCTCAGATGCTAACAAAGAAGAAGGGAGCTGACTTTTTGTAGCTCAGTGTTGAGGGAGTATTTGTGCAGAATAGGCAGTACCAAGAACAGGTCTGCTGGGATTACAGTTGCAGACCAGATCAGAGGGAACAAACTGAAACAGTATCACTTTGAACAGCTTAGCAGGAAAAGCCTGAAGCTTGTGCCATCCCCTGAAACGTGACCTGGTTTTATCTTACAGTGCTGGTTGGCACAGGTCAAAACCATGCTAACAAGTATTCTGAATTAAAGTACTGGTAATAATATGCAGGTGCATGCATTTTTGCCCTAACACAGTTAAATAATAGTTAAGTAACAGGTCTACGAAGCACACAACTTGCAATAAATAGAAATAAACGTAGTACAGAACCCTCTGGCCGTATCCGAATCAAGAAAAAAATCTACTGTTGTTGAAATCTCATGCCATGTCTAAAGCCTTCTTCTGCCTAAGGTTTTTGACCTCAGAGGTCTAAAAAGAAGGTTACTCCAGCCAACTCTAATCTCTCCTGTTGCAGGTAGCTCATCCCTGTCTTGTAGTTTTTTCCTGAATTACTAACCTTGACAAGATAGCTTTCCTAGGCCCTACTGAGCCTCTTGTCCCCAGCATTTTCTGTATGAATAGCTCATTTGTTATTGCCAATAAATTTGTTCTGTGTGGCAAAGGGTGCCTTGTGAGAAAAGTGAATATCCATAGACAAGGACATGAACTATGGTATTTTCTTGACTTTAATCCAAATGTGTAAGACCGTTAGAGGCGTTCTCTGAATAATCATTTACCAGATGACTGTCAGTTACTGCAGCTAGATCACTGCTGGAAGAAATCACAAAGGTTAAGTCCCCAGCTTCCTATGTAGAGAGGTATTGAAGACTCAGTTCAAGCTGGCATCTTCTAATCCTCAATGTCTCTACATACCAGGCACAGGAACTCTACTCTTACAGTCAAGAAATGACCACTCTTATGGAGTAGAAAAGATTTCAAGTCCTTATTTGCAGCCCCAACCTTGATTCTACTGTTTGAATTGTAGGGAGCAAAATGATATTTGCTCAGATATGAGAAGGATTGCTTATCTTGGCAAGGCAGGTCTATGGTATCTAGGAAGGGCAGCTGTGTTGAATTTACTTTGTTTTTTAGAAAATCAGGGAGAAAAATATGGAGCACCAGATATACGCTTTGTTTTATTTTGTTTTGTTTCAAGAGAAAATCTTTAGTCCTGAAATGGTGCTCCATGCAAGGAAGAAACAGAATAAAACTTGGGTTTTTTCGCCCTTGGATAGGCTGGATTGAACAGACAAGTTTCGGGATTTGATCTGTTTGTTTGTTGGGTTTTTTCTTTTCCTTTTTTTTTTTTTTTTTTAATTTTAATTGTTGCAAAAAGCTTCCTGTCACCATTGTGGGAACAGAGCTGCTGAGAAGAGAGAATTTGAAATAAGGGTAATGGGACATCAGAGCTTTTGTTGTGCTGGTTGAAGCTCTGAAGAAAGTCTAGAAATGAACACTTCATGGAGCAATTTCACTTGACCCTTTTGCTTGACTTTTTTGTGAATTCATCTCAATTTCCTTCAACATATTTTAGGGCATGGATATTTTCTCCATCTCTTGTGGAGCAAAATAGGTCTCTTATTACATAAAGTTAATTGCCTAGGATGAAGTCAGTTGAAAAACATTCTTCCTGAGAACAGGTTGCTTTTTCCCTCTTCTTTTCATGTAATTTCGGTGAATTTTAATTTGTGGCAAGTTTTTGCTGTTGCACAGCAAGTCTTTCTCACACGAAACACCCACCAGCTCCACACAAATATAATGCTAATAAACCAAGAGCAGTGAAGCTGACTAATAGGTGACCTACAAGTTTCCTTTCTGGTAGAGGTTGCCTGTCTGGTTGTTCCTTCTCCCCCACTGCTGTCTGATTCTTTATCATGCCATCTCACATAGATTTTTTTTAATCATTTTTATTTTAGCACGTAATGTTATGGTGGACATACAGTATTTATTTTAAGTATTGGTGATTATAGGCTGTCAGAGATATTTCTAGACACAATATTTCTCTGTAACAGGCAAAGGAGTCTTTTAAGGACCTGGAAGAGAAGCTAGCTTTGCTTGGTAAGGAGACTAAATGAACGTATTGAGAATCACTCCTCCCCCTGCTGTTGAAAATATAGTTGCCAGAGCTGCAAAACTCTGCCTCACACCAATAGGTTGCCATTAATAACCCCTCCTCAAGGGTGCACATCAGCACCATGTTGGGCACTCAGGCAAGCATCCCATCCCAGAATGTGGTTTGACTCTTGATTAACATCAGATAGTTGGGAATCCCAAGGGGAGCTTGTCTGCACCATGGGTGGGTGAGTGTCTCATATAGACATTAGAGAATGAGATTGGTGCATGCATGCCTCCTGTTATGTTCCTGATTGCTACAGAGTACTTGCACACTGGATAAAGTTATAAGCAACAAGTCGGAAGCCATCAGGAGATATTTAAATCCTTCATCTCCTTCTAGAGGACTTGGCTGGCTGACAATGACCTGAAGTCAGATAACTGCCACAGTCCATGTGCAGTGCACCAGTGTGGGTCAAATAATTTCCTAGCCACTGATCCTTCACCAGTGACCTCATATGTCTTCTGCTCAGTAACAGTAGAGCAGTAGTCCCATACCCTTCCCAAATGTGCACTTTCAAGTACCCTCTTGAGCCTAGGCATGGGATTAGGCTGCATACCTGGCATCTGCTATGCTTCTCCTGATGGCATGGCCCAATGACCAGAACCTCTTTTTATCCTTTTCTTTTTTTCTTTCATGACTTTTTTTTTTTTTTCTCTGATGCTGTATCTTCATCTTCCTCACAGCAATTATGTTCACTACAAAAACAGTCTCTATCGTTGTAATAGGACAACCCCTTAGTAAATCTGAGAAAGTTCTACCTCCACTTGTTTTGGGCAACTCGCTATATCACTCCAAGAGGATGATTATCACTTAATGTTCAAAACATTGCCTGTGCTTATCTGCACTTGTCTCAGCTGACTGCATCTGACTAAATTCCTGAATAGTCTTGTTGATGTTTCTCACTCACTTGAAAAAAAGTGTCTTGAAGAATACTCCTGAAGTATTAGTCACCTTTCTGCCTGTGATGGCCTTGCCTACACCAAATTACTCCATGAGTAAGAGTTAAGTGTTGACTGCACAGGGCAACAGTCATTCTCTAACACAGCTACAGGCTCAAAAAAATTAGTCCAATGGTGATGAATACACAGTGCCAGTTCACCACTGAGGACCTAAAACTTGCTCCACCACATCTGAAAGACTTTCACTCTGGTTTGTCCTGTGTCCTAAGGACAATTCAGTTTCACCAGTCAGAGTTTGCCTCCCAGACCCAAAACCACAGCCAAGGCAGTCACAGTAGCTTCCATGCCAGAAGAAGACAGGCAGCATCAGTATCTTGAGTATTCTCCCAGAGTAGTTGCTGTAGGGTTAAGACCACTGTTGTCATCCCTCATACTCCACCCTGTGACACCTTTTCTGAGCATTGAATGAACTAGAATTGGGGAGTTTAGACAGCAGCATTATGATGTCACTTGGAAATGCACAAGCAGAGGCAGAATAAGGCTTCTTTAAATATAGGAGGCCATATTACAGCTGACAGGAGCATTCATATATCGACATCATCTACCTGAAATGCAAAAAGTGTGGTGATTCATAGCTGGGCTCATAAGCAAGGAAGCAAAGGTTTGTGGGAGGGCTTCTCTTTGGACAGCTTCAACATATATGCATGATAGGGACACTCAGGCCTTCAGACCAGGAGAGCTTCAGACTGCATGTAATGGAGATGAGAAGCCTCAGTGCTAACTGCATCTACCTGCTGATCCAGTTCTATTGTACCAAACCCTTTGCTCAAGCAGAAGTAGCCATAGTTTCTTAGAGGAATAACTTGTAACCAGCTGCCAGTCTGCCAGTCTGACAGCAGTTAGATCAGAACACAATCCTTACAAAAAATCCCTAGGGGTTGTGTTTGTTGGTGGGAATAGCAAAGAACAAGCAAGCTTGACTTCTGTCACCTTAGGCTCTTCTCAGCACTTGAGGCTCCTGTGACATTTTGACAAGGGACATAATGATGTTAGGATCAGCAATCCAGCCTCTCTCATTCTGAAATCATGTCCACTCCAGTGAATGCAGAAGAAAATAAAATCAACTATGTACAAAACATTCTCATAAGGAATATAGTCCTTTGAGTTCCATTTTAGCACAAAGAACTGGTGGATCTTTTCAAATCCCTTAATTTGATTTTGATATTTCTTTCCAACAAACCCCTTACACACTTCTAGGAAGCCCTACCCAGTATGCTAGAAGCAGTGTTCTGTGGGTTGAGAAGTGGGAAGAGCACAGCTGAGGTAATCCCACATAAATGTCTGCCCTTCAAGGACCTGAGAATTTCAGCAGCACTGAAAATCATAGATGCATATGATAATTTAGTTTGGAAGGCAAATTAGGATTGGGTTGCTGGTCAACATGTCAAGTCAAAGTCTTGAATAGCTCCAAGGATGGACATCACACAGCCTCTCTAGGAAACCTGTTCCAGAATCCAACTACTCTCACTGTAAAATTTGATTTCTTCCAGTCAAGCTGGAATTTCCCTTGTTGCACCTTTTTTTCTTTTCCTTTTCCTGGGTACCTCTGAGAAGAGTCCAGCACAGACTTCTCTACAATCTCATTTTAGTTAATGGAAGACTTCAGGTTGCCCTTCCTCTTCTCCCAGCTAAATAAACCAGGCTCTCTAGAATCATGCCTATTAAGTGGTTACCCTTCACTACCATGTGTTGCTGACTTACCTTGTCCTTGCTGTCCATCAGGACCAAGTTCTTTTCTGCAAGGCTGCCACTGAGCCAGTCAGTCCCCAACCTGTGCTGTTGCATGGGGCTGTCGTGTTCCAAATGCAGAATGAAGTATTTGCCTTTACTGAACTTCAGGAAACTTCTGTCTGACCATTCCTCGAGTTTATCAAGGTTCTTCTGAACAACAGCTCTGTTCTCCAGTGTTTCAAGTGCTCTATGCAATTTACCACCATCTGCAAATTCAGCAAGAGTTCATTCTGACCCATTGCTGAGGTTATTAATGAAAACATTGCACAGAATTTGCCCCATTATTGATCCTCAAGGATCATAGCTGGTAATTGGCAGTCAACTGGTTTTGAACAGCTGATGCCTAAACTAAGATCAGCAGTCTGGTTAGTTTTTCACATGTTTTTTAGGTCATCTACTCAAACCATATTTCTCTATAAATATGCTATTGGAAAGTGTCAAAAGCCTCACTGGAGTCAAGGGGAGCAACATTTAGTGCTCTCCCCTCATCCGTAGTCAGTTATATATCATCAGAGAAAGCAATCAGTTTTGTTTGGATAACTTGTCCTTGGTAAATCTGTGCTGGCTGTTACCAGTGACCTTGTTCCTCCTATGCCTGGGCATGGCTTCCAGGACAGATTGCTCCATAATCTTTTCAGAGACTGGGGACAATTCCCTGAATCTTTGTTCCCCCTTTTCTTAAAAAAACCAAAAAACAGACAGGTGTGCTGCTTGCCTTTTTGCAGTCTTAAGGAACGTCTTTGATCACCATGATCTTTCAAAGACAATGGTCAGCCTGCTTAGCAACCTTGGAAGTACCCCATCAGGACCCACAGGCTGTGTATGTTTACTTTGCTTAAGTGGTCCTTATTTCAATCTTTCTCTGCTGTGGATAATGTTACTTCCCCTCCTTCCTCCCCAGACTCTGCACTGGGCACAACTCTCTGGCAAGCCTCAGAGAAGAATTTGCCAGTAAAATGGGACTCTCCAGATACATTGACTGCCTCAGTTTCAGGCAAGTTTTGGTCTTCCTTATCCTCTCTGCATGCTGCTCTTCTGTATTCTTCCTGGATACAGGATACTTCCTGGATAGTTTGTCCCCATTTTCACCGTCCATATGTTTCCTTTTCTTGCTTGGGCTCAGTCAGAAATTCCCACTGCAGCCAGGCCACCCTCCTGCCACACTTGCTCATTTTCCTGTGAACTGGAATGGACCATCCTTGGGCTTTAAGAAGCTGTCTCGGAAGACCATCCAGCTCTCCCAGGGCCCTTTGCCCTGGTAGGCTACCTCCCAAGCAACTGTCAGTTCCCTGAACAAGCTGAAGTATGCTTTCATGAAGTGCAGGGTGGTAATGTTGCTGCTTGCCTTCATATCATTTGGGAACTTGCATGCTACCACCTTATAATCACTGCAGCTTTCATTGTAAAACTGCTTTCATTTTCCTGGTCATTTGTTCTCTACCCTTGAGCAGCATCCAAGGCAGAGCATCTTTTCTGCTGGCTTGTCCAACACATCCATGAATAAATTATCCCTAGCAAATCCAGAAAATTCCTGAATCGCCTGTGGCCAGCAATGTTCCACTCCAAGCACATGCTGAGTTGCTCCCAGCTTGTCAGTCCCTAGGCTGTATTGTTGCAAGAGGTTATTCCTTGCTGGATGCAAGACTTTGCATTTGTTCTTATTAAATTTCGTAAGGTTCCCACTGGCTTATTCCTCCAGCCTGCATAGGCTCTTCTACAGAGGTACGTGCTTTCCCATTCACACGGTAGAGGAATGCTCTACTAGCCATGGCTATTGCCTCCCTTCACACACACACGTGACCTGTTGTCACTCTCCTTCCAAAGCAGTTGAAATAGAGATAATGGTAAGGCAATTCCATATGTTCTGGTTGTATATGACCTCATTAGCACATTTCTTCCTGCAAAAAAACTCCCCTCTTCAGATAATTAAATCTTGTTCTGGAACAAATGCACTGTTATTTTATAAAAAAACAGTGTAGGGGAAAGCGATTTCATTTTAGCAATTTTTTATTTTTTGCTTTTTATGAGAGAAAAAGAAAAGGAAAACAGCAAAATGGCAGGTAAAATAAAACAAAAGAAAAGCAATTGCTGTATTTCAAAGACAGTGAAAATTAGACTAAGCAGTAGTAGAAGCCAAATGGAAATCATAATTCTTCTATTTCCCTGGCTGCTCAGATGTGTGTAATAGGCTTGGCAAAGTGTCAAGGAAAACAGGGGCCAAGCTGTGGTGTGTTTAGAAGAATTGAAAGGCTCCTCGTTAAGAGAGGCAGATTTCAGCACAGCTCAGTGGATAAGAATCTGAAGCTCATAGCTTATTCCTTACAAAGAGGGTAGAGGAGGGTAAAACACGTACAATGTAAGGACACTTTGCAGCTTTGGAAGGAAGAGGGGAGGAGGGGGAGCTTGTGTCTATGAGAAAGATGGAGGCAACTTTTTCAGCAGGGCCTGACAAGGAGTAACGGTTTTAAACTAAAAGAGAGCAGATTTAGACTAGATATAAGGAAGACATTTTTTTTGCAATGAGGGTGGTGAAGCACCGAAACATGTTGCCCAGAGAGTTGGTAGAAGCCCCGTCCCTGGAAATATTGGAGGTCAGGTTGGACAGGGCTCTGAGTAACCTGATCCAGCTAAAGATGTTCCTGCTCACTGCAGGGGGGTTGGTCTTTAAAGGTCCCTTCCAACCCAAACTGTTCTATGATTCTATGAAAACAAAGGAAACATAGTGTAGTCCTGCTAGGTGTGTTTTGTTTCTTTTGATCTAGCATAGTGTGCTTTAAGCCGAAAGTGCATGGCAAAATCAAAAGCATGAGCAGGATAACTAGCTTTAACAGATGTAAAATGTTGATTCAGCTAGGTCATGGTGAAACACAACTTGTGTAATAGCACCCAAAACAGAGGTCAGAAAAAAACACTGTATTTCAAATTCTCTTACAGAAGGTACCTGTCAGAAATTAAATTGGCAGAAGTCACCAGGTCTTTCATAGTGCTTGCATACTCCAAGCGATGAAACTGACAGGCCCAGAAAGTTAACACATTTCATCTTCTTTTTGAGAGAATCCCCAAGCTGATAACTTTGCTCTTGATTCTCAGTCACGAGGGTTTGAGTCCCAGTGCCTCATCACTGATATAGTTTTAGCTTCAGGAGTAGAGGGGCTTAACACTTTTTCCAAGATCATTTCACAAAACAATAGCATTGCCTTTGTGCATGCTCTTCATGAAAGGATGTTGCAAATGTCAAAAGGCACTTGAAGAAACTCTCAGAAATGACCCAGTGGCAGGAGAAAACAAACTTTCACAATTGGAATCTTAAAAAGGTGAACAATTCTGTTTTACCAGAGAAGGCAAAAATCCAGAAGCATCTTCCCACCTGGGAAATTCCTGCATACCTTGTTGCAGGGGACGCATAATGGTTTATCCAGTTACTCCACTCTTTTCTTCACATACCCAGGGGTGACAGTGGGTCATTGGGGGTTAGTCAATGATGTGTTCTTAGGATCATTGCATAAGGGTGTTCATGCACATTAAAAAGTTGTAACAATAGAGCTAAAGAGGAAATACCATCTGGAATAGATTAACTTCAGAGGTTGAAAGTCATTTTACCATTTTTCTAGCAAAGAGGTCAGCCAAATATTAAAATAGCTTAGCTGGCAAAGTGAGATTCTTTGCTTGGGATCTTTCAAGTCAGGTTTGGTACTTCTTAGAAAGGTGTTATGTTTGCTTGGTTGGGTTTTTTTCCCAACCCATTTTGAGGTGAGGAAAAAATGTTTCTGAGTATTTCCGAGGTCAGAATGAATGGTCAAAGGAGTAGTCCTTCAGTGCTTAGAGGATGGGAACCTAGGGTCCATGCCAGATCATTTAGGTTGTTTTTCAGAAACCAGCTTAGAATTGTTACTATGGGCATAGATAGGAACCGTTACAGTACAGTCCACATAGCGAAGCAGTGCCTTCTAGGTGGTCCTAGATAGTAGACACAGATTGGGACACCAGGTTAACACAGACCATGTCTGTTCTCTGTAACTTTTTTTTGTCCGGCTCTATAACAGCAGAGCCTTGGCCTCATTCTGTCCTACTGTTTTCTAACGTCTTCTACCATTTTGGCTTTGAGTTCTCCTCTTATCCTGACCCTGCACACCTGACAGACTTTACACAAAACTGATTTATTTAGTTCAAGCCCTCTATGGTATTTTAAGAAGCCAGTTCCTGACCACTGTTCTGTCAGAGTGAGGGAATGCCTTCTGTATCAAAACCATTGCCATCTGAGTATGAAGAAAACAGTTGTCTTGGTATAAGAAAAATTGCAGGAGTTTACAAATGAGTTGCTGAAAATTTCCAAAGAGGAGAAAGGAGGAGGAAAACATAGATATTGTCTTTCCCTTTATGCCCTCCTCTCTTTCCCCTCCTCCCTCCCCTTCTTCCTTCCTCCCTTGTAGATTATCTGGTGCATAAACAGCTTTTATTATAAACTTTGCTGAGAATGTTAAAGTTGTTCTTGTACCTTGCTTAACTCATAACTACCTTCCAACAGAAGACTGCAAAACCCACAGGAAACTGAGGGGGTATTGGGGCTTGCCTTTGCATTTGAAGTTCTGACCTCTGTTGTAATATGTCATTTGTGAGTACTTTCATTTAATGAGCAGACAACTCATGTTTGGGAGTGACCTTAGAGGTGAAGTCCCATGCAGAGGGTGTTACACTGGCCTGTACTCAGTGTGTGAGAAGGGTACAACCAACTGCAGCGAGGTCTGCAGTGGAGAGGAAAGGTCAGGTGTTTCTTACCAATGGCACAAGAAACTGCTGCTACCTGGGAATCGGATGAGTCTGCTAAACTACGAATTGAAGTATAAGAAAAGTCAGCTGAACACCCTTGAGCAGTTTTCCACTGTAGCCCCTTCACAAAACTCCAGCAGCTAAAAGAAGCCTAATTGAACTACTTCCCTAAAGAAGAAGAGAATTGCCAGCACTGCAGGGTCTGCTGTGACCCAGCTACTCCTGGCTGTGCAATGGCCTCCAGAGGATCTACTGCTGAGTCCCTGGCAGGGTGCTTTAACCATGGGTTGAGCTTTTGCACATTAGCATGTAAGTTGCTGAAACTCACTTTTGTTCCACTGCCTCATCACTGTGTGAGCTTGTTTGAGGTGAACAGGAAAGCCAGATTCCTAAATAGAAGAGAACCAAACAGAGAAATCTAGGACTTGCTGGTCTACAAAAGGCACTATTTCTACCTTACGTATCTCTTTCTGAAATTATATCCAGCCTCCCGTTTGTATCCACCTCAAAGAAGGATTCCTGGTGTAAAACCAAGCAGTGCTAGGTGGCGCATGTTCATGCCATTGAGGGCTCTAGCTCCAACTGCAGTGCACTGGCTGTTACCACACTGCATAGCACCAGTCTCTAGCTCGTGTACCTTTTGTCTGCCTGTGCTGGCGTGTGACTGCACCACAGCATTTCATAAAAGACCTACGCTGCACACTTTGTCACTCTCGTGACAAAGCACTACTACCCACCCGTACTGCACCTACTTTTGGTGCTTCTGACAATGCTGTGTTTGCTCTTTGGACCAGATAGACTCTCCTGTGTGGCATCTTCTTTGACTTGGGCAAAAGCAGACATCACCTGCTCAATGCATCATACTAGGTGGCTGGATAAGTTGTCTGCGGACAAGGACAAGGAGAAGGCTGCTATCAGAAACAGGGGATGTCAGACCAGATCACTGAAATTAGATGACACACAGCCTCATTCCCCCTCCCCACCAATCCAGTTTATTCTGCACAGGTAACCTGCAAAAAGCAGACTTTTGCAAATGTTCCTGAATGTCATCTCTTTTACTAATAAGCTGGACCACAACTCCATCTCCAGACATTTATCCAGGTTTGTCAGCAAGGAATATCCTGGCTCAGAGCTGATAATTCTGTGATGAGAGATGAGGCGGAAAAATACAAGGTGAATCTGAAGGAGGAATCATTTTGTGGGTCTAAACCATAATCCCCTTTGTTTGTGTTTTTCTCATATCCAAATTCCACCTGTGCTTAATTTACGTCAATACAAGGAGGCAGCCAGAGAAAGGAAGAAATAAATAATTTACAGTAATAAAAAACAATCACGGCACATCTTAAATATCTTTCCTCATGCACACAGTCACAGAATGGATTTATTCAAAACCAATTCAAGGCCTAGAACAAATTCTTATTTATCACTCTGAGGGCTTTCCTGCCTCCCTCAGGCTGTAACAAAAGTCTGGTTAGTGGGGAGCTGCTGTTTACATCCAGCATGTGCTAGGCGTTGTCCTCTAAATCCATGCTTACACAAAAGTATCTCCACAGACTGGAACCCTGAACTTTGTGTTTACCCTAAACACACACATACAACTATTTACACTGGAGAAATCCTTTAGAAGACAATAGCCACAGGTACTGTTGAGCTTTAGTATGGAAGGGCAGGGGAGAAGGTATAAAGTCTAAACACATGCTGTTTTCTCCTGTAGTTTCTGAGTGCTATAAAAATGTTTGGGGTGTACTTGAACAGAAATGTGCAATGCTATTCTGTAGTATATCTTGAGTGAGAAGAGCTAGAGGGCCATTGGGGCTGGTAGCAGAGCGCTGTCTCAGCTGTAGACTTCTCTCCAGCTGAATTTCCTAGAGCTCTTTGATAGAATCACCACTTCAGATACAATATACAATTTTCACCTGCAGGTTTTCTCCTGTTGTTTTTTTTTTTTCTTCTTAACTTTCTTTCCTTTGCTCTCCCTAATGGCAAAAGACACATTTGTCTCTGTCTAAAATTAGTATATTGTCTGTGTGTTTCCTTCCTCTCTCACTGCTTAAAATCTGCATTCTCAAATTAGGACTGGCATAATCTAATTAAGACAGAGAATGCTCGAGAGGAAGGCTAGAGTAGGAGTAACAGGAGGAGAATTGTGATTTCTTTTTTTTTATTCCTGCTCAGGCATAATCTTAAAGACATGAAGCAACACACATGCCTACTCAAACAAGTTGTTAGCAAACTAATCGTGCATTACAAGACAGCAGAACCACACTGTGCTCATTATACACTGTTTAAAGATGGTTTTAGTGCAGTCAGAAGGCAAATCAAACATGCGTAGACATAAGGTTGAACAGGGAAGATTGCCTCTTTCTTTTTAAGAGGCATAGGAGAAGTAATTTGCTTTAGCACCAGTCTGTCTTCATGAAAGACTGGAATACTGAGCCTGAATTGCCTATCTGCTCAACTCAAAGGGGCCTTTGAATAACAGACTCCTTTTCTCAAATCTCTAGAAGAGAACGGGAAGAAGGACTTTCTCAAGCAACCCATCATTGTGCCTAGATAAAGTGGCAGGTCACAAATAGTTAAAGGCAGTTGGCCATGATGGTAATGGATATTTGCAACAAAAAAACAACTGTAAGGTGAATAGAAGTTGGAGACAGTTTTAACAGTATATCCAGGGAGACCTTCCATCATTATTAAACATAGACTCAACATGTATGGGAAGTGGAGGGCTGGATTGGCCGTGTATATGGTTACATCACATGTGTGAATATTTATGATAAGAGGCTGAAAGACAGGTCTTTTATCTCAGAAGATACTTCTGTTCTAATACTAATAGCCTACCTATATGAAACACTCAAACAGATCTGTCCGTGAACAGTGGATATCATGTCCAGCCCTTGTGATACAGCTATTCTGCTCATTTCAGCAGGATAAAATTAATTTTGTAGATTTGCATGACCTTGTACTAAAACTACTTCATCCATAAGAAGTTTTAGAATTTCTTTGGAAAAAAAAAAAAGTTAAATTTATCATAGCTGTATTGCAAGCATTTGATAAGTGAGATTCAGCCTTTGCCATTCCAGGTAGCATTGTGATCCTATACAAGGATGTTCATAATCAAAGAGTTCAGCTTTATTCTATTAAATTCAGTCATGAAAGAACAAGAAATTTCATTGTAAAATGTGGCTCCCTTAGATATCTTTCGATATATTCTTTTGCTGTGTATGTGCTGCTTTTGTAGTATACTCAGTGGAGACTACAAAGATCCCAGTGAGTCTCCCTGTAAACCGTAAGATAAGGTGTGATTTGTCCCTGTAAATGTAGGGATTTAGTTCTGTTTTACACATTGTAGGGCATTAAAAACTTTCATATATGTATTTTTTTTTTAAATCAGACTGTCCTCTATCCAAATATCCAGAGCCCCACGACACTGGAATATGTAGGATGTCTTTTACATAAGATGCTCCATGCAAACATCTGTACTTACAAAGGCATTTTCATTCCAGTTTCTTTATACACCGTGGACAAAGGATGTGCAAGAATTAGACATCTTACACTGCGGTTTTCCCATCTATATATGCACTACTAGTCAGGCCAGGACCATGACTAGTCTGGGCAGACCTTGTCAGAAACAGTGAGACGGGAGATGGACTGGACATAGAATTTCTGGGAGGAGGGTGAACAGGTCTGTGTTCACCCTGCTTCAGTGTACTTTCACTTAGCACCCCAGCTCATCATACTTGGCACCCCAGCTCACCTTCATTGGCACCCCAGCTCATCATCCATGGGAGGAATCCCTCTATCTTGGCCTGATCAATATGAGACTGGCCATGTGTCCTGGTTTTGGCTGGAATGAAGTTAATTTTCTTCCTAGTAGCTGGTATAATGCTGGTTTTGGATTTAGGATAGAATAATATTGATAACACACTGATGTTTTAGTTACTGCTAAGCAGTGTTTATACTAAGTCAAGGACTTTTCAGCTTTTCATACTGTCCTGCCACCAGAGGCTGGGGGTGCACAAGAAGCTGAGAGGGGACACAGCTGAGACAGATGACCCAGATGAGCTAAAGGGGTATTCCATACCACATGACACCATGCCCAGTATATAAACTGGGGGGGAGTTGGCCAGGGAACACTGCAGCTTGGGGATTGGCTAGGCATTAGTCAGTGGGTGGTAAGCAATTGTATTATGCATTATTTGTCTCGTATATTCTTATTCTTTGTTCTTTATTATTATAGTAGTATTATTATTATTTTCCCTTCCTTTTCTGTCCTATTAAACTGTCTTTATCTCAACCCATGAGTTTTACCTTTTTTATCCCAATTCTCTCCCCCATCCTACTGAGGGGTGAGTGTGCAAGCGAGCAGTTGCATGGTGCTAAATTGACAGCTGTGGTTAAACAACGACACCATGTAAAGCAGGTCCTTGACTGATTTCTTGTGTCTCCTGCAGAGGCAAGAAGGAAGGATAATACCAGACACTTGGTATCCTTTCTTGCATATGCACCCCTACTTTCAGACCTGCCTTGTAGGAACCACTCCTTCCTGCTTACATAGAGGAGGCCTTTTGTGTGGGAGGAGGAAAGCTGTAGTTGCTTTGATGGTTGTTCAGAGGGGACCAGTGCACCTGTGAGGAAGAGCCAAGGTAGAAACCTAAGAGCCCGTGCTTGCTCAGCCTGTGCTATGCATGACTCCCTGAGGAAGCTATGAGTGAGCTGAATTGTTTCATCTGAGGTACAGCCATCCACCATGCTTCCTGCCCTGTAAGCAAAGGAGTGTAAAATACTGAAAGTACACACAGATGCCTACATCATAGAATCATAGAATGCATTGGGCTGGAAGGGACCCCCAAAGGTCATCTAGTCTAATCCCCCTGCAGTGAACAGGGACATCTTTAGCTAGATCAGGTTGCCCAGAGTACCATCAAGTCTGATCTTGAATGTCTCCAAGGAGAAGGCCTCCACCACCTCTCTGGGCAAACTGTTCCAGTGCTTTACCACCCTTATGGTAAAGAACTTCTTCCTAATATCCAATCTAACTCTACCTGTTTCTAGTTTAAAACCATTGCCCCTCATCCTATCACTACATGCCCTTGTAAACAGTCCCTCCCCAGGTTTCCTGTAGGTCCCCCTCAAGTACTGGAAGGCCACTATAAGGTCTCCCTGGAGCCTTCTCTTCTCCAGGCTGAACAACCCCAACTCTCTCAGCCTGCCTTCATAGGAGAGGTGCTCCAGACCCCTGATCATTTTCGTGGCCCTCCTCTGGACCTGCTCCAACAGGTCCATGTCCTTCTTGTATTGAGGGCTCCAGAGCTGGACGCAGCACTCCAGGTGGGGTCTCACCAGGTCAGAGTAGAGAGGGAGAATCACGTCTCTTGATCTGCTGGCCATGCTTCTCTTGATACAGCCCAGGATGTGATGGGCTTTCTGGACTGCAAGCGTGCATTGTTGGCTCATATCTGCTTTTCGTCCATCAGTACCCCCAAGTCCTTCTCAGCAGGGCTGCTCTCTATCACATCATCCCCCAGCTTGTATTGATTACGAGGATTGTCCCAGCCCAGATGCAGGACCTTGTACTTGGCCTTGTTGAACCTCATGAGATTCACATGGGCCCACCTCTCCAGCTGGTCCAGGTCCCTCTGGATGGCCTCCCTTCTGTCCAGTGTGTTGACTGCACCACACAGCTTGGTGTCATCAGCAAACTTGTTGAGGGTGCACTCAATCCCACTGTCTATATCACTGAAGAAGATATTAAACATCACTGGTCCCAGCACGGACCCCTGAGGGACACCACTCATCATCCGTCTCCATCTGGACATCAAGACACTGACCACTACCCTGTTAACTTAGCATAGAATAGAATAGAATGGAATAGTCCAGTTGGAAGGGACCTACAATCATCATCTAGTCCAAACGCCTAAGTATGGAAGTCTGCAAGATGGACTGCCCTGAAGCATTGTGTGTGTGGCTTCCAGTTTTGCCTGCTGTTCCCTAGAGCTGGGAAGTGCTTATGGCTTTGCAGAGTAATGCAAGTGGAATTAGTCTCTACACAAAGACTGGACTTGCACCCACTGTCTCTGCTCCATTGAACTGTGCTCTCCAGTCTCTGTCATTGTCGCCATGCATTGAACAGAATACCTTACTTAAAGTACTTACATATTTCCTTAAATAACAAAGAGAAACACTGCAGCACTTTGTGTATTATCTGTTTCCCAATAGCAGCAGGCAAAACCATTTCATGGCAGCCTCCAGGGACAGAGGAGTGTTCTTTATAACAAACCTGACAAGGGCACTGCTTTCCCATGTGATTCCCAGCCCTCAGCACAAACGTGCAAGTGGACCAAGCACCACTCCATTACAATGCTGTTCCACTGCACACCTCTCATGATTGACAGTGGGTATCTTACTTGTCAGTACAAATATTCAGAGACCACATGATTGATGTCCATGGCCTAAAAAGATTCAGTACATTTGTTTTGTCCAGTACGCTGTTATTTTTCAGAAGTTCCCATCAGATTAACAAATTCAGTCAGAAAATAGGATATGTCCTGTTCTCTCCCCTTCCCTTCCCCCAAATGAGTTTGCAGCATAACAATCTAACTAAATTGCACTAAAAAAAAAAAAAAAAAAAAAAAAAAAAGAGGAAGAAAAAGACAAAATAAACTTCCATGCTTCCCTTAAGCTTTAGCTTTGGCTTAAGGGACCCAGGCTGCCTTTCCATCCCCTCCATGCTGGCAGAGATCCATAAGGCTTTCTTTACAGAACAGACTATAGGCAACTGTGCAGTGTGAGTAGATTTGGAAGGAGCTTGTTGTTGTGATTATCAGCACTTCTAGAAGTCCCACCCACCATCAGAGCTCAACAGTACAGAAACACATGGAAAGACAATTTTCCCTCACAGGACTTGGCCCATCATCACCATGACCCCTGCAACAAAATCCTCACCTGTGTCATTTGCACCAGGCTCCTAGAGTTTGTCTGTGGTGCATGGCTGCCAGTCCAGCTATAGATTTAACTTTTACTGATAATGTCTGGGACTGCCAAGGCCTAGATAAAACTGTGCTGGCAACTTACTCTGAACACATGCATCTCCAGTTCTCTACCCCCAATCCAGATAGCAGGCTCAAGCCCAGCAGGCAATGTTCCCTGTCTCAGATATCTTCATGCCAGTCCCATGATAGCTAAGTAAAGCACAGTTTCTTTTCCCATACCTCATTCTTTTCTCTTTTCAGAGGGTGCTGCCTGAACACCTCCAACTGAAGTTCTTCACCCTTGTAGAAATAAGTGCACCTGCTTAAGCACCCGCTCATTGCTAGCACAAGCCTCCCTCATTCTTGAGACAGTCATCCTGCATCAGTTCAGGCTGGAAGGATGGCTTGTAGTGTGTCCTAGAGACAGTAAGCACCATCTTCTTGGTACGCTGCATGCAGCATGATTTGAGCTGCCTTTTGGATCTGCAAGAGACAGAAGAGGGGCTTGAATTACTTCATGTAACATGGTATATCTGCTCCAGCAATTTGATGGTGAACCACTGTTCAGCAGCATGAGTTTAAATAGTTTGCACTGAAACGTAGTCTTTGCATGTGACTGTGTCTCCTGTTTTTTTCCAATATGATAAGGCAGCGGAAAAATGTGTCAAAATAATAGCCTATTGAAAAGGCTGAAAATCAGTTGATCTGCATTTAAATTTCAGATTACAGAAGTGCAATTCATACTGTGTGTTGTCATGTGGCAATATCTGGTTTCTAAAAATCTAGGCATTACAATTTTTAGATGTCTATCAAACAGCTCAGAGTTACTAGGTGCTGCACATACTTTTAATGAGACAGGTTAAATAGTACAAGAAGGTTAACATAATATGAGATCCTCGGCATAAATTTTCTTTAAAATATTGTGCCTATCTACTGCAGGAAACATCTTTCCTGAGTGGTTGTGAGGGTGGAAGGTACCTCTGTAGTCACAGAAGGTTGTCACTCAATCCCAGATAGGTGCATGCATGTGAAGACACATGATCCTTCTCTTCCTGGAAAGGGGGAAGTTATGAAGTGTTCGGTTTGGAGCAAAAGGGACCTAGACACCAGGCAGCTACAGCAAATGTAGTAGCAAACACAGCCGATGCTAGTGGCAGCTGTTATGTAAATTTCTTGGGGGAGACTCCCAGGCTCTGGTGACAACAAAAGGCACCATGAAGACATCTGAGCTTCTGTGGTTAGTGTGGTTATTTGATTTCTAGTAAGTTCTAATATATTACTTTCCTGTTTGATTGACAGATCTATTTGGTTGGAAGAGGATCATTCAGAAAGCAACACCTTTTCACCGGATGATGGAACAAGCTACTTGGGTCTTGTGTTTCAAGCAGCTTGATGTTGAATGCATGAGACTTTGGTTGGTTTCTTTGGCTTTGGGTGATCACTGAGCAACATGTTCTCTGGTGACTATGAAGCTGATTTGTTGCCCAGAGAAGTTCGGGGTGCCCCATCCCTGAAAGTATTCAAGGCCAGGTTGGATGGGGCTTTGAGCAACCTGGTCTAGTGGAAGGTGTCCCTGCCCATTGCAGAGGGGTTGGACTAGATAATCTTTAAAAGTCTCTTCTGACACAAACCACTCTATGATTCTATGATTATCTCAGTCACACAGTACGGGTCTCCTGATTAACTAGTCCCTCCTAGAAAACTAAAGACAAAAAAAAATAAAGAAAACAAATGCCTAACAAACAGAACAAAATGGGTGTCTGTTCTGTGCTAGTCACCTGAGTGCAATGGGAGTACACACAGAAGGAGGAAAATGTGTTTGCAGAGGGCATGGGGAGACTCAGACAGCAATAACTGAAAGAGGAAACAGCTGAAATGCATGTGCATATTCTTCTTGCTGCCACTTCAAATACTTCTTTCTTCACAGGGAAGGGGGAGGCTGTGCAGAGCCCTCCATGCTGAGCTGCTAAATGAATTTTTCCTCACAAAAGCTGGGGGGAGAATGAGGCTGCCACTGACTCCCATCCTCAGCTATTGGAGTGTAATTGTGCCCAGGGCCAGGCAGCTGCTGCCTCCTGCCCCTAAATAGAAAGGAAACAGTGCTTGTATTTTAAGGAGGATCTTGACTGAAGCAAAATAAAGCAGTCGCAAAACATACAAACAGAAGTAAATGAGAAAGCTCTTGATTCTTTTCTTGACATTGGAAGGACAAGGAAAAGCTCAGAGACAGACACTCAGTTTCAGCTCAGTCTTGCCGGGAAAAGACTTGATGGGGCAGGAGGAGTTGGGATCAGCCACAGACAAGAAAGTTAAAAAAATAATAAAGTCGTCAGACTAGGCAGTAATTACCTGTTGGGGCAAGGAAAAGGGCCATGTCCTCCTATTTCTTCTCACTTTTAGTCATCTGTGGGATTTGTCTGTCCCTTTCTTCTGCTCTAGAGCTTTGACCAAGTAGTGTCATCAGGGTACCACACTTGTTGTCCTTACTGACCAGGTTAGCAGTCTCCATGAGCAAGTATCCCTCGCTGAAAGTGCCACATGGCTCAGTAATGCTCTGCTTAAACTACTCTTACAAAACATGTCAATTTCTGTGCTGTGTCACCTTGTGCCATGTGTCCATGCTAAAGAGGCTTTGAAGCACTCTGGGAATGTGCTAGCTGTGCCTTATCCAATGTTTTCTTCACTCCATGGCTCATCTGTCACTCCTGGATCATCTGCTTCTTGCCCAGGACTGAGGTTCTGCCCCCTCCTGCTCTCTTCAATTCCTCACTAACACAAACAGCGAAGTGTGATCCTGAGGCCATGGCAAACAGCTTTATAACACTGACCCTAAAACAGTTGTGTCCTGAGCTACCACAAGCTGTGACGAAACGCCATAGAGATCTTCATGATACAGTATTGTAAGCAGATAATCGAATTGCAGCTTAAACTTACATCACTTCTCAGTGTGATTGAAGCTGATAAGACCATGACCAAGGAAATGGCCCTGTATTATTGACAGCAGGCAGATGATCAGCATGAGTATGCTTCTTGCAAATATTTACAAGGCTTAAGACTTTCCGGTATCCAATGTAACCTATCATTTTTGGGGGTAGCTTCTGCTACGGAGGGGCAGGGGAGCTATTTGCTAGATAGCTGGTGCCACTTTTTGTTGTGGGCTGCCAGTTCTGGCAAGTCTCAACAGTGGTGTGACAGTACTGAGGAAGGCATGGAACTACAAGGATCCAAGTGGTCACTGGTGAGTCTGGGGAAGATTGGCCAGGTACTGGCATGTCTGTCTTGCACATAGGAGAAGAAATCACAGAGAGGTTTAATTTAATGCTCTGTAGCTGTTGGAGTTGCTGGTATTTAGGAGCACTACCTCAGCTCCTCTCTTAGCAGCAGGGAAGGATGTAAACAGATGAAAGACTCTTTGTTTAAGACAGTGCATAGGGAAATGATGTCTCCTATGGCTTGGTAAAAAGTAAACCAATAATCATTTAATGCAATGGCATAAAAGCCCAACTGCACAACTTTTTCTCTCTTATTTATCAGCACTGTGGAATGAGGAATCAAGCTTTTAATCGATGCCATTTAATAAGGTAAACACAATGCAAGCTCTTTAGTAAAGAGTTTTAAGTAAGAAAGATATGAATACCTCCTAGCAAAGTGGGCTGCCTGATAATTACACAAATTGGCTTATTGGCACATCATAAATTCTTTGCATCAACAGTATGCCATTTATTTTTTCAAATCCAAGAAACACAGCCCATTCAAAAACAGAGCGCCAAATTCCTCTTTTCAAGGGGCTGGAGACAAGAGGATTTCCCTTTATTACATGTCATTCATAGACTTTCCCTGAGCAGGGAAGCTGTAAGTCTGATCACCTCAAAAACCTCTAAGAAGGGAGAGGCTTTAGCCCCAGAGAGAATTGGATCCTTCTCCACATTCCATGGTTTGTGCTTCTCCCTGCCAAAGTGGTGGGTGTGGCCGGTTGAGAAGAGGTTGCCCAATATCAGATAAAGCTGTTCTAAGGCAGCTTAAGTTAAGGGTGGCAGTCAGGTATGTGTGGAATAGTCAGCCTCCTCGAGGTCAACACCAGCCTCTCCATCCTCTAGCAGGAAGATATAACCATGAACAGATTCCAGCCAGCTTTGTCATATCTCATGGCACAAAATGTTCAGTGGACTTCGTATTCCAGCCTCTTTCTAGCTCTGCATGGTTACTTAACAGGCACGTGTAGAAGAGACACTTACTTGAGCAAAATCTTCTGAAACATTCTGTGCCAATATTTTCTTTCAAATGACAGGCCTTGTATTCTTTCACATCCACACAGTATGAATCCAACATGCAGGTCAAATTGTTTCCAGAAGATGCATTTAGACCAGCAGAGAACTGGAGAAACCTTAGGGACAGAATCTGTGCCTTCCTGCAAAAGCATGGTCCAGGAGAAGACAAAATAAAGTGGTGTAGCATAAGACTATTCTACCTGACCTTAACATGTTTGAAAAGTCATGGCAGTGAGGTGAAGGCCCTGGTGACTGGAAAAAGGGAAACTTCACACCCACTTTTAAAAAAGGTGGAAAGAAGGACCCTGGGAACTACCAACCTGTCAGCCCCACCTCTGCCTGGGAGGATCAGGAAACAGGTCTTCCCAGAAGCTATGCTAAGGCACATGGAGGACAGAGAGGTGATATGAAACAGCAAGAATGCCCTCACCAAGGGCAAGTCCTGCCTGACCAACCCAGTGGCCTTCTATGATGGAGTGACTACATCAGTGGACAAGGGAAGAGCTATAGATGTCATCTCTCTGGACTTCTGTAAGGCCTTTGATATGGTCCCTCACAGCATCCTTCTCTCTAAATTGGAGAGATGGATTTGATGGGTGGACTGTTTGGTGGATGACGAATTGGTTGGATGGTTGCGTCCAGAGGCTAAACGTCAACAGCTCAATACCTGAATGGAGACTGGTGACAAGTGGTGTCCCTCAGGGGTCCATATTGGGACCAGTGCTGTTTAATATCCTCATCAATGACACAGGCAGTGGGACTGAGTGCATACTCAGCAAATTTGCAGATGACACCAAGCTGAGTGGTGCAGCTGACATGTCTGAGGGACAAGATGCCATTCAGAGGGACATAGACAAGCTCGAGAAGTAGGCCCATGTGAACCTCATGAGGTTCAACAAGGCCAACTGCAAGGTCCTGCACCTGGGTCAGGGCAACCCCCGGTACCATTTCAGGCTGGAAGATGAAGGGATTGAGAGCAGCACTGCTGAAAACGGCTTGGGGGTACTGGTGGACAAAAAGCTGGATGTGAGCCAGCAATGTGTGCTCACAGACCGGAAACCTAACCGTAACCTGGGCTGCATCAAAACAAACATGGCCAGCAGGCCAAGGGAGGTGATTCTGCCCCTCTGCTCCACTCTGGTGATACCCCACCTGGAGTACCGTGTCCAGCTCTAGAGCCCTCATTACAGGAAAGACATGGACCTGTTTGAGTCGGTCCAGAAGAGGGCCATGAAGATGATCAGAGGGATGGAACACCTCTCCTATGAGGAAAAAGGAAGAGACCTGGAGTTGTTCAGCCTGGAGAAGAGAAGGCTCTGGGAGACCTTATTGCGGCCTTTTGATACTTAAAGAGGGCTTATAAGAAAGACGGGAGAAGACTTTAGCAAGGCCTGCTGAGATAGGACGAGGAGTAATGGTTTTAAACTAAAAGAGGGCAGATTTAGACTAGGAATAAGGAAGACAATTTTTACAATGAGGGTGGTGAGACACAGGAACAGGCTGCCCAGAGAGGTGGTAGATGCCCCATCCCCGAAAACATTCAAGGTTAGGTTGCATGAGGCTCTGAGCAACCTGATCTAGTTAAAGATGTCCCTGCTTACTGCAAGGGGGTTGGATTAGATGACCTTTAAAGGCTCGTTCCACCAGAAACCGTTCTACGATTCTATATGCACATACTCAGGGTTCTGCCAGTAGTGAAATTTTCCCTCTACCCAAGTATAAACATAAGCAGCCTTGAAGACACTTTAGCATACAGGCAGGGTCCACAGAGCTATCCACAGCAGGTTCAGACTACCCATAGAGCAGTGGGCAAGCCTATATATCTGCCCTAAAGGAGAACTCACTGGGTTCCTCAGTCTCTGTATCAATGGCATGACCACTGTACATCTGGTACAGGAGAGTTAATGAGTCAGAAGCCCAAGAGCTGCCACAACGGGAAATGTGGATTTGACTTGTTGCTTCACAACCCAATCTAGTCATAGTACAACCTTGTCTCATGCACTGTCAGGAAGAAGCAGCTTGGTCACCAGAGTGTCCTCTTGCAATATTCCTTTCTTTTTCTGTATTAATATTAGAGATGCGTACCTTGACTTGATAATTCTTCCACCCAGCAAAATGGAGACAACTTCGGGTCACAGGGGATAGAAAACACCTCATTCCTTTAACTACAATAATCCACTGTGTCTGTAGCAACACTGGCTCCTTCTCATAGGTTATTTGATACAAATAAGTGAGTCAAAAAAACCCATGCAGCAACTGTGCAATGGAATTGCTGTTTGCCACCCAGGAAGGAGAAACAACATAGTCTTCATCAGGAAGGAGTGGGGAAGGCAATAAGTTATATACCACCTGCTTGGATTTGACCTTTTGTGTGTGAAACCATTGCAGAAGGTTAAACATATGCATCTGTTTGAAGGAAATTCTCCTCCGGATATGGCAGTGCCTGACTTTCCTTTCTGCTCAAATTCTCCATGTCAATATCTTCCAGCCATCCTGAACACACCAGTCTATTTGCAGGTGCATTGGCTTTCGAAATCACCGCTATGACATTTACAGAGGAAGCTCCCACAGCTCCCCATTCATTTCTTTGTTTGCCTTCTATGATCTTTTCCCGGACCATCTCCTGGAACTCCTCTTCCTTCTCCTCTGTTCCCATTTTTCTCTCCAAATGACACTGGTCATCTCTGTGCCTAATTATGCTCAAACCATGACTGTTGTTAAAGCTTTTTCCGCTTGTATCTCCCACCGCCTGGAACAGTTTTTTTCTTCCGTTGTTTCTTTCTGCCTCACTGCTTCTCCATCTATTTGCAAGTCTCATCTGAAAACATCTCTGCTCCCATGCCTGTACCTCTTAATTTCTCTCTCCCTCTGCTATTATATATTATTTAACTTCGATAAGTACCTTGGGATGCCATTTGTATGAAACAGACTCTACTAAATAAAGCTGTACTCTACTGTCAGCAGAGCTTACCCAAACTAATTACTTTCCTGCCTGGTCTTCAGTAAACAGTAGACCCCCTCTGTAGCAATGACAAACAGCGTTATGCTGATGACCACTCAGTAATTGGAGAGAGGAGGGATGCAGCACTGCCTCATAGATTTGTAACAGAGAGGCTGCTCTGAGCCAGAGCCCTTGAGGTGGAGCATACCTCACCAGGAGGACTAGGAGCGATCCCTGGTAAACTTGGGTGAAGACAAGGGAACAATGTGAAAGGTTGTGAGATTGCAAGGCTTATTAATTAGCAAGACTCACTGATCAGCTCTGCTTTTCTCAGATCTCACGTACATGTGTAACTACCTGAGGCAGACACCTGGCATGAGGTGCAGATCTGAGGCTCAAATGGCTGCAACAGAATTATCTAAGTGTTTCTGGAAATAGGCTCAAGGGAAGCTAGCTGATGGTAAAAAGCAGAGCTATAACCTGCTCACCTCTAAAGTACAGAGCCAGGAGAGGTATACAGAGGGCAGCTTGATGCAGTTATGTGTGAGGATGGGGGGGTTTCCCTCCTGTTTGTTGGCTCTCCTCGTCTGCTTTCCTTCAGCTGTGAGCTATCAAAAAAAAAAGAAAAAATATAATAATATAAAAAAATTAAAAATAACAACAGCATATGTTTTGGGGTCCTCTGACACGTAGTGAGGTAGTTGCCATTTATCAGTGAACAGTTTGTAATGGCTTTTTCATACCAGTCTTCAATCCTGAAGCAATCCGTACTGCATCTCTTATGCTTTGCACCCACTGTCTGAAAGGGGGGGGGGGGGTCAGGACAATCATATATAATCTTCATCACAGTAATGTAGAAATTGTCAGTCTGAAACTTGCCTCAACTTCCAGAGCATTGACCACTTCCTAGGCCAGCCTTTGTAGAAGGTAAAAGTGTTGTGGCAGGACATGTATCACACCTTCCATTAGGGACACTAGGAGTGAGAGGAACTGGGTTGCCTTTGGTTAAACCCGTCCTCACTGGAAATTTCTGCTAAAGGGTAATACACATCAAAACAGGGGAGGCTGTGGTGCTGTGTGGCTTACTGATTTAGTAAAAAATAGCCTACCCAGGGGATCTGCAGAGCAAGAAACATTCTGATAAACTGATTAGAAATTAATTCTGAATAATAACCACTCTTTTGAGAAAATAATAAGCTTCCTCAAAAATTGAAGAGTAAAAGAGGCTAAATTTATCGAATAAATAATTTGCTATGAATTATTTACTCAGCTTTAGTACTTAGAGCTATTACACTAAAATATTCGCCTATTTAACATATAATGCAAACTAATAACAACTAAAGTTAGCAGCAGTGGAATGTTCTCAGCAAGCCACACTGAGGATTGCTATGCAGCTTAGCCACAGTGGAATGGCGATTTATTGATCTACAAACACGTGCAGCCTAATTGGCTATTTACAGACATCAGCCAATCAAAGTTCTGGGATATAGATAAAGATAGTACAGTTACTTTTCACTGTGGTGAAAAGTCTATTTATTCTGCTCCTGCATGCTGCCTTGCTGCATGCTCATAATTCTCCTAGCCAGACACACAGTTAACCCTCATGTCCATTAAAATTAGCAGTGAAACTCCTCTTGACTTCAGAAAAGCCAACATTTCATCCCAGGTTTCACGCTACTCTTAGGTGATAGAAAACAGTTTGACCAAAATGGGACATGAGATAGATGAAATGTAGACCTGTTAGGCAGTGGCTTTGACCCACTTAGATTGAACCCGTATAGTGGCTCTGAGTCATTTCAAAGTTAATTCCCTTAAATTAGCTTTAAAGCTAGTTAAAAATAGTCCCTCTTTGGGCAGTCAAACATCCATCAGTCTCATCACTCCTCCTTGTCTCCAAGCAGGGCGGGTGGACAGTCTGCTGAGCTGAGGGCTGCAGTCCTTAAATCCTGTTCTATCAGTTGAAAAATACTGTTGCAACTTGTGCAGAGGGAAGGCCAAAACACTTCCTAAATAAAACTACCTTGATTCTAGATTTTTTTGGTGCCGGTGTCTGTAAATGGTGTGAGAGTGAGCAGAGGTCTGCTAGTTCAGCCAGGTGAGCATATCTTTGTATACACATACTGTGGTGTTCCCCACTTAGCTTGGTTTCACCGTATCCTGAGCTAACAATCACCAAGGCTGAAAGAATTTACTTCCTATAACAATTTCAGCCTTCAGGTTCCAAGTTTATTTAGCTCAAGATGTGGTAATTACCAGCTCATAAACAGAAGTATACCCTCTGGTACTGATCTACTTAATAAAAGTTTATTGGATAACATTGACCATAACAATAACTAAAACAGATATATAGCCCCATTAAACAAGGTTTAGTCTTCAACATCCACGAGTCTATCTAGCAGGTTTAGTGTAAATTTTATCCCCCCTCTTCAGTACTTTACAGCCTTTCATCCTTTCCTGCTTCTTCTTCAGGTCCTGGTACTTTCTGTACCAGCACTTTAGCTATCTAAAAATACAGCCCTAATAAAAGTGCCATGAATAAAGGGAACATAAGCTCTCACTTCATCATTCTGGTTTCTTGCCTTGATCTCTCTAACCACTTCACGTACCCTTTGCTTAGTAACTATCCTTCTCTTCAGAAGCAAATAAAAAATACTTTTCCTGTTGATAGATATTTTTTCTATGATTTTTTTTCTGTGAAATCTTCATCCTTTTTTTTTTTTTTTTTTTTTTTTTTTTTGTATCACAAACTGAAATACAAGTTTGGATCCCTCATAGTGTTCTTGCTATTGTACATGGGCATTTTCCTAAGTCATATGGGTAACCATTTCTGTCTTTAATTTCATCGGTTCTCATTAATATCCTGTATCAATGAGATCTGTCAATTGGTTTGCTGTTTTGCAGGGAAAAGACTTGGGTTTTAGCAGTGTTAAAGTTTGGAAGTTTTGCCTTCCAAATTTGCAAACTATCCTTTTATCTTTGTACACAGACCTATCTTTGTATCTTGTTTAATTGGCATCCTGGTATTTTGTTTAATTTAGTCCAATCCAATTTGCGAAGACAACATTTCCTTTGTTTAAACTTACGTTTGCTTAGCTAATTTTATTTACAAATATGATGTTACTGCAATTTTTGAGAAAAGCTCTATTTTTATTCTCTTTATTCTGAGGAGTTGCAGTCTTCCACTTGCTCATAAATGCCATTAGTTTCTGAGACAAGTAGTATCTCAGGTCTCAATGCATCATTTTAGGCAGAGCTACTAGAACTAAACCATATCCAGAGGGGATACACCATTTTTGCAAAGAGCACTGTAATAGCTACAGTGATATTTCTAGCCCATACTTCACACACCCTCGTGTCTATCTTGGCTTTTATGAATCACTGCTCTGTGGGGAAACGAATTCGTCACTGGATCATCCCCAGCAATGCTCAAATACTCGCAGTTAGGTGGTTATACTTTATTTATCCAGCAGCCTCTTCTGACTGTCTGTGGATTTTCTGACTCTGATGCTGAGTGAGCATATCCACCCCTCTCTGCAGCCTCCAACTGCAGCAGGAGAAGATGAGCGGGAGATCCTTGCTCAGCATGCACACATACTCTTCTCTTGCTCTGCAGAATTATGGTGAGAGGCAGCCACTGGTGGAGATTGTCAGCTGCAGCTTTTTTGGAGCAAGGAAACCTGCTAATTACATTGTTTGCACTAGACCACCAAAGACACAAAAAAAAAAAAAAAGGCCAACAACACAAAGCTGAACTCCTGCTCAAAAGGAGCATTAGAGGCAAAAAACTAGTTCATTAAAGCAGAGTAATATCCTAAATAAAGCTAATGCACTTTCTCCTGTTCCAATGAGCTTCATGAATAATGGATAAACAAAGCTTCATCTGCTTTAATTAATCTGGTTTCAAAATTAACTTGACCCAACACAAAATTAACAGTCAATTCAATGCTATGGTTGCTCAACAAGTTCAGGATATACAAAGAGACCGGGTTAGCAGAAAGTGCTGCAAACAGCAAAGGGCAATATTTTATTCCCTAAAGTAAAAGGCCTGGTTAATTAATACACAGCTAAGGTGGGGGATGCATTTCCCTTGCCAAAACCCAACTTTACTCTCATGTTTTATTTGTGAATTTAGACCCATTGGCTCAGATCTTCTTGCCTTCTCTGGAAAATTCCTGAATTTCCTTTAATGGATATTTATCCTCCTTTGGAGAGTCCTGCATTGATGCAGAAGGACTGCTGCCTTTTTTTTAACACAGTCCCTTCTTCTGAAGCATAGAGGTGGCTCAGGTAGACAAAACTCTGCCTAACTGCTGTGTGGCAGATGCCCTTGCTTGGTGTGTCTTGTCCCTCCATGTGGGACACTGCTGATACACTAAAGCAGCTGCCAGACCCCTCTGTTCTAAAGTATTTGTGAAACCCTCTTTCTCTGTCATCAGGGAATGGAAATGAAATGCAATCCCATGGGTTGGATCAGCTTTGGAGCTCTCCTCAGTCTTCATCCCACTCAACAAAACTCTTGTGGGCATCTTTCCCAGCAGCTGAGGGATCCTCTGGTACAATGATGGCTCAGCTGTTTCCCCAGCCATGTCCCTGGCCTGGATGATCTAGACAGACTGTAAATCCCATAACTTTTTTCATGTGTTCAAAGGATTGCCCATCCAAAGAAGACTCATAGTCTGCCTTTAGATTAGCTTTGCCCCACAACACAGGAATAAAACTGTTTCTGTGGAATAAAAGACCCAGTAGTTATACTGGTTAGGGCTTACTGGCATTGAGGAGGTGAACTACCTAATACATAAAGAGTATTAATGCTAAAAAGTTTCACACATTTGTCAAGTTTGCATTAAGACTGGTTTCTCAGTCACCGACTTCGCTGGCCTTGTGCTGTTACGTAAGGTTACTCTTTAGTAGTCAGAAAAAATCATTTCTACCTGCTTGTGCCACGCTCCAGTTATCAGGTATACAGCTTTGTATGGGTTTTGCTTTGTAGTTGTATGCAGCGTAACCATTACTATTTGGGCCATTGCTGTATGGTGTCCTTGAGGAAAAGGGACAGATTGCATCCTTTAAATGCTTTCATGCAGTTGATCTCAGTCTTTGGTGATGAAGTCTGGAGAAAAGCTGAAATTCACAGAAGTGAATTTTTATCGGTTTCCTAATTGAGCACACAGGAGTGACTTGCTACTACAGATATAAAAGAAATACTTGAAGCTGATGAACCCTTGTTTACCCTGATGTTTTTGGGAGAGGATTTATATGACTGAGATAATATTATACTAGGACTGGTGGACTACAGTAATAAGTCCATATTCCTTCAAAATTATTTTGCTGTAAGAGCATATAATTCTCTTATAAGAAACTAAAAGTGAAAATTTTTTAATTTTTTAGAGTAATTGTCACAGAGTTAGGATCCTCCAAGGACTGGAGAAAGTATATTTGCATTAAAAAACCCCACAAACATAAATTGTTTTTGACAGTTTTCTTCCAAGTAATTTGAGCAAGGAATAGTGTGAAAGAAGTCTGAAATAAGTTAAAATGGCTTTGAAGGGGACTGAGTTTGAACATCATATCAATCAACTGAAATTAGAGAGGCAATCTTAAAGCTCCTTGAGCACCTGTTCTTGGATGGTCTCCTCCTTTAAAGCTGTATCAACTCATTCAAATTCCCAAAAGAGAGAGAGAGCTGCCATCTGCTGCTGTCATTTCTAACACAGCAGTCCTTGGAGTCCCTACTGAACTTCGAGTTCCCATGCAAACAAGTTCCTCACGTAGGTGACCCTTGTGACAACTATTCAGATCATGTTAAGGCAGCTGAGGAGGTCCCAGATGAAGAACCGTAGTTATTCATCATAGAATCATAGAATGGTTTGGTGTGTAACAAACTTTTAAAGGCCATCTAGTCCAACCCCCTTGCAGTAAGCAGGGACATCTTCAACTAGATCAGGTTACTCAGAACCTCATGCAACCTGACCTTGAATGTTTCCAGGGATGGGGCATCTACCACCTCTCTGGGCAGCCTGTTCCAGTGTCTCATCACCCTCATTGTAAAAATTGTCTTCCTTATGCCTAGCCTAAATCTGCCCTCTTTTAGTTTAAAACCATTACTCCTTGTCCTATCACAACAGGCCCTGCTAAAAAGTCTTCTTCTATCTTTCTTATAAGTCCTCTTTAAATATCAAAAGGCCGCAATAAGGTCTCCCAGAGCCTTCTCTTCTCCAGGCTGAATAACCCCAACTCTCTCCCTTTTTTCCTCCATGTGCCTTAGCATAGCTTTTGGGAAGACCTCTTCCCTGATCTTCCCAGGCAGAGAGGTGAAGCTGACAGGTTGGTAGTTCCCAGGGTCCTCCTTTCTACCCTTGTTAAAAATGGGTGCGATGTTTCCCTTTTTCCAGTCACCAGGGACTTCACCTCGCTGCCATGACTTTTCAAATATGATGGAGAGTGGCTTAGCAACTACATCAGCCAATTCCCTCAGGACTCTGGGATTCATCTCATCAGATCCCATAGACTTACATATGTTCAGGTGGTCTGGAGACTCTGCCAGTGAAGACTGAGGTAAAAAAGTTATTGAGTACCTCTGCTCTCTCCTTGTCCATTGCTACCAACTTGTCAGTCTTGCTTATTGCAGGGTGTGCTTTCTTTGACCTTCCTTTTCTGGCTGACATACTGGTAAAAGCCCTTATTCCTTCCATCCCTTGCCAAGTTCAGCTCCAGCCACACCTTGGCCTTCCTGACCCTATCCCTACACAACCAGACGGTGTCCCTATACTCTTCCTAGGATACCTGTCCGTGCTTCCACTGCATGTGCATTTCCTTCTCGCCCTTCAGTTTGACCAGTAGGTCTCGACTCAGCTATGCCAGTCTTGTTTCTTCCTTTCCCGATTTCTTACAACTGGGGATCAAGAGCTCTTATACTTTATGAAAAACATCCTTAAAATATCTGCCAGCTCTGTTATGCGCCCTTGTCCCTGACGGCAGTTTCCCAGAGGGTCCTATCGACTAACTCTTTGAAGAGCTGGAATTTTGCTTTCCTAAAATTCAGGGTCCTGACTTTAGTCTCCACCTGACCCGTATACCTCAGGACTGCAAACTCCACCAGTGCATGATCACTGCAGCCCAGGCTGCCTCCAGTCTTGATGTCACCGATTAGTTCACTTGTGCTCGTGACCAACATGTCCAGTATTGCATCCCCTGGGATAGGACTGTCTACGGCCTGGCTTAAGAAGTTATCCTCAATGCATTCCAGCAATCTCCTGGATTGCCTACAGCTCACCATGCTATTTTTCTAGCAGATATTGCGGTAGCTGAAGTCCCCCTGCAGGACAAGAGCCTGCAAGTACAATGACTCCTGTAGCTGGAGTAAGAAGGCTTCATCAATAGGCTCCCCTTGATCAGGTGGCCTGTAGTAGACACCAACCACAAGGTTCACTTTGCTGCCTTGTTCTCTAATCCTTACCTATAAGCTTTCAACTTGCTTGTGATTATTCTTCAGAGACAGCTCTTCACATTCTATCTATTTCTTGATGCAGAGGGCAACCCCTCCACCTCTCCTTCCCTGCCTGTCCCTTCTGAAAAGCCTGTAGTCATTGATAGCCACACTTCAGTCATGGGATTCGTCCCACCAAGTTTCAGTAACAGCAACCAGAAAGCTATGGCTTTCTAGCAGCACAGTGGCTTCTCGTTCCTCCTGTTTGTTGCCCATGCTGCATGCATTGGTGTAGAGGCACTTCAACTGGGCTGTTGGCCACGTCACCTTCTTAGAGGAACACCCTTTAGTTCATTTGAGGTATTTCACTGGTGTTCCCCTGTTGGCCCCTATTACCTCAGGAGCCCCTGGCTCATCGCCATAAGACATCTAAGTGTGCTGCAGTGTACCCAGCACATCTCAGAGCAACAGGCTGAGGGCCTTTGCTAGCACCCCATCCTTCTAACCTTGGCATGTCATCCCGCAGCTTGTCATGGGCAAACCTGATATTATCCCCCTTCAAGCCTAGTTTAAAGCTCCGGCAGCTTTAAACTCTGTCAGCTTTTAGCAGCTTTTAGGCCAGAGCAAGGAGGATCTGTGGGAAGACTGCTGTGTTTTGCTTCATGCTTTTGGGAAATAGGGGTTTGTATCATTCTCTTGCACATGACCCTTCTTGTTCCAAGTACAGCAGGGGATAATAGCACAGAGCAGAACAAAAGCATTGCAATCTGAAGAGCTGTCTAGGTCCAGTGTCCCTCAAAAGTCCCTCCATAATGGTCAACTCCATAAGCCTCACTGTCATTTATGTCAATGAACAGGCTTGAACCATTGTCTCATTGATGTGGAGGCTGCACTTCTGAGACTTTGGTGGAAACAGATCATGAAGAAAAATAAATGACCTGCCAGAGTTCTTGGTGAAAAATTCCTGAATGCTTTTGAAGCAGCATCTGAACCTGATGGTTGGGCTTCCTGGCTGAAGCACACAGCAAAAGGATTGGAGGAAAGCAATTAAATTGTTCAAAGGGACAATGCTTAAGGGATCAATTTCCTTATTGATTCATCAAAACCACGGGGTTGCTAGGGAAAGGGAAGTTGATGTCTTCTCCTCCACAGATTTATGCAGCAGAAGAGCTTGTCCAATCCAGATATATTCTTGACAGATACACACACATACATGTACACACACACTGTCTTGCTTCTAGTAGAAACGATACTCCATACTATGTAATGTTTGCTTGCTGATTTATATGTTTACAGATGGATCTTGCAGATTTTCCACCTAGAGAGAGGGTCCCTATCTGTATGACTATGGATGAGGGGCATGGAGTATATTGGAAAGGAAGGTGGAAAATGAAAGAAAGGGCTCTTCTCTAAACATGAGACAGCGTGTGGCAACAGCCAGCTCCTCGTAAATGTAAATTAAAAGGGATGCTCTATCATACTGCAGCAATTGGAAGGCTATTGTAACAGTCAGTTATCAGCAATTCACAGGGAAGCTGTATTCCACAACCACTTGTATCAAATGAAGAGCAGTTTCATATTTCATACCTGTTATTCCAGCTCTGTCCCACCAAAATATCCCCCTTCCCTGTAGCAGAACTAGCATAGCAAGTGAAACAGTGTGAATAAATAGCTTGGAGAGGCTATTCTGCAATGATGGTCTCGTGCAAAATATCCTTCAGCCTTGCTTAGGAAATGTCCAAGATTCTCAGGACACCAGTCAGACAGGATTTGACCCTACTTGGCAGAGTATCACCCATGTCTGCTTCCCAGAAGGAAAAGGTAATGGTACAGCTTAAGGACTCAGTTGGTGTTTGCTAATGGTCTCACCAGACCTGGTTTAAAGTGATCTTCAAGGCATCCTTAGTCTATCACTATTTAATGATGCAGTTTCATTAGCCTGTAAGAGCGCTGTAGGGCCAATGCCTCATCCTGTCCTGGACTCACTAGGAGATCACACAGTTCAGTAAGCATTCACGTAGGTAACATTTTCAAAACCTCTGCCTTTTCTTGGCATGAGTACAGAAGGAGATCATGTTGATCTATTATTTGAGAGGTTTGGAGTCACCTGGAAAAATTGACAACCTTTTTCAAAGTCCAAAGTACTTTCAGATGGGGATACTTGTGATGAGTTTCATAGATTCAGGTATCTGTAAACAACTTCCTTTCAAACTGGCAGTTTTGATCCATTTTTGATGATTTATCCAAACCCATGGCTCACCTGAGACTTTACTACTATGACATTTGACTTCTTCACCTTGTCATTATCCCTGAAACAGTAGTTACTAATGACTATTGACAGTTGTCAGCTTGCCTTTATTTTTAAGTGCCTGAGTGGAAGATTTCAGTCTCATGAACAAGGTAATAGCATCAGATGATCCCTTGCCATGGTCTGTGTGCATGGTTAGCCTGCAGCTACTGAAAGGTAAATTGAGCTTTGCTTCAGTATGTGAAGGCTGATAGATTGCACATTAACTCGAATTTGCCACAGGGCAGGAATATGCATGAACAATTACCGTGACTCAGCTTGTGAGCAGCCCAGGCATCTTTTAAAAATTTAGAAGAGGAGCACAGCACATTCAGAAAAGGAAGTTCTTGTCAGCTGCCCCAAATGGGACCCCTTCTCTTGGTTTCAGGCTTTGATCATGTATAGGTGGCCTTAATCTTTGTTGATCGCTTACCTATGCCTAACTTGCATCTCTGTGTCAGAATGTTCCTCTGGGTTTTATGGTTACTTCCAGTCTGTTAAGGGCACTCCCTCTGATCTTCTCTGGATTAATTGGAAGCAGTCTTTGGTATCTTTTTTTCAGGATAATCCCTCTCCTAATGACAAGTAGTGTCTTCTCCAAGGCTCATCGAAGATTTTCTTGCAAATTTTTATGGTTAAGTATTAAATAACACTCCACATGATGCTGGAGCTCAGGAAAAACTCTCAGATAGGGAGCTGTCCTAGGTTTTAAGGTTGTGTGGGGTTTTCTTGGGGACATTTTGGGTACACAAGGAAAAAGACAGTGCTGGGGAAAAGGGCTAGGTTTAAAAAACTAAGCCAAGATTTCGCTGGTTCATGAAGGACAAGCCAAGGGGGAGAAGTCACTTCATGTTCCACAGATGGCTGATGGGGAGGATACTGTTGAGGGACTCACTCAAGCTATTCGTAAATTCCATGTGGGACTGTCAGAAGAAATTCCCTCGTGGTCTACCCACCAAAACTGGCAACTTTTGTTGGGCTTTTTATTAGCCTATTTTAGCAGCAGAAGTATCCCATGAAAGGAAGGTGGCAAAGCAATAAAGATATAGATAGCTTGGATGCAGAAAAGCTAGGTGAAGTAGGAAAAAGAAAGCTAAAAGCCAAAGTTAGGGCATTAGATAAAATATTACACATCATTTTTACTTTTACCACACTTGAGGACATGTCAAATGTCTATGCAGTACAGCTGACACCTCCAGCTGAACAATCTGGCAACTTGTCCTTGTCTAGGACAAAGTTTCAAAAGTAGTTTGTTCTTGGACTCATGCCAACTTACTCTGATTCCTCCTGGGAGGACAAAGCAGGTGAATGACAAGGTTGATAAGACTTTGATGTTAAATTCTTGCAATTTCCAAACTTTCCCTGCTAATAAAGCACTGGGTTTTCTCTCATATTGAGCTGTTAAGTCGATCGCTGGGCCTTAACATAGTTAACAATAATTTGTCAGGCTTTTTTAACTTCTTGGTGCTACCACTAAAACAAGATTCACAGAATATTGTCTAGTCCTAACTGGTGAAGATGGGGGAAGAACTGTAGATGCTGATACATCAGCAGATCCAGTAAATTGTATCTCTGGGCAAGAACCTCCAGCAAATGAACAGATCTTACACTCTGCTGGATTATATCTGCAGATATTTCCTGTCCATGATCTGGTAATTCCTCCTAGCATAGGAACAAGCACAAAATTAGAATGTGACATGTAGTTGTTGTTTAAGCATTCACTTACTGTAATTAATGTAGTTGCTACTAATGGACTTTTTTTCGGGATGCCTACTCTTCATTCCTGATTCTGTAGCTTGTTACACTGGTTGTATGTGGTGTTACTCCAGTTGCAAGGCCTGAAGTCCATATCTTGTAATTAGGTATTACCCAGTATGCTCTACTGGGCCTAGTACTATAATGTTTGGTATAGGAATGAAGCTGTTAAGACTTTGTTCCTCACTAGCTCCTACTGACAACTGCAATTTCTGTTCTCTCCTTATTTCCCCCCCTCAATACAATCTTATCAATCCATGTGTACTGAGTCTGGCTGGGATGGAGTTAACTTTCTTCATAGCAGCCTGTGGTGGGTGTTTTGAATTTGTGATAAAAAATAGTGTTGATAACACACCAATGTTTAGCTATTGCTGCAGTGCTTGCACAACTCAAGGATTTCTCTTTTTCCCACTCTGGCTCCTGCAGTGAGTAGGCTGGGGTGGTTGATACATTGGAAGGGGACACAGGCAAAACATCTGACTAAAACTGACCAAAGGGATATTCTGTACCACATCACACCATGCTCAGCAGTGAAAGCTCAAGGCAAAGAGTAGGAATGGGAAAATGGTTGTATGGCCTTTGTCCTCCAAAGTAACCACCAGTATGCAGAGGTCTCGCTTTCCAGGAAGCAGCTAAACATCTGCCTGCTGCTGGGAAGTAGTGAACAAATTCTTCTTTTGCTTTGCTTGTGTGCACATCTGCTTCATCAATTAAACCATCTTTATCTTCATCCACAAGTCTTCTCATGTCTTTTCTATTTTCTCTCCGTCCCACAGGAAACAGGAGTAAGGGAGTGGCTGTATGAGTGCTTAGCTGCTGGCCAGGGTCCACCCACAACACCATGCGAATGCCAGGCCTTCACAGTGACCAGCAAACCTATTGCTCAAAGGCTACTGTCTGTGGCAGTTGATTTCAGTAAGCTGTCACAAGTGCAAGCTGGTAGAGCCATCCCTTTACCTCCTTTTGTATTTTAGCACCTAAGAAGATTTTTCTTTCACGTTTATGTGCACTGCTGGGTACATGAGTCCATGACTGATGGACACAGGGAGCAGTTTAAGCTTCCAGAATTATCTAACAGAAGATTTTCCAGTTCTACTAAACCAAGTGCCCACTAATAGATACAACCTTGTTTTGGTGGTCCAAACCATGGATCAGCCACTACTTCTAGACGTTTCTCACGCTTAACTGACATTGACCATGTTAAGTGTTTTTAGTAAATGAGTTGATGTGAAACATGTGACAGTTCTTGGTTTGGATCCGTAGACAGGAGAGTTTGAAAACTGATTCTACTATGCTGATATTCTTGTTTTTATTGTCCCAAGAGCTATTTAGCAGGGTCAAATATTGAGAAAAATCCAAATGCAATGTTTTTCTCTCTCCAAATTGGCAATTCTCACCTTCAAATTCAAGCTTGGAAATGAATGAATGAAATACCAGACTGAAGGATTAGGAAAGGAGATCTTCCATTTTAATATCAAAGGTGGAATTTAGTGAGCCGGTTGCATGCTTCTGTAGCTTTTCAGTTTTCAGTATCTACTAAGGTCATTTCCTTGGAGATCCCAGAAGATGAGCACATGGGACACTGACTCTTTCTTTGTATATGCTCATGAGTCACTCTTTTAGGAACATTATCTTTTCTGGTCAATTTGTTCAGCCACAGATCCTTCAGGTTTCCTGCACAATTTTCTACTTTCATTAAACCAAGAAAACCTGTTAATATCTATGAGAAAAACTACACCACAATAGACCCAAACATAACTGTCCTTGATCTACTGGTGTCCCTCAATTTTTCTGGGGCCAGTGTGCTTTTATTTTTTACTACGGGGGTGGATCACCAGTCTTCAATGCTTTGTAGAAACATACCCTCCCTGTGACCTGAACAGCTCCTCCAGGCATTCTCTTTTGAGCTCAGAGTCCAAAAGAAGCTCCTGCCATTCTAGAGGCGTTTCTGTGTCCTAAGCATGAAGGGGTACATGAGGTCTTCCTAGGCTATAGGCTTAAAAGCTCTGTTCCCAAGAGAGGCCATGAACATTTTCAGAACTGTTATCTTGGGGCTTACAGACCTAAAAACTTTCTTTGCTCTCTTTTTTTCCATTATCTTCTTTGTATTTTTTTGGAACTAAGTGTAGGAGAATTTGTTATTCTTCTGTTCACCTCAGAACAACTTGTCAAGATTAAGACTGCCTCCTTTTCTAGTATCTAGCACATCATATCATCATATGTGTATACCTCCATGAGTCTGCTTCTGGCTGCCTGCCTGCCTTTGATGTGTTTAGCCCTGCAAACTGCTGGGTGGGAAAGACTAGTGTTTGTTTCAAACTGGTTGGCAACACCTTCATAGGGCCAGGCTCCAGCTGGCTCTTGCAGTTACCTCCGCTCTGTGTTTTGGAACATAGGAGCATCCCACACACAAATTACATCTAAGACAAATAGCCAGAGGAAATGCATGGTCCTTGCAGACCACACATAATAGGTTATCAACTGTCAGTCTCTCTAGGAATGGTCCAAGAGTTATTTACTTATTACTGTGATGGCATTTATGCCACTTGAACACAGGACTCTTCATTTGCTTCAAATCTCCTTGGGACATGTTCTATGCTGTTTGGTGATAGATGGGTGAATCTACAAGAGGCTAAAAGAGAAGCCTTTCTCCTGCAACTCTCTTCCTAATATGTCAATCTAAATAAGTAATACAGAAACATGGATACTTTGCACCTTGCTCCAGTACTGTAAATGTTTTGGATGAAGTTTGTCTTCAGTGACTCCTGGCTACATTATTTCCTATTTTCCTTATTTTCCAGGCCACATCGAGGTATTTCAGCCGATACAGCACATTAAGGCGTGGTGGGCTTTCTCATAGGAGAGCCAGGGAGCCATCTGGGAAAAGCATTAGATAACATAACTCAAATGTGTAATTGTGCCAGGGCTCCTAGTCAGGCAGGTGCAACTGTGCCCAGAATTTGTCCTTGTACGAAGCCACCCCAAAGAAGACCAAAAATCTTTTAAAGTCAAAGAAGATGGATTTTACTACGCTACTAATTAAAACTGTTCAGCTGAGAAATAATGCTTATACACAGCTGTCCCCCTGCCCACAGTGGTTTTGCAGGCAGGCACTTGCTTCAATGCTTGGTTCCAATCTGCGCAATAACTACTGTATTTACAGATGATTGGCAGTATTTTCTGGTCCCTGGGAAGTACCTCTTTCCATCATGTCTAAGGCCTGGCTGTGGGTATTTCCCATGTTTCTCCCAGCTGTCTCACTCTCTCTCCGTGAACTCTTTCCTATGATCCTTATTTTCTTTCTCTGTCATGCACTCTGGTCTAGAGCATATCTTCCACAAGAGCTGTGGCCTCTCCTCCCAGGAGGCTTCATCTAACTTGCATTCCTAACTTACATTTTGAGTGGGCATAAAATACAAGCATAAGACAAACCATACAGAATACTCTAACTGTTCTTGGATGGGTTTTTGGGGGGAGATTGGGTTTTTTTTTATTTTTATTTTTTAACTCTATCCTTATTTTTCTAATTAGCTGACAATAATTAAGAAAATCACAAATATTGACAAATCCATATTCTAAAGCCATGTTCAAGCACCCCTTAATCACTTGAGGCTGAAGGTGTTAACCAGCATGAGCTCATGTAGAGAAAGGGGTCTCATATGTGTCATGGCTGTGCACAGATATGATCAGTTCAGTTTTTCCTTCCAAGGAAAAGAAAAACCCTCAGTAGAATTACTGGATCTTTTTCTTTTCTACTCAAGAGTGTTTTCCATTTCTTTCTTGAGAGATATCCACAGTTTGGACCATTACATAAAATACCTTCTTAGGACAAGAGGAGAAGACTGTTGTAAGACTCTTAGAGATACCCATTTCTGTCTTTAAACTTGTCCTTCAGCAAAAGCATCTTTTAAGATTACTATTATTTTAACTCCAACCCTTGTTGTAGGACCCTCTCCAGAATAAATCTTTGTAGTCCAAGGCTTGTGCTCCTACTCTGCTCTCTGGAGACTGTGTTTCCTAGTAACCAACATCCCTGTACTGGGAGCTCTTGAACATTTTTCACTGTATCTTGAGAAGGGGAAAAATCAGTTTTATTCAATAAATAGATTCTGACAGCAAAAGTGACCTAGGCGTCAAACAAGCAAGTTAGGAAAAAGTGTGTCTACTGTTTCTATAAAGCCAAAATGAGGAGGATGACACAGGTAGTGTTTGTTGAGAAAAAGCTAAAAGAAATGTCAATTATGTGGAGGCAAATACTTAACACAGTAATTTTCCAAAAGGACAAGATATCTGGACCCTGGCTTACAAATGGAACCTGTTACAGTATTAGCAGAAACACATTGTTAAAGGCAATTTTAAAGAGAATAGCAAAATGTACTTTAGAGTCAGAAAAAAACATTTTCCCAAGATCTGAGAGTAGTTAAGATGGATATTCCAATAGCATTCTTCTTGTCTCCTCTCCACCCCCTAAACGTTTCTGGAAGACCAAAAATGCAAATTTCAAAAGCAATTTTATAACTGAGATAAGACATTGGAGGATGGCTTTGCTTTTTCATCTGTTGGGTATTGTCCCTGCTTTGATAAATAGCTAGATGTTCTGCTAAGAAGCATAGACCATTTCCCTATTCCTCCTGGTGGAAACAGAAGGAGTATGGGCCTAAGTTTTCATGTTGGGACAAGATCTAGGGCAATCATGCAAGAATATTAAGTCACTTAATTTACTCTAGTTTAAGAGACTGACCAGGTAATTTTGAGGGATCATAAATCATTAACGAGGCATGCCATCAGAGAAAGCCTCTAAAGTGTAGATTTTGGAAAGAGAGAATCTCCATTGTTTATTTTTACCGTATCTAGTGGAACAGGGTTGTAGGCACAACCTGTGCTCTTACGTAAGATTGTTACATACTCTGAGAAGAGCAATGTTATAGCTGTTTATAGTTCTTTTGACAGTCTACTTCAAATGTGGACCAATAAGCTTTGTTATAAAAGCTGTTTTTGAAGATATTTTTTTCCCTCTAAAATGGAAGCATGTCTCTCTGCAATAAATGTAAGTTTCAGTTCTCCAATTGAATCGTTCTCTGTTATTGCTTGCACAAAATTTAAAACTATGTTCTTAATATGAGCAGTAAATCTTATATTCAATTCTGTTAACTTTGCAATTGTTTTCTAGTTTTAAGGAATGGCCACTTGGGAGGAAAAGGAGTTTACTTAATCTACCTTTGGATAATACACTGCTGCTACATATAATACAGATGGATCACAAAAAAAACCCTAAGATGTGTTTTATGCAGACAAAAAAAAAATGGTTTGCATACCATTCAGTTAATTCTACAGCAGGGATTCTCAGTTTGTTTTGCATTATTATGTTCCTGTTTTGCAGATGGATGATTGCTTATGTTGCAGTAGGTCCTAATAATTTCCTCCATAGATGGTGTCTCTGTCATAGGAGGTGCTATATGAGGCAGGTGTATATTTTTTTAAAATAAGCTCTTTGAAGGCACAAGCTGAATTCCAACTAGAAGACATGCCTTTCTGGTCTATTTACTGTCTTATAAAGTTTCAGCAAGGTAAGACCAGACCCACCTCTCAATCTGTCTTGCACTCATCTTCAACCATCTTGCATCCCCTGGGCCTTCCGTTCCACTTGGCAATATGCAAAGCACAGGGCTACTGCAAGTTCCTGACATTTCTCCATAATTCCACCTGCTCCATCCAGGGTTCCCAAACTCTGTGCTGTAAGCACCTCTCCGAGACTGACTCTCCCATTTCTTTGTCACAATGAGTTTAGGCCCATGAGGAGATGAGCCACACCAACTATTCTTGCTTGCTTTTTATACTTTGTTACAATGCTTTTGGAAAGCTCATGCACAAAACTGATTCCAATAGATTTGGAAAAAAGCAATGCTGGAGCTGAAAGTAAAGGTTAATGGCAAATGACAACATATTGATTTAAATACTGTGGCTATGTAATGCACTGGCACATCTTCAATTTCTAGCAGGTATCAGAACGGGAGAGGCTATCTCAATTTAGGACAGCATACTTATGAAATTTACACCATTCTTTGTAACACAAACTCATATCTCATCCGGTAAAGTCAGAAAAGACCTGTGCAAACACTGAGCAGCACAAATGGAGATGCTGTGTCACAGGACAGAACTGGCAGCATCCTGTGAGGTGCTACTGAGAGCATACTGGGAATACTGGCTCTGTTCTGGACATCATCTTATGAGGTAGATGCAAACAAGTTGCTTCAGAGTCTGTTTTCATGGGGATGCTCTGAAACTTAATGAAAATTATCTAAAGGTATGAATTATAAAGTAGATTAGTTTGATCTGCCTTCAACCTCTCCTCCACTTAAAGAATAACATGCCAAATGCCTGAGGGATATGATAACCATCTACAACTTATTGGGAATACTCTTTTTACAACTCCTTGCATAATGGGGCTCTAGCCCATAACTGAAGCTGCTACGCAATATAAACAAACAAACAGAAATGCTTACTCTACATTCACAGCTATTAAGTACTAGTGGATAAGGAATTATCTACCACATTCAAGAGGAGTATAATTAGATGAAATGGGGCTGGATGATTCTCAAAATATCCTAACACAATGATAAAGAACAGTTCCCTTAGCAGTGAGCTCGATTATCCCCCTTCAGAGAAATGTGGAAACAAATGCTGAATAGGGAGTTGTGCTATACAGGCCAGGCTTCCCATTTTTCCTGCTCACATATGCTGGACGCTATGGATTCACCCAACTGAGTGGCCATATATGGAGTCCCAGAAAGCAGAAGCCAGAGAAACTCTTCTGCTTCCCAGGCGCATTTCTAGCACACAACAAAGAATGCTCCAGACCTTCAGTAGGATGTTCAGATGTCTGAGCAGGTAGCAAAATGCTTTCTACCTGAGGCTCAGAGCAGAGGGAGAATTGATCAGGGTGGCCTGAAGAGTCTGCTTTCCTCTGTAGCCAGTTCTATGTACAAAGAGCTGTCATGCTTGACTACCATCACGACCATCTGCTGCTGAGTGTGTATGTCCCATTTCCTGGTCTGATGATCATTGGCCACTGATTAGAAAACTTGTCCAGAGCATTTACTCAGGGGAGAAGGCCAAAAAATGTTATGCAGGCAGCCTACATCTGTCTATGCTTGGGGACAGCACTGTGAGACAGGCTAAGAGGCCAAAGGACAGAACCAGATAGGGCTCCAGGTTATCATGTTATTTCTTTTTCCTGTGTTTCTAGAGGTTGATGGGTAATGATTATTACAGCATAATGTGTTACGGATACATGGATTGCTGTTGGGTAACAGGCAGGAGGAGAAGGAGAAGATTGTCTTAGACATTAGCAATGTTTTTGGCACCTTGCGATTCACTCCTGCTTTTCGTGGCTCTCTCTGGCCTTCCTTAGTCTATTGGGTGGACTTTTGATCCACCCATTAAACACAGAGTCTCTCTTTCTAGGGGGCTGAGAAGTACAGTGGTTCATCCACTCAGTCATCTGGAATCATAGTTGCCAATACATGGACCAATGCACTAAGCTCTGTGTATCACTGCAGGAGAAGAATGAAAGGGAAAAGGATGATGTGAGGATGTCAGTCTCCTGCTGTTGTGTATTCTTCCACCACACAGGTGGAGCACAGGAGCTCAGACAGCTTACTATGAGATGTCTAATCCTCCTTTGTGCATCAAAAGCTGAACACCCCGAAGAGATGGCATGCAGCATTCCAGCCTGCTTAAAAAAATACCAGCCCTGTAACTTCACTGTGCCTCAGTTTGCCCAGCTGAGAAAGGGGAAGGTGATGTGTCCATGATTAAGTTTAATGTATTCATTTTTTAAGTGCTTGGAGAGCTGCAGAAGAAAGTTCTTTGATTCTGTGAAAGCTCTGAGTGATAGAATTACAGAGAATGTTATTTGATCTCCTAATCTCCTACTTAACTATGAAATTTCTCCTTGCAATTCCTACAGCAAGTCCATAGCTACTTGATTATCTGGAGGGTACTTCTTAGAAAGGCTTTTGACTGCAATTTAAAGTCTGCAGATCATCAGAGACTCCAGTATATTTCTTTTATAAATACTTTAGGGGTAAGCAGTTAATTAGATAAGTGGAAAGTGGTTAAGGGTTAATTACCTTCATTTCATATTGGCTTAAAAATGTCTTCTTTCCAGTCTGATTTTTATTTCACCTCAGAAGTATAATTATCATGTATGAATTCTCAATTTTTCTTCTAAAACTGTGTGGATGTCAAAAGTGATTAGAAATAGATCCCTTCAACAGGAAATACGGGATTTTAATGTGTTAAAGTTCAAACATACATTATTGTACATGCTAAAAATACCCCCTGTTGCTTATGCTAGCTACTATATAATATGGTGAAATACTAACTAGAAAGTTGCCCATACACCTACATAAGCCTACAACACCCTATAATCAACACATTTCAAGCCACCAAATAGATCAATCATTCTAGTCCTCACCATAAGCAAATTCTTCTGCTTCACCAGCTTAGCACACTATGAGAAAAACTATCACAATCTGACATAGCTTGATGTACCCTGGGACATGTTTCTTTCAAAATATGTTCTACACACTTAATAAACAACATATAAAGTCAACAGTAGAAATCCAACAGTGCATTTCCAAAATGCACAAAACAAGAGGCAAGGGAAGGGCTGTGTGGGAGGTGTAAATACAGTGATAGTGAGTGATGGAGAATTATACAGCACTGGAGAACTGATCTGAATCTGTTAACTCTTTCTTTCAGACTTCTTCATATTTCGTATTTCTGTGGGTTTTTTTTCTTCTTAGAGAAGCAGCACTTCTGCAAAGAATGTGTAACAATAGTCCTGATTCTTTTTTTATTTGATTGAGTCTTTTTTTTTACACCAGTACTTTTAGGTTTTGCTTCTTTGGCTTTTACATTTCAGCATCTTTTCAGTTTTATTAGTGTTTAGCACCTAAATTAGTGTTTACACATCTAAATGTGTAAAAGCTGGAAAGTATTTGCAAGTGGAATATCTACCTCCATTTTATCAAACTTTGAATCACTGGCTTCCCCAGGAGTAGTTACTAAGCTGAGTTTCATCAGTGGTGTAGATGTGTTATTTGGCTGTGTGACTGCTTACCAGTGACAGCAACAGGTTCTGGGTGAGCCTGATGTAAAGATCAATGAATCAGGGGCACAGTCAATGGAGAATTTATCTTAAGTCCTGACAGACCAGCAAGAAATAATTCAAAAAGGACTAACAAAGAGCAGAGGTTTTTTTTTTATTTGAGTCAAACAATGCTTTTCTTCCTAGAAGCTTGAAACAGAGAAGCAATGGATTTGGCTTCGAGAGAAAGAGGAAATACCTTCATAGGGACATCTCGGCAAGTTTCATGCAGAAATACCAAATTCTGATGGCTGGGAAGCAGAGAGTGAATACAATTAAGTTGAAAATAAGATGGTAGTTCATAAGATTGAGGATTGCTATCGATTGTGAGTAGCGACCAAGGCTGCTCGAAATTTCTTCACTTCTGTCAATGTTTAAGTAAATCTCTTTTTAATTTTTTTCCTCAGTTCAAGCCAGAATTGCTCAGAGAAGTTCCACGTCTCTAATCTGATGTCAGACTTGGTGACTTCTAATGGTCTCATACAGATGTGTGATCTGTGAACTTGTTCCCTATTGGTATTGGCCTGATACTTCTGCTTCACTGTATAAAAAACCACATTTTCCTCATCTTTCAGGCTAAAAACAAGTTATGGCCACCAAGATTAAAGTAATGATCAGAATAGGGAATGAAAAATGTATCATTACTAGGTATTACTTTAGTACATTCCCAAACCCATTCAAACAAATCACCTTTGTCTTCACAATTCATTGTGCTCTTTGCCAAGGAGAGGTGTTCTTGAGTGACCCTTTCAACACATGAAGATGAAAAGGAGCCTTTGACTGGGATCGTTCCTGCAATCCAGGACCAAAAGGACTGGATGAAGATCTAAGAGCAGAAGTGCAAGTAACAGAGTTTACCTTGACTGAGGCTCAGTGGCAGTCTCACGTCTCATCAGTATGGTGCACATCGTGCTACTACAGTCATGTGGGAAGGGCTTATCTGCTTTCTCCTTGGAGGTAGTCATTGATATTTGTCTTCCTTTTTTTATAGACACCACATTGTCCACAAACCCAGTATATGTACCGTGGAAAAAATCATGGATGATACCATTTAGAGATCCCACACAGGAGAAAATGGGTGTGATATGTAGAGCTAGAGTAATAAGAAAGCAGGAAAAGAAGGAGAAACAGTAGAAGAGAAACATTTAATGCCTAGGAGTCTAAGTTAATAAAAGCACCAACTTGTCTGGATTTTGCTGCCATTTAATGTGTATATTAAAATTTCCAATGAAATGCTAATATTTCCCTTCCATCTCTTCTATGCATACCCGCTCACTAAATCAAGTTTTGTTCAGTAGCAAATACCATTTGAACAAAATCTCTCAGAGACAGAATTTATAGAGTAAAGATGACTCAATTTCTCAGTAATGGAGATGAAAAAGCACTCCAATGTCTTTAAAAATATGCTAATGATGCTTCCTATTCTTTCCCTCTGTATAAAAGCATTTAAAGCTATAAATCCTGGAGATCTATAAGGCAAGAAACATAACAAAATGTCCTGAAAGATTTCCTCATGGCATGCAGAAGATCACAGGAAGCCTTCTCAACTTGGAGGCCTGGGTTCAAAGCCACAGGGCATACTTGAAAGAAGTGCTTATCACCTACTTAACCTTTCCTTTTCACTTCACAGAGAAGAGTAACCCAAATGGTATGACTTCCTGCTTTCTCTGAGAAATTCAGTTCTGGTGTAAGGAGGGAGTTGTGGGCATCTCAATGGACAAGTTGAGCCCAAGTCAGTTGTGTTTCCTTGTGGAAAAGGCCAATCTGACCCTGGACTGCATTAGTAAGAGCGTAGCCTGCAGTTCCAGGGTGGACATTTTTCCACTCTGTTCAGCAGTTGTGAGGCAACAAAGTAGAAATTCTCATTAGACACCATGAAAAAAAAATTCCTAGTGGAATGATAGTGGTCAAACATGGGGCCTAGAGAGGACAGCGGGGTGGCTGAGCAGTTGTGGAAGAGCAGAGATTCTGCTTAATGACACCCTGCTAGAAGTAACACACTAGCTGCCTTGCATGTTGCATGCTTTCATAGCCTGTAGCTTGGTGCATGTTGCATGTTTTCATAGCCTGTAGCTTGGTGCATTGTCATCTCCCAAGCTGAAAAGGCCTGGTAAATCAGTGATGTCATCACAGGGGGTTTTTCACTCAATTCAAAACTGTGGGCAAAGTGGAAGCTTGCCTGACACTTGCCTTCTAGAGGTCTTTCCTTCAGGAGTGACTGTCTGTTTTGATGTATTGCCTTTCGCTTATCCTTCCTATTTTCCCTCCAAAAATCAATGCTATGTTTGATGATTTTTTTTTTTGAACAACACATATAAGATGTGCCACCAGATCAATAGCACAAAGGAATCATGTAGGAATAGTCATGAGTCTTTAAACAACTGAAATCATCTTTATCTGCCCTCACCCCCTAGGAGGCTTTAATTTTCCCTTCTGTTCCTTTCTTTCCTTGCATCTCAAACCTGCACCTTTCAGTGCAAAAGTTATTGGGAGATTTGACAGGGGCTGTAGCACCCACAGCTACTGAAGTGGCAGCTGTGGAGGGGAGGCTGCCCCTGCAGCAGTAGTACTCCAGCAGCCACCATGGAATGCTTTGGGACCCAGGGGAAGTCTGGTAATCCAATTTGACTGCACAGATTCATAGGCACACCTGCATGACATGTCCTGAAGAAAATACACAACACTCAAAGTGAGCTATAGGCTCCTAGTCCAGTACTGTCACCCCTAGAAACTCATCATCTCAGTCTCTCCTTCTAAAGGGTACACACTCTGCCATGTTCCAGCCAAGGGGCGGGAGGGGAAATTCATAGCCAAAATCATGGCTGTGTCTGCTCACTTTGAGAAAATTCAAAATGACTGCACCTCTGAGACCTATCCCAGTCTGCTCCAGCACTTAACTCCCAGTCTTTCACCTCGACGGAGCAAAACACAGAGAGAGGCTGGTGAACACTCTTTCTTCTTTTGACATCTTTGTAGAGGAAAGTCAGAGTCAGTGCTTGCACACCATTTGTTTGGAGATCAGCTTTCTTGCCCATTTTGCTAATTTGCACGCAACTTCTTCACTGTGCCACCACAGTGATAGGAGTCTTGGCTTCCCTAGGGCTTGCAGTGATCTGTATTCTGAACATCTGCTTAAAACTGACCCAGAGATGAAATAACCATTAGAATGCCATCGACCCCATTTTATGAATTCACTAAATGCTGTGAATAAAGATATAGATTTTATTGTCAGACTGCACAAACAGGGACCTCTCTGAGATATTGGAATTGATGGTGGCTGAATGTGAAGTGGCTGAAGAAATAAGCAAGCGTGGAAAGCATCTGGCATTTGTTTTGGAGATGTGAGAGGAGACCCCAGTGATAAATCATGTGTTGAAACAAACGAGAGTTAGCAAAAGCCAAGAAATCGGCTCTGATTTGTCTTCCAGGGGAGGATATAGATCTTCTGTGATTCTTAAGGGGCCCAGAGGGTCTTTCTCTTGATTTTCTTATCTTCACCCTAATAGCTCCCCATTGCTGCTTGTCCTAGGGACATATTTTGTGTAGGACAGATATATATAAAAAGAAAGGTGAGGAAGCATTGCATATAATAAACTTAAAGAATAAAGGGGAGAGCATTGATAAAAGAGAACCTGTTAAAGTTGAAATCACCAAGAAGAATAAAGATATAAAGTTGCACACTAAAGTCACCAGTTCAAAGTGAGGGAAATCTTGCAAATGACTAACAAAACCAGGCTATGACCCACCAGTGTGAGAGGAATAAAGAGCTGTAATCTCAAGATGTATTGAGGCAAGGTTAATACCAAGGACTATAGCTTGGCAGACGGTCCAGATCTGGTTAGCCACAATGAGGATGGATTAATTTAAATTAGAATAGGCACTGCAACAGATTGCTAAACCACAAGGGGAACACTGAAACCTTCTCCTGGATAAGACAGGAATCAAGCTTGGCTTATTTAGCTCTTATTTAGGGCTGATAGAGAATGTGATGACTGCCTAGCAATATATCATGTAGATAAACATTGTAGGAGCAGAGACTACTGTCTGTCTAATCTAAATGTTGTCAATACAAGATCAAACAGATTTAGAGGATGGTCCCTAATCAACAGCATGATGGAGGAAAGGAAAAAAAACCTCAACACTTAACAAAGTTGATACTTGACCACTCAGTCTATAAAAAGGAATTATGGCCTCGTTGCCAGTAATGGATGCAACGTAGATTAAATAGTCCAAGTGGCTCCTTTCTGTCCAACTTCCTCTCTGCTAAGAAAATCCAAGAGAAACAGATGATACTGAGTCTGCTCCTTATGCAATATCACTATGTTCCTTCATCTCCCCCTACAACAGTGCAAACCACATGTTCCCACAGGCTTTCTGCAAGACCCTCAGACTTTGGTTTCTTACAAAAGTTTCTGGTTGATACAAACTCTTCTGGCCTGGAGAGCTGGAGAAAAGTCAAAGATCAAATGAGGTCCCATGAGTCTAATAAAATGCACTGGGATAAGCATTCTTTGTTTCAAGGAGTGTGTATGAGAGCTGATTAGGCACCAAATTTAAAATAATGGAAGTGAGTAAATCCAACGCACCCTGACTTGTTTGTGAGTACTCCATTATCTTCCAAAACTAAAGATATTGGCAAAGGTCAAGAATGTCTGTAAGTTTGGCATAGATATTTCTCAGGCAACAAGAAAACACCTTAAAGAAATGTGTCCACCCTAATTTAATAAGCTCTAAAATGATTTAACCAATAATTCCAAGACCAGAAAGAGTAACACCATACAAATTGAGCTACCAGGCAACCAACTGCAAGTCCACAGACTAAGTTAAGCCATTGAAGAGAACATTTCTGATACTTGATCAATTCTATAGACAAGAACAGGATATCTTTTTAATAACTATTAAGCTGTTTTCTCTTCTTCTTATTCCACACCCATGCAAATGTAAATCTGCTGCTGTTTGTAAGGTAACTCCTGATTTGAACAAGAGAACCGGATATAATATTTCTTACAGAGTAGCCCATCTAGCTGCAATATTTATAGGTTTTCCTGCCTCTGCATGGGACAATCTAACATTTTGATGAATGGAAGAAAAGGTAGCCTAGTTTCACTAGTTCATCTATAATTGCCTCTGGTGAAACTCTGTGAAGCAACACTATCACAGCACCTGGAACATCACAATCAAATTTCTATGTCTTCAGTGAGAGCCAACGTAGAGAAACCACTTTCTCTAGCTGGGACAGAAGTGGTTTTCTAATGGACCTATTTCCATTAGGACCTGGATTTCCATTCCTATACTTGCATAACCAGTAGTACTTGACATAGAAGAGTAATGGGGTGATCATATTGTATGAACATGCCAGAAAAGCATGGTCCCCTGCCTCAAAGAATGTGCAGTCAAAGTATGATAAGGAACAACAAGATTTTCACTTTTGAGGCACAGTTAACATTCTCTTTTCCCTACTCATTTGGCAAAAAATAAGTATGGACTATCTGAATTCCAGAAGTATAGCTTTGCATGCACACTAATCAGGAAAGGATAAAGATTTTGTTTTCCAAAAATCACCTATGGACTTCAGGAGCACTATCTAATCTGTATTTCCAAAACAGCTGCAAAACCTTGAGAGTCCCAAGAGTGTAAGTGTCCTGTCCTCTTTTATTACAGTTCAGTTGATGTGGATACTCTGGTGTAAAAAAAAAAGCATAACTGTAAACCATTATCCTCAAAGGAATAAGGACCTAAGTGCATCTCTTTTTCTTTAGTGAAGTCTCTCTTGTTACTCTCTCTAGATAAACATGACACTCTCTGGACTTTACTTCCTGAGTTCTAGCTAGCTGCTCTTTCCTACATTAGAGACTGAAACTAGGCTTCATGACTGCGAACTTCTACAAAGAGGAGTGTTTTAAGGGCACATGGCATTGTAAGAACTCTAAGAAGGCAACAATCTTTTTCAAGGATTATTTAGGGTTGATAGCAGGAGGGTAAAGTGCTGTGATCGGGAAGACTAGCTTCTGCAATGCCAATTCGGATAGATACTCACAACATTTCTGCCATAGTAAAGGAATGCGCTTTGCATAGTGCACAGTCAAGAAGTTAACTAAACAGCTTTCAGCAGAGTAAGGAAAACTGAATTTTACAATGGCTGAGCATTTATGGTCCACATTCTTCAGCATGGGGAGGGAAGACAGGAAGAAGCAGTGCTGAGGTGTGACAGCAGTAGAAGTCTTCAGGTATGTTACCTTCCATTACATTTTGTGAGAACAGGCCATCGGGCAGAGGAAAGAGTAATGGCTACCCGAAAGCTAACAATCATCCATTGCTGAAGTCCCGCACAAGGAAGACATATAAGGAATTTCCCAGCTCTGCCGAAATCTGCTAGTAAGACTGACATATGAGACATCAGAGAATCCAAGTAGAATACCACAGGCTTATAAGATATTTGGAATCTATCATTCTGGTGCTGATAGAAATAGTCAGTTTCGTCTTTGTCAAAGCAGATATTCTCTCAGCCCCAGGATTCTGGCTTTTCAGAAATATGATTCACTCTTGTGATACCTGCATTAAAAAAGAAAGCAGAGTTTTCAATGATTCCATATGATCTTTACCTATACAATGCCAGGCAGGCAAAACCAATAAGGCACACAGTCCTTTTCTTGGCACAAGGATGTTGCAAATCTCTCTCTCAAAAAAAAAAAAAAAAATCCAAAACTGTGACTGCCCTGCATATCCACACACTTGTGCAAGTGAAATTTCCTTCCTCTTCCCACTAGGACTTTCTTTTTCATCAAATACAGTACACAGATACCTTCATTACCCAGACAGCTCCAATTTATTATGTTTGGTTTTTACTTCAAAAAAGTATCCCTCTCTGACCAAGCATGGAAAAAAACAAAGAAAAAAAAAAATGCAAGAAACAAATTCATGAGAAGTAGCAATTAAATTAGCTTGCAAAGCCCCAGAAATGCCCAAAGCTTGTAGCATCCTCCAGCAAATATATGATCACTAACTCCTTTGTGTTATGTTTAAGATGCATGTCTTCATGCTAGCTCAGGCTCTTCTCACCTCAAGTATGGTGTGCAAAGGCAAATGTACACACAAGCAAGCTGTGCAAATCTTGTCATCATATGCATCAGTGCTCACAGCCCTCACAGGCACAAGGTATCCTTTGTATCCTGTGCAATCTGCTTTCCAAAACCTCATCAGTTATCCTGTAAATCTGTCAATGCTGTTTGCTTCAGAATATGCCCGCATCTGTATTGCCTCTCTGTTAAACTCACGCTTTTGAATGTGTTCCCCTTATTCTAGAATGACAATTGACTTGAACAGAAAACTAAAATTTATTTTCCAGATTTAAAAATAGCACACAGGGACCTACCCGTGTCCAACAATGAGGTTTTGTGACCTGGTGTTAGTGAACTGGAGTCACTGGTGTAGCATGGAATAGTCATGAAATTTTTGGCAGCAGTGAAATCTTTACCAATATTAGTCTAAGGGATTTGTAATGAAAAATTCATACCTAAGCACATTCCTTCTTATTTTCTGTCTTTGCTTTCTTTTAGAAGGCATGTTTTGTACTTGTTGTTGGAATCTAGTATAACGTCTCTCCTTTGGGTGGTATTACTCTTGCCTGTTCACTGCTTTTTCCCATTGAGTTAATTTTCTTATACCATATATGACTGGGTTTTTCACTCTATTTATGCATTAATATAGCAGACATCTTCAGGCTATTGGATTTCAACATTTGAATAATGTTATTAATTTACAAGTCTTAATCAAAAACGGTTGCTTTGTTTACTGTCCTGGATGCTTGCTTACAATCTGAGATGTTTTAAATATGAAGTATATAAGCTTGATGGAGAGTCTGAATTTCCTTAAATTTCCAAATATAGAGACTGGGTCCTGGGCATGCTGCCTTTAGGTAGGGACCATAGATCAGTCCAGTCTGATCTCCCTCTAATAAGAAAACTGGAAGATTTTAAAAAGATTTAGACACAGTCTTGAAATTTTTAGGACTTTGAGGAATGGTACATTGAGTAAAAGAGTCATGGGAAGGCTGGGAATCTAGGCATTAGTGACTGTCTAAATGTAGCATGGAGGTGGGTATGAAACTAGAAGCCAGGAAGGAGAGGGAAATGGGAGTTTTCCCAAGAAGAACAGACTTCTATCATCCTTTGGGGAACAGGAGCTGGGATTGGGAATTGACAGTGCAAAACTTGTCTGTTTTGTGGGAAGCACTTAGGAATGCTAAATTAAAATATTCTCCAAAACCTTGCTCTGTCAGAAGCCTGTGTGGTGCTCAAAGATTTCCCCTTCTGCTATAAGACATGGCCTGTTTTTTGCTCATCGGAGGGTTCTCTGAAACAGATGGTAAGTCCCAGCATGCCAGGTAAAATTAGAGAGAAAAACTGTCTCTAGAAAAGTATGTGCGGAGAAGGGAGAAAGGTCTTTGTTAATGTTGTTTTCCTTCTCCTTTTTACTGTAAATCTGCACAGGCTTCTGAGGAAGAAGACGGAGTTACACTGCTCTGCATCTCTGTTGAGGTGGAGGACTAAGGAGCAGTTTGACTCTGGGATCAAATAATGCTAAAAAGAATATACCATTCTGGAGTGAATGGTATATTTGCTGTGAACCAAGATCAGCCCTACTGACATGTCAAGCACAGCATTTGCTGGAGACTGCTGCTAGGGTTGGGCATTTTTGAGGTTTTACTAATGTACAGTGTGGCATGCACGCAGTGTTACTGAGTGTGCACAGGTTGGGAATATCACCTGCGGATCACAGCCAGGGCTCTAGGACAGGCTAGTATAGACACAATATATCTTCATGCAATGACAAAATCCACAATCTTGTACTTCCCTTTTAACCTCAGCACATAACTAGGCTTTACTCCCTCAAAACCAGCAGAGCTTTATACTCCATGCCATGCAGCTCTTTGCTATCCTTCAGAGCCTGCCAATGACGTTTTGACTGGCTAAAGTAATCTTTGCTGGCCATGCAGCTCTTTCACTACCTGGGTTGGTCAGTGTTTGTGATTAGGCCTTTTTACATGTTCCAGCCAGGATGAAATGACCCTCTATAGAGATGTGGATTTTTTCTCCTGTAAGGGCTATCCTTTTAGAACAGACAGGAAAGGCGCATACAGCATAATATCTGCAGTGTTTTAAAGAAGCTGCAAGAGAGGGAAATTATCATCAAGACTGAATGCAGGACTATAAACAACATATGGAGAATAAATCTCCATTAAGTAAGGTTGAGGAGGAGGGGGAAGCTAAGAGGACAGCTAAGTCCAGTAGCAGGAAAGATGTAACTCAAAATGGTCTCCAGGACAAGCTCATACAGGCTAATTAGCTACCTCATGAGCTGGTAAAAGGCAAGAGTTGGCACTTTTCTGTTGAGCATAATCATAGAAATATATTTTCCTGCCTCATCTCATGACTAAATACTGTAAGTCTAGTTTTACCTTAGGCTATATTCTCCTACCCTCAGCCTTAATCCTAGTTGAGGTAAGAGGGTGCCTAAATAATCTCCATGTGCTAGGCATGATTCTCCACTGAAAATGGAATGGTAAATTCAGAAGCCAGCCAGTGACACCAGATCCCCAGAAAATGGGTGGGAGAGCCAGTAAAGGTACCAAGTCATGTCAGGTATGTCTTGTAGCTTCTATTATCTTGAGCCTATTTGGCAAGTGGCAAGATGGTGTGAGAACAAATTACGGTAGCCACCATAAACTCATTACAGAGGGTAAGATAGACCTGCTAGAACAGAGAAACACCTTCTCTCCTGCATACCCCTGCTGCACAGAGAAAAGTAATTAGTACAGAGAATTTGTCTTAACGCAGCGTCCAATTTTGCCCAGAGAGGAGGTGCCTGGGGATTTCCAATACATCTGTTCTAACAGGGAGGGCAGAGGGAAATTACTTTAATTAAAGTAACAGGAGTACACTTTGAACCTTTACAATCTGATCAAACTGAAACAGAAGAAGGGAAGCAGGGGAAGCCACAATGGAAAGGATTTATAAAATATAAATCATAAAGCAGAGAGGAAAGAACATAACAAATGGCAGGCCAGGTGCGTCTTTCCTAAGTGGTGCTGAATTTAGCCCAAATCCCTCATGCTTTTTTTCCCCTTGGCCATCTGAACAGATGTCTGTAGCCTTCAGATAAATTATAAAATATGGAAGGAAGGATTCTGCTTGGTGCTGCTGCCTTGCAAAAAAATCCCAGCTGCTGACTTTTACTGTGTTTACTTTTACTGCTTAGGAAGTAGAGGGAAAGAAGACAGTGAGCAGCTGGGTTTTGTAGGGGACAGTGGGATCTTCCATCAGCGTATTTGCTCTCCTCTTGCCTTCCCATTACTTCCCCCCCTGTGAGCTATCAGTTTTGCTTCCCCTCACGTCATGTTTTCTATAGGTAGCAGGGTAGAAATAAATGCTCTTTTTCTTATGAGCATCTCTGTTTTCCTACACACCCCATGTTTACCATCCTAGAACGAGAGTTAGACCACAACTGACTAAAACACTTGCAGACAGACTGAATTTCATGCAATGCCCTTGGCTGATGTCTTCTCTAGGCAGCCTCTAGATGATTTCCTGCTCAGCACTTTTGTTTAAGCCCCTTAAACCTCTCTTCAGCAGGGCCTGCCTTTTCCAAAGACTAGGCATGGAGATTTATTTGGAAGCTGCGATTCCAAGGGCCATAATCACATAGCCTACCAATACCATTAGACATCTAAATCCCTTTGTAAAGGTGAACTTCGGTAAGTCTCTTTATTTCCTCTCTGTCTCTACTTCCTCATGCAATTGCTACCTTCACAGTTTATGTCTGAAGAGACAAAGCCTTCAGATCAAAAGGGAGTACATGACGATACAGCATCACCAAGACAGGGAACATAAGGTTTACTGTCTACAGGATGAGTGCCTCCTGAACTGGGGCTTTGCAGAGCACCCAAGCATCTTTAATTGACTGGGGGGAAAAAGGCCATCACATTCTGAAAGTGTAGTTAAGCTCAAGCATTAACTTAAAGGTGTTTTGCACCCAGGTGTAAACTACTACAGCTTCACTGATATACACATTTTCATAATTCAGTTAATAGCTCTGCCTAAAAGCAAAATTTTCCTGCACTTCATCCCTCCTCACAAGCACAGGGAAACCATTGCAACTGCCTTGCAAGATATGCAATGACATGTTGGTCTCTTGCAACCTCAGAATAGGAGAGACAATATTTACACCTTCCACTTGCTACAGACTTGGCAGGAGTTTTCTTTTTAGGATTTGAGAACCACATGTCATGGCAATGCATGCTGGAGCCCTTCCTGCTTATGTGTCTGAAAGCCCTTGTTTCAGTCCCTGGTAACCAAAATGGCACCTCTTTTACACACACTCCACAGACTACATATTTTTGAGTTCTGATTTACAAGCAGATATAACAATTCTCTCTCTCAGCCTGTTATCTGTGTCTGGCAGGCCATCTGGCAAGCAGGTTGCAAGAAGAAAGAATCTTTTCTATATCACTACTTTCCCTAGTTTTTCAAATTAGGCTTCTCCCCCCCCCTCCCCACCTTGTCAAGAGTGCAAAACAGATGAAAAACTAATCTTGAGCTCTTCACAATGTTCATCTCAAATGAGCTCTGGTCTATCCATTTCTGCAGTGACGGATTTATTAAACAGAGAATGTAAAGGGGAGAACATAATAATGAAACTTTAATTGTCAAACTCTTTACCTTGTTGCTCTCCTGCACCCCAATGAAAACCAACACAGGCAGCTTCTACTAGAAATATTCATTATTTTGTAGATAATTAGATGCAATTAGTTCTACAAGCACCTGACCTCACTTAATACTGATAAGTGGGGGCAGTGGGAGTGGATGGGGAGAGGAAATAAACCTTTCTAAAATGTTGAGAGATGCAAAAGCAACAACAGTAAGAAAATAAACACATAAATTAGCAGATTTGCTAATCGTAGTAGTATAGAAAGTAATAAGGCTGCAGAAGAGACAGCATTCCAGAAAAATGATGCATGTCTTAAATTACAAAAGTTTATATCGTGAACTAAAATGAGACTGCATTTTGGTCTGGTTTCCTCTTAAGAGTTTACATCACCATGATTTGTGTGAGTATTCTCTCCTCTCCCAGTCCCCAATAAATTTTGAATACAGTGATGAATTTGAATGCAGTCTGACGGAGGTGCTAACCAGTTTCACTGAAATAGGTTGCTCTGTACACAAGGGCATCTCCCTTAGATTCTGAGGCAAAATCCCTTTTGTGTCATTTAAGCTGAAACCCCAGGCGATCCCCATGGAGACAAGTCTTCATGGGACACCTGGTAAAAAGCTTCAGGCAGACTTTGTACCTCCTTAAGCACCAAAGTTAGCTGCCAAGGAAAGATATCCTTACAGACACGATCCTTTACTCACACCAGAGCTCTCAGAATAACTCATTCTCTCCACTCACAGTAGCTATCAGTGAGGAAAGAAGCACCAGTCCTCCTCCTTCAGCTCTGTGAAGCATAGTATGACCAGGAGGTGACAATGGGTCACCAAAGGCCATGCTCCCCCACATGGGTGCTGTACTATTTTGGTGCTGCTGCCAGGGCAGGGGGCATGGGAGAAGGCTCACACGGCAGCAGGTGGGAGGCACATTCGCTCTGCTGCTCCCCAGGCATGCCCCAGCCCTGTGACTCTGCTTTTATTGCAGTAACTCTCCCTCTGCACCTTCTCCTTTCTGTACTTGGATGTAGCTTTATAGGCTACAGCTTACAAGAAACAGCTCTACAGCTTCCCTCTTGATCTTCCCATCCTTCAAAAGAAAGCAAAAGAGGCTAGGAATTTTTACAGTGTCTAGTAAAAGGCCATCTCCCGGGGGGGCTGAATTATCAGTGCTGTCTCTTAGATTGAGATCAACAAGCTACTCTGTATATATTTTAGACAATGACTTTATGGCCTTTTAAATTAACATGCTCTCAGATCTCTCTCAGCATCACCTAAAACACAAATCCTTTTTCTCCAATTTTCTGTAAGCTGCCATAATTAGATGGATTAGGGGAGTAAACTATCTATCACTTACCTTCTTGAATGTAGTAGACAGAACTCTGCTATACAGCATCACATCCCATTAAAAGACTGCCTCACTGAACACAAGCTATTTCACAGTGACGGAGATCTTAATAACTGTGCCTAAAGGGAAGTTATTATTGGAAAGAAATATCAGGCATATAAACCATGGCAAATCATGGACAATGTTAGGGCTGGAAACTCACATCATCAGGTTGTGATCCAGACCAGCAGGCAGCAGAGAAATGTGCTACTGAACTGCTGTGCATAATCTTAGACTTCAGCACGTGTACCCTGTGTACACCCCCAACTTGTGTCCTGCAGACATGCAGAAAAGAAAGGAATTTGATTTCTGCGTGTAGTGCCTTTTGCCATGTATCCTTTCTTATTTATTAGTTTTATCCCACTGCATGCCATACTACCAGTGTCTCTCTGCAGTACACAGCATTGCCTTGCAGTCCTTTTGTTTCTGTGTGTGCAGATGCTTTTGTCAACCCTACCTCCTGCTTTCATTTATTTGTGCATTTTTTCTTTTTTCTATTTGACTTTCTGACATCAATGTGAAGCTCAGTTCAATAGCACAGCCATGTAAATTATCTAACTGCTTTTCTGATGTGGTTGTCAGATGAGGCATTCTATAGAGGCGATTTGAGCTGATTGAGTTATACCAAGAGAGTTTGCAAAGGTAGCCCTAAACAAATATGCAAGTTCTCTCTGTTGTTATTCACAGGATCCTCCTCTTCAAGTACTCGATATTTTTACTACCTTATTCACAGAAATACCAAAACTTTTCCGAATGGTAGTGTGGAAGATTACCTTTTGGCTCCAGCAGCCACTCAGCAAAATATTTTGTTGCTTCTTGCTTGCAAATACTGATTTGTGGAATCAGCAACTTTGAGGAAATGTATTGCTTTTGACAAAATTTCCTTCTGCAAAGACTTAAATCCATTGAAAGGATTAAAACTATATTGGTCTGGTGGGTGAGACTATCCAGATATAGAGCAGCCCAACAATGCCATTAGTTGGGTATTCATCTGGGATGTAACACAGCTTCAAAATTCTGGGGAACCAAGCTGGACGGGGACCCGGACTCCTCTACTAGAAGTGGAGGCTTGGGGTAATCTAGGATACGAATCCCCCTTTCTTCAGTTAACCTGTTGTTACTTGCTGACAGAGAATGAAAAGATTTTTCAAACAGAGGGTAAATTCTCTGACACTCTCTAAAGATTGCCTGCCTCAAAATCCACAGGATGAAATGCTTTCTCCTCTCTTTCAGCCATCTTAAAAGCCTATTTCCCACTCACTGATCAGGTGCAGGGGGAATTAGGAGACCACTCAGCTTTATACAATCTTTTCCTCCATTGCAAACAGTAGGTGCAGAGCCTCAAGTTCCCCATTTTTGTGCAAAGTTCTATAGAAAAACCGTAAGAGCATCTGTCCCAAAGAGTTAAATATATTTGGTGCATACCATAAATCATCTGTGCTGGCCACCAGTTTGCAAATATCACAAAACCTGAGACCCAGCCTTCAACAAGTAAAATGGAGCTGGGTGTTGCTCCAGATAATTTGACAAGGAAACTGAAATACCACACTGCCCTCTGCATGTTTCTTGCTCAGTACTGCTGACCGTGGTCAGCCAATGTTGCACACACTCCTTTGTGATCATGGTGGGTTGACCCTGGCTGGATGCCAGGTGCCCACCAAAGCTGCTCTATCACTCCCCCTCCTCAGCTGGACAGGGGAGAGAAAATAATACGACAGACCCATGGGTTGAGTACAGGGCAGGGAAAGATCACTCAGCAATTACCATTACAGGCAAAACAGACTTGACTTGGGGAAAAACGTAGTTTATTACCAATCAAATTGGAGAGAAGTAATGAGAAATAAATCCAAAACTTAAAACACCTTCCCCCTACTCATTCCATCCTCCCGGGCTTAACTTTGTTCCAAATTTCTCTCCCTCCCGCCCCCGAGCGGCACAGGGGGACAGGGAATGGGGGTTGCAGTCAGTTCATCACACTATTGTTTCTGCTGCTCCTTCCTCCTCAGGGGGAGGACTCCTCACATGCTTCCCCTGCTCCAGTGTGGGGTCCTTCTCACAGGATACAGTCCTCCATAACTTCCCCGACATGAGTCCTTCCCATGGGCTACAGTTCTTCATTAACTGCTCCAGCATGGGTCTCCTTCATGGGGTGCAGTCCTTCAGGAACCAACTGTTCCAGCGTGGGTCCCCCACAGGGTCACAAGTTCTGCCAGAAAACCTGGTCCAGCCTGGTATCCTCTCTCGATGGGTCCACAGGTCCTGCCAGAAGCCTGCTCCACCATGGGCTTCCCACGGGGTCACAGCCTCCTTGGGGCATCCACCTACTCCGGCATGGGGTCCTCCACAGGGTGTAGGCAGATATCTGCTCCACCATTAACCTCCATGGCCTGCAGGGGGACAGCCTGCCTCACCATGGTTTTCACCATAGGTTGTAGGGGAATAGCTGCTCCAGCACTTGGACCACCTCCTCCTTGCTCCTTCTTCACTGACTTTCGTGTCTGCAAAGTTCTTTCTCTCACATATTCTCACTCCTCTCTCTCACAGCAATTACTGCTGTGCAGTCACTTTTTCCCTTTCTTAAATATGTTATCACAGAGGCGCTACCACCGTCACTGATTGGCTTGGTCTTGGCCAGCGGCAGGTCTGTCTTGGAGCCATCTGGCATTGGCTGTATCAGACATACGGGAAATTTCTAGCAGCTTCTCACAGAAGACACCCCTGTAACTACAAAAGCCTTGCCATACAAACCCGTTACAGTGGTGAACATTTAGACACAAATATATCGGTGCTGTTCATCTACTATCAATGAATATGTACAGCTCTAGAAAACGGACTACTTTTTGCAAAAAAGCTGAAGTTCATCGCTTCGTTTATCAGGTGAATCATGTATCCATGTGAGCTATAAGCTTTAAAAGAATGTATCTGTACAGTAGTAGATCAAGACATCCTAAAAATTCAGTATGATCCAGCAACACTTACAGATGTCTCACTGTTAACACAAAGCAATGGAGGGACTGAAATATATATTGTCTCCTAGTAGTTATAAAAAAAAATGCTGGAACTTATAATGATGTAATTTTAGAAAAACGAGACTTTCCAGAAGACACAGAAAATTCTGGGCAGCATGAGGTTACAGCCTTCCTAGAAGCGGCATCTCTGTGTCAGTGTGGCCTCTGGATCCACCTTTCTTCTGATTTAGGAGTATGCCTTGAGTCTTCTAAGTCTGGTCAGACAAAGGAGCAAAACCACAGCAAAATTCACAAATGTTGTGTCCCTAGGTGAGGCAGGGAAAATTAACATTTAGATATGATGTGCATGAACATGCATGCCTGCTGTTTGAGAAGTGTGTGTGACATGTCTTGTGGCATGTTCATCGCATCTTGCACAGCATGTGGGTATAAACGTGTGAAGTTCTTCATCTGCGAGGGAAGAAACGGAAGGAAACATGCAGCTGAGAAGGAAGGTTAGGAGCATTTTTCTGCATGCTACTATTTCCAGCGCTGCTGCAGCTAATTTGTATTTAGACATGAGCAGCTGTCATCTCTGTGCCTTTTACATCTTCGTAGAAGCCAATCACAAGCTGGCATATCCTCTCACTCTCCCCAGGTCTGGCTGCTGCTTGAAAACATTGTTTCAGCCTGAGCAGTGCATTTCCTGGTGTTCATACTTTTAATGCAAACACCCAGCAGTAATTTCATATCCTTTCTGTTGGGCAGTTTCGGCTTGGCTCATCTAATTTTGAATGTTGTTGGGTTTTATAGCAATGCTTTTAGTCAGTATTTCAAATGAATAGAATGTTTCCTTTAAAACCCTAGCATATTTGAGGTTCATCAGGCCAAAATAAACATACAGTGACTTGTGAATTGCTGACATGATGGACAAAGAAGCAATTTTAAGCCACATGGATCCTGAATCAGACTGAGCCCATAGCCTAGCTGAGGCAGAGGTAACACCAGTAGAAGAAAAGTGACTTGGCAGCACACCAGATATGATGAAATCTTAGTGGCTGGAGAGCTTGCAGAGCCTCCATGATATTTTTTTGGGGGCTATGAAGATCCCATAGTCTTTGAAAGCTAGGTTTTATGAAAAGGGGCATGCAGCAGGGGAGGAAGGCTATGAGTGGAGTGCAGCACAACAAAACAGCAGCTAGGTGCCAGGGTCTGGGAAGATTTTGCAGCAGAAGGAACTAATAAGAGTTGGAGTGCTGTCCCTGTGGATCAAGCAGAGCTTGTCATGCTCAGGAAGGTAAGAAAGGGAAGCTGGAGAACTCCTCCAACATCAAGCTCCTCCTCACCCCATCTCTTCTTCTAGATCACCCTTTATTTTTAGCTGACATAACTCATCTGCCATTACTTAGCTGCCACTTCTCATTCCAAAGGACTGGGCATTCAGTTTGACAGAGTCGCTTTTCCCAAAATATATTGGCAATGCTTTCGGTTCACAAAACAGGTTTTTGTACTCCTCGGCATGGAGCCTGACAGCATTACTTTATAATAAACAGCATTCATCTTCCTTGGGAGGCCTGGGATACAAAAAGAGGATTTAGCCTTCTGTAGTCTTTTTTATTTACCTGATTTTTTTTCCAAAGCACTTGTAAGATACAGAGTAGTCACAGGGTTGCTGTGCTAGCCAACTCAGTTGCCTGTAAGCAATATCTCTCCTGAAGCTTTAAGCTCTTGTTTTGTTAATGGGAGAGGTGCATGACAGAACAATTATCCTGTTTTCTTGGAAGGTACCCTAGTGACTTAGGCTTCAGGCAGGTCTGCTAGAAGAAAAAGTGACCTCGGGCTGAAGCACTGAAGGACAAGTACCAGACCACTGCTTCCAGCCTGCTCATACGATAACAGTACAGAGTATAAATGCAAGGCACCTTGTGTCTCAGGTGGCATATCATGACATTTGAGATTAACCCTAAAAATCACAAGGGCTTTGTATTGATGTTTATGGGCAAGGGACTTTGGCTTATTTTTGTTTTTAAAACCTAGGTCCTAAAGGAACCCTGCAGGGAAATCTTTATCCCATGCAGGACAGTTACTCCTGAAGAGTTTGTTATAGCCCAGATAGTTCTTTCTCCATCCCTGTTCCTAAATTAAGAAAAGAGCAAATGCATGGGAAGGATTAAAGAGAACTTGTAACTCAACGAGTATGAGGTGGCAGATGAAATATTGTATAAACAGCTGGAAGAAGTCTCACAATCACTTGTTCTTGTGGCAGATTTCAACTTACCAGATATCTGTTGGAAATACAACACAGCAGAAAGGAAACAGTCCAGGAGGTTCCTGGAATGTGTGGAAGAGAACTTCCTGATACAGCTGGTGAGTGAGCCAACTAGGGATGACACCCCACTGAACCTGTTGTTTGTGAACAGAGAAGGACTTGTGGGTGATGTGATGGTAGGAGGCCATCTTGAGCACAGTGGTCATGAGATGATAGATTTTTTGATTCTCAGAGAAGTAAGGAGAGGGCTTAACAGAACTGCCACCTTAGACTTCTGGAGAGCAGACTTTGGCCCGTTTAGGAGACTGGTCAACAGAGTCCCTTGGGAAGAGGTCCTGAAGGGCAAAGGAGTCTTGGAAGGCTGGACATTCTCATGAAGGAAATCTTGAAGGACCAGGCTGTCCCCATGTGCCAAAAGACAAGCTGTTGAGGAAGAAGACCAGCCTGGTTGAATAGAGACCTTTGGCTACAACTGAGGAAAAAAAGCAGAGTCTATGGCCTTTGGAGGAAGTGGCAAGACACTCAGAAGGACTACAGGGATGTCGCTAGGTTATGCAGAGAGAATATTAGAAGGGACAAAGCTCAGCTAGAACATAAGCTGGCTACTACCATAAAAGACAACAACAAAAAAACGTTTATATGAATACATTAGCAACAAAAGGAGGGCTAAGGACAATCTAACAAAGGGTGTTAGATCCTAAGGAGAATCTGATCCTAAGGATCCAAAATCCTAAGAAGAATCTGACAAAGGTAAAAGCTGAGGTACTTAATGCCTTCTTTGCCTCAGTCTTTAATAGTAAGACCAGTTGTTCTACAGGTACACAGCCCCCTGAGCAGGAAGACAGGGATGACAAGCAGAATGAAGCCCCCATAATCCAAGGAGAAATGGTTAGGAACCTGCTACACCACTTAGATATACACAAGTCTGTGGGGCCAGATGAGATCCACCCAACGGTACTGAGGGAGCTGGCACAAGTGGTCACCAAACCACTTTCTGTCATTTACGAGCAGTCCTGGCTACCAGGGAGGTTCCAGTTGATTGAAGGTTATCAAATGTGACATCCATCTACAAGAAGGGCCAGAAGGAGGATCCAGAGAACTACAGGCCCATCAAGTCTGACCTCAGTGCAAAGGAAGGTTACGGAGCAGATCATCTTGAGTGCCATCACATGGTGCTTACAGGACAACCAGATGATCAGGCCCAGTCAGATGGGTTTATGAAAGGCAGGTCCCACTTGACTAACCTGTTCTCCTTCTATGATGAGGTGGACAAGGGAAAGGCTGTGGATGTTGTCTACCTAGACTTCAGTAAAGCCTTGACACTGTTTCCCACAGCATTCTCCTGCAGAAACTGGCTGCTCACAGCTTGCACACGTGTATGCTTTGATGGGTAAAAAACTGTCTGGATGGCTGGGCCCAAAGTGTTGCGGTGAATGGAGTTCAATCCTGTTGACAGCTGGTTACAAGGGGGCCAGTTCTGTTTAATATCTTTACCAGCGATCTGGACTAGGGGATCAAGTGCACCCCCTGTAAGTTTGCAGATGATACCAAGTTGGGTGGGAGTGTTGATCTGCTCAAGGGTAGGGAGGTTCTACAGAGGTATCTGGATAGGCTGGACTGAAGGGCTGAGGCCAATTTTATGATGTTCAACAAGGCCAAGTGCTGGGTCCTGCACTTCAGTCACAAAAACTCCATGCAGCACTACAGGCTTGGGGATGAGTGGCTGGAAAGCTGCCCGGAGGAAAAGGACCTGAGGATGTTGGTTGGTTGGTTGACAGACAGGTGAACATGAGCCAGCAGTGTGCTCAGGTGGCAAAGAAGGCAACAGCATCCTGGCCTGTATCAGAAATAGTGTGACCAGCAGGACCAGGGAAGTGGTCATCTCCCTGTATTCTCAGCACAGATGAGGCCGCACCTAGAATACTGTGTTCGATTTTGGGCCCCTCACTGCAAGAAAGACATTGAGGTGATTGGAGCAGGTGCAAAGAAGGGCAACAAAGCTGGTGAGTGGTCTAGAGCACAAGTCTTATGAGGAATGGCTGAGGGAACTGGGGTTGTCTAGCCTGGAGAAAAGGAGGCTCAGGGAGATCTTATCACCCTCTAACACTACCTGAAAGGAGGCTGTAGCGAGGTGGGTGTTGGCTTCTTCTCCCAAGTAACAAGCGATAGGACAAGAGGAAACAGCCTCAAGTTGTGCCAGGGGAGGTTTAGATTGAACATTGGGAAAAAATTCTTCACCGAAAGTGTTGTCAAGCATTGGAGCAGGCTGCTCAGGGAAGTGGTAAAGTCACTGTCCCTGGAAGTATTTAAAAGACTTGTAGATGAGGTGCTTAGGGACATGGTTTACTGGTGGACTTGGCAGTGTTAAGTTAATAGTTGGACCTGATGATCTTAAAGGTCTTTTCCAACCTAATGATTTTATGACTATGATTTCCTTCTAAGCTGTGCACTTGTCTTACGACGCTCAATGAATCTCTCTCAGGATTTCAGATTTTCTGGGTTTTTTTTGTATTCTGGCTATAAATGATATTGAAAAGTAAATCTTAAAGTGCATTCAGTGTGAAACACAGCCATGAATCACTGTTCCCCTTACAGGCTGGCTCTCCATCTGCAGTCATGCCAATTCCTGTCATTTCACAAAGACGCAGCCCCTCTGTCCCACTTCCCACCATCTGCACACAAAACCAGCCTGTTTGCAAAAAGCAAGGGTAATTATTGGGTTAGATGCAGACTGAACATCTATTGCTGGGATAGCAGAACATACATTGCTTTCCCAGAGAAGCCTTTCTGGGAATATCAGGTGTCCAGAATAAAAGCAGACAGGTTGGATGGTCTGTCCAATGCAACCCTGCAGGAGCAGAGTTGTTGGTTCAGGGAGCATGAGAGAGTACTCCTTCTGGTGCTGGGCACAAGAAGCAGTGTCTGGAGATTCCCTTGAAGTGCTGAACACTTCAAAGGGAGAGTTTCCAGAAAAGAGGTGTCTTGGCCTTACCTCTAGAGTCATCTTACACAGAGGAGCTTTCACAAATTTTAAAGCAACATGACACCTATTATGACATACGAAGTGTCTATAATGTCACCTGAATAAAGGCCAATGTGTTTACCCAAATCCTGGAGGCTCATGTGGGAGTTAAACCTAGGTTCAGGCCCCATCCGGGCCACAGCAAACAACTGAAAGGACTGTTTGCAAGTGTCCTAGTCGTAGTTCATGGTAGGAAACCTCTTCCCTGATAGAAAGTTGGAAGCAGCGGTGCCGTAGCTTCAGGGAACTGCTAAGGAAAGAGAGGAGCGTGTCCCTTGACCAGCCACAGAGACACTTCAAGTTTGGATGTGTGGCAGTTTTTTGTGCTTTTGGTTGAAAGCACTGCTGGGTTGAAGCAGAACAGAACGGTCCCCTGAAAACCCAGTACTGTTTTCTATGCTAGCTCTGCATAGCAGAGTTGTTTCGAAAAACCTCTAATGTTCTTTAATCCCTTCTAGACAATGAACTTAAAAAGGCAGAGGAACCCCTTCCCTCCTCAGAAGACCTCAGGATCCCATCCTCACAAATCTTGTTTTCTTTCCTACCTCAGGGCATAGATTGACAGCCAAGATATTCCAACAAGTCTCCTGAGGAATACTGAGGCTTGTCTTAATGCAAACGTGTTGGGAGTGCATGTATGTGTCCGAGGGGCAGGGAGTAGGACAGGGGTGTCTGTTCTCTGTAAGCTTAGAGTTCACAGCTTTGCAAACAGTCCTGGAGAGGCTCTGATGTTTTCCCTTCTCCTCTTAGAGAGCAGTGATGGCTGGAAGTGTTCCTCTAAAATAATGTGTAGGAAGATACTGCAGGAAAAAGGGAAAGGCTATCATTCCCTTGGGTAGTGTGTGTGTGTGTGTGTGTGAGTATGTCACTCCCCCCCACCCTCCTTTCCATCTCATTTCTTAAAAAACAGGCAGGAATTTGAGAGAGGTAGGAGGATGTGGCTTGTCTTTCTATCCCTCCCCTTTCTGCACTGTAAATTCTTCAACAGGCCCAAGAGAATCAATTGCTTTTTCAAGTTTTATCAACAAGAAGGCAGCCCAGCAGAGTTACAGTTCAGTGCTCAAAGATTGCCTTCATGTTTAGCAAGAAGCTTTCAGGCCATAAATAAATAAATAAATATAAATTGGGAGGGGTGACTTCCCCTGTTGATAGTATAGAATTTGCATTTTGTGGATGTAATGCGTCTCCCTGGTGCATTTCTAAGTTTCTAGTCTAGTCTCAAGTAAATTGCCTTCTGTATTCAGGGTTATAATAAGATCTACCCCATCAGGACATGGGAGAGACGTGCTGGACTGTGGAGAAAGTTCCACTTAGTACAAACTATTCCACAAGGCATTAACCAAAAATGACAAATCAGGCTTTTCAGATATGTACCATGTAATTGAAAAAATCATTTTTTAAGCCTGCTTTGTGCCATAAGATTTCTCACTTCAGTAACATCAGATGCTGTTTCACAAGTCCTGAGTTTCAATTAATAGCAAAAGTGAGAGATGGGGAAGACTGAAAGCAGGACTATATGACCACATACATACACATGTGCTGCTAAAGTTTCTGACAGAAAAAGTTAGAGAAAAGGAGTGTCAGCAGACAATGTTAAAAAAAAAAAAGCAAGGAAAAGAACCTTTTCCTTGAAAAAACAAAATTGAGCACTTGCAACATTTGTTTTTGTCTATTCCACTCAAGTTCACTAGGTTTTGAACTACATTGTCCTTTCAGAAGAACTGACCCTCTTTTCAGAAAGCTGAGAGCCACAATGGATCTTACCTGGTGTTGATTTCAAAGAGAAGCCTTGGGAAGAATTTTAGCCTCCCTGTGATACAGCCCCATTTAGGGCGTATGGCATGACGATTTTTGGTTCCTCCATTAAATTGGTTTGCCTCCCCTCTAAGAGTGTAGATAAGATATTAAGAAGTCCACAGAAAAACGTGGCTCATCAGCTTTTTGAAAGAAGAGCTTTTTATTCAAAAAAGAAACTTTGATATTTTTTACACGATCAGGTGTGCTGTATTACCACCTACTCTTCTTTTCCCACAGGCTTTTGTGGTGCCAGTTGTTTAATGACCTGGTGAGACAGCAGTGCTAGGTGAAGGCATGGCAGTGGTCAGCTTACCACTCTGTGACAGCTCTGGCTGTGCAGTTCATGTCTAAATCCTCTTATTTCTAGCAGCTCATCCCTTGGAGGCATCTAATTGACTACAATGAGATCTGATTTGCCATAATGTCGCCAGGTAGTTAAGATTAATAAAGTCCTCCCCATCTGCCCCTAAAGCTGTAGGTTTGGAATTGCATTCCAACAGCTAGGCTCAAGAGTCCTCCAAGCTGCTGGTTTAGGCTGTCAGCATATACAAGTTGACATTGCTATGCCAGTTTTAATTTTCATAAAATCAAAGAATCATAGAAGCATTTAGGTTGGAAAGGACCTTTAAGATCATCAAGTCCAACCGTTAACCCAGCACTGCCAAGTCCACCACTAAACCAAGCACCTCATCTACAAGTCTTTTAAATACTTCCAGGGACGGTGACTTTACCACTTCCCTGGACAGCCTGCTCCAATGCTTGACAACACTTTTGGTGAAGAAATTTTTCCTAATATCCAATCTAAACCTCCCCTGGCACAACTTGAGGCTGTTTCCTCTTGTCCTATCGCTTATTACCAACACCCACCTCGCTACAGCCTCCTTTCAGGTAGTGTTAGAGGGTGATAAGATCTCCCTGAGCCTCCTTTTCTCCAGGCTAGACAACCCCAGTTCCCTCAGCCATTCCTCATAAGACTTGTGCTCTAGACCACTCACCAGCTTTGTTGCCCTTCTTTGCACCTGCTCCAATCACCTTAATGTCTTTCTTGCAGTGAGGGGCCCAAAATCGAACACAGTATTCTAGGTGCGGCCTCATCTGTACTGAGAATACAGGGAGATGACCACTTCCCTGGTCCTGCTGGTCACGCTATTCTGTCACAGGCCAGGATGCTGTTGGCCTTCTTCGCCACCTGGGCTTATATTAAGTCAGCTGTCGACAAACATCCTCAGGTCCTTTTCCTCCGGGCAGCTTTCCAGCCACTCATCCCCAAAACTGTAGTGTTGCACCGGGTTGTGGTCACCAAAGTGCAGGACATGGCACTTGGCCTTGTTGAATTCCCAGTCATACAGGGAAGACTTCTGGAGTTCTTTGATTCCAGGAATTAGAAGCATAAGCACAAATCTGTCATCTCTAATCCTAAAATCATCAAATTAATAGTAATCACCCCTTTCAGTATGGGTGAAGCCCATTTTTCCCATGCCTTAGTCCAGCCTTAGTTATTTCATAGATCCATCAGGAGAACTGTCATTTTTGTCACTAACTACTTATACCAGTGCACTAATATTGCTATATAAGTGCCTAAAATAATAATTAGAACTAAATGAATAATGCATAAGCTGAATAATTTATTCAGATATATTGCAAAACTTGAGCAACTTATTTAATGGATATATTTAATAACTCACTGTGTCCTGTATCTTTGTGAATAATATTTTTTAAAGTAGATGAGCAATTTGTTTTTAAAAAATTGTAACATTTGTCAAATGAATTATCCATTGAATATTATTCAACTGACTCTAATAATACTGAGTTACCAGCAAGTGCATTCTTAAATGGCCACTGGAGGCCCGAATAAGCATGTCTGAGCTTTCTGGTAAGACTTTTTGCTTATCTGTAATAAAATACTTCCTGTGAAGAAATATGATCTTTCTACCTCAAGAACTCATTTTTACTTTTTTGTGGAGTAAAAGAAGACAGAAACAGTACCAGAAAGCAATAAGGATGTCCATCCTTTATTCCTGAAACCATAGCAACATGCCCATTTTCAGATGGGATGGAAGCTACCACACATGAAGTAGTACAGGACAGAAGTTTTATGCCTGTTTTCCTGTTCCCGCATGTAAAAAAAGGACAGAGAAAGCACTGAACTCTGAGCTCAGCTTCTAGCAGTGATAAGGCCTGATGTTTATAGTTCATACCAAGGAATGGGATGCAGAGAGGCCCTTGCTTATACTTGTCCTTATAGCGACCAAGGTCACTGCTGAATCTTGTACTCTATGTTGGGGTGCTGGGTGCGAAAAGGGTCGCACCTACAGGGAGGAGTGAACTGGACAAGTGACCCAAACCTGACCATCAGAGTATTCCATCCTATATACGTCATATTCAGTATAAAGCTGAGAGATCATGTAAAGTGTCTCTCTCTTCTTTGATGGCCGACATCTGAGGAGGACTCTGTCTATTCTTCTGTTGTCGATCCCAATCCGTGCATTCCTGAATCCAGTGCCTGAGTCCAGCTCCTGCATCCCGCCCCCGTCTGCTGCTGAGTCCAGCCTGGGACTGTCCCAGTGCCAGCCCTGCAGTGTGGTGGTGATGTATTGCCATCAGGGTGGCGGGGGGAGTTGGGTTCACTATTGGGTTTGTATATATTTGTACATATTGTATATATTTCATTATTTCCTTATTCTTATTATTATCTTTTCTTTTATTGTTATTGTTTCATTAAAGCTGTTTTAGTTTTCTTTTCCCAACTGTAAAGTCTCTCTCCCTTGTTCTCTCTCCTTTTCCCTTTTGGGAGGGGAGAGGGGTTAGTAGAGAGTGTCTGTCATTTGTTAGTGGCCGGCCCAGACTCAAACCGTGACATCCTGCTACCTGATAATCACCAAAAGTCACGGCTGAGAGATTTTCTTCTCTATTGATCTAGAGCACTTTCCCCCCACACTGGATGCCTTTGTTCCACTCTGATAGATGCTCAGACCCAGGACTGAGCTTCCCCAAGGAGCTATGCAGTGTATTTGGTAGCAATCCAGCTTTTGATTCTGAAGATAATATTTATTGCTTAGGAAGAAAGAGCTCACATTTTTTCAACTCCTACCTGGACTGACCTAGTTGGGTTTAGCCTTGAAGAAGAAGAATGTAGCAAAGTGCCTTTAAAGATAAAAATTGATTTTACTTTTTACAGCTTTGCTGTAAAGCCTTGGGCTGAAGTACAATTTGCAGTTATAATTATAGTATTTTAAACCCACAGTCCTTACTTGTAGCCTTCACTATTCTGGCTCAGATACCTCTGGACATGTGACTTTAGCACTTTATTCTCTCCATAATAACCTCATTAGAAATTACATCATGTAAAGATGAAGCTCATGTTCCCTCTTTTCTCAATTACCTGCAAAGCCTTTTGTACATATAAACTCAAGGGGCCAAGTACACAGCCTCTCCTAGGACTGTCAGGCACTGCCATGTGAAATTACAGTATTCACACGTTATTCTTGTTCTCCTGAACCTGCTCTTCAGTGTCCTCCAAGACAGATTCTATTTACTTCAGTCACCCACTTGCAACCACTAGTATGACTTTGACCTTAGGAGCAGCTATCTGAAGGAAAGTACAGGGTGGCTTTTGTAAACTTTGAGAGCTGTGTGAAGCTAAGTGACTCAAGGCACCCGGGTCAGTAGTGCATGTGAAGATGTAAGGCTGGAGGGCTAGAGGTCTCTTGAGCTTTGCCTGCATTCTTACCTACAGAGCAAGTTGCCACATTCCAGCCTATAAGTAAACACTGTCAGCCAAGGAGTTTGGGTTCCAACGTGAGCTCAAGCCTTAACAGTCAGTAGGTCAGTTGCCTGAACTGAAGATCATATTTGATTTAAAACACTCTGTGTAAGCACTGGAAACCTCCTTATATATCCTTGCATATAGAAGGAATGTCTCTGCAGCAGCTGTGGTTGTACGTGCATTCAGCCTAGCTGGCACTGAGTAATTGAGAAGGACTTGGAGAAGGAACTGGTTCTGTATCAGGTTCGGTTGGATGTGTCATACAGAAGGACAAAGTACAAAGATGAAAGAGGCATATGATGTGCTAATAGCAATGCCTTTGCTGGATTTATAGATATTTCCAGAGGGCTGAACAAGCAATTACAGATGGGAGAATGTGAAGCAGCCATGACTCATGTTTTGGGAAATGTTGACAAGCTTGAAGCCAAGTCCTTCTAGCACAGATGGAAAGTCCACACATAATACTTGAACCACAGACCCTGGAGCCCTTGATTACTTCTGCAGAATACCAAGTCAATCTCATTGGCTTAAGTTGCTGCAGTTATAACCAGAAGTGGGAGAATGCGTTCCTGTGTGATCTACTCTAGATGGTTCTGCTTTGACAGGGGAGTTGGACTAGATGATCTTTTGAGGTCCCTTCCAACCCCTAACATTCTGTGATTCTGTGATTCTGTGAATGGCTTTCCCTGGCATGCATTCCTCTATTTATAAAATGATGCATTTAAAACACAGGTTCCAGAAAGAGCTACCTTGTCAGAGTCACTGCTTTAGGACAGACAGACTCTGGCCTCCTCATCTGTAGTTTTTGTAAACTCACCACCCCAGCTCTCTTGCCTTAAGCCACTGTAAATGCTCTTGAAGATATTACTCATATTTCCAAGTACTTTAAAAGGTTTAGTTCAGCTGGAACTGCATTTCTCATTTGTGTGTATTCCCTGTATATCCCACCTGCTATTTGAGCACAAGAGGCATGTAGCAAATTCATCCCAGGAATCAGAAAAATTCCCAGACTTCCTCTGTTTGTGTGCATGTGTGCGTCCTCCCTTGTGTGTCCATGCATGTGCAGGGGGATATTTCTCTGTGGAAACTTTAATTGGAGTCTCAATCCTCTATAAACAAGTATAGCAAATGGATTTGTTTACTAGGCTTGGTCATTGAATATTCAGCATTAGAAGAGTCCATTTCAAGCTGTGCACTTGCAAAACCATGCAATGAACCACGCAGGCATCTGCTATCTTGCCTCAATTTATACTGCAATGGGAAGCTCTGTAATGCAATGTAATATTAAACTTAACTAGTGCAATGTAGGCCTTAGCCTTTAATTGGCAACGTGGAACGCTTTCAGCTCAGCTTGGCTGGACTTTCAGACATTCAGCCTATGAACTGTGCACTAAACCAGTGCAACATATCAGCTCCTCCTACAATGTTTTTTGAATATTATTTCACTATGTAATTCCTCACAAGCCAGCTCCCAGGTAGGCAGTACAATTTGCAGCATATATAGACATGTTTGGGAACTTACTGAGTCATTTAAGTTGTCTGCTTCTAAGATATAAAATCGTGGTACCTAGGCATATACATTGTGTTCATCTCAAGTGGTTCTGCAATAGTTAATGTTATTTCTATTGCAATGGTAGTATCATTGGACTTTTTCATAATTTCAGTGAACACCTGATATGCACCAAGGTTGGAAAGATTGCATCATGAGGTGCAGCACTTGCTTACTTTCTACAGTACATAATCACATTGTCAATAAGTGCCTACGACTTCTCCATGCTTCCTGTGTTTAACAAATCTACATTCTGCTTTTTCACCATTGTCTCTCCTTTATGTTGAAGAGTCCTAGTATATTTTGTATAGCTTATAGGGAAAGCTATTCAATGCCTTTGATCATTTTGCTGATTTTTCTAGCACCTTCTCTGATTCTGCTATGTTCTTTCTGAGACCAGTCTCTAATGTGCAGGTGCACAATGGATTTTTCTAGTGCAATAAAGATATTTCCTGTTGTGATTGCTATGCCATCCTCAAAATTTCTAACATCTTGATTGCTTTTGGCTACTGCTGTACCCTGAACTGACATTTTTGTAGTGCTATCTATTATTACCTTAAGATCTCATTCCTCATGGTAATGGACAACTCAGAACCCATCATTATATATGTAAAATTAGAATTTTTTCCCAGTATGCATTTTTCAAATGCTGTTACTTTATGCCCAGTTGCTTGCAGTAATGAGAGACTTTTACAGTGTTTCAGTCATGTCTTTTGTCACTTAGAATAATTTAGCATTAGCAAACACGTCACAATTAATTCTCTTTTTCTAGATCGCTTATGCACTCATGAACAGCATGGATGTGAGCACAGGTCTGGTGAAGGTTCACTGACAACCACCTTCTCTACAAAAAATTCTTTACTCTTACCCTCTCTTACTTGTCTTATAACTAGTCACATGTCCACAAGAAAATATTTGCCCTTATCCCACAATAGGTCAGGATTTTTGTCACTGAGGACCTTGTACAATGTCTTTCAGAAATGTATGTGGACTATAGCCACCAGATATCAACTACCTCCTGTGTTGGGTTTCTGTCTGGCAGGGTTTTTTACAGTGGGGGAGGGGGCTACAGAGGTGGCTTCTGTAAAAGGCTTCTAGAAACTCCCCTGGCTCAAATTTAGACCCACCTCTGGCCAAGGCCAGGCCAATCAGCTCCTCTGAGAATAACCCTATTTAAGAGTGGAAAAACCTCTTGGACAGGTTCGTTGTTTGTGAAGGGAAGAGGGGAGGCAGGTGTGAGAAAAACAGCCCTGTGGGCACCCAGGTCAGTGAGGAAGGAGAGGGGGAGGTGTGCTGGAGCAAAGATTCCCCTGTGGCCTGTGGTGAGATGGCTCACTAAGCCCCTGCAGACCATGAAGATCAGTGGTGGCCCAGATGTTGGCCTGCAGCCCATGGAGGACCCCAGGCCGAAGCAGGGGAACGGGCCTGAAGCAGGCCGTGACTCCGAGGCAGCCCATGCTGGAGCAGCCCGTCGCTGGGAAAGTGGGAGCCCATGGGAGGGATCCGCACTGGGGCAGTTTGTGAAGAGCTGCAGCCCTGTGGGAAGGCCTCGTGTTGGAGAAGTTCATGGAGAACTGTCTCCCATGGGAGGGACTCCATGCTGGAGCAGAGGATGACTGAGAGGAGGAAGGAGCGGCAGAGACAACTTGTGATGAACTGACTGTAACCACCGCTCCCTGCCTCCCTGTGCTGCTGGGGGGGAGGAGATTGAGAAACCAGCAGCAGCGCTGAGCCTGGGAAGAAGGGAGGGGTGGGGGAACATGTCTTTAAGACCTGGTTGTATTTCTCATTCTCCTTGATGGTGATGATTATTTAAATTAAATTGATTTTGTTCTCCCCAAGTTGAGTCTGTCTTTTGCTTGTGACCATAGTCGGTGAGTAAGCCCTCCCTGTCCTTTGCCCTGACCCTTGAGCCTTTTTGGTTGTATTTCTCCTCCCCATCCCTCAGAGTAGGGAGTGGGGGTGAGCAAGCAGCTTTGTTGCTGGCTGGGTGGGCTTAAACCACGACACCTCCACATATCAACACGGAAAGCTGAATCCCAAAAGAAAAAACTTCCCCAAGTTCTTCATATTTAGTGCAGTCAGGCAGATTTAAGTTTTTTCTTCTACAACTTTGTCATCTTTGAAGCCTCCTGCTCCCTGATCTTTCCTTGACCTTACAAATGCTCTAGAGGTCTCCTAGCCCCTAAGATGTAGCAACATGATTTATAATCAGTGGCTTTTTTGCAAGTTGAACCGCAATTCATTTCTTTGGCCTCCCTTACTGAATTCCAGCATTCTCAGCCTATTGTTCCTTTGGTGTTTGGATTCTTTTTGGTTCTAGTAGGACATAGCTTTATGTTTTTTGAATAACTCCTTCTTATTCCTAAGAAAGCTCCCTTACACTTCTGTTAAGCTAGGCCTGTTATCTTTTGGTCTTTCTGAAACATTTATTGATACGCAGTATGTGTTTGCTCTGATCATGCAACATGGTATCTTTGAACAGCCTCAGTGACGTCCAAAAAAAGATTTTTGTGTTTTAAGCACTCATTTTAACTTCTTTTTTTTAACAAGACCCCTCCATTTTCATGTAGTTCAGCTTTTTAAAAATGCATCACTACAGTAGTGGGACACTTGGCTCTTGCAGGAGGAATAGGGGTGTTGGACTCTGTGTTCCCAACAGCTCTTGTTCCCAACAGCTCTGTGACACCAAGTCCTGCACATGGGTCAGGACTTCTCATTTCCGTGTCTAGTACTTCCATAAAACAGGAATTGTCAGTGTCTGAAAGTTCAGCCCACACATCACATCCCACAGTAAAGTTTACCCAGTAAATAATGGCAGTTGTAGTCCTCTTTTATTGTTCATTCCTGCCTTCCTTAATCTTCCTCCCTTTCTTGATCTCCTTCAGTATGTCAATCTCTATCACCATCTTCATCAGGCAGTCCATAATGCAGCCTTATTGCTGTATTTTTCCTACACAGGACTGAAGTTTGATTCATAGGGTTTCTATTACTTGTTGACAAGGTTTGCTTGATTGGTAATCTGATTTGACTCCAAGCTTCTTTTAGGCTATAGTACCATCCCTTCATCTGTAGAGGCCATTTTGTATTTCCGGTATGATTTTTCAAATTGGTATTACATTGTCCATCTGCTTTTCCTTCCACCAAATCTCCAACACGTCTTTTATGCCTTTATATTTATTTACATCTAAATATTCTTATCTCCTTAGACTTCTAGTATTAAGGTAGAGGTATGCATAAAATTACTTTTCGCTTTCTTCTATCTATGCCATTGTTCATTTGTTTGTAACTTGGTGAATTCTAGTTTTGTCCTGTGCTTCACCTAAGGATGAAAAGTTCCTATCATGTCAGGATGTGTCCTCCAAAATCCCATACTCCTTGGCACCCTGTCATGTTTTGAGCCCACCCAGTCGGCAACAAAGCACCATGCAGCTCAACCCTACCCTGTCCCCTGAGGGACAGGGAGGGGAAAAAACAACCAAAAGCCTTGAGGATTGAGAATAAAGACAGGGAGGGCTCACTCACCAATGAGTCACAAAAGACAGACTCAACCTGGGGAGAACAACATCAATTTAATGAACAACCACCACCAGCAAGGATAATGAGAGATACAACTAGGTCTTAAAAAACACTCTTTCCCCCCACCCCTCCCTTCTTCCCAGGCTCAGCTCTACTGCCTCTTCCCCCCTAGCAGCACAGGGGGGCAAGGAATGCTGGTTACAGTCAGTTCATCACAAGTTTTCTCTGCTGCTCTTCCTCTTCAGGGAGAGGAGTCTTCTCAGTCCTCCTTTGCTCCAGCATGGAGTCCCTCCCACGGGAGACAGTTCTCCATGAACTTCTCCAACACGAGGCCTTCCCACAGGGCTGCAGCTCTTCACAAACTGCCCCAGTGTGGGTCCCTCCCATTAGCTCCCACTCTCCCAGCAATGGGCTGCTCCAGCATGGGCTGCCTCGGAGTCACGGCCTGCTTCAGGCCCATTCCTCTGCTTCGGCCTGGGGTCCTCCACGGGCTGCAGGCCAACATCTGGGCCACCACTGATCTTCATGGTCTGCAGGAGCTCAGCAAGCCATCTCACCACAGGCCACAGGGGAATCTTTGCTCCAGCACACCTCCCCCTCTCCTTCCTCACTGACCTGGGTGCCCACAGGGCTGTTTTTCTCACACCTGCCTCCCCTCTTCCCTTCACAAACAACGAACCTGTCCAAGAGGTTTTTCCACTCTTAAATAGGGTTATTCTCAGAGGAGCCGATTGGCCTGGCCTTGGCCAGAGGTGGGTCTGAATTTAAGCCAGGGGAGTTTCTAGAAGCCTTTTACAGAAGCCATCTCTGTAGCCCCCTCCCCCACCACCAAAAGCCCATCAGACAGCAAACCACCACACACCCTTGTGAGCATCCTCCTGTGCAGCACTGGCAGCTGGAACTCCCCTGAGCAGGCTCCCTCCCTTCCAGACATCTCTCCAGTCTTCACAGAATCACAGAATGTTAGGGCTTGGAAGGGACCTCAAAAGATCATCTAGTCCAACCCCCCTGCCGCAGCAGGACCACCCAGAGTAGGTCACACAGGAATGCGTCCAGGCAGGTTTTGAATGTCTCCAGAGAAGGAGACTCCACAACCTCTCTGGGCAGCCTGTTCCAGTGCTCTGTCATCCTCACAGTGAAAAAGTTTTTCCTTATGTTAATGTTGAACCTCCTATGCTCCAGCTTGCACCCCTTGCCCCTCGTCCTATCATTGGACATCACCGAGAAAAGCCTGGCTCCATCCTCCTGACACCTGCCCTTTACGTATTTATAAACATTAATGAGTTCACCCCTCAGTCTCCTCTTCCCCAAGCTAAAGAGACTCAGCTCCCTCAGCGTTTCATCATAAGAGAGATGTTCCACCCCCTTAATCACCTTTGTGGCTCTGCGCTGGGCTCTTTCAAGCAGTTCTCTGTCCTTCTTGAACTGAGGGACCCAGAACTGGACACAATATTCCAGACATGCTCTCATCAGGGCAGAGTAGAGGGGGAGGGGACTCTCTCTCGACTTACTAACCACACCCCTTCTAATACACCCCAGGATGCCATTGGTCTTCTTGGCCACGAGGGCACATTGCTGGCTCATGGTCATCCTGCTGTCCATCAGGACCCCCAGGTCTCTTTCCCCTACACTACTCTCTAACAGCTCAGTCCCCAACCTATACTGGTATGTGGGGTTGTTCTTTCCCAGATGCAAGACTCTACACTTGCCCTTATTGTATTTCATTAAACTTCTCCCCGCCCAGCTCTCCAGCCTGTCTAGGTCTCTCTGAATGGCAACACGGCCCTCTGGTTTGTCAGCCACTCCTCCCAGTTTTTTGTCATCAGCAAACTTGCTGATAGCAAACTCTGTTCCCTCATGCAGGTTATTGATGAATATATTGAATAGTACTGGTCCCAGCACCAACCCCTGAGGGACTCCACTAGTTACAGGCCTCCAACTAGACTCTGTCCCATTGACCACAACTCTTTGACTTCTTTCCTTCAACCAATTCACAATCCACCTCACTACCCGATCACTCAGACCACACTTTCTCAGTTTAGCTGCGAGGATGCTGTGGGAGACAGTGTCAAATGCTTTACTGAAATCAAGAGAAACCAAATCTACTGTACTACCATCATCTATCCACTTGGTTATGTCTTTATAAAAGGCTATCAGGTTGGTCAAACATGACTTCTCCTTGGTAAAACCATGCTGATTGCTCCTAATGACCCTCTTATCCTTGATATGCCTAGAGACAGCACCAAGGATAAGTTGTTCCATCACCTTTCCAGGGATAGAGGTGAGGCTGACAAGCCTGTTGTTACTCGGGTCCTCCTCCTTGCCCTTTTTGAAGAGTGGAGTGACATTTGCTTTCTTCCAGTCCTCAGGCACTCTCCTGTTCCCCACAACTTACCAAAGATGATGGAGTGTGGTCTAGCAATGACTTCTGCCAGCTCCCTCAGCATCTGCGGGTGCATCCCATCAAGGCCCATGGATTTATGTATGTCCAGATTGCTTAACTGATCCCTAACACAGTCCTCATGAACCAAGTCAAACTCCTTTATCCTGACTTCCTCTGGGGCCTCAGGGGTCTGGTGCTCCTGAGGACAGTTTCCAGCAGAATAGACAGAGACAAAGAAGGCATTCAGTAACTACGCCTTCTTTGTATCCTCTGTCACCAGGGCATCTGCCTCATTCAACAGTGGGCCTACATTGCCTCTAGTGTTAGTTTTGTCTGCAATGTATTTGAAGAAGCCCTTTCTGTTGTCCTTGACCTCCCTTGCAAGATTTAACTCTAAGGAGGCCTTAGCTTTCCTAGTTGCCTCCCTACATCCTCTGACAACAGTCTTATATTCCTCTCAAGTGGCCATCCCCTCCTTCCATGATCTATAGACTCTCTTTTTCCACTTGAGTTTGCCCTTCAGTTCCCCATTTAGCCATGCGGGTCTCCTGGCTCCCTTTCTTGATTTCCTTCCCACCGGGATGCTCTGATCTTGAGCTTGGAAAAAGTGGTCCTTGAATATAAACCAACTATCTTGGGCCCCTTTACCTTCTAGTACCTTGTCCCGTGGGATTTCCCCTAGCAATTGCTTGAAAAGGCCAAAGTTGGTCCTGCTGAAGTCCAGGGTTGTGATCCTGCTTGGTATTCTGTTCCTAGTGTGCAAGATCCTAAACTCTGCCATCTCATGGTTGCTGCAGCCAAGGCTGCCCTCAACCTTCACTGCTTCAACCAGATCCTGCTTGTTAGTGAGTATAAATCTTCATGGTTTTGAACTCTCTTACGTATATAATGTTCCCTGCAGCATTATCTCTTCACGTCTGCCTGGCCCAGCATGGATTACCAGGACTGTTTTGGAGAAAGCTGCCAAGGAGGTCCTGCTATTTTGTCTCCAAAACCTCTCCCCATGCATCACTGGCACTCACACAGGGAGTGGCCACCAGCTCTTTCCCAGAGTTTCCCAGAAGTCTAACAAAAATATTGTGAGACCTGCTGCTTCTCAGCCTGCAGGCAAACCACCAAACAGCTTTCACTAGAATCACAAGCCCAGATAGCTATATGCTTCATAAGCAATAACCACCACACAGCTGCCCCCTCCAGTCTCCCATACACAGGCAGTTTCTTGTAATTCCATTCTTCTCACAAAACTCCTCAAAACCACACATGCTTCCCCTTCAGGATAGGGTTTTGAAACCCACACAGGCACATAGAGCGTAGTACATTCACAGACATATAATGAATAGAGCATGAAAATGGACAAGCAACAGTGACAGCCACCATTGTCTTGCAGTTGGCCACGAGTTTCCCTCATGGACTGGAGAAGTTGTTGTTACATCATACGGACACAATATAAATGCAGCACGTTTAAAGAAATTGAAAGGTAGAAGCACATCCTGGTTTGCACTAAATCCTTTTTCAGTTGTCTTTTGAGAGCTGACCAAAATAGGCAAGCAGACATTTAACACTGGTACTATTCTGTCTCTCCTCACACCCTTGGAGGAATGTGTATTGTGGGGCTGTGAGGACATCCTGAGACCTCATACTGCAGCTGGCTTCATGTGCCCTGCTGAGCTGGTCAAACTGGCACAACTTCAAGACTTGTGTAAATCATGGTAGAGACCAATTTTCCACCACTTCCCTTCTTTGCCTCCTGTCCCAAGTCAATGAGCATAAGTGCATTCCCTTTTCAGTTATTTTCTCTGACAGAGGGGGAAAAGTGACATATTTGGAAATATAACATCTGGAAAGAATGAGAAAAAAAAGAGTCAGGCATCAGAGAATTATCCTGTTTTGGCCAAAACCTTTCTTTAGGGGTAGAATGGTTGTATTGAAAAGGGTTCTGAACTGCTCTGAATTGGAGAATTTCTCTTTGGTTTTACAGTTACAGTCCTTGTTGGCAGAAAGACCTCAACTGTGACAGTAAAAATCCTACGTTTGTGAGTTTTCAGAAACTAGCAGGAGTCTCTCTTTCATCTCAACAGGAGTGTCTCTTCTTTGATTTTACTGTCTGCATTACTGTGTAGTTTCTCCCTTCCTTATCATCTGCTTCTCTCCGTAACAGGGAGACAGGGATACAGCACATCATTAAGAACAAGTAAACACCATTAAAACAATTCCACCTCATTGTTGCTGCATTGTTTTGAATTGAATTATTGACTCTTGCATAATACCAGGGTTAGGGAGAAGCAGGCAGATACCAGCTTTGAAACCCTCTGGGTAAACAGGCTGCGTACAGCATCAAAAGAAATGGGTTTACTCTAACTGCATGCTCTAGGTGGGAAAAAGTTCAGATTTTTTCTCAACTGTACCTCACATCCAGATCCTCCTATTTTGGGTGCCTCTACAGTGAACAAACCTGAACCGAATCATAGAACCATCGACTGGTCTGGGTTGAAAGGGACCTTCAAACATCATCTAGTCCAACTCCCCTTCCATGGGCAAGGACATCTTTCACTAGATCAGGTTGCTCAACACCCCCTCCAACCTGACCTTGAACAGTTCCAGGGATGGGGTATCCACAGATTTGCTGAGATGGTCTGGTGTGAAATTCATTTTTAGATGCAGAAGCCCAAGTCTACTTATTTGGTATAGAGTTTAAAATAACTCCTCTGGCCAGCAGCCTGCACATAATTGTCAGTAGAGGGGAAAAAAAAGACAGCTGCTGTTATAATGAAGATTACTTGAAAAAGGGGTACTAAATATTTCACTTTATATTGGAGGAGTAATAAGAGGCAGTAACAGGCCATTTCAGGATGGGCTAAGGTTGAGATCTGACTCCCACCACAGCACTAGCCCAGAGCAAGATGCTGCTGAATAGACAAGTTTCCTCAAGCATCATGAAGGAGCATGCTGTCACAGCACTAAGTATCTTGCTTAAGGAAGCAGCTCCACAGCATCTGTGGGAACACAGCATGACTGGAAACCTTTGTTCTTTGTCCTGTGACAGATAAAGGATTTCACAAAAAAGCAGGGAGCAGCTGATTTGTGAAACTGTGAAATGGCTTCCTTACAAAAGAACAGTGAGTTGGGACACTTTCAGCAGTGCTGGGAAGAATGCTGTTGCATGACTGGGAGGGAAAAATTAGTTTAGTCAGGTAGATCCTGTGGTTTAAGGGGGTACGGGAAAATATCTCCTCCAAGCTCTGTTCTTTGACCAAGGAGAAGATTCTGCAGTGTTTCCTTGAAATATTCTCCAGTCTGAGGTGCAATGTCTCCTGGGTGAGAGGGAAGATGAGATCTCTGTCAGACACTGCTACCGAGTTGTCCCAGGAAAGGGAACACAGGGAAGACTGTGAAGAAGCTAAACTCCTTTATTTAAAACAAAACGAAGCAAAACAAAACAAAGTAAGGAAATGGTAAATTTACAAGCAAAGTGCCCCCTTGTGGGTTTTCCAAAGCTGGCATATGAGGTCTGTTCACATAGCTCATCTGTCCTTGGGTTCAGGATGCAACTAGACTTGTTAAAATATCCATACCTCTCCTTCTACTTTTGAATCAATACATTTTCAGTTTGGCATGTAGAGGCTTTCTTTCTTGTATCAAGAAGCACCACGACATTTTTTAAATGTGTCTTTGGCATTTTCCAGTATAGACAAAATGGAGTCTCAGTTTCTTGAGAGATGATGTGCTCCTGCTGCTTATTCCCTACTTAATACTCCAAGTGTGACATCAGTCATCTCCATGCAACTTACTGAGACTTCTCAGGCACAGGATTATCAGTGATACGGACTCCAGTGGGTAATGCACAGCAGAAGCAGATGCATGGTAGAGAAAAAGAGAGAGGAGCCTGTATTCATGCAAACATGACTCATAATAAAGTGGGTTTTGAAAGAGATAAAGTAGAAGCAGAAAATATGCAAAATGTAGAAAATGTTCCTGATTTCCTAAAACAGGAATTGTCAGTGATCCTGGCAATTACAGATCCATTAATTTAAATGCTATCCTTGGGGTGAAAATGAAGCAAATATGAGAGACAGGAGGAGGAAAGAGAATTACTAAACAGCTGGAGATAAAATTTTAGTAACAAACATGACAATGAGTCTTCAGCCCAGTTGGATCCTTCAGGCACCAGTAAAGTACAAATAATAAAAGAATAAATCTTCAAAAACAGATACAAAAGGTTTTAAAAGGAATAAAGTAGTAGTGCCTACTGGAAATTCAGTTGATATACTGCATTTTGGTTTTCCATAAAGTATTTGATATTGCATCTCCCGTGAATGTACTTGAATAATTAATTGAGATTGGCTTCAGTAGGAGTACTGCTACAGGGTCTACAAATTGGCGGAAAGAACACTAGCAAATGGTAATGATAAATGGCAGTGTTTTAATTTGGGGGAGGTAGCTACTGGGGTGCCACAGGGACTGGTGCTACATCCTATCTCATTTATCACCCTCATTAATTGGTCTGGAAGAAAAATAAACAGTGCATTAACGAAATTCACATTCAATACTGAATTGGGGCGGTGTTTCAAATCCTAGTAGAGAAAAAAGGAAAAACAAAAACACTCGGATAAAAGTGGGGTGAAGGGGCAGAGATTTATTCTTTTTTTAAAAAAAAACAAAACAAAAGAAGTAATGCAAATACTAGATTTTGCTTGGAATATTTGGAGGGAAAATATTGAGAAAGAGTAACTGTTCTGGATCTTAAGGCCAGAAGATACAATATTGTCCATTTCATATCATTCACTTTGTAATATAGGTAAAAAAAAATTTGATTCCTCGAAGAAGCCAGATACTGTAAGTTGTGTGAGGATGCATCTCTCAGAAATGCATTCAGATTTAATTACAAATCTCAAGTGATGAATGCTATCTGTTTGTTAAGAGTTTGAAAGAAACCCTGAAAAAAGCAAAATGACCCAGCAGAATTGGTTTATTGACTATAACTACAGCACTGTGTAATCAGTCATTAAACGAAGTATTATATTACCCATGTTGTGGTAACTGCTTCGGTGGTTTCAGCACTGTGAAGATGCAAAACTCTGAACCCAACTTTAAACATTGCCTGTGCTGCTTCTGAGACAGGAGAATACCATTTTACTTGAGGTTTGATACATTTCCTTCTATCTCCTCCTTTATGCATGTTCAGACTTTGGCAAATCTGAAAGGTCTTTTCATATTTTTCCTTTGTCATTCTCTCATTTTTCTCTTCTCTTTGTCTTTTGCCTATGACTTCTGTTTGTGGTTCTCTTTTTCTGATAGGATCTGCAATTAGTGACAGATAATTCACTTCTTGTCCCGACTTGATTAGATTGCAATGCTTGCAGAAGCCAAAGACATCTGTTGTTATCTCAGCCCTAATAGGAAACTGCTGGCTAAATAGTGGTAGAAGGATAATAATGCATTTTCATATGTGCCCTTTGATACTCTTCCTGAAACACCAAACATTTTGATGCTAACCTGGGCACATGCTCAGGTTTTCAGGAATTTGGCTCGGTAATTGAATGCTTTCACTTAAGTATGAATCACAAACTTATTTCTTATTGGATTAAGCAGTAAAAAAGTAAACTGGAAAAGATTTCATAATGTAGCATACAGCTTTTTAAAAAGTCTGTTTTCTGTGCAGAGACTTCGCACCATTGACTGTTCAGGGCTCTGATGGTGCTTTCACAGAAAGTTCAACCAAAGCAGAGAAGCAACAACTAATCCATGTTCAGAATGATGTTGTCAGTACCCTCCCAGAAACAGGCAGGTTGTGCGACTTGAGGGGTATAGTACCAGTTCTTAGGGGGAACCATGGTATAACATATCCAGAGGAACTTTCCACTGGTTTGACAGGTCTCCAGCACTGAAACCTGCTTTCCCTTGCCTCTTGGAAGTGTTGCAATGAAAGGTGGTAGGTTTAAGATGCTCTGCAGCAGAGCAGATGAATGAAATACCTTCTCTACACAGCTGCAAATGCAGCTGGTATCTCCTGTGCTGTTCTGAGCACTCTGTCACTGGAAAGATATTGAAAAGCTGGACCGAGTTCAGAGAGAAGGCACAATTATTATTAGGTAGCAGGAAGGCTTGATTGATATGGAAAGATTAAAAGAGCAAGCTATGTACATCTTGGCAAAGCAACGACTAAGAGGAGATATGATAATAAATTCAAGGAAAATCCCAAGAGGAAGAGATTTTGTGCAGGCTTAGTACAATGGAGCATTGCAAAATAGGATGAACTTTAGAGAAGGAAAACTTGTGAAGTTTGAATGTTATGAAAAGCTTCTTCCTTTCTACTAAGATGTGGAAGAAGATCCCTGGGGAAGCATTGCTCCAGGACTGCTTAAACTATACTGGTTCCATTACAAGAAAACAGTTGAGGAACCATTCCACATTCATGAAAAGAGTGAGCAGACTCCTGAGGTCACATAGCCTCTCTCTAAAGCCAGAGACCATGGGCTGCTCTGTATTTGCTGAATTCTCCCTGAATATCTTCCTATTGTTCTTTGTGAGAGAGGCATCATCTTGTCTTTAAAGTTTTTGTAGTGTATGTCATTTAGTGAGATTATCACTGGTGGTACATGCACCAGCCTGCTAATTGTTTAAGGGGGAGGCTGTATTCTAAGAGAAATGCTGTCTGCAGGATGTATTCAGTCAGTTTTCTGTATTAAAGAGTTAAGATACATGAACACATAATAAGGAACAAAGGAAACAGATGTGGCATTGCCCAGTGCGTTACAGTAAAAATACTGAATTAGTTGCCAAAGGGGGACCTTGACTGAAATATTGCAGCAAGGAATTTTGAAAAGCATCTGCTGGTGTCACAGCCATTATCAATGATGAATTAGTAGCCATGTAGAGTACACTGCTGCTTACCAAAGGTGCTGATTTGCCAGCAGGTGCCAGGAGGAATGTTTTATATTTCATTTATGCAGAACACTTCAGACTTGGCTGCATACAGGATTGTAAGGTTTCACCCACAATGTCAGGTGCCGACCTCTGCAGAAGAAGAACTCAAAGAGTAGGAAATAGCTTTTCAATAAAAGAATCTAAGATACATTAAATAAGACATTACTCGCTTGGTCATATGTCCATTTCCTTAGATGGAATAGCAATAAAAGGGAACACTCCAAGCTGCTTTGCAGTAACTTTCCTAATTAAACTTTTACCCCATGATACATGTGAGATAATTTACTTAGGGGTGGTCTTACAGGGGAATGGAGGCATCCGTAGCCAGCTCTGCTAGATCCTGGCACAGCTGAACTTGGCAGCCTGAGCGGCCTGGTTTCCCTCTGTGCCTGAGCTCTCTCAGATTACCTCACATTTATTCAGGGATGAGTACAGAGGTAACCAGTTACCTCTCTGTCACTTGTTCAAGTGTCCATAACCCAACTAGAAGCCATATGTTCCTGGAAGAGCCAGACATTTCCATTATCTTTTTATTTTTTTATTCACCTGTACATTTACTTACTCCCTGTTCGTATTCCTTCCCTGGGCCTGTAGAATAGCTGTAGTGTTAGCAATTATTTATGGGAGAGCTGATGATGCATGTGACAAGAAATATTGCTAATGGCAATGTCTGTTAGCCTGTAAAATAGCTCCCCCAAGTAAACTGGTGGAAATCTCATCACTTGGATGTTTTAAAACCAGCCTGGACAAAGCACTGTAAAAAATACTGCAGGGAACAATCTTGGAGTGGCAGCAAGATTAAGTAATGGCTTGCTCTCGCGTTCAGCCTAGCAAAAAGTCATGTGAGAGTATTCAGGGTACTCCAGGGATGTGTTGGTTTTGCTTCTCCTTTCTGGGGTCTCTGCTGGCAGTGTTCCTATGCAAACACTAGGTTAGAATTGTCTTTGGGGAGATAGAGAGTGAGAGGAAAGGAGGAAAGAATGTGAGATTATGGTATGTTGCATACCTGGACCTGACCGCTCTGTCTTCAGGACATTCCCCTTCAGTGCCCCTGTACTTATTAACACTCTCACATTGCAAACCTTTGCACTTATTAAAACCTTTCTTGTCTCTGACCAGCCTCACATCCAACCAACAGTTCTGACAATCTTATGCTTTTCCTTTTTTTAGCTTAATTTCCCTGTATTTTGTTTCTGGAGTCACTGGTAAACCAATGATTGGCTACTGAGAAAAGGCTGGCATGCTCAACCCCAGTAAACCACCATGGTGGTTTTGTACAGATTTGGCTGAAAATACATACCATGAAGAGATTAACAGTTCATAGACTTACACCACAGTGTGAAGTGCTTACTTTAAACTAAAGAGCAGAGAACATAAGAGTCATGGTGATTAGTCTATGTTAACGTGACAGGAAATGATAGACTTAGTAAGTGATTCTACTTTTCCACTCCCCATTATACTACATACCTTCAAATCAGGTTAAGGTTAGCTGGACTGGAGCAGTCGTCATAAACCATGTTTGGATAAGCAGTGTCCTGCACTAAAATAGCATTCTGAGCTAAAAGGGGGGTGGGGGATGGTTCATTTAATTTCTACACCTACTTCTGAATAGCTGGTACTCAAGCTTGGAGTAGTTTTCCCCTTCAATTTTGCCTGAATGATCTGTTTTGAAAACCTCTAGAGCAATGCAGCTTCTGCTGCTGCCTTTGCAACTCTATCCTGCATATTATAGTGTTATATTCTGTATAAGGACTTCTCTCTTGGGCAATTTCTTAGAAATTGGACCCTTTTTCTTGGACTCTTTCTTAGAAATTTCTTAGAAATTGGACCCTGCTCACCCACTCAACCACCCAAACCCTTGTTAAGGACATTTCACCCCCTTCCGTACATTCAACAGCCCTGCCTCAATAGGTCCAGGCAAGTGATTATTCCCCTCTGCTCAACTCTTGAGGTTGCATCTTGAGTACTATGTTCAGTTTTGGGCCAGAAAGATACACACAAACAGGAGGGAGTCCAGTGGAGGACCACCTAGATGGTCAGAGTGTTGCACAAGTTGAGGTTGAAGGAGCTGGGTTTCTTAGCCTGGAGAAGGTAAGGCTGAGAGGATCCAACTCGCCTCTACTACTACTACTACTACTACTACTACTACTACTAAAGGGAGTGTACAGCAAAATGACAAGAGGCAAAGATCACAATTTGCAACAACAGAAATTTTGATTTAATATAAGGAAATTTTTCACCGTAAATGTGGTGAAAGCACTACAAGAGTGGGCTGTGCAATCTGGGAGATTTTCAAAGCTCAGGTAGATAAGGTCCTGAGCAACCTCGTCTAATTTGGCAGTTGGCCCTGCTTGGAGCAGGGAGTTGGACAACCCAGAATTGTCCCTTACAATTTAAATTAATCTATTCTTTTATGATTTTGCATTTTAAGATGTGGCTGGCTATTTTGGTGATCAGGTAAAAGCTGAAAATATGGGTCAGGCTCAGCAGCCAGTGTTACTTGGGAAATTCTGGCTTGCAGTCTCTTCTGTGTCTCAGTTCCTCACTTGTGCCATACACAAAGCTCAGTGCTGCCATGCTCCCCAAGTGCTTGGAACGGAGGACTTAAACACAAATGCTTTCTGTAGAAGTGAAATTCTAGGTAGGAATCCCACACACATACAGTCTTTAGAAAAGTTAAAACAGAATTTATTATTTTATTGTTTGGCTTGCTGACTTTCTGCCTATCAGAACTGCTTTTGTTGATTCCACTGGCTCCCTGAAGACAGAAAACAAAATGGACATACAGCTGCCAGGTGGGAAGCTCTAGAGCTGTCATTTGCATTTTCTCAGTAGAAAAATGGAATTTGTTGTCAAACTTGAAATTTCTTATGGCAAAATTTCAGTTATGCAAAAACTGGTTTTAGGCAGGACATTCCTTATAAGAATATATTCTTTTTCCTTTTTTCCATCTCATCCATTTAGCCCTAAAATGATTATAACTCTTGTCATAAACTTACCAGACAATGTAACACAGTAGATTTCCTGTCACAGCCACGGCATCTAGGTTTTCACTTAAAAATATTATTTAATAATAACGGTTACATTGTGCAGTTAAAGGCAAGTGGAAGCTACTGCTTATTTCAGCTGTGGTCAGAGTTTACTCCATGACTTAAGGAAAGCTATTTAAAATTATAATTTGTAAAATGAGAATACCCTTTTCTACCCAGAAGGAGCAGTGACATCCTAGCATGGCAGGTCTGAAACAGGTGCAATTTGCAGCTCTGGCTGCTTCTGCCTTCCTCCTTCTGCCCTCATTTGAAGGGCAGGAATCACTCAGCTAGGAAAGATAATGGAGATAGGAAGGTAAGGACAGCTGACAAAAATTTGTTTTGCTGATACTGCTGCTGCCACCCACCAGCTTGTTGCGTGAGGGTCTTGCCTTGTCTGCTGGGTCACTTGAATCCTGGTGAAAAAAATGCTTCTTCTCTCTTAGACCCCATGAAACCCAGCTGCTGTTTCCCTACATCATGGACTCTGCTGCTTTATGCCTGCTTCATTGGTATAGCTGACAATTACTTTCCTGCCTGTTGGAAAATCGCTGAGGCAATGGTCTCCCTCCTGCCACTAGGCTCCAGCAGAAGCAATATTAATGACAATTTTCCCGCTGCTATGAGACAGCTTGTGCTGGCCACATCTGACTCAATTTCCAGGAATCCACCTCAGCCATGATGTCCTTTAACCCTAAGAAAGCTGGTGATGCTCAACCATGGTCTTTGGAGAGGGCCCTGAAAACTCAGCCTTGTTTCTCATCTTACTAGACTAAAGCTCCCCGTGTTAAAGGGAGGTGGTTAGGGAGATAGGGGTGGGTATGCTCCTCTTCCAAAGTCATTCTGCAGAAACCTTGCGGTATTTATACTTCCCTCCCTGAATCTGCTTCCTGTGGGAGCAATGAATTAGCCACAGGAAGGGAGTGGGTCCTGGCACAGCCTGCTTAGACCCGCAGACAGAGTAAAAGGCTTTACCTGGAAGATGGGCATAGCTGCTGAATCACAGAGTTGTCTGATATTTCAGAGACAAACCTGAGACTCTAATTGAAATACATTTGATGGCTGGAGTTCAGACCCTATTAGGCAAGAATCCATGTTGTAAAGTGAACCAGCTTTGCACCTGTTTTGTCCCAGCTGGGATCACCTACCTGAGAAAGGCCCACGGTTGTGGTAAAAGGTATTAGAATAATAATGATAATAAATTCTATCCATAAAAGGCTTTGATCAACGAGCTTTCTCATTTCCTTTCTTTACTTGGTTTCTTTTCTTTCTTTTTCTTTTCCTGTCCTGTCTGTTGTTTGATTATTCTAGACAGCTGTGTCTGATGGCCTATGGGAGTTGTTTGTGGTTGTCAAGGCATTCGTGAAGCTGGTGGGTAGGAGCATATGAGTCTCACATACCTTGGTGCTGGCTTGCAGCAAAGGTAGCGTCTAAGCTGATTAAGTACAGCATAGCTTTGGTCTGTGTGTCCTCAGTCCCTTCCAACTGCTGACTTCATTTTGTCTCCTGAGGTCACTTTAAGACATTCACCTGCTCCTGACAGTCCTCTCTCCCCACTGCCACAACCTCACTCCCACCCCTCTAGCAGCCCCTGCATGGGACTTGGAAGATCCACGTTCAAGTCCCTGCTTGACCATAAATTTTTTGTATGCCATTGTTTGGGGTTTTTCAGCCACTGCCATCTGTGTATCAGCTCACCATCTGTACAGTGGGGGAGTAATTCTGCTTGCTCCGTTGTTCTGCAAGTGCCTCCTACCTCCAACTATGAGCTGTGATCACCTGGCTCACACCAGAAATGGCTCGCACCCCGCACTTCACAGCAGGCTCCCATCTCCCTGTTCCCCCTCTGTGGAGATGTGCCCTGACTGACTGGTCATTACATTGACACAAACAACCTGAGCTCCTGATGGGCTTTACAGCACATGTGGAATACGTTGTGTACAGCACAGGATGGCTTTTTCTTTTCCTTAGTGTGGAAGTGTCCCCCCTGCCCTGTCTCAAAACAGTTCATCTTGTCCTCCTTCAGAAGCCTGCTCTGTGATCAAGGGAGCTTTGTGTCACATTTCACTGATGCCCAGTTGAGGCACACAGACTGGGATCACTGAACAGAAAAACTTCCATTTGTTCTAAAGGCATCCCTCCAAATCTCGTCAAAAGCAATCAGACAAGCTTGGCAGAAAAAGCCCTTCCTTTTGTGTTATAAACAGAAAGAAATAATATACAGTCTAAGCTCCTAACCATGCTTAAATCTGTTTATTCTGGTGTTTCCTTCAGTGCATGTCATCAACAAAAGATCTATTAGTCAGAATATTTTTCTTTCTCTGACTGTCTTCCTGTCTGTCTGTTTTTAATTATTTCAGAATTAGGTGATTGCTGCTGTAAATTAGGTTTACCTGAAGAACATCCACTGTGATGACTGTATTTTCATACCTAAGCATAAGCCTTTTGGCTTACTACAACATTGAAGTCTTGAAATCCAGCAATCCAGAGGCAAGATATCCCAAAAATTAATATGTCTACAACAGCAACTCAACTGCACCTAGACACCCTCTATATTTGAAGGTAATGTATTAACAAAAGCTATATGATGTCTTATGTATAACAAATGAATCTGGAATAGAAAACAGTTAATGTATTCCAACTATTCTGGTTAATATTGTGGAGTGAACTTACTTTTTGTCTGGTACTTGAGCAATTCCAAATCACAACTTGAAGACTAGATTATTGACACAAAAAGAACTACCTCTGTTTTTTCTGTGAAGCTGTGGCTGGTTGACTCTGGCTGGATGACAGGTGCCCACCAAGCCACTATACCACTCCCCTCCTCAGCTGGACAGGGGAGAGAAGATATAATGAAAGGCTCATGGGTTGATATAGGGACAAAGAGAGATCATTCACCTATTACCACCACAGGCAAGAGACTCAACTAGGAAAATTAATTTATTACATACCAAAATCAGAGTAATGAGAAGTAAAACCAAATCTTAAGACACCTTCCCCCCACCCCTCCCTTCTTCCTGGGCTCAACTTCACTCACAATTTTCTCTACATCCTCCCCACAAGCAGCATAGCAGGACAGGGAATGGGAGCTGCGGTCAGTTCATCACACATTTTTTCTGCTGCTCCTTCCTCCTCACACTTTTCTCCTGCTCCAACATGGGGGCCCTCCCACAGGACACAGTCCTCCATGAACTTCTCCAATGTGGGTCCTTCCCATGGGCTGCAGTTCTTCACAAACTGCTCCAGTATGAGTCCTTTCCATAGGGTGCAGTCCTTCAGGAACAGACTGCTCCTGCATGGGTTCCCCACAGAGTCACAAGACCTGCCAGTAAACCTGCTCTAGTGTGGGCTCCTCTCTCCGTGGGGTCACAGGTCTTGCCAGGAGCCTTCTCCAGCATGGGCTTCCCACGGGGTCACAGCCTCCTTTATACACATCTGTCTGCTCTGGCGTGGTGTCCTCCATGGGCTGCGGGTGGATATATGCTCAACTGTGAACCTCCATGAGCTGCAGGGGGTCAGCCTGCCTCACCACGGTCTTCACCAAAGGCTGCAGGGGAACCTCTGCTCCGGCACCCGGAGCACCTCTTCTCCTTTCTTCTTCACTGATCTTGATGTCTGCAGAGTTGTTCCTCTCACGTATTCTCATTCCTCCCTTCTGACTGCTGCTGGTGTTGCACAGTTGTTTTTTTTTTCCCCTTCTTACATTGTCATAGAGGTGATGCCACTGTCACTGATGGCCAGTGGTAGGTCTGTCTTGGAGCTGGCTGGCATTGGCTCTGTGGGGACACAGGGGAAGCTTCTAGCAGCTTCTCACAGAAGCCAGCCCTGTAGCCCCCCTGCTACCAAAACCTTGCCACACAAAAGCCAATAGAGAAGCTTATAAATAACAAGCTTCAAAAAGTAGGAACATTCATAGAGACAAAGAGCTAAACGTGAGCTATTTGGGGCCAGTAGAGCTAAAGCAGTTCTGGAGTATAACTGTAAAGGAATAGTGAATCATGCACAGAAAAGACTTCATCTTCTGTGCACTGGTAGTAAGCTAGGAGGCTTGAAGCAGGAGTATATTCTGAATATGGAAGCCCCTGCCTCTCCCTGGGGAGAAACACAGAACTCACACCTGCTCCAGGTGAGGCAGGCAGCCCCACACTCCTTGCTCAGTCCTTGAGGCACCAAGGAGCATGGTGTCCTACGCTGCAGCGAATTCTTGCCTTCTGTCATGGCAGCAGCTTTCAACTCATCTCTGTCCTACACCAACAGGAGCTCAGAAGAAACGACAGCCCAGCCTGGAGCAGCTAATAGGTGATATCTGATTATCTGCAGGAGTTCAGAGTCCAGAGGGTTGTTTGGTGTGTTGTTTGGATTTTTTTATTTTTTATTTACAAAACATGATAGCATACTGTTTAGTATAAAAATACTAAAATTAAAAGTTCTGGCATGGTTGGTGATCAACTCTTGAGCATTGCTGATAGAAGAACACTGAATCATGTTCTACCACCTATTTGTTAGAAAGATACCACAAAACTGGACAGGATGTAGAGAAGAATCACAAAATGTAATTCAAAGACTGAGGATAAAGAAAGAACAAAAAAGGCTGGTGCCTTTCGGGGAAAGACTTAAGGAGCTCAGTCTGGTTTAGTTAATCAAAAATAAGATTGAGAAGCGGTGTGGCTACAGGGTATAATTACCCACATGGGGAGAAAATACTAGCTACAAAAGGGATCTTTAATCTAGCAGAGAGAGACATAAAAAGAACTGATTACCAGAAGGTGAAGCCCAAAAGATACAATGCAGTAATGGGGCACAACTTATGAGCACAGATGATTAATCACTGGAACAAAATACCAGGGAAATGGTGGGTTCTCCATCTCTGTAGTCAGGTTGAATGCCTCTCTGTAAGTCCTGCTTTCAACATGAGATGCCAGACTCCATAAGGACACTCCCAGTTAAAAACTTATAGGCTGTGTTGCACCAGACCAATTTTGGACTCTTTTTCATCTCACATCCAATTTGCCTCAGCATCTCTTCTGCACAAAGACCCTCAACCCCACATCAATAATGCCATTTTCTCACGCTAATTTTGCCATTTTTTCTGCTGCTTCTTCCATGCCCAGTGCTGGGAAGAAAGCTTGGATGCCTAGCCTTTTGCCACTCCTGATCTCTATCCTTTCCTTGGCTGGACATCTGCCCTTATTTTCCCCACACCATACTGTGACATCTCTCCTCTTTGCTCCTTACAGCCTGCTATGTTTCTTTGCATGCATCCCTACAAAAGCTGTCTGTGCTATGAAACAGCAGAAGGAACCAGGGCAAAGACCTCTAGGACAAAATCTGTCGCTACTTGCTCCCACTCACAGGCCACCCATGCTTCCCTATGAGACCATCCTTTCCGTAGTGGCAGATACCCTCTGAGGGACATGCAGATCCAGAATGGGCTTCCCAGGCAGAGTTCCCCTTGTGCTACCACACACCTTAACAGCATTTGGCCTTGGGGAAGTCTCTGCTCTGCCTCTGCTCTGTGCCTCCCTTCCCACCCCAGCAGTCTGACCCAAGGCACAGGAGTCAGTCTTGCCACAGTTCACGCTCTCTATTTACCAAAGTATTTTTTCCCCTTTTTATATCCAACCCACACACACTGCTTCTCCAGCAATATATTCACCACCACAGTTGGAGCATTTGTAACCTGCAGAGTCTGTGCCAGTCTGGAGACAGAAGGTTTCATTGAACTGATACAGCTTTATAATAAAATGTCCCATCTGCTGGCATTTCAGGGCAAATGTGTTTTGAGAGTGGCTCCATTGGTGAAGCCCATTTGTCAGGAATGGCGCAAATCTCCAAAATCACACCAGAATCCTCACTAAGCCTGGGCAACCAACTCACATTAATCTAAAAATGGTTTTTTCATCTTTAGCTTGCAAAGCAACTTCACCTTTTCCTCCCAGGAGCGGGACATGGCTAACACAATCCATGCATTTATCATCATCGGCATGGATTATTAAAAGCAACCATATCTGGACCTCAGTCAATTCCAGCTGGTACAAAATGTTGCCTTCTGTATGGTTGAAGCTGCAGCAGGCACGCAGAGCTTCTGCTGCAGTCCCTTCCCTAGCTCTCAGATAGCCCCTGACATCAATTCAGTTTCATTTTTCAAAGAAGTGAACAATTAAATCCCTGCTCCATTTCAATCATAGAATCATTCAGGTTGGAAAAGACCTTTAAGATCATCAAGTCCAACCATCACCGCTACTCTATCATGTACACTCCTAAACCATATCTCCAAGCACCACATCTAGACGACCTTTAAACACATTAAGGGATGGTGACTTAACCATCTCCCTGGGCAGCCTATTCCACTGTCTGACAACCCTTTCGGTGAAAAAATTTTTCCTGATGTCTAGCCTAAACATACCCTGGTGCAACTTGAGTCCGTTCCCTCTTGTTCTGTCATTAATTACCTGTGAGAAGAGACCAGCACCTACCTCTCTACAATGTCTTTTCAGGTAGTTATAGAGAGCAATAAGGTCTCCCCTCAGACTCCTCTTCTTGAGACTAAACAGTCCCAGTTCTCTCAGCCGCTCTTCACAAGACATGTTCTCCAAGCCTTTCACCGTCTTTGTTGCCCTTCTCTGGACATGCTCCAGCACCTCAACATCTTTCTTGTATTGAGGTGCCCAAAACTGAACACAGTACTCAAGGTGTGGCCTCACCAATGCCAAGTAAAGGGGTTCGATCACCTCCCTACTCCTGCTGGCCACACTATTCCTAATAAAAGCCAGGATGCCATTGGCTTTTTTGGCCACCAGGGCACATTGCTGACTCATATTTAGACTTTTGTCAATCAGTACCCCCAGGTCCTTTTCTGCCGGGCCCCTGTTGACAGCTGGTCTGCTCTGAGCCAATGCCTCTGAGAATGGACAACAAACCAGCTTTGATTAAAGGGAAGTCTCAGTGGAAATTATTCAAGTGGGGAGCAAGTGCACTTCCAAGCCTGGGAGTCTCTAAGGGATGTGTCACGGTCCACTCAGTGGACTCATGATGGTTCATTTGCTGTGATCTCAAAGTGCAAAATTAAGGCAACCACGCCAAAGGGGTTTGCTTCAGTCAAACAATGAAACGTTATTGTTTGCCTGTAAAGCGGCATGCGATAGGTAAAGAGGGTGAAGGGAAAGGGAAAAGTAGAGTGAAAAGAGGAAAGAGATTGATAGCTACCACCACAGGTCCAAGGTGTCCCTATGGCCCCAGGTCCAGGCAGCGTCCCGCCGGTCCTAACGTGAACCTTGGTGGGGAAAACTTCCAAAGTTCAGTTGTTGAGGAGCCATCTTTTTTATGACAAGTAACACACCTTACTCCTCCTCTGTATCTCTGCCTCTTCTTGGCTCCATTGATGCTGATAGTCTTTCTTGACATCAATTATGCGGTCCACCTTATCAGTTCAGGCTCATCCCTGGTACCAGAGAATGGCATGGCACTCTTCGTACCATGCAGCTTTCCTTCCTTGGGTTATTGTACCACATTCCATTCTCACAATCAGCAACTGTGTCTCAGGCAGGCTGCTACAGACTCATGTCAAGATGTTAGCCTAAATTTTGAGGTACCTTATCCTTGATGACAAGGTTGAGACAATGCTGTTCTTCGGACCGACTCTTACAGGATGTCACTAGGCTTTTCTTGGAGACAACTTTACTGCCATCACTGACACTAACAATACAAAAACCTTTATTCTCCCTACCTTATGCTTTCATTCCCTCAGTTCCTCCAAAGAGAACAGCCACCCATGCAGAGTGCTGACCCCAGAAAAGGAAACTGCTAGAGTCCCCATGAACTCTATGTGGGATTTAGTGAGGCTTTTTTACATGAAAAAGTGCTTGGAGACTGCAGTAATGGATGCAATATAAAACTCTACAAAGAAGCAGGAGAACTTGACCCTGAGTTTCTAGGTCAGCTGTCAAAGAAATAACACTAATTTCTTGCACTATGGAAATGAGTGCTGAATAAGGGAATTGCACAGATGAGGAGTGTAGCTTGTAGATACAGATGAAGTCTAACCCATCCAACTCCAACTTAATTCTAACATAAAATACAGTTCCAGAGCTCACTCCAAAACCACTGTCACTATACCTGCATCATTTCCATTGACCCAGGAAGAGCTATGTAAGATGTCGCAACTGAAGAGTTTAAGTGCAAGCTTGGGATTCTCCTGTGGCTTTCCTAACATCAAGATGCCTAAGCTTACACCCTTTTTTTCCCCTCTAGTGTTGGAAGGGGTAGGGGGAGCCATGAAGGAGCAATAATTCAGTACATTAAATATACATGCATGTATATATATATTTATAAAGAGAGAAAAACAGAGTTAAGAAACTGCTAAATCCATGAACCAATTACAACTGACTTTTTTCCCCTTCCATCTTTTCCATTTATGTTACAACGTGGGCCTAAGATCCAATTCCAAAATACTTATTGCTGTAGTTCCCTCTAGCAGAGAATTATTATTTACTGCTTATATTCTCACTTCAAATAGGCAATATAAAGCTGCAAACATTGAAGGACTGGGGTTAAAGAAAGGTACTCCCATTTTGCTCAGAATGGCATTCCTAGCAGTGTTTATTGCCATGTAAAAGCTATGAATTGTATTTGAAATTTTCACTGACTTTTCAGTGAAAAAAATTATTATTTCTGCAGCCTTTGTAGGTGAAATTTATCTCTTGACTCCAGTTATATGGCATGGAGTAAGGCCACAAAACCAAACACTCTGTCACACAATCACTGAGTGTCAGTGGGGAGCAAGGGGAGGCTATGTTGATGAAAAACTGAGACATATCAAAGAAGAACCATCATGGTAACAGATGTGACCTCACTTGTCACGTCAGCAGCCATATATTGGTGATAATCTACTGAAAGTTACTAGAAATCAAGCATCAGAAGGTATAAAATTACGTTAGGATCATGCTTGCAGCTGCATTCAGGACAACACACCAATGTTTTCGCCATGCTAACAATGCTAGTCAATTAACAAACCTTCCAGGCCAGACTAGCAACTGAAAAAAAAGAGATGCTAATCCAGTCTCTGAAGTGCTGCAGTGCACAAAGCGTGGGCTCACTCCATATGTTCTCTCCCTCCTTGCAGAGTAAACATCAGTGTTGCTTTTGCATGTTTAATGACAGTTTTCTACAATTCACTAAGCCTAGGAAATATTAGAGGCTCTATGAGCGATTAAATTCAACTGGAGTGCGGCCAACTCATCTCACCATTCTTCAATGTTGGTGGAAAATGTACACCAGTAAGAGGTGCAGGTAGTTATGTTCCCCAGCGCTAAACAAAGCTGCCACCGGGCTTAAAACTTGCCCCAAAGAGGCAGTCCTGCATCTGTTAATTCCTGAGCCCCTGCCAGTCCACCATCCCAGCCCTCAACATTTGTTGGCAGCCCATGCACTACACCCAGCCTCACCCTGATCTCTCTACAGTGGGATTAAGTAATTTATAGATCAAATAAATAACAGGAGGATATGAATCACGAGGTTATTATTTCTTTAAGGGTTCAGAGCAGAAACCATCTTATGATGCCATCAGCTGTGAGAAAGGAAGCTTGAGTCATCATAACTCCTGAATAAAATGATATGTGTGCAATACACAATTGCCTCTGTTTAGATAAGATGGCTTTGTTACCTGTGAGCCCTCTTCCTGTAATAAGGAGGAATCAGTTTGATACTTGGCACCACTGCAAGCTGAGAGACAACACGCTGAATCATAGAATCATTAAGGATGGAAAATGCCTCTAAGATCATCAAGTCCAGCCTTCAACCCAACATGCCCACTGAACCATGTCTCGAAGTGCCACATGTACAAGTTTTTTTAACACCTCCAGGGATGGTAACTCCACCATTTCCCTGGGCAGCCTATTCCAATGTTTGACCACTCTTTCAGTAAATAAATTTTTCCTAATGTCCAATCTAAACCTCCCCTGGCACAACTTGAGTCCATTTCCTCTCATCCTATCACTAGTTACTTGGGAGAAGAGACCAACACCCAGCTCACTAGAATGTCCTTTCAGGCAGTTGTAGAGTGTGATAAGATCTCCCCTCAGACTCTTCTTCTCCAGACTAAACAACCCCCATTCCCTCAGCTGCTCCTCACAAGACTTGTTCTCCAGGCACTTCACCAGCTTCATTGCCCTTCTCTGGACACACTGCAGCACCCCAATGCCTTTCTTGTAGTGAGGGGCCCAAAACTGAACACAGTATTCAAGGTGCAGCCTCACCAGTGCCAAGCGCAAGGGGACAATCACTTCCCTGGTCCTGCTGGCCACCCTATTTCTGATACAGGCCAGGATGTTGTTGGCCTTCTTGGCCACCTGGGCACACTGCTGTCTCTTGTTCAGCTGGCTATTGACCAGTACCCCCAGGTCCATTTCCGCTGGGGAGCTTTCCAGCCACTCATCCTCAAGCCTGTAGTGTTGCATAGGGTTGTTTTGACTGTCAAGGGTTGAGGCTGGGCTGGCCTCTAATGAATGACAGATGCTCTCTATTAGCCCCTCTACCCTCCCAAAAGGGGAAGGGAGAGAGAACAAGGGAGAGACTTACAGTTTGGAAAAGAAAACTAAAACAGCTTTAATGAAGCAATAACAATAAAATAGAAGATAATAATAAAAATAAGAAAATAATGAAATATATACAAATACATACAAAACCAATACCGAACCAAACTCCCCCCACCCTGATGACAATATGTCACCATTGATGCTGCAGGGCTGTCACTAGGGCAGTCCCAGGCTGGATTTGGCAGCAGACAGGAACCGGATGCAGGAATTGGAATCAGGCACTGGATTCAGGGATGCATGGATTGGGATTGAAGATAAAAGAACAGACAGAGATCTCCTCAGATGTCGGTCATCAAAGAAAAGAGATTGACCCTTGTAATCCCTAGCTTTATACTAAATACGACATACATGGAATGGAATATTTAGTTGGTCCGTTTTGGGTCACTTGTCTGGTTCACTCCTCCCTTCAGGTGCGACCTTTTTACATGCTTGCAACCCTTTTCACTTACGGCACCCCAAGATGTAGTACAAGATTTAGGAGTGACCTTGGTTGCTATAGGAGCAAGTATAAGTAAGGCCTCTATGCATAGCATTTCTTGGTATTAGCTATAAACATCAAGCCTTATCACTAGTAGAAGCAGCAACTGTCTGGAAAAACATCCTGTTGATTTCAGAAAGTGCAGTTACTTAGAAGAGACTTAACTGAAAAGTAAAATCACTAAAACAGAATTAGTTCTGTCTTAGCCCAAACCAGGACAGTGACCCTAGTGCAGGAGCTGGCATTTGGCCTTGTTAAACCTCACACAATTGACCTTGGCCCATCAATCCACCCTATCCAGGTCCCTCTGTAGAGCCTTCCTTCCCTCAACCAGATCAATACTCTCACCCAATTTGGTGTCACCTGCAGACTTACTGAGGGAGCACAAGACTGGCCCCAAAAATGACCCCTGGGGAACACCACTTGTGACCGGCTATGAACTGGGTTGAACTCCATTCACCACAAGTCTTTGGACCCAGCCATCCAGCCAGTTTTTTAACCAGCAAAGTGTACACCTGTGCAAGCTATGAGCCCCCAGCTTCTCTTGGAGAATGCTGTGGGAGACAGTGTCAAAGGCTTTACTAAAATCCTGGTAGATAACATCCACAGACTTTCCCTCATCGATTAGTCCAGTCACCTGGTCATAGAAGAAGATCAGGTTGGTTAAGCAGGACCTGCCTTTCATGAACCCATGCTGGCTGGGCCTGAGTCCCTGGTTGTCCTGCACATGCTATGTGAGCACCCTCAAGATGAACACCTCCATAATCTTCCCTAGTACTGAAGTCAGGCTGACAGGCTTGTAGTTCCCCAGATCCAACTTCTAGCCCTTCTTGTAGATGGGAGTCATACTGGCAAGCCTCTGGTCGTCTGGGACCTCCCCTGCTAACCAGGACTGCTGATAAATTACGGAGAATGGTTTGGCCAGCTCCTTCGCCAGCTCATGCACCCGCTCTTTTCCTTCCACTTAATTGCTGAGAGATGGACCACAAATGGACATTTGCAAATCATTAAAAATGGGCCTTATTGTTCCCAGCACAGTCCTATCATGCACCTGCTCCATCTCCACAGACTCCCACTAATCTCCCTCCCTTCCCTAACGTACTAATGTCATTCATAAGCTCTTCAACTGTGCTGTTAAGCAAATCCTTGAGATTTCAATATCTTTCAATGTCTGTTGCTAACATATTGTCTCTTGTCTCCACCTCCTTTTGCAGATGCCTGCAAGAGTTGCTCAGAGACTGGAAGGCAATGCCCAGTAGGCAGCTTTCCTATCACCTTTAATAGCTGTGGGGTTGGACCCCTTTTTGTTACTGTTTTAACCAGGCTTTCCAAAAGCTCACTGTTTCAGCTTCAGTGTAGGAATTACAAACATTCATCTTTTGATCAACTGCCAAATGCTTCTTCAGGAACAAGGAGAGGGATGGCTGCTTAGGGAAGCCAGCCTGCATCCTGAACTACAGCTTTCCAGCTCCCACATTGTAGATTGCACCTTTGTTCAGAGTGCAGCAAACAGAGAGCACAAATTACAGAAAGTTATGAAGTCCACTGACAAAAAAATCAGAATAAAATTCAGGAATGTTTTTCTTCCTTTCCCTGTGTATGTTTCCTATAGATCATAGCAGCAGGAGAGAAGTGTGTGTGCACTAAGAAGGGTGTTTCTTTTCCTGCGAGTCTGGGTCCTTCAAACCTGTTTTAAGTTGTTAAAGCATTTGAAATGTAGCCAGGTCATTATGCATTGAGATTGGTTTCAAGGTATGTCAATAATAAAAAAAAATAGGTATATAACCCTATTTTATAAAGACCTGCTCCCCACACAGGCTGTATGTGTTGTGATCATTCTGTTGGAGCCAAGGGAACTGCTCAGAGCATACAAAGTGAAGCATTTGTGTAAGTCTTTCTGAGATCGGGGTTGTAAGATAAAATTAGGAAAAAAAAAAAAAGAAGAAGAAAAAGCCTTTTCAGTGCATGTTTGGTATGGGATTTTCAAACATTCATATCTCGGTTAAATAAAAATCAATTTCTTTCACAACAAGGCTGGGCATTACGACGTAGGCACAGCTATTTCCATGGCAAATCACAGTTTTCAATCGTCAGCCATTTTGCCCATAAGAGTTGTTGAAAAGGGTCACAGTACAATGGGAGAAATATATTCTGCTTCTCATTCTCACTCGAAAATGGTCTGAATATTTTATATGTAAACTTTCCAAACTATTCACCAAGCATGGCAAATTTTAGCCTAGAAGGTGGATGTTTCACAAGGTACAACTATTGGAAAACACAGTTTTATAATAAAAAAAAATTGCCATCTTAAATACAGAGCTAGTTGTCACTTACTTTAATACCTGGTAATATGTTTTTATAAATATATAGATAACATATAATTTTGCATCTATTACCTTGATTCTAGGCTTTTAAGACTTCTATGAAGAAAAAAGTAACCAAATATGAAGGAACATGATAAAAATTCAGGGCTTTTTTCCATTCACTTTTGAAGCACAAGTATACACTTGAATACAAAGGTATTAGTGTTTGCAGGTGTTGGAAGAACTGATAAGGCATTGGCTTACTTGGTTTTACAGTGGCATCATACTGCTATAATCTTGCAAAAAAAATAAAGTGATAAATGTAAAGGAGTTTCTAATATCTTTTCCTATGCTAAACAAGAGACTGCATCATCACAAACCAGATTCTTCAACTTGGGCACAGGTCCCTGCTGTGTTGCAAAAGCCAGTGCCCTAAACTCCAGAAGGAAAGCTACCATTTCACCTCTCAGAAAGAAGCCTGTCCCAACACAGAAAGTAAATATTCATCCTCAAACTGAATTAAATTTCGGGGTTGTTTTATGCTGCAGTGTCCTAGCTAAATTATTTTCTTTAGTCACAAGACTTAATTAACACCTGATAAAGTAACTGGTGAACCTCCTACTACCAACTGAATGGGAAGTGGTCAATCTTATGAAGAACGCTTGGGGTGATAGGATAAATAGTGCAAAATGGCAGCAATATACAGAAAGATGTGTTGGTTACACATGTCACAGCCACAGTTAATCACAGTAGGATTTCACTCACTGTGGCATCCTGAGGTTCTATCTATATGTCTGTATACATGTAGCTGAACACGCCTTTTAGCCTTCTGGTCATGACGGCTCCGCTATTTCAAGTTGATATTGTGCCTGTTACTTGCTATAAACCCATACAGCATTTGGTAGGTATTATTTTTTAATTTTTAATGGAAGGTACAGTGTAATTCCTTGTGACAGCAGATCTGGTCCATAAGAAGGCTTGGTACTTTGGAAACATAGGATGGCCACTTTCCAGAACCACACACAAACTCTGGCTTCTGCCAGATAAAATTTCTCAGCCAGGACCAAAGCAGCTATGGAAAAAGAACAGAAATGGCAATAAGCTTAACAGGCCTTTCTAATGACTGGTCAGTACACAGTACCAGAGGATATGATTCTAAATCTGCTCCTGGGAAACAACTTGCCTTCGTTTGCTTTGTAAGTCAGTAGAGAAATGCTACCTTCTTTGCTGAGATACATAACTCCACCTCAAGTGCCAAAGATTTTCTCTGTCGATTTTTGATTCCTTGTTCTCTCAGCATAAATGTCGTCTGCAATGTCAAAGAAGGATGTAATTCTTGGCCATTTGCACAGTATATGCACTGGCCTGAATTGCAATTTCTTGCAGATGTGTGTGAAATACAGGAACTGACACAGTAGAGCTGCCGTCTGCTTAGTCCACTGTCCTACATCTGACAGCCATGGATGCACAGTTATGTCTGAAAAGACAGGTCCAGTCCCACCCTCACCTCAGAACCATTGCACTTTTCTTCCAATGCTGCCTCAAAGCTTTCATGAGCACCAGGGATCTCACATGCAAGAAAGCTGCATCCCTTACTTATGTTATGCAAACCGTGGCCTCCCAGAATCACTGCTAGGTGATAGGATGGCAGGTAAAATACCTTTCCAGAACAGAGGTTCACAACCAAAAGGAAATGTGTCACTCTGTAGCACCTTAGGCAGATGGTAGCAGCTGTAACAGTACAGCTGCCAGTAGCATTTTATTCCCCCCTGCTAAACCCTGTGCTGCTTTGGAGTAGCTACGGTGATACTAACGGCGCCTTTGTTGCCATTTGGCTGTACTAAGACTTTAGGATGTGGTAGGCTTTGCAAGGATGCAAAGTGACATTCAAGTCAGATCTAGCCCTAGGGTAGAGAAGCAGAAAGTCAATTCAAGCAAATACTATTGAGTGATTTTAATACATTTGCTGTTCTTAGTCTTTTTTGTTGTTGTTTTTTACCTTCTTGTTAGTATAATTGATCCTTTGGAAATTAAAAAAGAAAGATTCAGCAAATTCATTTTGGGTTATAATGAATAACAGCTTTTGGGATGATTGCAAAGTGCCTGAATTAGGACAAAATATAAATTTGTAGATGCACACAGAGAAAAAGGATAAGGAGAAATGGAAATTATAAAGTAACTTTTATGATTTATAAAAATTCTTCATTTTACTGCTAATCATAATGGACTCCTGCTGCTTATAACCTTATTGTAATCAAAGGGGTATATTCATTCCTTGAATAGTTATGTGCACATAACTCCTATTGAAGTTAATAAGTGTTATGTGCTTGCTGTGAGGGGCAAAGAGGTGCCACACAATTAAATCATTTACTATAGCTGCATTGTAAATGATAAAAACAGCCTGGAATGTTATAATTATAGGTAACATTGCCCATTTTTAATTTTAAAAAGGAGGTATAGCATTGGCCCTTTGGCCTTGTGCTTGGGGGAAGACAGAAATGGTTGCAGACATTGGAGGCAGTGGGAGGACAGGTTTCTGTGCATGGTCAAGTTCTCTACATGCCTCCACCAAGTCTTGCAAAACGCTGTAAGGAGGCTGCTTAACCACTTTCCAATAAAGCTTCCCATGGGTGCCTGAAGGGCTGGGCAAAGGCTACTCACTTCACCATGACTAAAGCTGTGGAAGAACTGGATCTTGGTGGGACTGGACAGAGATATGTCTGCATTGACCAGCAGGAAATTAATATCCCCTTGTCAAGGGTATTAAGGAACCTGCAAGTAATTGTCTTGCATATCTTGGTTTGGTGTATTTTAGATGTGATCCATTGGTCAGGGTCTGACATTAGAGTTCAAAACAGTGGCAGGATGTACAGCCAGTGCAGTGATTTTATGTGTTCCCTTCTGGGAAAACTGTGCCCAGATCCACATTGGACAGTGGAGTCCAGGTTGAAAAATAATGAAAAGTTCACAAACCTGGATAAGGGACTATGCACTTAGGTATCATAGATAGTGAGGAAACAATTCATCATAGCACAGTTCAATGCATATAGAAGTCTTTGAAGGACCACTATCTTAGGCTACTGTGCTTCACACAGTCCCAGGATGCTCTGACATGAGTATTCTTGAATACAGCCATCACAGGCCACCTTAGGAAAGCAAGGACAATGAAGAAACCAGAAAAAAAGTAGGATCCAAAGCTGAAGTCTTCAGAAATTCTGCATCATTTTGAGTTTAGACAGCCTGATTTGGAACAAAAGGCATCTCGTGTATTGATGGAAGTTGCAGCAGAATTATCCTTCCTCCTACTTCACCTTAGAAATCAGCATCATTGACTTCTTATGTGATACACAGGATTTAAGTAATTAAAGCAGCCAAATTTTCAACACTTTCTCAGCACACACAAGCCCATGAATGTTACAATCTGGAAATAAAGACAAATATCCAAATCCCTATTTAGTTAACAAAATAAGTAGCACTTAATCTCAAATATGCCAGACTACCCAAGGCTCCAGTTTAATTCCTTTCAGAGGCTGTGGACAAATATCCTCCTTCAGCTCCAGCTGTGCTGCTGGGTGTTACCACTGCAGCTGCTCATCTGTTGTGTCCCCTGTCCTCCTCTTCCTGCCCCTTCCCTCCCCTAGTGTTAAGAACCCTTTGGAACCAGCCTGTACAGCAGTTTGTGTCAGCATTCCTTTGCTTGTGCCAAGTAAATTCATCCAGGTTAGTTTAATTGGTTTAAATAGGAAGTGGCATTAGCAACTGTAGCCTTGAGAGGCACCAGTCTTTGGGCAGAAAGGCAAGGACGAATGGCCAGCCAGCAGCAGCCTGGGAGCTGATGAAAAGAACTAAGAAGCTCAGGTACAGAACAAAGGTGAAGTACCAGCTCAGATTTAATTAATCCTTTTGTAGTGCTGGCAGGGGGTGGGGGGGCGGAGAGGGAGGGAAAAAGAAGCAGGACTATCTGGTCTCTCCCGTAGGTAGGACCTGCTGATCTCATGCCATCTTGTATATCTGCTTTTCCAGTGTCTTCCATGATTTGAGTTGTCTCACCTGCCATGAATGGAAATACACGGTTCAAATATGGCTGCCATCCAACCACAGTACCTGGAGCACATCCTTTATTCCCCTGCCTGTGAATGCTGTACCAGTGACCTTTGAGATCCTTGTTTATTCAATATCTTTTCAGGATTTCAGACAAACATTGCCAGTCAAGTATCATTGCTTAGCACAATCAGTCCAGAAAGAAGTGGATCCGCTGCCTCCAAGATACACAGCAGCTGTGATGCAACCAGGGAGCATCTAGCTTCTCACGTGTGGTATGCTCCCATCCAGGAAATCCCAGTCAGAAATGTGGCAGCATTACCTGGATGGTACACATAACCCAGCAAGTTTGACTGGTCCAAAAAGCACTGGTTGTACATGTTCGGGGATGCAGCATTTGCACCTGCAACACATGTTCTCTTTTGGTCAGTGGCTCTGAACAGCAAATCTTGTAGCCCTTCTCATTTAGGAGATAATGCAGGCTAACTTTCTCCTCTCTCCCCTTTGCCCAACCCCAGCTGTTTGAAGATGCTGCCATGCTGTGTTTGCTAATAATACTAACATGTCAAAATGGTGACATGACAAAACAGAAGCACCCATGCGAGAGACAGCCCAATCTCCTCACCCCTGTCTTTGGGGAGCTGTGCTAAGTGATGCATGAAGCATACCAGCAACTTTCTCATCAAGTGAAGCTCAGCTGCAGAGAAGTTGGAAATCCTCATCCAAATCAGCAGATCAGGCTGGAGAGCTGGGGTGTGGAAGGAAGTGCAGTCCATGAGAAACCAAATCAAGAAAGTATTAACTAAAGTCAGCTTGCTCTCAGTGAGGACAGGTCATAATCCTCCCTGAGTCCCAGTGGGAACACAAGAGCTTAAATAATGAATCTCAAAGTCTCCTTCATGAGGTACAGTAATGTGACACCTCTTTCTCCTCCTCAGCTTGTCCTCTGCAGCTATTTGATTCCTAAGGAATTGCAATGAACTTACAGATTTTTCCCTAGTACACAGAGAAGGAGGGAGCATCCACCAAGGAGCTATTCTTATTTTTTCAGTCACCTCCTGTCCTGTCCCAGCCAATTATGCAGTTGTGATAGAAACTGTTAAAAAGTGACTGTATTCTGCCCCCGAGCTAGCTGCATTCAGAGAGGTGCACAAATTCTGTGCTTCTCTCAGTTTCAGTGTCCTCTGGATTAAAAATTAAAGAGGAGATATTTGTGTTAACTTTTCTCATAACCTGGGGAAGGATTTAAACAATTTGAAACCTCTGACAGCTTCAGAAAGAGATTCTGCAATTGTGTTACCAGGCACAGTTACTCCTCTTAACCCTGAGGAAGACAGGGCAAAGGCTTTAGTAACAAGTAGCACTTTTATGTATAGAGATGCTGATTCTTGTTTCCACTACCCTTACAATGGTGTGGGACCTTAAGGTGAAAGTAAATATTATTTCTGAACAATTCTTCCTTGTTGTTACGTCAGGGATAGATTTATACAGAGAAGGGTTGATGGGGTTATAGCTCTGCTTACAGCATATACTGGATGCCGTGTATACTCGTAGCTGCAGATTGGGGAGTGGCTGCTCTTCTTTCCCCACTTTCTTAGATTGTGGTCACATGCTACTCAACTTCACACTACCAAAATTTATGAAAACATCTTTCTGTAAATTAGAACAAAAGGCTGTACACATTTTTTTTAGAACTGTCCCTCTTTTGTTTTGTTTCGCAACTGGCAGTAAAAAGAATTATTTCTATAGTCACATTTGTGTTACAGAGTTCATCTTGGATACTTTCTAGAGAGGGTTTAGAGAGTAGAAATTATCTTCCTGTGGTCAATAGAACCTGTATGTTCCAGGGTCCCTCGAAGGCTTCTGTCCCCATTATATGAAATAATGAGTGGTTCTTTAAGAAACTTCAATAAATTATGTCCTCAAATGAAGATGTTCTGCTGTCTGTGTACAGTGCTATTAATTTCTTTTGTACAAGAAGAAAAAACATTAAGCAGAGGTATGAAGGACACCTACTGTGTCCCTCCTTTATGACTCATGTCTGCCCATCTTCACAACCTTTTCTTCTGGACTCACGATTTGAAGTCTTTTTTGCTCTTCCCTTTCAAGAAAATATTCACACTCTGAATGGTCTGATTTGCTAGGACAAATTAATCTAATTCACTGTAATTAGGAACATGGTAAACTTCTACCCATGTACAAAAGATGAAAGGTAACAGCTAGCAAGTGATTATTTCTATCAGTAGGTTTCTGTATAGCATTTCAGACAAAACATTCCTGCTCTTAATAGCTTGAATGTCTCAAAAGAAATCCATGGTAACTTGATCAACAGTGTCTGAATCTTTTCAGAGGCTGGATGCTTTTCAAGAAATAATGATATTTGAATCATCTTTCTTAATGAAGAAGATAGCATCAATACAATGTGCCAGTTCTGTTGCTTAGCCACTCAAATTTGGCACTGACTTCATGTTAGGGTCGTTCACTTGGTGATTGCAGGGTGCCTAAGGCCCTGATCCAAGAAAGTAATCAAGCATGTGTGCCTAAACATAAGCCTGAAGGTAATTCTTCACACTATCTCATGTTCAATGCTATGCGCCTGCTCCAAGAACCTTGCAGAAAGAGGGTGGGAAAGCCAGGAGGGAAGGGAGAAGGGTGTTATTTGCAAACACTTTTGACAAAGAGATACCAGTGTGGAAGAGCAGAAATTATGCACCACCTGGAGTGGTGGTCTCCTGAGCAGATCCAGGGTATGGAAATCATTCACGTCAGTCTCCTTAATTGTCTGGAGGATCAGGAGGCACAAAGCCATTCTATTGAACTGAACTACATTGAACTCCTGTAACTGGCACCTCTAAGCATGATAAGCCCACTGGAGCAGGGATCCTGTTGCTGGTTCTGCTTTTCTTCCTGTAAGATCTATGAAAACCAGCCTAAAATTACTCGGTTAAAATGATCCCTGCATCCACTGAGAGGTGTGAAATGGGAACTACAGACAGACGTGAAGACTAGGAATTATCTAAGCCCAAGTTCACCCTTTGCCAGGGTCTGGTGGGTTGTGCAGACACCCATACAGCATGCCCCAGGCATGATGGCATATGTAGCTGATCTGCGGGCAGAGAAGTGATTGGTCTCTCTCCAGCTTCTCAGGATCAACGACCAACAGTATCTGATTTGCCCTGTCTGCAAGCCTTCTGGTGTGAGAAAATAGGAAACTTTGGCCTGAAGCAACAGGGTCTGGCCACAGAAACCACAGACCTCAAGGTTTCCAGGTTGAGGAAAATCTGTGATAAATTTTGAAAGCTTAGAGCTCTGCAGAGACACAGTAAAGCAGGAGTATGGCTGTGCAACATCAGTCTGCACAAGAGGGAGGATGCCAACAGTTTTGATACAGTAAGCTAGGCATATCTCAGTTTGTGGGGACAGTCCTGAAGGAAGAAATTGTTGCATTTTATTTCAAGTTAATTGTGTGCATATTTCTCATCAGTAGCCCATCGTCAGACTAGAACATTGGAAACCTCTCCTTTTTTTTTTTTTTTTTTTCCTCAGCTGCATTCCTATTCTTTGCAGAGGCAAAATCACTCATGAATCTTAAACAGCTTTTACACAGAAACGGCTCAACTAATGAAAAAACACAGAAGATTGCCAGAATCTCTTGAATCTAAGGAGTAATATAGAGCACTGATTCCATCAGGACGAGGAAGAGAGAGAGACATGAGAAAGATGGCCAGGTGCATCATGAATTTTTTGCAATACATTTCTTTAAAAAATATGGGGGAGGGAGAAATGACAGTATTTTCACAATACCGTTATTTTACATCATCCTTCTCCTCATTACTCATGGACAGGCTGATGCTGAGATATAGCACAGGAAACAGTTTTAAGAATCCATATATTCTTGGCTACAGTTCATGCCCTCAGAGTGTGCCAGAACTCCCAGTGAATGTTAAATATCTAATCTACCTATGCATTTTTAATGCACACGTTATCATCATATTGAAATAACACCGGGCGCTAATGGCAACTCTTCCTTTTTTTTAACAAATAAAAGACAGTACCCAGAAACTATACTGAAACAGTAGGTGTAGCCAAAACTGACATACACTGCAAAATCATACGGTTCCTTCTGAGAGATTATGTGCCATGCACAATACAGTAAAAAGCATGGAATTAGATGTGACCGCACTGGTGGTAAGATTTGCTGGACTGGGAGCTCTTCATTTAGAAGATTTAGGCAGGTCTGAAATTTACTCTAGTGCTGCCTGTCCATGTGGCCTCAGCTAAGCCACTTCAGTTGTGTTTGTCACTGAAGGCAAGATGAGTGATGGCTCTTCTGCCAATGCTCCACAGACTTGCTGTGGAGGTAGAAGCCACAGCAGCCTGTCAGCTCTCCCACACCAACCTGGGTCAGAGGAGCGACTCTAGTACAGGCACAGCACCCCATCTGTGAGGCTTTTCTGGTCTGGGGCTTTTTCTAGTGGTCTCTGCACAGTACTGCCCTGGGACATTTCAAGGCCCTAGCTTGGTCAGGGATCTAACCAAGCACTGCTTTGGGTAAATGTTCTTTTAGAAATTAGAAGGATAGTCAGAAAATTTAAACAGGGGAGACATCTCTTTCTTGCTATGGCTTCTCTTGTCTAATTAAGCACTGATGGCTTCAAGGCTAGGACTCTTCCTTAGTGTCTGTGCAGTTACAGCGCAAGGGAGCTTCAATTTCAGTGGCAGCTGCTAAGCACCACTGCAATACATGATAATTAGTATGAATTAATTGTGTATACCAAAGAAACCAGCTGACTGGCAGGCCCTATGTACCCACTTCTGAAAAGAAGATTAGGCCCTTATTTTTCTCTCTGTTTATAAATACATACAAAAGTGTATATACATATTTATTTTCCACAGAAAATAATTCAGTGACTGATGATTTAAAAAATCACAGAATCACAGAATCACAGAATCACATTATGGTAGGCGTTAGAAGGGACCTCTAAAGATCATCTAGTGCAACCCACATGCTAAAGGAGATTCACCCAAAGCAGGTTGCACAGGACTGCATCCAGGCGAGTTTTGAATATCTCCAGAGCAGGAGACTCCACAACCTCCCTGGGCAGCCTGTTCCAGTGCTCTGCCACCCTCAGGATAAAGAACTTGTTCCTCACGTTGAGGCAGAACTTCCTGTGCTCCAGTTTGTGCCCAGTGCCCCTTCTCCTGTTACTGGGCACCACTGAAAAGAGCCTGGCCCCATCCTCTTGACACCCATCCTTTAGATATTTATAAGCATTGATGAGGTCCTGTCTCAGTCTTCTCTTCTCCAGGCTGAACAGAGCCAGGTCTCTCAGCCTTTCCTCATAGGAGAGATGATCCAGCCCCCTAATCATCTTAGTAGCCCTCCGCTGGACTATCTCCAGTAGTTCCCTGTCCCTCTTGAACTTGGGGGCCCAGAGCTGGGCACAGAACTCCAGATGTGGCCTCACCAAGGCAGAGTAGAGGAGGAGAATAACCTCGCTTGACCTGCTGGCCACACTTTTCTTAATGCACCCCAGGATACAATTGGCCTTCTTGCCCACAAGCCAGCCACTGCTGGCTCATGGTCAACTTGTTGTCTACCACAACTCCCAGGTCCTTCTCCACAGAGCTGCTCTCCAGCAGGTCAACCCCCAGCCTGTACTGGTGCATGGGGTTATTCCTCCCCAAGTGCAGGACCCCACACTTGCACCTATTGAACCTCATTAGATTCCTCTCCGCCCAGCTCTCCAGCCTGTCCAGGTCATAGTAAGGTATACAAGGCTTCAGATCTGGAGAGAATGAGAGGAATATTTCTAAACCATGACATTTTCAGGATTTTAAAACTGAGTCTTCCATTTTCTCAATTATTGCTGGAACAAACATACTAGGCTTTCATTACTGCTCAAGTCTTTGATCCATTAAGCTTTTCTTTTGAAAACAGAAAAAAAACTCAGTGCAAGGGGAAGAACTGGAGATCAGCTGCTACATAAGCAATTAAAAAAAAAAAAAAAAAAGATAATCTATATCCCTGGAACAGGTTTCCCCCAAACCTAATACCCTCCTTCTGCTTTCCTAAAACATACAGCTTGAAGCATTCTTTCATTTGTATTGCCTTCTGCAATATTCTGCTTTTGTTTTGGCCTACTGTTAATCTAAAACTTGCTTGCTCCAGTAGTCTGGACCCAGTTTTGAGGAGTGATGCTTCCTCACTGGCAGAACTTCTTTCTTCAATAAAAGAGGATGAAACCATAGCTAGAAAAGTGGTTACAGCTCTGCAGCAGTTTACTAATGACATAGTCAATAATCCTGCACCAAACAAATATTTATGCTTCTAATGCAAATACTGTTTCTGGGCTTTGCTTACTCGTTCTGTTGCCAAGACACCTGAAAAGTATGGGACTCTCTTACATCCCAAAGGCAAACAGTATCACATTTGTTTTCCTCAGGGAAATTAAGTTCTCAGCTCATGTCTTTACTCCAAGGTGTCCAAACACCATCATCTTCATTTCCCATTTCAAGTGCTGAAAAGCAGGCAAGGAGACTTATGCTCCTGATGTTTTAGTTGCTTTTTTGTCTGGGAAGATGATATGTATTTTGTCCTTGTGTTCCTCTGATAAATCTGATACTACGGAAACACTGTGACAGGAAGAAGTACCTCAGTTGCCTAAAGAATAAGCACCTAGTTCTCAACACCAGCTAAAGTTAGCTGAAATTAATGCCACTCATAGTCACTGCTACTTTCTGGGTAGCTCAAAGCTACCTGTTATAAGCTGCTCATGCTGTGCCTGCAGTCTTGCTTCAATCAATGCAACACCTTGCACAGTGAAACATGACCTAGCTAGAGGCAGAACTGGTTTTCGTGTTCTTTAAATCAATGAATTCTGCCATTGATTTTCCTTAGGACCAAAATATTTCCTTATCTTTAGCATAATGACATAAATATGGCCTTGCTTTTAACCAGCAAAGTCTGTGCAGCCCAACAGGTAAAAAAAGAATGTTAGAAATAAGCCTGGGATAGAGTGATTATCCTCATTCCCATATGACTTTCCAGCAGCCAGAAACTATGTTATTTCTTGAGCTTGTAGTTAAGTGTACATCACTCAAAAATTTACAACCTTTGTTTGGCCTAATGCCAACAGTTGTTGTTGTTTTAATTTCATTACATTTGGGCTTTCAAGATTTCCTGTGGCAGTGAGTTCCAGAGTGCCGTTGTCTCTTGGATACTTATGGTGCTTCTTTTAAACCTGATAATAAATTGTTCCCTCTCTCCAGCGAACCTTCTTCTTCATGAAGAACCATCTTCTTCATGAAGTTTCTAGTACTGTATTTTCCACACCTACCCCATACATTTTTTCATTCTGCCAGGAGACCAGAACTGCAGATTGCATTCAAGATGCGAGCACAGCAAAGGTTTGCATGGTAACAAAAAGTATGTGTTTTATCCTGTTCTCTATTTCTTTCCAAATAATTTCTAATATTCCATTTGTCTTTTTGACCACTGCTAGCTTTGAGATGATGTTTTTGAAGAACTATGTGTAATGATTCCCAAATCTGTCTTCTGAGTGGTAATAGCTCATTTAGAGTCTATCACTGTGAACGTATAGTTAAGGTTGTTTTCCTCCATGTGCATTACTTTGCATTTATTGACACTGAATTTCATCTGCCATTTTATTACCCAATCACTCAGTTTGTCGAGCTCCTTCTGCAAGCCTTCACAAACAGTTTTAGCTTTGACTGCTGTAAATAATGTGATGTCAGCAGCTGGCTATGCCAATTCACTATTCACCACTTTTCCAAAGACAGTATTTAGAGGCACACTGTGCCTGTGGGACCACACCAACAACCTCCCTCCTCTCTGAAGCTGCCCCTACCTTCTAAGGTCTCCAAACTGACGGTCCCCAAATTGCCCTATATCTCGGAGGCAACTTTCCCCTGCTCCTTCTAAAGACCCATGGTCACCCACAACTTCACCCTATACGTTATAGTTTGGACGCCGCCCAAGCACCCCGAAGAAGCTGCTTCCGCCCCTGGCGCGGGGGCAGCCCTCCGCGCCCGCCGAGCCCCCGGTGCCCTTCGCCGGCGCGGCTTGGCGCAGAGCAGCCCATCGGCAAAGCGCCTGCCCGGCCGTGCGCACGGCTCCCTCTGGCGGCGGCCGGCAGACATGGCTGCCCGGCGGGACCCTCCGCCGAGTCGGCATCGAGCACCGCCGCGGCGCCTCGGCGTTACTCACGGAGCGAGCAGGAAACAGAATGGTAGGCAGGAAGGAGGCAGGGAGGCTGCCAGGCTTGCGGCTGAGAGATGGCTGCGTGATAAACCCCCAAGATTGCACGGGCGGTGAAGGAAGCACTCCGGAGTTTGAAGTTTGAAGCTTTTGGAGAGGAGTTGGTTAGTGCCACAGTCCCAGATCTCTGATAGCAGTGTCAGTCGTCCCCTGCTGCACTCGCTGTCATAGTCCTTCCCAAGCCATGGCACTTTCACAGAGCTTTAGAATTTATGTGGATCCTAGCAGCAGTGGGAAGTTAATGATGTTACAGGAAAAAAAAAAAAAGGAAAAAAAAAACAACAAAAAACAAAACCCCAAAACACACCAACCTGTTTGCTGTTCTGTTCACATCTTCCCCAAAGGGAGGTGGGAGAAGAAAATTAAACAGAAGCTCTTGAAGAGGAATAGCTAATGAACAGGGAGCCCAGGACCCTGCCAGGGTAGTACTTTTCACCAGGGAACTTGTCTGCCATAACTCAGAGCTCAATCCTTTTGTTAGCACCCTGCTAGCTGTTGGCAGACTAGCTGTCTGTACTGTACAGTGCAAACTGAGAAAAGCTGAGAATGAAGTAGCTTTCTAGTTAATTCTTCACTTGCTCAGAGAGAGGGCACTGAGAATGAAGGGTTCATCTCCCTCACTCTGGGCAGCACTGTGTGTTGGTGCAAAAGCCAGTGCTGTAAAAGATAAGTACTTCATCAGGCTCATGCCACCGAACAGGACTAAGTAGTCAGTTTGAGACTCTGTGTTAACTGAGGTAGTTCCATGGGTATTAGAAGCAACGTCTCAGTACAGCAAAGTTCAGCACAATCCTGCCTGGAGGAACCAGCATGTTTGAAACTAGCCTGTACATCTCTGCATTGCATGGTGCTGACATGCCCTGATGTACCTAGAAGGAAGTTCAGATACAAATGCTTAAACTACAGCCATGGTTTAGCTCTCATGTTAGTACAGCCCATTCCACCAAAGGCAGCATGAAGACATAGAAGATTTTTGTAACATTTTTGCTTTCAGAAGATCACTGCATTAATTGAGCACCTCTCATCTTACACTCAGAAGTGTCTCCTTATTCTATACTTTTACAGCAAGTAGCAGAGGGAGGTTCTTTGGCGCTAAACGAGAGGTGAGCTGTAAACTCAGTCTAGTGCCTTGAGAAATCCAGGTGGAAGCTACATTTTGGAGAATTAAACAAACACAGACTGCAAACTCGGTGAATAATAAGACTACAGTCCCCAGGCTAGTAGAAAATTGCATCAGCTTGGAGCAGGTTTCCAAGCCCACAGCTTCCAACCTTTATTTGTGACTGCAGGCTACATGCTTGGACTCTGCATGGAGAGGACACACTGCAAGGTTGAATGCATCATGATGTGAAGGAGGATCTGTGATGACACAGAGCCATTCCCTTTTCCTCTGACCTAGCACATGTGCAGTTTGGCCTGGGTGAAACTTCAGGTGGCATATTAGCATTGAATCATCCACAGTCAGAAAGCTTTGTAACAGTTGTTATTGTAAGCCAAAAAGCAAAACCTCACCTCATCAATATTCCAGACCAGCCAACACATGAATCAGGTGCATTGCACAAATCGCAAATGGCTACACTCCTTTTGTCCGTGTTCCTCCAAATGCTCCCACTGCACTGTATTAGTGGAGCCAAACCCTAGTGCTTTTCTGAGCCATGAACTTAGTCTATACCAGAAATGCAGGAAGTCATTAACCTTATTTTCTCCACATGTGAAGGTCTCTAGTGCACTTGAAGTCCAGTATTTGAGCTGCGGTCCAGGGATGCTCAGCCAGCATCCCAGGCAGGAATCTTCACTGCATGGATCATAAAAAGCACACAGATCATTTGTTGGTCATGTTTTGTCATGCAGAAGGTGTCTAAGGAAATGCTTTGTCTTCCTCTCTCAGGAAGCAAATAAAAATACTCTCAGGCTGCACTCATCACAGCTTCCTCATCACAGACACAAGCCTGTGCAAACTCTCTCTCTCTCTGTGTCTTTAAACCACTGTCTATGTATTTGGTCTTCTAAAAGGTCATCAGGAAGATTTGTCAACAATTCACTGTGGAGACAAAAGGGGGAGGAGAAACTGACTGTTAGCACTAAAAAGCAACTGCAAACTGGGCAGGTACAAGTCAGTTTAAGCAACTAGCTTTTACATGAGGTTTAAGGTGTTGTTTCTCTATCTCCCTGCTCCAGCTGCAAATAGAAGAGATATGCAAACTGGATTAATCTTTGTTATAAAAAAATGGAGTCTGGTAGGGTCCACAGACTATGGACCCTTGCACTCTCTTTGGACTGAAGTATCCTGGATTTGATTAGATCAGTTACACATGGTGAAAAGTTCTTAATGGAAAGATTTTTCTGGAAGGCAGAGATTGTCTTCCTTGAGGGTGAAGCAGGAAATAAAAATATTATGCTGCAGCTCTCCTTGATTCTCTGCATGCCCATTATCCAGGGGGGGATATTAACTGTGCAGAGTCACCTGTGGACAGCATGCTCCACATGAACAGCTACTGTATTTCCACATCCAAAGAGGACATCTGCATGGTGCTGCATGGTCCCAAGTGGGACATTGTCTCTGTTGGACATTGGTTTGAATGTGTCTGCACTGACATGGTCTCTCACCACATCATCTTCTCTATCACATCCTCCCTGCATGCTCTCTACCCTATTTCAAATGCATTCAGTACCAGCTGTCTTACTGTTTTTTCTGAATTGTGTTATGCCATCTGTATCACTATTACCTTGCGTTATCAAGAGAAAACGGTCCTTGGCTATGTATAACTGTGTTTATTTGTGTGTGTACAATTTTTTTACTGCTGTGTAGCTGTGATGTATTAAGGTGGAGCCAACTGAATATTTAGCCATTTAGCTTGTTATGCCTGAGGTTGATTTTTATTGGAATGTGATATTTCTATTATAAACTATAAATCCCAAGTCCAAAATGTGCATCTTCAGAACTCTTGAATTCAAAATACAGTCTCAGAAAATTAATACTTCAGATGCATTTGGTAGTTCTAACACTTGTGTATTAATGAAAAAGAATAGACATACTGCAAGCTTGATCCAGCCACCGTTTCAATCAATGGGACTTTTATGGGAACCAAGTTGGGCCCTGAACACACAATGCTTCAACTTTTTTTGAATGTTTAAGTGAAAGTATAGATCTTCCAGTATAACCAGGAGGATGCTTGAATGTAGCATTCAAACTCCTTGACAGTAGAGTTTCGTTTATTTTATACAATTCCTAAATAACCGAAACCAGAATATGAAATGTGATCTAGAAGTACTTCCTGTGTCACTATTGTTAGTCAAGCGACAGATTACATGTACTGTTAACTGAGCACTGATTTAAAGGTGACAGATTTAGAGATGTAAAAGTAATGTGAGTTTGCACTCCATATTCTTCATAGTTCCTCAAAGGAGTAAAATAAACTTATTATTTAAAATAGGAGGTGATGGGCAATTATAAACTGATTCTTAACCTCATCTCACCTCTACCATTAGTGTACTAGCATGTAAATGAAATTTAGAAAAGCATTACCAAAAAAAAAAAAAACCTGACAAAGCTGACAGTGACTGTCTTGTGTATGCACCTAGTCATGTCGACAGTATAGCTATGGCAATTAGTATGTGGTGTCTGCAGGGAAGTTCCTATGGATAAAGCATATTCAAGACTGTACCTGCCTTTGCAGAGCCAGACGACCAAATCTACATGATACCCAGGACAGATTAATGCACAGGCATGTGCCTGGGGCTCCAGCTCTGTTTTGATGACAACATCATCTCTGTTTTCATTATTGAGAAATGCTTTTAGCCCTTCTGGCCATGAAGGAAAGCTGGAAATGGCAACCTGCATGTTATGGATAGAGCAATGTCTGCTTGAATCTGCGGTAAGCATCTATCAGAGGGAAGGGCTGTACCTAAACCTAAGGGGACATTATGGGGACTTTTTTTTTCCTAAATAAATAAAGAAGACAGAAAGTAGTTCTCATTTATAAAAATGTTGTTTCATGAATTTCATAAAAAGAGCACTGACAATCTGAAAATGTTTTCATTTTTCAAAATTAACTCCCATAATAATACAACTAAATGGAATATTTCAGCCAGTTAGTTTTATTTTTGGCAACCTAAGCTGCAAATAAGCTTCAGTATTCAGTCAGAAACGAGACTCACTGTGCTGTTACATTACCACTAGTATAGGCAGGGGTGGGGGGAGAGGGAGACCCTGCACCAGCTGCCCCTAACAGCCCTCACCCATCCTTGACCAGATTTCTCTTTGTGCAATGGGGCTTCTCAGTGCCTTACTCTGGCCATGCACAGCTGAGCTCCTCTGCAGTCTGTTGATGGGGGGGGGGGGGAGGTAATCTTCATTTTCTCCTCAGAGCAGGCCATGGAAACATTTACTGGATCAGAAAATAGAACTACTTTTGTATCGCTTTTCAGTGCCTCGCCAGTGACTGACAGCTCATCACCAAAGGAGGCTGAATGAGCCAGGAACAAACCACAGAGAGGGGTGATCTACCTAGCAGATCTCGTCTCTTGCATTCCTGGCTGAAAAATGCCCCTTCGTCCCTCTCAGAGGCTGTCTGAACCAGGCAATCGTCATCTGCCACCTCCTCCTCCTCTTCCCCTGTCTGCAGCAGTTCCGTGGTGCCACAGCCGCCATGGGTTTAGTACCTGCTGGGAGTTGCAAAGGACACAGACAATGGACCAATATGAGCAGAAGGAGGGGGTTTGGGGGCCACGGCTAAGGAAGAAAGTGTTCATGCAAATGAGTCACTTTTCAGGTAATTCATCAGTCCTGCCTGTAAGACAGATCCTCCCACCTTCTGCAGGAGTCTGACCATCTACAAAAGCTTTTAGTATGTCCTAATGCATCTGTTTCTTAATATATGAGCAGAAGCAATCTCAAGTCTGACACTGCCTTAGCTTTCCAGTACTTGACTTTGCAGCTTCAGCTAATGATGCTCTTTAGATGGACTTTCTGGTATGTGATTTTATGGATAAAAACCAGGCAGTGCACTTGAAGAGAGGCCAGGTTGGCACACAACTACAGAAAGGTTGCTTTCCTACTACAAACTGCAAGGGAAAAAAGAAAAAAAAAAACCCACAACTACATAGCCCCAAAAAATTTTATAGCCTGTGGCAGCAGCTCATCAGAAAATACAGAAATATGTTTAAAATGCCTGTGGTTATAAAAACATGGGATGGCTTCTTGCAGGAAATGTATTTGAAATGTGAGAAAACAGCTCCCCCACCCAGGGGAACCAAGCTTTGGGCTTTTCTGCCCCAAAGGCATAGGCAGCTTTAGCAGCTGGAGCTAAACTTTGGCTAGAGTGTGTGTAGTTTGTGGGACAGACGCACAGAAGGACCTGAAGTCAGCTTCAGGTCATAAGTGTCCTTTTCCCTGAAGTCTGGATTCTTGTGCCACTGTATGAGTGGAAATACCATGACTCAGAGAGCAACTTAAGAAGGAAAAACACCCAAACCATACTTTTGCCCTGTTATCGGACAATTTATTCCAGTATGCCACTCAACCCGACAGCAGACACCCAAGTGCCTGTGTAGCTTTGCAGTTGTCCTGCCCTTATCCAAACCCTAACAGTGACTTGCTGCTCCCCCTCAAAGGTTCTGTAATTCCCTGAGCCACAAGAGCCCCTCTCTTCCCCTGCCTCTGCCACTTTGGCACTTGGACTTTCTATGAAGGGATGCAGCAAGGAAGTTCTTAATGGGCCCCTGTGGGATATCACAGGGAAGTCCAGGAGTGAGGAAACACATCAGGCACATAATTCATGACCTGCCTCAGGCAGAAGGGGGCAAACAACAGCAGCAACAACAACAAAAAAGCTCTTCTCTCTAGAGTGGATTAATAGGAGCTCCCACTGGAGCCCATTAAACAAAACAAAATGCTGAAAGCCTAGGAATATTGTGCACTTCATCACTTTCTCAGGGTCCCCAGGGAGAGGACAGGGAAAGTTGCAATGCTACCGAAGTGGAGGGAAGGAGCCTGGGAGAGGGCTGGCTCAGGAGAGGAGAGCACTGCCAGCCAAGAGGGGCTCTTTTCTCCTCAGTAAGTGGATGAACATCTCCTTTGTGTGCCTGCAGGTGATATTTTCCTTCTCTAGTCTGCACATAGATACTTTGTGCTCTCCCAAGATTTTGCAGGGCCTCAGTGGACTGTTTGCTCATTTTGCTATTCTGCCATCTGGGCAGCCTGACATGACTGTCCCTGGCAGAGGTTGAAATTTTGATGTATTGTCTAAATTTGGAAATGACATTTTCTCCAGGTTTTGTAAGCAGAACTAACGAATCACTACAGTGCAATCTCTTTTACTCTCTCTTCATGAAGTTTGACCTGAATTTTAGCACTGATGAAGATGATGTGTTAACAGGACAGGCTGCAAGGATGATATCTCCCAGTCTGCTCTGCTGATGTATCTTGCTCCTGCCCAGTATCTTCTGCTATCAAGACTTTTTTGTCTACTGCTCTCACTCTTCTGTCAACAAAGAATTTATCCTCCTCTTGGGACTCCCATTGTATTGCTTTGAGAACACATCTTCATGCCCTCCTGCCATTCCTGTTCAGGACCTACAGAGAAATTCAATAATACAAACAATCCCAGATCCCAATTCATCCTGAAATAGTACTTAATGTCTCAGCAGGCAAGAGGCTGTTTGGCCCATCAGGGCCTGGATCAGGATCAGCTCACTCCGTACACTTTGTGGGATTAGCAGGGTTTGGGATATTTGGCATGAAAAAGCATGAATGATTGTCACTTTCCTCATTAATTTCTTTCAAACTGCATATCTAGGTGCTGGGAAATCTGAAGTTTAGAGAAGACAGGACAACTCTCAGCTTCTCTTGTGTTTTCTAGAACAAGGACTTTACTGACCAGCCTTTAACTGATTTTAATTTCTGGCTTTCTTTATAGATATTGTATGCTCTCTATAGCCTCTTCTTCCTGGTATCCAGTCATAGGACATGTGGAAATTGTTCAAAGGTGAGCCAGTGGAGGTTTAGATTTGACATTAGGAAGCATTTCTTTACCAAAAGTGTGGTCAAACACTGGAACAGGCTTCCTAAAGAGGTGGTAGATGCCCCAAGCCTGTCAGTGTTTAAAGGCATTTGGGCAAAGCCCTTAATAACATTCTTTAATCTGGTCAGCCCTGAATTGGTCAGGCAGTTGGACTAGATGATCATTGTAGGTCCCTTCCAACTGAAATATTCTGTTCTGTTCTATTCTATTCTATTCTAGTCTAGTCTAGTCTAGTCTAGTCTAGTCTAGTCTATCCTAGTCTATCCTAGTCTATCCTATCCTATTCTATTCTATCCTATCCTATCCTATCCTATTCTATTCTATTCTATTCTATTCTATTCTATTCTATTCTATTCTATTCTATTCTATTCTATTCTGCCCTGTCCTGTCGTCCTGTCCTGTCCTGTCCGATTCTAATTTCTGTAGTTCTTTCCCACCCTGCAAAGCTGCAGAAGCCCATATATGCAAAAAATCAAGGTTGTTCTTGGCTTGTAAATCACGGGGTTTGCTGGGTCAAGTAACTGCAGGAGAATCTTTGCATCGAAAACAGGTGGATAAGAGTATCACTTCACATTCTGGGATATCTTTTCACCATGGCGATCACTCAACTTAAGGTGGAAGACAAGGATGTAAGACAATTTTTCACTTCCCCACCTGGGGTCTTGCAGCCCTGGTGTGCTGTCCCACAAGACACACTGCCCTCTCCTGCTTGGCTTTGAGAGGCAGAAATGGTTCAAGCAGTGATCATCTAATACTATCTCTGTCAGCTTGGACTCTGAATTAATTACTGGTAACTAAAGCACTGTTTCACAATACTGTTTGCAAAGCCTATCAAGTGTAAGGGGTTGACTGGTTAAAATCCATGCAGGGTGTCAGAGCCAGTTGAGTATGACACAGTAATGCTTTTTTCTTTTGGAAATCAAAGCAATTTTAGAGACAGGTAAGGTTGGCAAACTTGTACACACTGAAATCTATGACCATCTCAGACAGAAGAAAGCCCTGTTATGCATGCAACATAGAATTTCTTTATTCCCACATAAATTATCTGTGCAATAATTGTGTTCCAAGATACCTCACAGACTGGACTGCTGGATTTGGTAAAAATAGCTATGGAAATAGAGGAAAAGCCTTTGAAAAAAGTGGGTTTAACAATATAATATGACTAGGAAGTTAACTATGCCTCCTGTTAATCAGGACAGACAGCAGCCTTATGAAAAGCATGTGTGATATAACTTCCTGAATATTTTTTGGCAAACAGCTGATTTTCCAGTCACATCTAGGAGACCAAGAAACTGCATTTGCTCTGCCCACACAGAGAACTACACCACCAGGCTGGTGTTGTTTGGATTCACTATTCAATAAAAAATACAAAAAATTATTAACATTCTTCAAATTCTTGAAACATGTTGTTCCAATATTTTTTAAAAGATTGTTTTTCCATGTTTGGGATTACTTCTTTATTTAAAAATAAATTATGGTGAAACAATAACTGAAAGTTCAACAGCAAGACAAAACATTTTATTATGATCAAAATTAAATAGGGTTTTTTGAGCTGAAGTTAATCAATGGAAGAAGAAACATTTTTTTTTTTTGAGTCCTTGGGAGTTTCACTTTTTGTTCTGATTTGGTGTTGGAACATCTCTTGAAATCATAAAATACTCCCAGCATGAGAAGGCTGCTTCCCATGAAACTATACCCAGGAGGTGAATGACTCTAGACCTGTCTTCTCAGGAATGAGACAATAGCTGGCAGCTCCACCCCATTAGTATAGTATAACCTATATGCTATATATGTTTTGCCAATTGTATGAGGTTCAACAAGGCCAGGTGTCAGGTCCTGCACTTGGGTCACAACAGCTCCATGCATTGCTACAGGCTCAGGGAAGAGTGGCTGGACAGCTGCCCAGTGCAAAAAGAATCTGGGTGTGTTGGTCAACATCTGGCTGAACACGAGCCAGCAGTGTGCCCAGGTGGCCAAGAGGACCAACAGCATCCTGGCCTGTATCACCAATAGTGTGGCCAGCAGGACAAGGGAAGCGATTGTCCCCCTGTACTCAGCACTGATGAGGCTGCACCTCAAATACTGTGTGAAGTTTTGGGCCCCTCACTACAAGAAGGACATTGAGGTGCTGGAGCATGTCCAGAGAAGGGCAATGAAGCTGGTGAAGGGTCTGGAGAACAGGTCTGATGAGGAGTGGCTGAGGGAACAGGGGTCGTTTAGTCTGGAGAAGAGGAGGCTGAGGTGAGACCTTATTGCTCCCTACGATTACCTGAGCAAGGTGGGTGTTGGTCTCTTGTCCCAAGTATCAAGAGATAGGACAAGAGGAAATAGCCTCAAGTTGCACCGGGGGAGGTTTAGATTGGACATTAGGAAAAATTATTTTACCAAAAGGGTTGTCAAGCATTAGAACAAGCTGCCCAGGGAAGTGGTTGAGTCGCCGTCCCTGGAGGTATTTAAAAGTTGTGTAGGTGTGGTGCTTAGGGACATAGTTTAGTGATGGACTTGGCAGTGCTGGGTTAATAGTTGGACTCATTGATCTTAAAGGTCTTTTCCAATCTAAACAATTCTATGATAAATGTTTCCCATACAGCCAAGACACTGATGGTCAGCTCAACCTCATTGACTTCTGCCTACTGCTAGGCTTACTTTGCTTGTGTGCATGTTTTTTCATGAGCACATTGAAGCAAGCTGTCTACCAAAACAAAAATGTCCAGTGCACACATGGTTAAGAACACAAGACAAAAAAGGTCAGTTTCATGCTCCCGACCTGTGCATTGCATGGTTGTTTTGAAGGCAGAGGCTTAACATACTCTAGACACCTAACTTTTAGATAATTAACCTAAACTACTTCTTGAGGCTTTCTCTCTTGAAAATGTAGATAAACAAGTGCCTCCTGAGTGAGGTTAGGAGCACCTCTCAGGCATTTACCTGAGGATAGCTTGAATTGCCCATTTGGAAGGCTAGTGTCCTTCCCATTGGCAAACAAGGCAGCTTGCCACGGCAGTGTTTAAAAGATTATCTTCTGCTGGACATCTCTATAATGGAAAATGCAGTGAAGGCCTAATTCTTTAGTTGCAGATACTGCTACAAAACAACAGCAGTTCAGCATAGCACTAGTGATTCATGGGAGGATTCAGTGTCTCCTCCACATCTGGGTGATGAAAAACCTTTCTGGGACATGAGAAGTTCATTTTCATACATCACTATGGGCATTTATTCACTACCCAACTACAACCAATTTGAAATAATGAGCTAGAGGTCATGGACTTTCTGTTTTACTCTGTCATATTCCTGGAGCTTTTTTTTTTCCTGAAGAAATGTTTTTATTTCTGTACATATAGCTTCTGTAGCCTTCTTCAGTAGGTGGGGCGAGAATAGTTGTTCTTCCCACATTTGCAAGTATGGGCTACATTAAGCACATTCCTTCTTTATTTTTAACTTTCCATCAGCCAAACAGCAAATGGATCAAAGCCAGTTTATAGCCATTCTGGACAGTTCTCTATGGCAATTGCTGTTCAGAGGCCTGAATTGCTATGAAAAGGACAACCTTTGATCTTTCCAGCCCTTCCCACATATAACAGCTCCTGCTGCATTCAAAACAAAAAGCCAGGCTCCCCATCATGGACTAATTGAAGATTTCTGATAGAAAAACCTCTATGAAGGGCTTGAGGGGCCTGGCAGGAGAGAAGCAGCATTATGAAATACAAGAATGGATTAAGCAAAGGATGAAGTTACTAAAAACCACCTCCAAACCATGTCATCGGTGACCTGGACTCAAATTGTTTGTGTGCTTCTTCTCTTGCAGTCCTGCTGCTGCTGCTTTTTTTTTTTGGCCTGGGAGAAGTATCGTCCTGAGTCCATTTCACCTTGATGGATTATGATGCCATTTAAAATGTCAATTGATAATAATTGTGCCATAAAAAAAAACATAATAAATGTTATCAGTATAAACCTACAGTGTCCCTTTTATTAATATTTCTGATTTATGAGCTTGTAGAGAAATCTATGGAGAAAACAGGGCTAATAAATCTGAGGTTAAAAGGACTCCAGAAGGCAGGATGTATGGGCTTTCTGCTAGATCATTGCCAGCTGTTGAACTTTGAGAAGATCAGAGCAGCTCAGATGTCACTGGGGTGATTGCCAGAGTCCAGTAAGGCATAAAGGATGGAAGACAGCCTACAAAGACATGAGGCTCCAGAGGTGATGTGGGCAATTTGCAGCTGTGCTGTTGCTGGCAGCTGCTGGTGCACCTATGCACTGGTGCCTCTGACTGCCTGAGCTTGTAGACTTGCTCTCAACGGCTGACTGAGCACAAGCCCTCGGAGATGAGGTGTTATGAGCTGCAGCATCCACGCTGTGCATGAACACTGGACAGCTCTGACTCTGAGTCACATGCAAAAGTGGGAGCTTAAAGGAGATGTTTCAGAGGTGTCAGGTGGAATATCATCCCGTTACCGTCTTTATCCAGATGAAGAGACCAGTGGGGCAGGAATAGTCATGCTTCCTGACTGATCGCATAAATACAATTCTTCTTGCTCTTCAAGACAGGCAATATAGGACAAAAAACTCCCAAGTATTGATCCCAAGTTGATTTCGAGTCTGCACATCGAGGATTCTTCACATTCTGAAAGCACATCATATTTTAAAAACCTCACAGGCGTTGCGGACCTCTAGATTTGCCTGTACAGGCAGGACAATGTGAGAAGATCAACACAGCATGATTTTGCTCTAGACAGCTGCTTTCTGGTGTAAAGAGTTGCCTTCAGAGCTCAGCAACCCCAGGGGAAGATGTGTTTCCTGCCTCAAGGAATTTATAGACTAAATTAGACAGGTAGCACAATAATTGAAACAAATGAGAGTCATCTGCATTTCCAGGTCAGGCAGAAATGTGAAAATATCCCCAAACCACCCTACAAAAGCCATCATGTTAGAACTTGGCAGAAAAACAGATTCTTCATTCTTTGGTAATTTAAAAGTAAATCATTTCTTGTTTTGAACATAAATAATTTGTTACGTTTCAGCAACTCAATCATTTGAAAAAGGGGGTCAACTGAACTATTTTAATTTGCAAGATGTTAATTTGCATTTCAAGCTTCTATTTTTTGCCACTCATCTTTATTTTAACATAATACAAAGCAAAGAAATTCCAAACTAGCAGTCATTCCAAATAAAGTATTTAATTTTTTTTTAGTTAATGAAATAGTATTTATCACTATTTTTCCATTTTTGTGTTAAAAAAGTATTAAAATGTTCAAGTCTTTGGTATTACTTAAACATTTTGATATCAAATCTGCATTTTTTTCTGAAGAAACTTTTGTAGGCAAAACATGAGATTTATGCATCATTACACTGCTGCTTTCTAATCCCTTTTCAAAAGTTGTCACTTATTCATCCTATTTCTTACTTTAGTGCTTGCTGTGTTTTTCTATATAGAAGAACAAAAATATATTTCTCAGTTGGCATTGCCTTCAGTTTTAATAAAAAGAACAATACAATAAGACAGAACAAAAATAAAGCCTTCACAAGGAAGCTTTCAAGTTGTAAATTTGCATGTGCGCATCTCATTTAAACACACACAGAAAATCAACTTGTCCCTGCAGGAAGGTTTAAAGTCACAGACTAAGACAAAATAGTTATGCAAACATGCACGGTTTGATTTCGCAATATTGGACTACAGCGTTGTCTCAGCAGGTGCCTACCTAGAGTGAGCTGATGGCAGTGGAGACAGGCAGTGCATACTCTCTGAATATGGAGATACTCTAGTCGCACTTCGTACATATTGTCAATGTGATCATTGAATAAAAGATATTTCACTGGGATAAAAACTATGCCTGTCACAGCTCTCTTTTCTTCAGAAAATTTGTAACATGGAGGCACATGTATTTCTTTGGGAGCTGGTGTGAGCGTTCATAGAGACATAACTGCCAGAAGGCTATGCTTCTTCCTTTCAAAATGGTGTGTCTTTAACTCAGCAAAAATGGAGCTGGAGCAAAGAGAAGGTGTAGGTTTTGTCCTGAGAGTCTCTAGGGTAATTTACTCAGCCAGTGACATCCAAAGATATGAGCCTTCTCATAAGGAATGTTGGGACCTATCAGACTTTCCTGTGAAATCATCCTCCTCCTCCTCCTTCTGCAGCAAAAAGTTAGCCCCTTGAACACAAAGAGGCTTTAATAACAAACCAAAGCCAAACCTTTCCACAGGACAGGAAAGTGTGTCCTTCCTTGGGCTTCACTTGACAACTGAAGTAGACAAATCCATGGGCTTCCCTCCTGCACCTACACAGAGCCTTTGGAAAAATCGACAGCAGGGGAAGCTTAAAAAACAGAGGCTCCTGGTCCCTACAGTTGGTTGCCCTGTGCCTGAAAGCTTTCAGATAAAATGTAACACAGTAAACATCAGAGAGTCCAGACACTGTCATATATGCTGAATTCATACACTGAAGGCTGGGTCAAGGACATTCAACTCATGACATCTGGAGAGTGAGTAAGATTTGAAGCCATTGCTCTACAGGAAGCCAGTAAAAACAAGAAGAGTGTCCCCTTTTTTATTGCCTTAGGCAAGCTGAGTAGGGAAAGTAACGCATTTATAAAAGAACACAGCAGGTTTCTCCTTGTGCTTTTTCATGGGTTTTGAATCAGGAATCACAAAGAAAAAGGGCAGTTACTAAATAGGCAGTTTTCATCCAGGGTGTAGATTCCAAGCATGTTTTCTTCCCTTCCCTCTGCACACAGATGACACACTCACCTCTTCTCAGCCCATAAATTCCCCACTCTCTCATTCTGCCTAAGCAGAGAAAGAGGAGACATCCCTCTTTATATGCCCAGACAGAATTACAGGCACCAGCAGCAAAGCAGGAGAGGACAGCTTGGCCAGAGTAGCATCCCCCTGCGCACATCAATCGAAACAGCAAGGTGTCCTCTGCTTGTGGAGAGGGCCACAAGACCTTTTGCACCCACGCAACAGCTGCCACCTCATCACACAACCAGGAAGATGTTTGCTTTACACAAACAGCTCCATTGAGCCACTGGGCAGAGGGATACAAAGGGAACAAAGAAAAGCACTTCCCACTCTCTACCCCATGCATTTCATCAGTGTGAAAGACGCTTGCTTGTCTACCCTGTCGCCCGGGGAAGAAGCTTGATTAATAAAAGCAGGTAATTAAATATTCTTCATCACAACTGGCTGCACCATTTTTTACCTCTTTCATTGTTCTTTTCCCCACCACCCCCACTGCTTTTCCAGTATCTTGAATCTGGAAAAAGCCGAAAGCCTTTCATCTTATCAGGTGTGGTTTATTGCCCCCTGGTTACACAGTAATTTTGGTCCCCGCTCCATGAAGAGGTCATATGATGGGATATCAGCTCAAGAATTGTCAGTTCATTGGACAAATAAGGCAGGGCCTGCCAATACAATTATAAGAGCCCGATAAGGAAGGTGCAGAGGAGAACCAGCAGGAGAGGGAGACACAACCATAGCAATTTAAAAGGTGAGGGGCAATTCCAGAAGGCAAGAAATGCCAGTGGGGGCAGGGAGAGGGAAGGAACAGGAGTGTATCTAGCCACACATTCCTTCCAAAATAAAAATTAACAAGAAGATAGAAGTGGCTTAGGAGAGGAATCGCTGGCATTCATCCACATTATCCAGGAAATCTTCTCCCGCTGCAGTGGACGCCTGACTGGTGGGATGATTATCAAGCTAGTTAGCCTCATAGCTCAGGAGAGAAAGAAAATAATGTTTTATCCTTGAGTGTATAGGTGGGAGGTAGCAGGCACTAATTCCTATTCCTAAGCATGTTGCAAGGGCCATCTCTTTTTCTCTTGTGACTGATAAGATGGGATGATGTTGCAAAGCACCTGTTTGGAAAGTTGAAAGGGTTTTCAAAGTAGAAGAAAAAAGAATCTGAACCAAAACTAATGGCTGGAGGAGATGGCTGAAGGATAACCTGAGAAGTGCTTGTGAGGGAGGTTTCCATGTGTGACACCTCCTTGTATGTGAGAGAAGTTTACAGGGTGTCTCTTTTGCTAGTAAATGGGACGAGGGACAACTATCCATCCTGCCAATTATTTTCTTAACTCTGTAATAATGCAAATCCTGTGGGCTTGTAACAGATTTCAGCCTGAAAGCTGAAAAGGAGGATAACTGCCCCACAAACAGGATTTACTAACAAGAAGCAACCTTTCCCAGGGCATTTTTCACCCCGGTATGCAAGGACCACACCTCCTCCTGGGACGGCCATGCAATTATTCAGAGCTCCGTAAATCTGAGCCTTCTGGGGGATGTTCTGCAGTGGGTGGGGTTGGTAAGACTTTTCACCCCCACTTCTAATGCTGTCTTCCTTAGACACGGGAATGCAGGGCTTGGTCCCAAGCTGATCAGCAGAGAGGATCAGGCACGTGTGCTCACTTGTGGGTCACCTTTGTTTCTCCTCCCCGTGCTCCTGCAGGTCGGCTGGGCACGGGTGGAGAGAGACACACACGTTCCCAGCTGCATGTTTCTCGGGGTGCACCGAGAGCTGGGAGAGCAGGAGAGGACTCTCTGCCCTGTGGTCACTTTGGCAGGAAGATGATGGACCCCCAAGTGTGTGCCAGCCAGGGGAAGCCGAGCCTGTCCTTTTCCATTGAGGAAATCTTAAAGAAACCTTCTGCCAGCACCACCCTAAGCAGTGAAACCAGGAACAGAACTAACTACACTAAGAGACCTCCAGCCCTAAAAGCAGGGTCACCACTGGCCTTTGGTAAGTACTAGTTTCAACACTTAATGAAAATGCTCCTTTCTTTTTAACCCCTCAAGCTATCCCGCTTGATTACATAGAATTTTTATTCTTTAGCTTTCGTAGGAATCTGGGATTTCCCTAATCAGGTACAAATCATTCATTATATATATGGAAATAGTCTTTAAAAAATCATTTGCTTTCAACCTCACAATAGACTGGGTTCTGCTGCCTGCCTTTCCCGGGATTTTGTATATTATGAAGCCCCCGTGTCATTGGAGAAATAGGTATGCAACCTGAACTGTTATTGCAGGTACCTCTCTTCAGTAACAGTGAGAAGTGCTTATTGTAAACAAAACAATATCCTGCTGTCTTTCTCTTTAAAAAACAATACTCTTGTTATTAAAAAAAAAAAAAAAAATGCTTGTCATAAGGAAGACCAGGCATTCAAACTCAGACTTAGGAAGGGTAGCCTAAAACTGCTGCAACTTAATGAAGTAGCTGGAGTTATATCAAGAGCTGACTGTTGTCTGGAATTACAGCCAAATCACATATCAGTACCATTTTCTGATAAATCGGACCACTCATCTTCAAGCAGGAGAAATGGTCTGTAAGGGTAATGGTAGCTAAAGAGTGTTAGAACGCAGTTGCTGGAAGAAGAAAAGAGAAAGCATTTGTGTTTAATCATTTCTCCTTATCATCATGGACACTAGGTCCTTTCATGAACTAAATAAAACCAGCTAGCAGAAAACCAGCATGACTTCAATCTTAGCAAACCACCAAGTGCATTAGCCTTTTTGACTTCAGTTTCCTTAGTTTAGTTACTTTGGCCTTGAGAGAACTTTTACCCTCACAGAAATTGTCTCTTTTTTTCCTTAAACAAAGACCAACGGCCAACATTTCTGGATTGAGTATTTCTTCTTCTTTTTTAATCTACATCTTCCATGAAAAGGAGATGTTTTATGTATACAAACACATCCACTTAACTGAAAAATGACCTCTAGTTTTGACAGGAAATTTTCACTCACCTCTGGCTCAACTGCTTTCAGCAAAGCTTAATGCTACACTTTATTTTTTTGTAACACAAGAAGATCCTTTCATGAACAAGGATCTCATTTCCCCTGACACTGGATGAACCACCCAGTAGTACAGACGAGAGTCTTTTTCCAAAAAACTGGCAGTCCAAGTAACCATTGCTTATTTGCATAGTTTCAGCTCTTTTTATATCCAAACTGGATACTGAACAGGACTGGAAAGCAAACAAGACCTAAATTGGGAAGGTAACTACAGTGAAGTGAGCACCACAGTCATTCATGTAACATTAGTCACCAGTTGGGCTCGAGCCCAGTCCCACTAACGCTGCCTCTCAGCCATGCTTTGCACAGGATTTGCACTTCCCTGTTCACCTATGACACAGGGTAACTTCACTCACTCTGTACAGAGCTTGTTTCCTCTGAACCATGGGGCAGAGCAAGCCCACAACACAGCTCAGCCGTGGGAGCCCCAACCATTGGGGCTGAGTATACAACTGCTGCCTTTATGCCAGTACCTGCGGCTTTCCACAGAAACCTGTGTATGGGGAAGAGAGATAGCGTGCTGCTGAGTTTTCACAGAACCATAGGATAGCTGAGGTTGGATGGGACTTCTCGAGGTCACCTGGAAGTCCAGCCTGCTGCTCAAATAAAGGGCAGCTTCAAAGGTGGACAAGGTCGCTGAAGGCCACAGCTAGTGTTGCTTGGCTGTTTCATGACTGGTACTGTTGGAGGACCACAGCATTTAGAGGTTTCCTAAAGCTGCCAGTGCAGATCAGACCTGAACAGCAGACCCAGGCCATGTTTTAAATACTGTCCTGAAACAAGTGAGAACTTGGTAGTTTGTAGGGGTGGACAAGGACATAACTGATGCGGGTGCAAGCGTAATGGGGCCCATGTGCCAAAGGAGCCCAGGTGCCAGGTTGCAAAAGGGGGGAAATGCTGGTGTGAGCTCTGTGGGAGTGAGTTCTTGTGAGCTGAAAGTCCTTTCCAGAGGGCCCATGGCAGTCACATTGTGCCACTGGATCCAAAGTGAGACAGATAACACCACTGAAAATGAAGTCAATGCTGTTCATAACATGGACCATAGAACTGTATTTTAACAACATGAGGTTCTTCTCTGGGAACAGAGAAGCGTGGCAGAGGCAGGACCTTTTTATATTAAGTCTGGTTCACAATCAATATGTTGAAGCCCTGTTTCACTGCGTGTCTTGGCTAAGCATGCCGTTCCAAACACAAGGTCTGACAAATCTGTATGCAAGACATGGTGGGTTCCTCAGATTGCATTACTGCACTGCCAGTACTGTCTTATCCCAAATTGCTCCACCTGAGAGTACAGTCAGTTTTTCACCTTGAAAGCAATGCAGGCAGAACAGCCAGGCCTTCCTTTGACTTTGCTTCATCACCTAGCCAAAGAGAGACTGTAGCTGTAGCAAGATAATACAGTGAGTTTTCTCTCCCCTGCTAGAAAGCACGGTTGGATTAATATACTTAAGGCAATGTAAAATGTTAGCTAATGACAATAGTATATACACATGAAGATTCACTTAACTGTTGCTGGAACTGGGATAATGGGAAAGCTGTAGAAAAATTCCAAAATCTTGTACGTTGCTTTTGCAATGGATCCAGATGTTTAAAAAAGAGAATGAAAATGAAAATATTTCACTGTTGGTTTCTTACTAATGCCAAAAAGATACCTAAGCTTATTACCCTTTGCTTTCCCAGCAGAACTGCAGATTTTTTGCAGGTAGTGTTTATTTATTTCCGAAGTGCAATACCTTATGCTGTACATCTTGGGATAATTGCTGTATTTCATCAAAATCATTCAACTTCATGCCATATAACACTGGCATTAAACAAGTTGCGTAAATAGTAAGCCATATCTAATTATTTGGCTCAGTTCTGGCCAAGGTCAGCAAACTGAAATGAGCTAGGGAACTTGTTGGAAATTCCAGGATGGGACACAAATCCAGCTGCTTTCCCAGAACAGTTCAGTATCAGCAAAGAAGGAAGTACTATAGGTCAGGGCTGAGTTATATCTTAGCATAGATTTTAAGAACATTTCCCACAGCCCATATGGAATGTATCTGCGCCAAACCATGATCCATCTGGGAGTAAGAACTGGTGCCACAGACATACTCGTGGCTACCATAAGGTAAAAACCCAGGCCAGAAATTATCATCCAGCTTGTCTGCTGATCTAAGCAGTCTAGGTACCAAGACCACGCTTGTCCTGAAGTCTCAATCTAGCCATTAAGAGCTGAAGAGATGGGTAGGACCAGAGGACCAAAAGATGCAGAACGTCAGAAATGAGGAACATAGACAAAGCTTACCCTGGAGTCATTTCCCAAGAAATCCCAGAGGTGCTGGACTAGATGACTTCTAGAATTTGCTTCTAACATAAATTATTCTATGATTCTTTGACAAAAAGTGTGTTGTGATGTAGCCTGTCATGGAAAGCTAGGGCAGGACTTGATTATCTGTGAGAAAATCCCTCAGCCTCACTCCTAAGTCAACAGGGGTTTGCGAGTGTAATTCCAGTGGGACTTGGAATAAGGAGTGTGCAGTCTTCCCAGGAGTGTATGACTTCACAGTTGCAGTATTAGCCATTTGTGAGTTTACTGTACAAACACAATTACCAGATGACCTGGAACTGCAGCTGTTGATCTGAAGTCTACTGCAATTTTTGAATTTTTGAAAGACTCTTACCAATTTTAAAAAGGAATAGTGAACAAGAAGACATTTTAGTATTCAGTCTATGTTTTCCCTCTCTTCTCTTTGTCACAGTGCCTAGAAAGGGTAACCATGGCCTTTGCAAGGGACACAAATAAACATCCAGCAAGTGCTGATCTCCTCCCTAGTGCCAACTCTTCCATTTTAAACAGAGAAGACTTGCAGGCCTATTTCAGAAGAAATCCTTCTGAAATCCCTGGGAACTTGATTTCAGTGTGCTTGAAAGTACATCTGAAATAACTGTTCATTACTCCCCAGTTTCTGCCAGTGAGGTTCCACCAACAGGAGGTCCTTTATCAAGTTAAGGAGAGCTTGAGATGAGGATGTTACACCTGGGAAATTAATAGTAAAAGCAGGAACAGATACAGTAATTTTGTCATTCTGCCTATGTTATGCTCTATTATGTTAAGGGTATGCAAATTAATAGGAATACAACTGCCGCTTCACACACAAATGTCAATATGATTGTTTACTTCACCCTTATCAACAATCCACCCAGCTTTATTGCAAAAAAGGAAACAACTGAGGGAATGTAACTGAACAGATACCACCTGGCCAGTATCACCAATTCACCCCACCTATTACAAGGGAAAACAATCCACCTAAAAAAAAAAAGGTATAGAAGAGAGAAACAGCACAATAAAAGCTGCTTGCACTTCTCAGTGATAGACTCTTCTGTGTTCACAGCATTAGTAAGACCCTAAAATCATAAGCCTTATGCATACAAAGGTCTGTCTCTCTCCAGTGATTACACAAAAAGGCTTAAATGGAACCTAGGCCATCTGAAATAACCTCCTGCTTCCAAAAAGAAATCTTACTATCTTGTCTGATATTTCACATCTTTTCCTTCACAATTGAAAGTCAAGCCAAAAAGACCATTTTGAGCCATTAGTCAAAGTCATTTCTGTGCGTGACAGTAACAAATATCTCATGTTGTGCCAGGCTGAAATGTCATTGCCACCCCTGAAAAAAAAAAGAAAAAAGAAAACTGCGTTCCCTGGAAGAAATTTCACCCCACGTCCATTTGTAGGTATTTTTCAGAGCTATTTGCTGGAGTCACATGAATATGCACCGAAAAATACTGGCTGCCCTAAAGAGCTACCACTTCAGGCAGTCTTCATGCTTGTTCAAAATGACAAGCACCAGAGAAGGTTACAATGCAAAAATGCAAACAGGATTAGACATTGGGGCTCCTAACTCATTATCATCTACCTTCAACCTCATCCTTCAGAAAACTTCCTAGATTTTTCCAGCCTCTCTTTAAGGTTCATGCCACTCTAATCTGCTGCTTTGATCTCAAACAGCAGATCCTCCCACTCTCTTTCACCAGTTCACAGAGACATTGGTATTTTCCCATCTGCCTAGGACAGTCTTCCATTCCCTCCTGTTTTATCTTCTTCAGCTTATAATTATTCTATCCATGCTCATACATAAATTGCGCTCATCACTGAGGTATGTGAGCATCTCAGAGAATAATTTTGGGGAGGAAAGTGGTGTATGAAGGATGAAGACATGTGAAGAGTCTTCTATAATTCAGAAAATGCCACTCTCATTCTTAGAAAGCTTTAATCACTGCCCATAAGAGCACCTTGTTCAGGTACCCTTCTGTTCTTCAATACTGTAGGATATAAGCACCATCAATTCTGTAAGAGACTTATTTTCGCAGTATCACATTTAGCAAGGGATTGCAACTCATCCTCAGTTTAGGGATGGAGATAGAAATCCTGAGCTAAGAACCTATGCCTACACTGATATCCTCTGAGTTCTTGAACAGAATCGCAGACTGTTAGGGGTTGGAAGGGACTTCGAAAGATCATCTAGTCCAACCCCCCTGACACAGTAGGACCACCCAGAGTAGGTCACACAAGAATGCGTCCAGGCAGGTTTTGAATGTCTCCAGAGAAGGAGACTCCACAACCTCTCTGGGCAGCCTGTTCCAGTGCTCTGTCACCCTCACAGTGAAAAGATTTCTCCATATGTTAATGTGGAACCTCCTAATGCTCCAGCTTGCACCCCTTGCCCCTCGTCATATCATTGGACATCACCGAGAAAAGCCTGGCTCCATCCTCCTGACACTCGCCCTTTACGTATTTATAAACATTAATGAGGTCACCCCTCAGTCTTCTCTTCCCCAAGCTAAAGAGACCCAGCTCCCTCAGCCTTTCATCATAAGAGAGATGTTCCACCCCCTTAATCACCTTTGTGGCTCTGCGCTGGACTCTTTCAAGTAGTTCCCTGTCCTTCTTGAACTGAGGGGCCCAGAACTGGACACAATATTCCAGATGGGGTCTCACCAGGGCAGAGTAGAGAGGGAAGAGAACTTCTCTCGACCTACTGACCACACCCCTTCTAATACACCCCAGGATGCCATTGGCCTTCTTGGCCACGAGGGCACATTGCTGGCTCGTGGTCATCCTGCTGTCCACCAGGACCCCCAGGTGTCTTTCGCCTATGCTATTCTCTAACAGCTTAGAACAAACCACTCAACCCCAGCCCCATGCTAATGACCACTTCCGGGTCTATCCTCCTTTACTCACAAGTATTGTTCAAAACCCCACCTGTTTTCTCACCAGAAAACTCAAACCTAGTTGATTCTAAAGGAATTAAATTATCTCCATTTTGCACAATATGCCTCAAACACAGAGGTGGACCTCATACCAGGTTTTTAGGTCAGCATGGCTGGACCCATGCAATTGTGTTTAAAGTTTACCCAAAGACTGGTGATAATTTGAAAAGATAACATTTGAACAGTCATCCTTTATTGACATAAGGCTCTGGCTAATTTCCAGAGCACTTGTATTTTCTTCATGTCAGTGTCAGCCCTCTGTAAAATTCCTGATGTGTGAGCTTTTATTGAGGGCAGAATTGGGCACTTTGTCTCCAGATGTTATAATGATCATTGCTCCAAGGCTGGTTACAAATAGAACTTGTTATTTGTTCAGAAAATAAAACTCTGACAAATCTAAAAAGTTAGATGCTTTGCCAATGCTAGATACTGCACCAGAAGTAAAATATATATTAAAAAATCAAGTTTCTTCCACTACAACCTGTTGAGGTTCACACCTGCTGCTATTTAGATATGAGAGGGGAACAGCCACAGGTGCTGCAAACCCCAGAGCCTAGGTGTGGGTAACTGCTCAGGAGCACAGTCCATTATTGCGTTAAGATTTTAATGCTCTTTGGTGGTAATAACAGACAAAACTGTGCTGTCGCATTTGCTTCAAGGTTATGCTAACCATGGAACCTAAATTCTCCAATGGGTCCCTTTTGCTTGTGTGTTGCCTCTTACTCTGCCTTTACAAGCAAAGAAATCCAGGCATGGAAGAAAACTAGATCAAATTCTAGGTTTGCCATTAAAGCAGCACAGAACCAGTTTTCTTGTCTCTGAAGAGTCAAGCCTGAGCCTTGATTGCCTTTACCAAAGGCAGCACATAAAGTACTCAGAATTGGGGCTTATGGTGAGGCTTTAATGTAGAAAAGTGTGTGAGTATTTGGTGTACATGTTTTGGGATGCTAACAACCACAGACAGCACACTGCCTTGAACCACAAGGCTTCCCAACGTAGAATCATAGAATCATTTGGGTTGGAAAACACCTTCAAGATCACCAGGTCCAAAACATATTTCAGTGAATTCAGGCTTTGCAAGGTCCACTTACCTTTATAAGGAAGAGCAAGGACTCGTACTACATTCATGAGGGCAGAAAACTAATCTTTGAAAAGATAAAAGATAAAAAGATAAAAGATCTTTGCAGTGCCTCTGCTACACACAGATATGATGGTGTTAAGGCAGCATCATGGCAGAAGAAAGATTGTGGCTTCTGTGACCATTTTCATCACCTCTCAGGGTCAGGTGTCCTAGCAAATGTCACCACTGGTTACTGCTGAGGTTACCTTCAGCTCCCGCTGAGACTGTTTATAATGCCTGTGCTCAAATCTAAGCTAACCTTATGGCTGCACTTCATGAAAATGGGCCAATACACACTTCTCTTATGTTTGTCCTGTCAACAAGAGCATGCAGGTGATTTCATGAAGATGAGTTGGCTGTCAGTACCTTCCTAGATAGCACCAGTGTCACCTGTCACAAAGGGAAATGTTGACAGCCTGGGAAAAGTCTGCCTTTATAATTATCCAACACCTAAATCTCAGTCACAGGCAACCCAGATGTAAAAGAAAGGACAAATGGACCTTTGGGGTCCCTTCCCTAACAGGGAACCTTTAGCCTGTTCTCTGGCCCGTATTCCTATAGGGTAGATGTACCTACAGGGACATTTAAGAAAGGACCAGAGTTTTAAAAGCATTTGGCATTCAGCAAATTTCACAGCAATCTTGCTGACAGATTTTCAGAGCAGCTCCACATCTACTGTACTTCTGAGTTCTTCAGAAGAGGCAGCCACCAATTTGGATACTGACAGGAAAGCTGAGATTTCTTGATCATTTGATTGTGTGTACTTACTTCTACAGTCCTTTTTTTAAAATCTCCCACAAGGACCATTGAAAGTTTTAAGGTGGAAGGAAGCAGAGAACAGGCTAGATTTTGGGGTCAAATTCATCAGGATCATGCCCTGGAACATGGGGTTGTCTTGGCGTTGATGCTCAGCACAAAAGGATTAAGGACACTTCAAATATGATCAGGTTTGAACGGTGAAGTATCTAGACCACACACATGCTTCTTTTTTTTCGTACAAACTAGAAGGTGCACTGAACAATGGTTGCTTTATTCAAAGCTGTCTTGTGCTTGTCCTTCACAGATTCCAGCAGCAGGAGTCAGTTAGACTGTGACTTACCTTCAACCAAAACGCTTCTCCCTGATACGTGTGCTACACCTATGGCCAGGGCAAAGAAAGTGCAGACAGCTCACTGCAGGAGGCCTAGAGACAGCCCAGCTTCCCTCCTGAGTGACGACACAGGATGTGAACACCTGGAAGGCAAAAGAAAACATGAGGAAGGAGAAGAACAGCTATGTGCTTTCTCAGTGGACCATCCACTTCATGGTGAGTGCCTCTATAGCCATACTTTGTCTCAGAGTACACAAAAAGACAGCTGTTATCTTACAGTGATGTACATGGCAATACCTAGCAACAGATGTCACAAATATTTCTACTGCTAAGCTCCTGGCTGACTCACAGGGATGGTTCTTCAGTCTTGCCATTGAAAACATGGAGACTCAACCTTTGAGCTAAAGATCTAGCTCAGGCCTGCCAACCCTACCAACTTTAGTGATAGGGACTGCTTCAGGTGCTTATTGCCCTCCTACTTGCGGTGGCAATCTATGGAGTTACCATGTTCAGCAGCCTTGCTCCCCAGGTTGTGCAATGCCTGTTTCCTGGTAAATGGACGTTGCACAATGTGGGGAGCAAGGCTGCTGAACATGCCGAATCAGCTCGAGGTGTTCTGTACACCTTGGACTCACTGTAAAGTTGATGAAGAGGTCATCAGCATGCGCACAGGCAAGCTGTTGATGTGCAATAAGTCTGACATGCAGGATGTGTCAGGCACAATTTTAAAGCCTGGCCATGTTGGTAGGTCTGTTAATTTCGTTAGTTGTGAGCACTGGTAAACAGCAGTCTATCTCTTAGCCAAAACAAAGGACAATACAAATATACTTTGCTAAATGTGTTGCACAGAGACTTTAAACTAAGTAGGATGCATGGTACCTGAACAAGTTCCTAACAGAGAAACTGCAATTTATTAGTAGCATGTGACAAAAACTGCTTTGAGTTCTTTGAATTTTAGGAAAGGTTAATACAGATGATCATACCACACTCCAGAAAACAGGTTCTCAGTAGCAGCACTGAGGTGTTTCCTGCAAGGTTTGTTATTATTCACTCCTTTCTGAAAGAAAAAAAAAAAAAAAAGGCTATTTAAAGTAAGTCCATTAAAAACTCCTAATGGGCTTATGTGACCACAGATGCAGGGTTACTCAACTGGCTTCACTGAGATCCACACATCTTCCTGAGTCCATACCCTGCAAGTTGGCAGAAGAAACATTTCTTTCTGTGAAATACATTTGAAATAAAAACTTTGTTCCTGATGCTGCTGTTATGGTATACATGAGTCTTGTGACAACCTGCTGTCACCTCCTCCTCCTGCATGAGACAGTGTCTGTCTTGATGCAGAGAGAATCCTTGTAAGAGAACCAGATATTTTAGCCTGCCTCTGCCATGTTAGCTGCACACAGCTGATGGCAGCAGGGCAAAATCACATTGCCCCATCACAGAAGAGCCAGGGCTCTATGCATCTGGCACTCAGAGTTGCCTGTGAGTGTTAAAAAGAAGTATATTTCATGTGGGAAGGAGTTCCTAGCCATGGGAATCATACTGGAGCTAGGAAGCGGCTTTCCCAGGGTGACATAGAAGGGAGGTGGCTGTCCCGACTCAGCACTTAGCCTCATTGACCAGCACAGTGGTTGCTATCAGCTTCGTCAGCAAAGCAGGGGGGAAGCTTGTAATTATCTGCACAAAATTGAACCAAGCTGAGCAGGTCCTTTCAATGACAACTTATATTTTAAAGGCATTTTTTCAAAAATCCGTCTGTTCCCTGGTGGCAGTGGGGTTTTGAAACCAAGCAGAGGTTTAATGATCTGCCATTTTCTAGGCTACTTGTTCCCGCAGTTGCTGAGCCTTTGATAGAAACTGGCTGAAGGAGTGGGGAGGATCCTAAAGCACTGAATTGGCATTTTTCCCATGGTGCACAAACAATGATGTTTCGGATCCTGTTCATGCACTGTGTCATTCTTAGCAGAGAGCTGGAGGCCTGGGTTTAAAATCCTTTCCAGCATCATAAGCTTCAGCCTCCTTCCTCCACTTTATGTTAGGGAGGAAGAGCTGGTAGCTCTTTTTCTCCTGCCTCTGGCTGTGGCTGGAGTCACCTTTCACAGACGAGGTCAGCAGCAACACCTGCAGGAGAGATAGACTGCATCACCCCTGGAAGGAGTCTGTAATCCTTACAGCTCAAGCTAATAGCAAATTAACTTCTGTTTCCATGCCTATCGATTGCCGTGCTTCAGACGTGCTTTTGGCGTAGTAGCTATAGGCCAGTTACGGGTCCTCTAATGAGGCATCCAGCCAGTGCCAAATGCCCATAGCATATGCCCTGGAGGTGTCCCCAGGACCTCCCTCACACTCACACTGAGGATGCCTACAAGCACCCAGCAGAATGGCATCAACTGCAGCAGCAGGAGAGGTTTCTGTTGTGAAAGATACGAGAAGTCTTTGGCTGATCATTCCCTCACTTCTTTCTCACAGCCCTCCTCTATCTATATAAAACACCTGCATAATTTGTGTGGAAGGGCACTACACTCTGACTAAGCATACACATCTGTATAGTTGGTAAGGACCAGAAGAAACCAAGCATGCTATACAACCACCTTGGAGGCAGGAGGTCTGGGGTTTGTCTGATGCTTTTTCGAACGGGAGGAGAAAGATGAGAAGGAGGTTATGACAATACGCTCTTCATGAGCAAGTGGCCCGAAATAGCAAGAGCACCCCAACTGTGACCCTGACTGTGAATTTGGAGCATATTTCCAGGAAACCCTGTAACACTGTAGTGTTCCTAAAAATGTGTGTTTCCCACAAAACAGCTTCTGTGACTAAGAGGTTTAGAAAGGCAGTGTCGTTTAAACTAAATAGATTTAAGCTCTTACCACAAACCATTTACAGCAAGCAATGCCTCTTGCACTTTGAACTTAGAGGCTGCATTGTAAGCAAAAAAAAAGAGAAAAACCCTCATATGCTAGAAATACGCTGACAGTGGCATGTAGTTTTGCAAAGACCCCATTTGAATTTGGAAGCCTTTGTTCTGAATGTTGGGTGCTTTCATCTGTGGCCTTCTGCATGAAAACCTCAGCAGAACTTTTTTGGAAAACGTAGTTCTTGGGAAGCAGCACTGATAAAACCCGTTTTAGAAGGAGACCATTCCGAGAGAAGCCTTACTTTGGAGCTGTGGGTGCAGACTCTGCTTGGGCCAGCTTTCTGTGCAATGATTAGTTGGTGCCATTCTGCTATGTGTAACCACGATCACTGCCAGGGTCTTCAAAACTTAAGAACAAGCAGGGCAAACTCTTGTGGCTGTCGGTCAGCATCACAGCAACATGGCCATGGAAACACCTAATTACTGAGCTCCCACTTTCCTTTTAATTCATTCTCTCTGCTCTATGTGACATACTTCGGACTTGACCAGTTCACGATGCCAGAGCCTGAGAAGATTACATGCCCCCATGCCTGCCTGACTTACAACAGCTCCTGCTGGAGACAGCCACGTACAAGATCCCAGTCTGGTTCAGATCCTCATGGGCAATTCTTTTGCAACGTCTTTTACACATGCTGGATCTGATTGCATACATTTGTGTGTGCACACTGTAACTATTTACATCCAAAGGCAGTGAATGAGTGTGCCCAGCATTGCACGTGGGTAAGGGTTCCAGTCCTCTGCTCCAGCAAGGGAGCACTCAGTGCCTTGGAGAAGCCAGATAGCAGCATCAGCTTAAGACACTGGCAGATGCCCAGTCTTGTGGGATTTCTTCTCTGGGCAATAACTCAAATACAAGGTAGATCAGGCTTCAATAAATGGAGCAGTCTCACAATTCCAACAGAAACCGGGGGTTTCAGGCTGTGGAAAAAAACAGGGCTATGTTATTTCCTGCAGCTCATGTCTTCATTATTCCTCATGTAGAGGGGGCTGCCATAATGAGTCAACATCACCCAAATATTTCCATAGCAGAAATTCTCTTCACATTGTTGACTGGGAGCTCAGAAATCCTTTTATTAATCTAATTGTTTTATTATTATGATAGAATCTTTGATCCCAAAGCATACTGACAAATTCTGGTGGCAATTACCATAAAGACAACAGGAAATATAGAGATGATCTTATTTCTGGAGAACTTCCAGTAGAAGTCATGTCCCCTCTGTACTGATGCCGGTTGCGGGCATCTTTAGCTTAGTGTTTATGTTTTCTCTGAAGCCATATATTCATTTATACTGTTCATTTGTGGACAATATGGTCAAATCCACCTACCTCTCTGAAACAGAATGGTTTATCTCTTGCAGAACAGTCTTTTCACCAATATGCTGACTTACCTTAATGCATTTATAAAACACCCAGGAGACAATGAAGCACTGTATAATCACAATCCTGGATAAATATCGGCTGCCTAGATTACACTAATGGGACTGCAAGAAAGGGCACAAGCACCCCATTGTCCTGTAGAACAAAAGGAAGCAATTCTAAATGAAAAGGAAAAGCAGGAAGAAAAACTAAATGCCTATATATATAATTTTGCTACCATTAGCTGTCTTACCAGTCTTCTGTTTGTCAGTGTGAATAGTCCCTGCAGCCCTGCATCTCTAAAGTACAGTTTTCCTATATACATTTAGAAATGCAGCAGACCATTGACCTTGTTTTGGTGGGTTTACCTGAGGCATTGTTGAAGGCTGGTTCTTTGTTTTTCTCCATCTTTGAAGACTGACTGTTTATATCACACCCTGGATATTAAATGAAAGGCATGAGATCTGAATCCTTTACTCCCACCCTTCAGACTCTCTTCATATAGAAGTCTCACTGATACAAGTAAGCACTGAAGAAAGCAAAGCTGTCAGCTGTTGGAGGACTATAATAAATTCTGTTTGTGTTTCTTCATGTTTTTGGGGGTTTGTTTTTTTTTAGTTAAAGCAAATTCAGTGCTTTCTTCAAGCAGCCCCTTCTCTCCTGGGAATTTTTGATCCAAAGGGTACATTACACAGGACCCGAAGGTTATTTTGTTCCCGCTAGTCAAATCTGTGTAACGTGACCACTTGTAACGTTGATGGCACATCTTGACAAGTTTATTTCAAAGGTCTTACAAGTACTTATTGGCTTCTCCTAAATTGTCTGAGAACTTTTCATTACATCCCCAGGATTTGGTACTTTTAATTACTGTTCTTTAAAATTGAGGGCAGGCCTTTTACCTACTGTATTAGCAAGTGCTTTATGCTGAAATGGGAAACAGCAAAGGCAACATACTAAAATAATGATGGAATTATGCTTTCTTGGAGGGAGAGCAGACTATGAGGCAGGGATGTAAACAAGCATGTCTGATTGATGTCTAGATGTTTGCAGGAACAAATAACCACAAAGAGCAGGAATAAAGTTGAAATCAGGCTGTCTGCATAACCTGCAATAAGCTCAGCTTTCTCCACAGGCAAATGGCTGTATTCTGACAAAGGAGGTTAACCAGAAAGTGTGGGGAGAGTGGTGGGGAACCTGTTTTTCCTTGGTGAGAATCGTTATTAGATTAGGCTGGTGAAGTTTGACAGCAGCTGAATGTTCACAGTAAGTATATTTCAAGCTTGAGATTTAGCTGAACGGGCAAACTACATACATACCTACCCCAAATCTACTTTGACCTGAAGGAGTTCATGAAGGTGCAGGTCAATTAGCCTAGGGACAGAACTGCTATCAGGTGATGGAAACTAACATATACCCCTGTCATTTGGAGTCCCTCAAACCATGGCCTGCATGCTTCTTCATCCAGATATTTAGCTGACCACTGGCTGTGCCAGAGCTATGCACAACACCATTTCAGCACAGCAGCATTTGTTAACACTGTCATCATTTTGCTGGCAGATCGGAAGGGTTAAATTCACCAGGGGCTCAGGTTGGTGGTGAGCACTATCCTTCGCAATGAACTGTCCACATGAATGGTTTCATACATACTGTCTACTCCTTGCCAACTCCTCTGACAAGCAGACTAAGAAACTCCCCTGGCCTCCACCATACAGCTTGCTTAAACAGGTTTCTACACTGATATTTTTAGCATTCCTGCTCACACTGCCTCAAGTTTGTACCTCTCTGCATTTCAGCCTTGCTGTCAGGTGATTAGGTACTGTGCTCTGCGCCAGGGTGGAAACAACTCTCTGTCAAGGAGTTGTGGACAGAAGGGAGGAAGTCAGGCCTTTAAACGTTCAAGTCATGCTGCTCTGTCTTAACTTTGGCAACGCTTGAACAGCCAGTAGCTGGATGCTAAATGCTGCGTTTTGCTAGCAGGAGGCTCTATTCGGAGCACATTGTACCTATCCAATTAGGATCAGCCTTGCTGGCTGTGCCAGTCCTTCTTAACAAAGGCTGAAAAACCACTTTAATAAAGATTAACCACACTGCTATACTCCCACCTAAATATTGCAGTGCAAGCTCTTTTGAAAGCTATGAGCCACCTCTCTAACTAGAAGAAGAGGGACTGACATGGGCATACCTGTACACAGACAGGGACGTTTTGTCCTGATGCCATCAGCACTCTGTAATAACTATTTGGTAGAGTTGCAACTGGCTTTTTTTGCTTTGGGCTTCACTGCCATTAGCAGAATGTGACCACAAGAGAACAACATTCAGAAAAGCCAGGAGAAGGAACTGGCTGGGAGACCCACATATTTGTAATTGGTTGAATTAAAAAGAAGAGAGAGAGGAACTTCTTTTAAAGAGGCTAAAATGGAAAAACAGAACTTAACCAGATATAATGAGGCTCTTTTTCAACACTCTTGAGTTTCATTCTGAGAAACAAATGATACAGTCAACTTTGTTACACAAAGAAAAAAATATTTCTGAGGTTATGAAGTTAAGCCACTTGCTTGCTTATGTAACTGCTTTCTCTCTTCTTGTCAAAGAAGCAGCAAAATCTTTGGATCATGTTATCGCATACCATGAGAGGGTGTCTGTCCAGAAATGACAAGGAGGATTGCAGCAAGATAAACTGATCCCACCAGTTTTCAGCTACCTAGATTACATACTCCAAAGCAAATACGTGCTAGCACTGACTTCCAGCCCTTCTCTTGGATTTTTAGTTCCTTATCCCTCGAGTGTAAGCACCCCTGTAAGGAGACCAAGTAGGTTTGATACAGTCTTAACCTGGTAATTGCCCAAGTGCAAACAGCAGATGCAATTGCAGAGATCTTCCTGAGGTAGTATTTATCTAGCTCGCTCAGGTATGCAGGGCAGCTGAGAAACAGCAGTGCAAGGTGCACCATAGGCTATTTGCCTGCTACAGACTGTAGTCCAGGATGAATTTGTCCAAGTATGGCATTGCTGCAGCTGAACATCTTTTACTTAGCAAACTCAGGTACAAGCAGTTGTTTTCGATATTGATTTGCTTATACCTTTAATATCATGTAACTGTGTTATATTGGATAGTGGAAATAAGCCATAATAAGCTAATTTAAAACTGTGTAAATAAGCAATTGCAAATCAGACTCCTTGAGCTGTCCATAGTGTTTAGTGCTTTAGCCTTAAATTCCCTTACTTTTTAGGAAAGGAATGATGGAGGGCTTCAGTCCCTGTGGGTATTTGGCTGTCAGAGATCACATAATAAAGTTGTGAGGGACCTCTGGAGACCATCTTGTCTAACACCAATTCTAAGCAGGGCCAGTTTAAATCAGGTTGCTCAGGCCTTTGTCCAGTCAAATTTAGAATGTCTTCAAGGATTAAGACTTCTCAGCCTCTCCAGGCCTGCATCAGACTACCCTAATGTTGAAAACATTTTTCCTGTTGCATAATCAGAATTTTCCTTGCTTGCAACTTGTACCCATTGATCTCATCCTTTCACTGCACACTTTCAAGAGGTATCTGTATTTCTACAAAGTTCAAATGGTTCAACTTGCTCCGAGTCTGACCTAGTAATAAAGCCAGATCTGCAGAGGACAAATTGAGCCTGTTACTGAATTTAAAGGAGCTATACTGCTTTATCAGCGTGAAGAATCTGGCCCTTCCAATGTCAACAGTAAGGCAATGTATAGACAGCTGTATCTCTAGGCATCTGCAAATGCTGACATATTTAGCTGCCTGGTATTTTCAGGCTTGGTTTCAGCTAACCTGCAAATGACTTTCACAGAGCATAAAAGCACAGTTGAATGTCCCCAGCTTTTACACAGAGAATAGCTCAAGAAACTCAGACAGAGTCTTATTTCCCCAGAGACTCTAAAGCCACGTTTGTAAAGCCAATGTTACACTTCCAACACTTTCTGGTCTTATATCTTCCATCCACATTCTTTATTAGACTGTAATTCTGCATGCTGTTGTTTGCTATGGGATCTCTAAGCTAAGGTCCCAAGGCAAAGGGAAGTATCAAAGCTACAGTCAGAGAAAGTTTCATCTTGCAAGAGAAAATGTTAACACAGAGTACCAGATTTTTTGTATTATTTTACAACGTTTTTTTGGGAAAAAAAAAAAAAAAAAAACACCAACAAAAATAGAATGACTGATTACTTATAGAAAAAAATGCACTCTTCTAGATTTCCTACTGGCAAAAGCTTTGATTAGTTCACAGGAGTCTATTTTGTTAGCAATTTAATTTCATTTCCAGTTGAAATCAAAGCCTGTCCTTCAGTCTCTACTGGCCCATAGCTGACCTAATGTTATTGTATTTTGTTTAATCTGATGAGTTTCAGCTTTGAAAAATCTGGTTGCAGCAGGATTGACACTTCTGAGCACTGTGTAGACCATTCCCTTACATAAGTCTCGTCTGTAAAAGAGTTCACCTTTCAAGAAGGAAAAATGTGGATATAGGAGTGAACTGACAGGGAGTTTCTTTTGCCCATCACCAAGTTATCTGTGTCATTTTCAAACCAAAGAAGCTTATATGAGAACCCAGAAACTCACAAGCCTACTGTCTCTGAAGCTATGCTCTCTAGACCTGGATGTTTCTTAGGTGCCAGTGGGACATGATATAGTAAGAGACTATCTGGCAGATCTAATCCACAATCTCCAGCACAGTTTAAAATACTGTGTGGTTCAAGGCAATGGATCCAGCTCTCAGGTGCCCTAAGATGTCCCAGCTCAACTAAAAGTTTCTTCCCAAACTTACACCAGCTGTGCACAGCCTGTGCCTTCTCATTCTCATATATTCTTTGTAGGCTAGACTTTGCAACTCCTTCTAGACTTAGGATCTTCACTACTGAGTTTGTTCCATACCTTGGCCCTGTTAGAGATGGTATTGCATTGCTTGCAACAGCTGATTTCTTGAGTTTATCTAGGTTGATTAATCCAATGAACTCTGTACGAAGTGTCCTGCCAGCACCCACAACTTCTTAAACAGATATCCAAGAATAGATATCCACATTATCATCTCCGACCCTGGAGTGTATGAACATACTCTCTATGGAGAAGTCCTCCAGTTAGTATGGTCTAATAATGTAAACCATACCTTTCTAGCTCAGGTAGCAGTCTCTGGTTTGAGCACTAAAGTCTTGCCTTAGCTTTGATTCCCCATTACAGAGAGGAGATGATATCTGTCATCATACGTGCTTACAGGCAAGAACTAATGATTGCTGCTTGAGGTCTGTGATGAGGTCTGATCCAGCTGGTCTCTGGCATTCACTTCAATCCCATCATGGTCCAGTTCAGTCATCCCAATACTGTAGTCTGGTTAATGTATGAGACAGAAAGGTTTATACTGGACTAAATCACTATTTGCTATATTGTGATGGAATACTAAAATGCATCTTTTTTTAAATTATTATTTAATGTGACAACTTAGGTTTTAAAATGTGGACAGTTTCTTTCTTGCTTTGCATAGTCATGAAACTATATTTCAGTTCATCAATACAATACTTTTTTTTTAAAAAGTATATTGGTATTTTTTTGCTAATTCAGAAATCTTCCAGGAGGTAGACAGGTTTGTTCTTTTTCTCCTGAAGGCTTTCTGATTGCTAGAAGGTACATAGACTGCCTGGGTATACAAAACCTGGCAGGACAAGAACCATGCCAGCATCCCAGACGTTTATGTACACTTGGGACCGCGGGAACAAGGAGGTGGTTACAGTTTGGGCTTGGATCTCTTGCTGCACTCTGGAAATGCTGGAGGTAGGCTGCAGCTTCTCCCAGGTTTGTGGAGCCAGTCTTCTACCCTGGATAGAGGCAGGAGCTCAGCTCAATATTCAGGGAGACATACAGGACATCTCAGGGAGGCCTCAAATTTCTGAGACCATGACAAGGACAGGGCAAACTTAGTTGTCGTCAGGATCTGCTATACGAATTGCCCTGTGCTAGAGAAATATAAATATCATACATTGGAATGATACAAATATATTGGAGACATTCATTACTGTATGACAGAACATGATGTGCTTGACAAAATATCAGCTTGGTATTCAATCTTACCTGTTTGCAGTATCTCCCGGGAGGACATGGAGGCCATCCCCCACAGAAATGTGTGAGGTGAAAATCTTCTTGACAAGAGACAGCATTAGGAACCATTAGCTCTATCATATCTACATGTCCTGAGATTAGTATTCTCAGCACTGATATTTCCCTTTTAATCCATATAGCAATAAATTCCCCTTACAGACATTGTTTTGGGAGGTTCAAGTAGATGCAACTTTGTAATCAGGGCTTCGTAGGAGAGGGTGCCCATTGCTATCTTCAGCATAAATGCACAAATATATTTCTCATTTCAGATCTCTGCCGCAGTAGTGCCAGCAAGATTCAATGTAAATAGCATTTTTCTCTCAGGGCTGAAGCCAGTGCTGCAGTCAAATGAGCAGTACTTTGATAGGCTGGTGAAAAGTCTAATGATACGGATTTAAATGTGTTGGACATCAGCTTTATTAGGTTGTTCCTGAGATATGGGAGTATTGAGAATGTTTTTGATAAATGATGCTCCTCAATTATTTTTGCATGACTGGTTTCCTTTCAGAGTATCCAAAAGGTTTAGAAAAGATGAAATATTCACTTACTTGTCCCCAGGTATCATGTTGTAGGCATCTTCCTACCAAGTCAACAGACAGAATTGTTTATTCCTTATTTTCTGCATCAACAGAGTCACAATGAAGTTTTGATTACACAATGAAAAATACCGTTTTCTTGTTGGCACAGAGCCAAATTTATATTGGCCAAGGCATTTAGTTACTTTTTTCACTGCTTTAACCCCCAGAAGGGAAAGTTTATGTTAATGATTGAACAAAAGGGGGGGCAGGGAAAGTACAGTCTCTTTGAGGGACTAAGCTAATCTTCTCTGGTTAACTGTTTCTATTAGGATGTTTCCCATCAGACCATGGAAAACCAAAAGCAGTTATTCAAAAAAGTAATTTTCTCGAGCAACATGGTGACATTGCCAATTACTTCAGGTCACTGAGGAGCAAGCTCATCATAGTCACTAGCGATATTAGAATTTTTATGCTCCTATCAGGCTGCAGTTTTCCAAGCTCAGTAGAAAAAGCCCTGTGACTCTCAACGCTTGGGGCATAGTTTCTTGTGCTGGTCACTCAACGTCAGCCGGAAGCTACTCCATTCATGCATCAGAGAGGATTCTAGCCTTGGGACGAGGCTGACTTCCACATTCTGCAGATCAGCTGCCTTACAACTCACTTCTGCTGCTCCTTTCTCCTCTTGCAAGACATCAGCCCTTCAGCATCGTTTCAGAGCAACCTAGACCTTATTCTAACTTATACCAAGAGTTCACAAGCTAAATTAAATACCCTGGTGTAGGAGGGCATATTCAAAGCAGTGTATGAGTGCTGAGGGAAGTCTTTAGTGTGGTCACACCACAGCAGGTGAAGGAATGGAGCAGTCTAAGAGTCCGCTTAGGAATTCATAGCACCCAAAGTTCCCCATATGCTGCTCCATGGGTTTTAAGACCTTATAGTTCTTAAGGTTAAGCTTGTTTAGAAAGTCCTCACACCCCAACAGTGCAGTCAGAAGAATACCATGTTTTTTCTTTGTGAGGAAACATTTTTAATGCCACTGTCACACTGAAGAGAATCTGCTGGCTATCACTAAATACTGCCAAAGGAATGGCATGGGAAAAGAGCAATGGTCAGTCAGTCTGGTATATTTGACTTCCTTCCACACTGTTCACGCATTTTGGGTACTCTTTGATCTTGCTGGCATGCAGGAGGAGAAAATTAATCAAAATCAAGAGTGACAATGGAATACAATAATACCTCAGAGGCTGAGGAAAGCTTAATAAGACCAATATAACAAGAAAAGATAGGGACAGAAAAAGCTATGAACTGAAAGAAAGATGGTGATTCGTTACAGGCATGAGAACAGCACCAAGCCAAAATGGAGTATCTGCTCTTTCATTCCATTTACATTAAGGGTTTCTTCACAAATAGTTCATAATGGATTGTAAATTAGCAATAGATGTGTGCATGTGACAGGCAGGAGCAAAAAGGGGTCAAAGGTTGGTCCAACACTGAAGGACTTCGCTGACAAACCCATTGCAGGGCTTGTGTGATTAACATACATAAGGTTTTGTAGCTGTTGACATGCAGTGCATCCATGGAATTAGCGCTGCAAATAAGCACTTTTGACTCACTCCTTGAATGATAAAGGATTTCATTCACATTCACTGCTGGATCAGGAGACAGTCACCTATGGTAAGAACATTTCTAGAAGGTGCTTGAGGTGCCATCTGTAAATTACTATCAATTACAGAAATTGGTGTATCTGAATCTTCTTGTGGCCCTGTGGCCATTTCCTATAAAATGTGATACATTTTTCCTTGTTTGCACAGTTGAGAGGAAAGGGAAACGGAGAATCCGGACAACGTTCACAGCTGAGCAGCTCCAGGAACTGGAGAAGATTTTCCAAGTGACTCACTACCCAGATGTCCATATTCGCAATCAACTGGCAGCAAAGATAAACCTCCCAGAAGCCAGAGTTCAGGTACATTATGTCTCCAAAAGGCTATGCTCACTGCACCAATTCTTTATTCAGAGAATATTCTTAATAGTTTATGCCTGGGTGACAATGCTAATGAAATACATGACCTCTCTGTTACCTCACAGAGGAGGCCGGTATCACTGTTCTCCTTTTACAAATAGGGAAAAAAGTATTTGTCACCCAGCTGGGACTAACCAAATGGGATTAATCAAAGAGTTAACAGGAGCTCTAAGCATACTAAATACATAGCAAATAGCAGTTACAGATGGCTACGAGCAACCTGTTGGACTCTGTAGCGACAGAGTGGCCATTTATGAAAATATTTATTAATCATTTATCAGCCTTTTATAGACTAATGTACATCCAGCACAAACTGTCATCCACATCTATCTTCTACACGGCCTCAAAAAAAGTGAAAATAACTGTCCAAATGAAAACAATTTTTTATGTTCTGTATTTTGATATCACAGCCTATAAATGCCCTGGTTGTAATTTTTAGTGCATGGAAACTAATTCCCCAGCTGTAGTCTTGCTGACTGAGCTCAAAATTGACCGCAAATGTTTACTGTATGTGAAATCTGCTACATTAAAATATACATACCATTGTGTACTGGAATTTGGTGTTGTTTACCAGGCACTGTTGTGATGATGTTTGCACAAGGCAGTTTCCATATTTTCCATAATGCTAGAGTCATGAGTGTACTTTTATGCACATATCCCACTCTAACAATCTAAGTTTAACACAGAGCAGTTTATTGACTGTGCCATGCCTGGGACTATCAACTAACCATGACGATACTACTTCATAGTTAGGTGACAGGGAGAGCTGGAACAGCATAGCCATAATATGCTCATTAGCAATATCAGTGCACCCACATCGTGTTTCCAATGGTATAAAGCACAAGCTGGGCTACTAGTCAGTGTTTCCAATAGAACAGCAAATCACATGAAACACAGGACAATCTTCTGTTTGAAAAATTATTTATAATCTGTAGGTATAAAAATAAAAGAGTTATCATGGGAAACATCAACCTGAGATGTACACAAAGGAAGTAAAAAGCCCCTCATGGATGAATTGCAGATGGCAAATTCTGAATTCAGACAGTGCTACACATGACACAGGAAATTCTGCGGTTTACCTCATCTTGGCTGATAAAGGGAAACCAGCCACAGGACTAAAAGTTAGCAGTAACAAATTACAAGTTGTTATAATTTTGATTGATTGCATTTGCTACATATAAACAAAATAGAGTGCAGAGAATTCAGATATGCTCTTGGTACTTTGAAATAACAAAGCTAAAAGCAGTATAAGTCAAATCACTTCAGAGGGATAATTTAACTGGGCAAAATAAGTGAACAACCATTGGGTAACCAAATGAAACACTTCATAACTGTGAAAAAGCTTGTGTTCTCCACTCAAGAAACAAAGGTATGTTTACTGTGAAACCGTTTAAGTGGATAGATGGAATTATATCCCTGCATGTGTGCATGCCTACATGCAATAAAAAATGAAGAATGCTGAATAAGTAAACACTAGAAACAAGAACTTATAAAAAATGAGTAAGTAAAGCATAAGGATACAGACTAAAGCTTTGGTCAGAAAAATTAAGTATCATCAGAAACTCAACAGAAGTCAGTTAAGAATAAACAAAAAAAAAAAAAGTGAACAATTATATTGATCTGTTACTTTATAGCAACAGTGGGACTGTCAAGGATAGTGCAGAAAAGGCAGAGATGTTCAGTCATAATTTCTGCATTGTCCTTGGAAAGATGTCAGGTAAGGTGGTAGTATTACACGATGATGATGAAACACTTTCCATAAGGACAATGTTGAACAGCAGCTGCTACAGACAGATATTTTTAAATTCAGACATTTAGGTGAACTTACCTTCAGTAGTTCTTAAAAAGCTACTTGAGAAGCATTTTGGGTCACCAGTGTTGATATTCAATCAGTCCTGGAGCACAAGAGGCATTCCAAAAATCTAGTGGTGTGTCAGTATTCAAAGGGTAAACAGGACAACCAGATAATGACTGGCCTGTCAGACAACCATTGATTTTTGTCAAAACAGTGATAAAGCCGATATAAGTCTCTGTTAATGAAGAATTAAAGGAAGGGTAATACATTTAATGCTTATCAACACTGGTTTATGGAAAACAGATGTTGTCAAACTCATCTTTTTATGATGAGATTATCAGTGACAGATAAACTGAAAGAGAGTAGATTTAGGTTATATAAGAAAGAAATTTTTTATGATGAGGGTAGTGAAACACTGGAACAGGTTGCCCAGAGAAGTTGTGGATGTCCCATCACTGGAAGTGTTCAAAGTCAGGCTGGACAGGGTTTTGAGAAACCTGATCTAGTGAAAGATGTCCATGTCCACAACAGGGGGGGGTTGGACTAGATCATCTTTAAAAGGTGCCTTCCAGCCCAAACCAGTCTATGATTCTATATATTAGGAGACTGGAAAATAATGGAAAGGCTGACTCTTTAATACAGCAAGCTCCAGATCATTGGTCATGTGTCAGCAAGAGAACAAGAAACAGACAGTCTTACAGAGCAACAAATGGAGGCCATTCCTACAACATGGGGCAACCACTCTCCCTCCACACTTTAGTCCTTGTTTCCTTGGACAACTTATTGACCACTGAGAGGGCAAATGAGCTTTTTGTGAAATCTCAGGCAGGATTAAGGAGGCACTTGTCCCTGGCGTTACCACTGGTGTGGCTTTCATGAATACACATGGGAATACCGTGCTCTGCCTCAGTGCCATAGCTCAGGAACACTGGAAAAATGAAAGTTAGTCATGTGCAGAGCATAAACGGTATCAGCAGCTTGATATCTGCAGGAGACAGAGCATGGAGGAATAGCTTTAAATCCCAGTAAAAGAAATTCAGGGTGGGCACTGAGAAACCATTTTAGGGGTAAGGATGTTGGAGAGCTGGTTGGGCAAAAAAGAGCAGTTTGGTTGGCGAACACAGCTTTGCCTTTATTTTTAAAAAAGTCCCTGAAGTGAGGACTTTATCCCATGTGCAGGCTTTGAAAATAGCACTTCAGAGTTGAATTTTGGCTTCAATCCCCCCTCTGCCCTCAACCACTTTGTCGGTGTTAAAGAAGAGTAATTTTTATGGTGCTGTTTCACCATATAACTCCTGCATGGTAGAAAAGGAACAGAGCAGTTCATACAGACTAAGTAGTTCTCAAACACATGCAAACCCAGATAAACAAAACTGTCCTTTCAGTAACCTCAGATACTGCTAACTATCGGCAGTATAGCAGAGGGCTCCTGACATTCCCATTACTTCCTGAGCAAGAGATGAAGAAATAATTGAGCTGCTCATTATTTGGTTTAAAATACATATATATTTACATCCAGTAGCATCCAGTTTTGATCACTAACACCTTGTGCTCATGTGAACCACTCACTTATATTCAAACAGAAACTACAGCTAGAGACAATAATGGAAGGGGAATTCAACTTTTCACAGAAATGAAGCAAGACGCAGTACTATGGCTGCACAATAAATACTTGTGTGCCTCAGCCAGAAGCCAGACTGGTCAAATCAGCTGGCAGATGAAAGAAACTCCCTTGAGAAAATTAGTTCTCAGTTTCCCGGTGCAAAAGAGATGGCAGATAACATACTCAGACTGCTGAGTGATCTAGGTTTCATCTCCTCGGGTCTTTTGCTTAGGTCTCTTACGTGAAATTCAAAATATTACCAGCTAAATATAGGAAGAACCCCGTTATTACAGCTCCACTGGTGACACATTTTTATTGCAGACCAGCAAAACATCTAGGGCGTTCTTTTCCCAGTCTATTCACTTGGGAACAGGGTGAAAGAGCCCTGTCATGCAACAAATCGCACATCCTAGGGAAAACAGAATGCCCTGTGCCTTCACGGCTGCAAAGCTTTGACCGCAAAAGGATTTACTTTCCCAGGAGAGCCATGGTAGACCTGCTGCACTCTGTGACACTGTCCTTTCTTGAACAGGGAGATCCTAGCTCTTCTGTGAGCTGCGAGAGGAAAGTGCACGATAGCCCAGAGATCCCACATGCTATGTAAAGTGTGAAAGGTGATATGTCGAAGCCAACGTTTTCCTTTAGATTCAGCCCCTGTTTCTGCTGAGCTGGAGGTCAATGTTTTTGGATGGTTATTGACTAGGAAAAGTAACTGGATGTGAGCAGTTCCTTCTTCATCTTCTGTTCATTTCTGTTCCTTTTCTTTCTTGCCTGTATCCAGATCTGGTTCCAGAACCAGCGAGCAAAGTGGAGGAAACATGAAAAGTTTGGCAACTTTGGTGGCCTTCAGCATCTGACAGAAGTTGATTTCATTCCTGCTCCCAAGTCAGATATCACAGTGAGTATCGAAGGCTATGTATAAAGCCACTGTGGGAGAGATAGCTACCCTTCACCATGTCACCTCTTCATGGGACTATCCCAGAGAAGGAGGACTGGAAAAGACAAAAATGGTAGTGCAATGAAGAGAAATCCCAGAAATATGGTCAAATAACACATTTCTTCATGAAATTAAACCTGGTTTGTTAATATGCTGTGAGTGTCTCCTGCAGGATGATCCTTCCCCGTTTTACTTCTAAATCATTTCCCTGTGAATCATAGAATCATTTTGGTTGGAAAAGACCTTTAAGATCATCAGGTCCAACCATCATCCTAACACTACCAAGTGTACCACTAAACCATGTCCCTAAGCACCACATCTATACTTTGATTCAAAGCATCTTTACCATCAGAAATTTCCTGAACAGGAAGAAATATGACAGCCACAAAGCCATGTTTCTTTATACACAGTATCTTTTTACAACATCCAGCCTTTGTTAGGCAGACAAGTGCTTTCTGCCCTTGACCAATGTCCTTGCCAAGTCCAGGACAGTTAATATTTTCTAGGCTGGCACACAAGCTCTTTCCCTTTCAGGAGTTTTTCATGGCTAGAACAAAGGGTATTTTGCCTTGCTCCCTGGATGACAGCACACTACTGGGTTTTAGGGCGTCTATTCTTCTAAACTTTTCTTCTTAATTACTGAGCACCAGGGAAACAAGTAAGGTTGATCATAAATTGTATCTAACTAAAAGTCTGTATTGATTCACCTGAGACTGCATTTTTATTCTTGAAAGGCTCCTAGCTCGATGCCAAGAAAGCTCACTGCTACTATCCCTGCCGTGGGATACTACTCACCACTGCAAGGGCAACTGACAACTGCCTGGCTGCCCAGCACACTCTCCTTCGTCCCCCACCACTTGGAGCTGCTGCCCTTCCCAAAACCGTACTTGCTCTTCAATGTCCTCCCCGCTTATGGCACACCACTACCCCACAAGCTGGAAAGGAGCAGTATCTGTGCCAGCTCCACATAGAGGAAGATACAGGGGAGTGAGGGACTTCGGGGGCATGCTTTTCTCACCTATGACCATTTTTGGGGTGTGTGGTTCCTCTCCTCAAACACGCCTGCTGGGACAACAGGTGTCCTGTGGTACAGGTCAGCTGGCTGCAGGAGTGCCACCATGAGTTGTTGCAGCCTAGAGAATGTGGGCAAGAGCCATCAGGAACCAGGAAGGAGCTCACCATCTGCCTGAGCAGGAGCATGCTCTGTGAAAACCCAATCTCTCAACGGAGAGCCTCTCCCTGGCAGGACAGTGCATCAAGCGGCCCTGAAAAAAGGACTGGGGTTTTACTCAGCCACGAGATGACGCTGGGTGGCCCTATTGTGCTGGTGGCTTGGGGCAGGCAAGCTGCCTGTGGTGAGGTGTGCGTAGCCCCAAGGTCCAGCCAAAAAGACATTCCTCCACAGTTTTAGATTGTTTTCCTCATACATTCTGGTCCTCATGAACTGGGGGGGTGGTGTGAAGAACATGTTTAGGTCAAAAATCAAAGTCCCAAGATACTTCTTTTTTCCAAGTAGTCAATGAGGGAGGAGGGTGGGTTTGATTTGCTGTCTGCGTTTTTGACTTGAATAAAGGGGCACAAACATAATTTGAGCTGAGATATGACAGTCTAAGAAGCGTAGCAGTGCTGAGCTCTGGATTCAGTACCGTGAGTCTCTGGGGGCAAGAGAATTCTTCAGCTGGTTAATTAAAATGCTTATGAGGAAGCCTCTCATTTTTTGACCTGAATTAAGAAAGCTCCAAAACTCCATCAGCAACAGTAATGAAAACAGACAGCCTGAGTTTAATCTGCTAGACATAATAGGAAGCTATGACCCCACAGTTTGGTTTAATTGTTGATCAATAATGAGATCGGCCTGCCCACTTACAAAATGTCTGTATGCCTTATTATTTACATAATAGTCATCTCTTTCCAACACTGGTGCTTTTTTTTCTCTACTTATTCAGGGTCCGGTCCTGCTTCCACTAATGTCTCCACTGACTTTCACAGGAAATGCTGTTGGAAAGCACTGTTTAAAGGGTTGCATCATCTTCTGTCTCGCAGCTACAGCACATATTGCACACTGACAGGGGAAACTACTGAGCAAAGCCATTAAAATGTGATCTCCCTCCCAGACATATCACTTGTAAGGGTGGCCACTCATGACAGAGTCCAAAAGCAAAGTAAATCATGACCCAAAGGCTTGCTGGTGAGGCTGTCCTGTGCACATGGGAGTGTAGGTAGGTTAATGACACCAAATAGGTTGCTTACTTAAGCAATCCCTCCAGCCAGACTGCAGCTGCTGTGTCTTCAGCCTTCTAGCTGATAATTACTAGCTACATAGTGGAGCACAGTGAGTCAATAGCTTTCTTATTGTCTTGCTGGTACCAGCTTTCCATGTACTTCAGATCTGGGAGACCTGTAAGCTAGGGAGTAGCTGATTGTTTCAGGGAAAAAGATAAATCCTACCCCACATGGGTTTTATTTCTCCAGGCCACAACTATTCAGCAGTAGTCAGATATACTGTGTCCTTCCTCCTACAGGACTTACACAAGGCCTTTTTCCCACACCTGCTTGGATCTTTACTCTTTATTTTCTTCATCCCTGTCATCTTATGTGTCATCTGAAGGACAGTCCCGTCAGATACAGGACTAAACTTCAGCTCCAACAAAGGGGTTTAAGCACCTAACTGATTAAAATCAGCAGGAACTAGCTATGGTGTTTACCTCACGCAACTTTAGGTGACTGCATTGCAGCCACACACACCTAAATTAAGCACACTGGGTTCACTTTAAAGAAGAAAAAGTGATCACACTGAAGTTTCTAGATGAAGTCCACACATTAGTGCAGTTTCCAGGGTGAATTGTCCCTATGAAATTATTAGCTCAAATATAGACACTGATATTATCATCTAAAGCTAAGGTGGCATGACTCTCTGCACAAGTAGACCAGGGTTGCAAGCCACCACCTGCATTAGGACAGCTTATCCTTGCAGGAATATTTGTGTAGCATAGAGGAAGATTCTGGGATGAACATAATGTGACAATATTTCTTGGACAGGATATGGAGTGTTTGAATTTTACTAGTCTTTTAATAGAAACCAGGCAGCTTTCCAGGATTATAGCTTACTTTCTGTCCACTCTACGTGTCTGTCTGATACCCCATGGCCAGGGTTCCTACACATCATGATGCCTGACCAGAATCTGGAAGCTCTGCTTCATGCCTCTGAGGTCCTCTAGAAGCCCTATTTTGGACCAGAGAGGTGAAAAGCAGAACTGTTTAGCCAACTTCATCAACTTCATCTTAAAAAATCAAAGCCTTAAAATTCCTTTTTTTTGCTGGCAGGTGCTTGGGGGAGTTGTTTTGATGTAGAACAATTTTGCTTGGGCTTTCTTGTTTATTTATGACATTTCAGAATTTCCCATTAAACAGCAAATCTAGGCTTCAGGATATGTGTAGTATCTCCATTCATATGCAGCTGGTCAAATCCCAGAAAGACTTAATACTATTAACCTTATTTTTCACGAGTTTCTTAATTTTATTCAACTAGGTGCAGCCACAACAAATTAGCATGGATTGGGGCAGTTTCTGACACTGCCATCTTGTTAAACCCCAACACCTCCTAGTCTTCCAATTTTCATCCCATCTCATCTAATAGTGGCATCTTTCCCTTCCTCTGCACCCCTTACCTACCTTCAAAGTAAGAAGTAAGAAAGTCACTTGTTTCATGGCTGTACTGATCCTCAGGATGGTATTTTTGCATAGTTTTATACTCTGATGTTTCCAGAAAATGATGAGTTGGGCACACCAGTCTTTGAGACATCCTAAAGTCCACAGTCCTTCAGACACATAGGATTGCTTTCGGCATAAATGTATCTTAAACCTGCCAAAGGGTTGCTAGAGGAACATCATCTGAGGAAGCTGACCACACACTAGCAAGACCTGCATATAGAGCTGCAGGCATAGTTTCATCCTAACTTCAAAGTAATAGTTTGTGGTATTCCCTGAACAGGTGGCTGGGCAAAAAAGGAATCAGATTTCTCATCACCTCTGTATGGCTCCAGCTGTGCTGCCTTGGAGTGAACTGGTCCATCTGATCTCCAAGAACATGTGCTACTTTTGTCCCAGCCAGAAACACCCTGACCACCTCCCAGCAGACTCATCCCACTTCTCAGACAAAAATGTGTGGTAGTCATCTCTATCCAGAGGGCCTGGCAGAGAGCTTGATCTTAAATACAGTCATGATAACATTTTGTTCCCTTGGCGTGTCTGAATCACTTCTCCAAGGCAGCAGCAAAGAGAGGCGACAGCATGGAGCTACGTGCTCCCTGTAGATGGACATCCCAGAAGGCTGTTGCCACAGTCCGCTGGATCAGGTCACATTAGCCTAACAGCCTCTTGGAAATAAGTCATGGGAGAGCACCGTCTTGTCCTAGTCCCTGACAAAAGTGAAATGTCATTATTTACGGTAGATGCTTAGAGGTTTTGCCTCACCTGATTTCAAGTGACATAAATGACAGGGTTTACAGCCCCCTCAGGAGAGACCCCTCTGCAGTCTCACAGTTCTCCATAACACTCTGTTTACATTTTCCATATGACAGTTTCATCCTTTAATCCCTCATTAAACCCCCTGTAACCTGAACAATTCCTCTACCCCCGGCTTATGGCCCTGATTGCCATTTTTACCCTGACTTTTCTCACTTAGCCAGGCCACCGATTTCAGGGAAATTAGTCCTCTTCGGCATGACAAAGACGTGATCCTGCCAATGATGTTTGCACACCACAGACACCTGTGAGCCCTCAGACTGCCCTGTCTTGTTCTTTAGCTCACCTAGCTATCTGGTGTCCTTAATCTTCTCTTGTAAATCCCTCTGGGACATAGATATTGAGGGCAAAATTCTCAATTGGATTAAAAACAATTAGATGGATGACCAAGGTCCGAGAAGCGACGTAAATTAGCACCAATCAAGAGGGCGGAGACTGGGACAAAGTCCAAAGGGGGTGATAAATATGCATGGGGGAGAAGGGGATGGGGAGTGTGGCAAGTTGGCAGGGTTGGGACCAGCTTTGCCCACATATCAGCTACCTGGGAGAAGGGGCCCTGTGCTGCTGAAGGGGAAGGGGGCATGTCTGCACAGGAGGAAATCTGGGCTTAAAAAGCATCCTACATAAAAAATGGATGATAAGGCTACCTGACTCTTATTTAGAAAATTTACGTGGAAAATTTGCTGCGTTATCAGACTGAAGAGTGGGCAGAGCAAGAAGACACGTGTGCAATGATTGCTCTTCTGATCAAAACTCATTTGGGGCGTATTTTTTACTCTTAACTTGAGTTTCCAAGCTTTTAACTGTATGACAGTAAGAGAGCCTAGTGGCCTCTAGAAAGCTTTTCTGTTATTGTTGCTGCTGTTTTGTGGGGGTGGCTAGAAAAGAGAGATGGTGTTTGAAGGGGATTGTTTACTTTTAAAGGTTTCTTTTTTCTTTTTTTTTTTTGCCCTGTGATTACCATGTGATCTGATCACAGTCAGAAAGAGAGCGTGCAGAGAGGGTGCTGCCTGCTCTGCAATTCCAAACAGGTACATCTTAGACCTGGGGTCAAAAAAAAGCTGTGATTTAAAGCAGCCAAACATCTGGTTCTTCATGTGTGTTGATCAAGCTCTCCATCCTTTTCCCACTCTGCTCTGACCTGACTTTGCTCAGCAACTGCAAAGTGTCCTTCCTCTGTTACCTCACGTCTCCCCTTAGTCTGGACTGCAGGTCTTACCTAAGTGCTTACTTCTATTTTCTTGCTCTGCTCCCTTTTTGCCCCTTGGTAGGTTGGTGTATTTTTGCGTTATGAGAAAATGCTATCACTTCTAGCTCAGGAACCAAATGAGCCCACATCTGTGCATTTCAGGGAGATCAACCAAAAAGACTGGGTGTAAATTAAGGTCTTAATTCAAAATATAATAATCAGTGAAATAATTCAGGTGGGCTTTTACGCAACCAGGAGAGCTTGGCTCTTCCAAGAATGCCTCTTGTGGCACTTCCTCCTTGCTTGTGTCTTCATGCAAACCTGCTCTGTTCCTGGGCCAGTTTTTACCCCACCTCCATGACATGTTCTTGCTGCTGCTGAAATCCACCATTTACATTGTCTATCGAAAGACGCCAGCACAGACTAATTTTATATTCAAGTGGCTAGCAATAAAAGTCACCCCCTGATCTCCTGAAGCCCAGCAGAATGGAGAGGGTAGGAAGGGAAAACGCCTTTCGTTCCAGCTCTTCAGAATTTGATCAAAAATGAACCTGGTGTCAAAGCCACAAGGTGGGTTTAGATTAAAAGCTTTAAAAGGAAATACAAACCGTTTTATTTTTTCAATCAGCTCAAAGAAAAAATATATGTCTCTCAAAGTAGCGAATGATTCATTATTCCGACAGTTGTTTTCATAGGCATTTCAAGGAGAGGATGTCCCCTCATGGGGTAGCTTGCACTGGCTCTGCAACCCTTTCTGGGACCAGCATATCAGGCGGTACATGTTGGCCACCTGAACGATCTGCAGCCTGTTAAAGAATTAAAGAGTACCAGCCAGCAACCACGTGCCAGGAATCCATAGCAGCTGTCCCTTTTTCTGCATCTCAAAACTCTCATAGTCACATCCTTTGCCATTATGTTCCTCATCTTTGTCACACGGCTGATGTCGAGCTTATGGGACAGAACTCACTGTTGATTAAATATAGATGCTGCTATTTATGGCTTTACAGACCCTGGGCCTTGTAAGCTTTTAATGGTTTTGAATGCTTCCAATAGCAGAAAACAGCCGTTCTGTCAACTCCTCAACAATAGGAAAAGCCAATTTAACACTTTTCTTTCTTTCTCTGCAGGAAGCACATTCCTGACTCTAGGACAGTACCCTTTGCTTAGTTAGTCACTCCTGAAGCTAGGAAAACGTTTAGGTGTCTCAGCAATATCATCCTTGCCTGTCACTAACTTTCCACTCTGTGAAGCCTTGTTATTCTCCCTCTGCTTTCTTTTGTCTCCCCCACACATTAACAGAACAAATGCTACTCCTACTTTTGCTTTATTCCCTAGGCTAATCTCTTTTTACTGCTCTGAACTTAATTAAGGCTGTCCTATACAATGCTGCCAGGATTTTCCAGGCAGGAATAAGTGAGCACTCTTGTAGCAGCACCAGGCAGTGTGAAAAACCTCCTCACTGCGTTGAAATGGTTACTGGTGTAGGGAGCTACTCAGGAGAGGCTTTCTCCTTTGTTTGCCTGGAGAAGGAGTAGATAGGCATCCGGAGTTCAGGGTCTACCATATGATTCCCAGGGTTATCCTTCTTATAGTCAAGGAAAAGCAGATCCCCACCAACAGGTCTTAAATCTCAGCCTGCGTTGCAGGCGTTTGGGCAATCTTTTATTGATGTCATTTTACAGCACTCCTCAGTGCAATTCCCCTGCTTTCAGACACTTCGAATTTTATCAAATTTTAACTTTCAAAATTTAATGTTTTTCTGCGTTATCTGTCTGCCTCAGGCCAATGTCTCAAATCTAAGCAATTCAGCCCTTGAGGCTGGGGAAAGTGCGCTCTTTTTTGCTCACAATGACAAAATTCTGGTACACTTTTGAGAATAGCACTTGGAAAAGGAGCTTGAAATCTGGCATGAAGGTGGCCTTCTCTGTTAATTGTGCTCTTTGCCATCATTGTCACTGTCATCTGGCCAAAGTTTCAGTCTTTGAAAAGCCTCAGTTTGCACAGGCTTATTCTGTGTCCTTCAGATTACAGCAATTACATTCCTGCAATGCTTATTCTGATGGCTCAGCATGACTTGCTCCACAAGCTCAGTTCTTGGCTTGCTGTGAACAATATGTGGCCCAGACTCTCATGATAGCCACCAGAGCCCTTTTCCCCTGGTTTCCGAATGCCCCACCAGCTCAGTTGCAGGATCAGGTTGGTAGAGCAACCTGCTCAAGCCCAGTAGCGGGAGCACATTCCCCAGGGAAGGTGGGATGGCTGGGAGTGGTTGTGGGTGGAGAGGGAAAGCAGGACAAGGACTGGCATAGGCAGAAGAGGTTGGCTGGGCAGGGAGACTCTGCTGAGGACCCAGCGAGGTGCAACCAGAGGTGATGCCAGTGGGTTCACAGAGCCAAGATGAGTGGGTAGCAGCAGATTGCACAGGGACAAATAGCAAATCTGAGGCAGACTGAGGGGTGGGTTTGGCCCTACCTGTTCCTAAGGGATGCTCAGCTAGTGGCTTAAACTGGAGGTTTCACTCATGCAAGGCTTCTCTTCCACATGCCTGGCTTGGATCACATTACAGCACTATTTGGCACTGCCTACCTGCAAAAATGAGATCCCCAAAATCTGACAGTGGCGAGCCAAGCTCAGGAATGCTCCCAGCCTTTGCCAGCCTGTGCCTCAGTTCCTGTCTGCAATATAGGGATTGCATACTCTTGCAAGACATGAGTCCATGGGGCTCAGACACCCGCAAGGTGGAGCATTGCTGAGAGCCCGGTGGGCTGGGAATACTTCTAACACCAGAGCAGGCAACAGCTAAGGCGTGAAAGCTCACAATTAATAGCAAAACAAGTCCTACCTAAGGCCTGTTTTCAGTACATGCTGAAACATGTATCCTGTTTCCAGGATGTACATGCAATGAAGTCTGATACTGCAGAGAAAAAAAACATTGTGGAATAGTTTAATTAAGGACTCTGTCACAATGCAAGTACAAAAGGGGGCAGAGCTGAGGATTCACTTCACCCTCTTGGGGTTTTCTACCCTTTTTGGTGTCCAATTTAGCTACCCCGATAGCTTTTTCTTTACTCAGCTTTTGCCTGTGGTGTTCTGCAGAGCATTGCTGGAGAGGAGTGAAAGGTGAGGAGGGTAAGAATCCTTTGTGCCACACAGAGCAGAGAGCTGTAAACCCTCATTGACTGATGGAAAAAATCTTAACTAGACTAAAAGGTATTTTATTATCTAATTATATCATATGTTACTAAAAAGAAGCAATAGAATAATATGACTTGTGAGAGCTGTGTCAAGTGAGACAGTTGTGGTGTCTGCCCAGCTACCAGAAACCCTCCATGACCGAGACTAACATTTTCCTCCTCTGTGCAAAACACTCAGTCACAGTCTCCTCCCTATGCCTATTTCAGAACAAAAAATCAGAATATCCCTTCATCCTGCACAAGCACCTGCCTCCCTGAGTAGTCACAGTCTACCCACTTTTCACCCAGACTCTTTGAGGACTGGCTGAAGTCTGAGGTGGATGCAAGGAGTCTTAGGCCAAAAGGAGATTCATTTTCAACCTTCAAATATCCAAAATGGTCCCCAGGTATAATGAGCCTTTGCTGACTCTTGAAACCCACAAACTACACATAAAACAAGTCATTTCCTACGATTGGTCATAAAACAAGCAGGGTGCAATATGGCAAACACTGCCTTCTGATCTATACCTTGTAAAAATCCACTGTTCAGCTTTTTGTAACTGGGTGCTAGGGATGGCTCCAGGAAGGATGGGGAGTCTGGCTGTGGGAGTCTGGGTCAGTCTCTGTTGTTATCAACGGGAAAACATCCATCATCTTTGGCAGAACTAGAGACTGGTGTATACTGGGAAAAAACCTTCTAACACCTACTTACTGAATGAAACTACAGCTGGAGGCCCATTGATGTTGCATTGGGAGTTACTCAAGTGCAGACCAGCATTAGCATAGCATTCCAGGATTTAATATCATTCCAGACAATTTATTGCTCTCCAGTATTACAGCTGCTGTCCTTATTAAAACAACAGCATGTGCTGGCATCTCATATCATCTGTGTTTAGCTGAGTTACCTTAGAAATGATGCTTCAATAAAGTTAAATTTGTGCTCATGTTACAAGGAACGATAGTGCTGAAGGAGTTACGAAAATTAGTTCTTCCTCTTCTGGGAAGCCAAGTCTTCTCAGCTCTTATAGCAACTGTTGCAGCACACAGCACTAGCCCCGAAAATGTTTTATTGCACTGTTATGCAATAACTGCTTCTTACTCAGTATAAGTATTCACTAGAAACAAAATTAATCCTGTGCCTTCGTTTTCCATGGAGAGGATGCTGATCAGGGAGACAAACCTTGGTCCTGCTTCTCCCAGCAGACTATCCTGTCCACTAGGTCCTGGTTGGGCTTTTTGATGTTTGCTGTCCTTCTGGCCCCACAACCTCTGCATTCCCGCCTGCACTGTGACCCAGCCTGAGAAGGGATTACCCTCTTCCCCCACACCAGAGCTGTGCATCCCATCTTCCTCCAGTGAGAGAAAACTTAGGGAGCGCATCCTGGTGCATACAAGCTGTAATCAATAGGTCTGAGGTCCAGCTGTGGTTTTTTGCCTTGGAATTGCAGTGGTGGCACAGATCACACCCTCAGTGCCGGTGGTGGTACATACCCTCAGCTATGCTGGCTGCTCCCCCCTCTGAGACAGATTATGCACCACCTTTAAGTGGCAGGGTCTTTTGGACTTCTAGCATGCCTAAACCTCTCCATAGAGTCTACAGGGAGACTACCTAATTCAAGCAGCCCAGATGTGGCCACAAAACTATGGCTCTGCAGTCTCTATATCAGGCATGGTCTGGATACTGTCCTCAATGTTACATATATATCCTAACAATACTTGTCTTCTTAGAAATCTGCCTTCACCATCCAGCATGGTAAATAAGGGTTGCAGCACTATACCTTTTCACTCAGGCTCCAGAACACCTGCTTCTGAATCACACATAAAGAAAGTGGACAAAAAAATCTTCTTTAAAAAATTAAAAATCAGAGGAGGATAGCTTAATTAAAAGATAAACACAAATGAAATCAAAACAATCAATGGTAGTTCAACTCTAATTGAATTTTATCATCAGCAGAGCTGCTGTTGTTTTTCCCTTCCTCCCAAAATGAGAAGCTCTGGAGAGGAAATCTCCCTCATCAAATTTCACATTCAGTCGAATTAGTCTGGGAATCCTTTTCATTTAAAAAAAAAAAAAAAAAAAAAAATCAACGAAAAAAAAACCCACCTTGAAAGAAAACGCTTCAGTTCTAGCCAAGGTCCTTAAACCAACCACCCTGTGCTAGACTGTTCAGTGAGGGAACTGAAGGGTGTCAGCACTAATCATCTGCCCCCGTTTTCTGAGGGTAAATTTGGCATGTGTCTCAGAGCCGGGGAGAAGAGGCTCTGGAGTCCTCCAAGGAATTGGATTGTAATTCTGATGTGATGGCATCAGCTAATTAGCAGCTCTAACAAACCTCACCTCCAGCCCCTCTCCGGATTTTTCTCCAATTATGGCTAGGAGTGAAGCCTGCAAGAAGGGGAGGTGAGGTGGGGAGAGTTGTCCATAGTTATTGAAGGTTACGCATCTGCAAAGAATAAAAATGACTGCAGTATTTAATGACGCTCCTGTTTAATTCTGACAAACAGGAGCATTAACATCCTGCAAATAGGGACAAATTAACGTGGAAGATACTAAGCAGAGACAAGCCCCAAAGCCCCTTCTCTGGCCCTTTGCACAGAGCTAAATTTTACCATTATAAACGTAAGGGACTTGGCAGCCTTTGAACATGATTACTCCTTTACATATGTGTGTGACTATAAATATATAATTTCCTTGACGTTCTTCTTTATTAAAATTCTTGACTACAGAGGTTTTCTTGCTGCACTCTTTTCTCATACATATCATGCAAAGCAGCAAACACTGTTTACCACAAAAAAGAATAATCACTTACATGCCAAAGGCAGAAAACACTTTAATTGCTGTTGTCCTCAAAAGAGTTTTCTGCTATGCTCAGAAAGTTAGAGTGTGTCTTTTATCCCTCGGTGGCATTGGAAAACTCTCCCACTGAAACCAGTGTAGTCCGTTTTTCATTGAAATCACAGCACTTTCCAACTGCCATAAAATGACGCTATTTTACAAGCACCATAAAATCGCACAGAATTTTACAAATGCCATAAATGTGGCCATGCAAAGAGTGAGAAATGTTCAAAGTGTGGTTCCTTCTCTTCCAAATAACTGTGACACCCCTGTCACAGCACAAAGCTTTGGAACAGTTATATCGCCACACATAGCAATGTAAAGTGCAGATGATGACACCAACAAATGCTCAGTGCTGACACTTAAAAGAACAGCTGTAAAAAATAGCAGTCCATGGTAAAAAGAACAGCATCAGCCATTGACTTTATGCAAAATATTATTTATTGTACAAACATACTGGGCTGCAAAATATAGCTAATAAAACAAGTGTTTTGCCTGCCTGCTGCTTCCAGAATCACTCACAGTCTCCAGTAGGCACAGTTCCCTAGGGGTGATGAAAAGTATTTTTTAGCAGTAGACAAGAAACTCTTGATGAATTTTTTTCTCTTTTGCCAGCAGTGAAGACCCACCCTTGAAAATCTGATTTTAACTCAATAAACCCATTACAAGATCCCAGTGTAAAAAAATTGAAAGCAGGAGCACAGGTGCTAAATAAATCAAATAGATTATATCTCCCAGGGATACGACCTGTTCCTCAAGCTCCAAAATAGCCCAATGGCATGCCAACCTTTTAACACAGCATGGAGCACAGGCACTAGTTGTGCTAAATGTCACCTCACGGTAAGCTGGCGTGACAGTCAAGGTATGCTTAATTTTGGCCAATGCAGAGCACTAACCTGGCGAGACACCAGCCAGGTTCAGCCTGCAAGCTACTTAGGCACACTTGCCCAGGAGCTGCATCTGAGTAAAGGTATCCTCCCCTTGGCTCATGTGGCCCACATACAGCTCCCTGGACACTGCCTGCCTGCGCGTGCCTGTGTCACACATCCTTGCCTGTACTTGAACCGAATAAAATTTCTCCCTGCACGAGCCATCAAATTTGAGATCTATGTGCCAATAAAAATAGACTTGAAAAAACTCTGGGAAGGTCAGGCAGGCCTCAGAGTTTCTCTGTTGATAATGATGAGTCTTGCTGACTAAATACAATGCAATCAGAAAACCTTCTGGTGGTGTCCAGACCACACTAACTTCTGAACAGAAACCAAAGTCCTTTTCCTTGGCTGATCCCCAAAGATTCTTGTTTCTCAGGGCCTAGGCTGGTCACCTGCATCCTGCTCAAGGGTGAAGATTCAGAAGATCTAGATAAGCTTAGCAAAAGGAAAGTTTCTCCAGAAATGCCAGCAACCAAAGAGGTAAGTAGCTGGTATATGGATATTACAGGGTTACAAGTTACCCTGCATATACTCCAAGAAGTAACTTGCTGTACTTTGATTTACTAACTTCTTAACAGGTTTGTATCCCCTTTCACAGGGCATCATCCCCCTGTTCAAGGAAGCCTTTCGCTAGAGAGCCAAGCTCCAGGCTGGGAGAGGGAGTGGTGGACATGTTGGGAAGAGTTTGCCCCCCACCAGCTCTTTCCTGCAGAAAGGCAGTCCACATTCACCAAGAAAATCAACCACCCACACAAACTTGGAAGCATTTTGCACAATTTGGATGCTGGGTTCCCTTTCCAGTGATCTCACTCTGGCACCACTACATGGCCAAGGATCCTTGCAAGTGGGGGACAGTGTTTGCTGGGTGCCTAGGCTCCGCAGAGATGTACAGCACACTGGCCATGGACTACCACCCACCCTCTCTGTGCCTTCTTACACAGCACTGCTTCAGCTCAGCTTTTCTCCACAGACAGCTGCCGCACCTAGGAAAATTATCAAAGTACCTGAAACCCACCAGGGTGCTTTCAGGGTTTCCTACAAAGCCTCCTGGAATTGCCCTGCTGTAAATTGACATCTGACATTTCAGGCAGAGTCTTCTGGGAGCACTGGGGAGTTAGAACAGAACAAGGGGATGACAAAGCAAGTTTATGGTTTGAGAAATCTAAGCAAAAGTGAAGCAGTGTCCTTTCTGGATGGTCTGTCTCAGCCAGACTCCATTTCGTCCACTTGAGGATTTCTTTGTTGGTTGGTTTGTTGGGTTTTTTTTTTTCTCTCCTTGTTTTAAAATGCCGACACATTGACAGATGCTTCCCATATATTTCCATCCTATGGTGTATTAAATCTTGCTGCTGAAGCAGCTACAAGTCCTTTCAAGGGATTATTTCTTTCATTGTTACACCTGGTCATCTGGAAATCTAAGGGGAGAAAGCAACATTCTCCACTGGCTCTGTGATTAAAATGATTTATCTTGCCACATCTCACAGCATCACAATGAGCAGAATACCACCACCCTGTGTGAATGCTAGCTCCCACACAAGACTCCGCTAATGGCTTCTTTTCCCCAAGCAGGAATGGCTTCAAAACCTCAGAGTTTTCTTCTGAGGCTAGAAAAATACCTGATGCTCAAAGCCAAACTCAGATGGAAGCAACACATTAGGTAGGAACTACATTAAAAACTCAAAGCAACCTTGTTCTCCCTTATTAGTTGGGTAGTGTAAAGGCAGTGTCTGGGTTGATGACAGCAGGAATGTGTTCATTAACCGAAGGCATCACAGCTGCCTTCCTATCACTGAGCTCTGCAACTGCATGCAGTTCTCCCACCCAGAATCAATGCTGCTTCAGTAATAAGGTTTAAACTAAGCATTGCCCCATTTATGCTATTATAGACTAAAGTTTTATCCTACTTTTTACATCATTTTTTTTCCCCTTTGTAACAAAATTCAACTAAGAAATCAAATAACTTTAACACTTGCTCTAAGCAATGGATGCATTGCCCACCACAGTGCAAATGCTCGCATGCTGGTCAAAAACGCCCCAGAGAAACCAGATAAAACCGTGGTCTCCTGAATGTTGGAATTTTCCTTTGCAAAATAAATATTTTACCATGCGTTGCCCCACATCCTGAGTTTTCTGCCATCTGAAAGTCATTAAGTCTGGTATTTTCCCCTCAGTAGAAGCAGAAATTGTATGCAGTACATCTGTGTTTCCCTACACACCAAGAAACACATGCCAAACACAGCCTGGCCCAGAGTGATCCTACCTCTTGACAGATGCTGTTCCTAAATATCTCAGCTGGTGAGGCAGAACACTTATAGGGGACTGGCAGTCACTGGGGAAGTTTGGTGCAATGACACACACCTTAAGCACTGCCAGGAAAGAGCATTATATGTGATATACACCCTACAAGTCCTTGCTTTTACATTCCCTGAGCAGCACCGCTTACAAGCTGTGACCATACCTTAGAGCCTGGCTCCACTCCAATTTTTTCCCCAGGAGATGTCTGCTCCTGTAGCTGACAGCACTACCCTGCTCTGCCCATTAGGTGAGAAAATGGGGAACAGGGAGCTTATTTCATCACATTGCTCATTGCACAGGCTTTACTATCTAGGAACAGCTCAGGAGGATCACAGCTCCCTCTCAGCCCAGCCCGCAGACTAGGTGCTAATTATAAAATATGCAATTTAGCAATGACCTACACATGCCACACACTCCCCATGGAGCTGCACTTAAGGCTCCTTGGCAGTGTCAGGGTATCAGGAAACAAAGGTTGCAAAATACAAACAATGTGGATTTCCACAGAGGCTGGGGAGCTTAGCTTAGCTGAGCTGGAAGGAGTGACTGGTGTCCATGCCCTGCTCCTGAAGGTAAGTGCCTCCTAAACCTGCTGAGCAACATCGATCTATTAAAAAGCTCAAGAAGGCCAGTTAGGTCAACAGACTAGAAACAGGTATCTGACTGACCAGGCACGCCAGCAGCCTTTGCATTTATTTTTATTTTATCAGTCATCTGCTACATGACCCCAGTCCTACACTGTACATGTGAGATGAGGGCAGAGAGACCTTCCTGCTATCTATACAAGACAATCGAGTCATTTAGCAACAATTAGGCTCCCGACCAGCTTAACTCATTTACAATTATATGATTGTATAATTCTGAGAGTTCTAAGATATTATATGAGTGAGATCATAAACCAGTCTCGGTGTTGGTGGGGCTGAACTGGAGCATGGAGCTAAATAAGGAAAAATAAGGCGGCCCATATAAAGGTTTAACCCTCAAGTGCCTCAATAGGAACCACTGCTATACCATTTCAGGGATAAGCAAGAAACATTACCACACTCACCATCCCCTTTCCAGACCAGTGAATATAGTGTGAACAGCTGAACAACTTTTCCAACTTCTGCTTCTGTGTCTATACAACAAGAAAAGTTTTTTTGTCTTCTTTAATGAAGAAACAGGTAGATTTTTCAGTTCCCTAAGAAGCAGCATTGCATAGTGCATTCTTAGCATTTGCTGTAAGTGTGATGCTATTTCCATTCATCTATCTGGTATTTTTAAAGCATCAGGACACCAGGACCCCTGGAGGTGCTGTGGATGGCATTTAACCTCATAAATGCAACTTCAGGCTCTCTCAACAGGTTTTGCTAAGACATGAGCTCCATGTTAGTTTCTCTAAAGCATCCCATACAGAGTCTTTCCTGGTTGCAGAGGGAACTGATTTTTGTAGGCTAAACTGACCCATTGCAAATTGCTTCCTTGGGAATCTACCACAAAGAGCCTTGCAGATGAGGTGATTAGATATCTGTTCTCCTGCCCATAAGGGTTTCTTGTTTTCTCTTTGTCAATGTGTTGTCCCCCTGTATCTGACATCTGCCAGGCTAGGAATTAAAGCCCCGACAAGCCCTTGCAACAACATCAGTAGCCCTGGTGTGCACCACCCATCTCCACTTGCAGGTTCTGACTTCCATGGTGATAAGAGCTACTGCTGAGCTGGTGAGGTTTGATCTCTTGTGCTGTCAACAGCTCACTCACTGGCTCATGATGTCCTGGGAGGCAACAAGGATGTGGATGAAATGCTGCAAACAACTGCTTCAGCTGGTACTAAATTCATTCTACAAACATTTGCCCTGAGTGCATGAGCCATTGTGTCTGTGGTGCATCTTCTTGGCTGTTTATGAAGCTGCAGGAGCTGTTTTTTCCCAGTTGTCTCATGCAATAGTGCTTAGAGAACAGAGCTGTTCCCCTTGGGAAATGAGGCTACCTGAAGATCCTGGGGGGATGCAAATTATTGATGGCTTTGCTTGTCTTCTCACAGGGTATGGATTCAAGGCATCTGACTGCACTGAGAAATCTTATAGCCAACTGGAAGATTTTACTGAAGGAGGGTAAAGGCATATATGAGAAAAAGAAGGCAAAACCACAGGTAGACAATTAATGTCAGGAAGAAAGTAGTTATGGGGTTAATCAGATCTCTGACGAACAGGGCCAGGCCCTCCCTTGCTCTGCAAGGGAACAGTTCTGTCAGCACGTTTCAGTCTGCTTGCACCCACGAAAACCAGGCTCAGGATCTTTTCCCAGGAAACTGTCCTCTCTAGATTTACCCTGCTGCACCAGAAGCCCAACCCATCAACCTCCCATCCCAGGCAAGCAGCGATTCTGGGTCCATATGTTTCCCAGCAAATGATCCTCTCCAAACAAGGCTCAGAGGTGCTACAGCCAGGAGCACTGGCACATAACAGAGGACGGCATGCAGAGAGAGGGACCAAGGCCCTCCAGGCAGCTGAAATGCAGACTGTCCATGACTTCCAAAGAACTGGCCTTTCAAGCTTACTCTGTGTCTAGCACCATTTCTCTGCAGGCAAGACTGCATAAACTTTCAGAAGAGGTCTCTGTTGGGTGCAACATGGGGACAATCCACAGAGGTGCCCTTTTTCCTCCAGCCAGTGACCCTGTGCTTACTCTCTGTGATCTACCCTTGTGGGCAGAGGAAAAACAACTCACACCAGGAGTTAGAACTAAAGGAAGAACGAAACAGAACAGAGCATAGGAAAGAAAGGGGAAAGGCAGAGGGAATGAAGCATGAAAAAGAAAGTAAAACTGCCAAAGTGTTAACTGCCTCCAGAACTAAAGCCTTCTCCAATGTTTTTGCAAACAAACCTAAAAAGGACAGCCTGGCCACATAAGAAACCCTTTGCCTGCTCCCACCCTCCCCAAAGCAGAACAGGAATGCTCTCTTCACTTTCACCAGTGAAAGGTTTCAACACCTTTCTGAGCCACTGCCGGGCCGTGGCATCCTCTAAACCCCCCTGGCAGCCCATCAGAAATCTGCTCTGGGCAGCTCGTCCCCCACCGCTGTGTTAGTGCAGAGAACAACACAGGAACGATAACGCATTTGTATGCGCAGAAGGACTAATTGGATGTTTGCTGGAGGATTAGCTGTTTGGCTGCCTGCTTCAGCACAGCAGGTGTCCTGGAGTGTGGAAATATCACAACAACAAAATGGCAGCCTGTTTCAATAACAGCATAGGCCGTTTAGATAAGTTTTATGCATGCTATTATGACAGGGAACCTCTTAAATTCTCGGGAACAACATGAGTGTTTGATTGGTCTTGAGGAAGTGGCAATATTTCTTCAGATATGCCGGTAACTGGGGCTTGTTTGGGAGCACAGCCTTGATTCTCTGTAAGTAGGTTAGATTGCCAAGGTTAGTCAAGAGGTATCAAGGACCAAGAAATGCTAAAGTTCTTGTATTGCATGGATTGTAGCTATCTCCTTTCTGCTAGCCTGAGAAATGCTCCCTGAACAAATTGAGATCTTTTTTATTAAAAGTACACTCTGTTTATTAGTACCTCTCACACCTTCTAATAATTTCTTTAAAAAATAATTACGAAATGAAGCATAGGGCAAAGTTATTTTCTTATCCAGTGAGCGACCTTATAACTTACTATCTGCCTCCATCATTAAGGCAAAGTTCAGGTGGGATGTTAAGTAATGCAGCAGCAGAACTAAAGCTAACAACAGCTGTGGGGTTCCTATGTGGTTCCTACCTCAGTGCTTTGGGCTGACACCACATGGCAAGATGGACCTGGAGTTTACAGTCAGCCCTCTGGCATGCTTCGTGTGATTTCTGAGGCCTAGATTTTAGTTGCTTTCATTCTTAAACCCATAAGCGACAGAGGCACAAGAAGACGGGCTCGATCTCTTAAGGACAGTACAGGTATTTTATGATTTGGCATGGTGAAGACATTTAGCAAAGCTGTTGCCCAACTTGAAATGGATACATATAGTAAGCAGTAGTTGCTAGAAATGGCAGAAACTGCAATATGAGCAACATATACGTAAGCATTTTAACGATAACGTCATCTAAGTCTACTTGGAGGGGCACTAGATGGCAATAAAAATAGTGACCAGGCCTGCTTGCACCACCCATTTCCTTCCAGGTAATGCCAGCATCTCCAGCTGTGATGTACTGTGTCTTTCATGTTTCAAGTAGAAAGTTGATTCCCTCTTCATGTGGCTGGAGGGGCACCATACAGAAATTTGGATTCTTGTCTGTGCAGTGACCTTTTCAGTCAGTCCTGTCTACTACCCCTCTGAATAACCTGACCCGTAGAAAGCACGCTTAAAAAGCAGTAAAACTGAACAAGCCTTGAATTCAAAAATACAGGTGAAGCAGCTGTGAACAGTTCTGGGGTTTCGTTACTGATACCATGTCAATAGGGGATTTGCTGTTTGTCATAGGAAACTGCCAGGAAATGTATCTAGATGCTGAACTTCTGAACTTCTCCTTTCACCTGTTTTTGAACCCTGCTAAATGATTTTACAACTATTATTGCTTTATAACCCATGACTGTAAATTCTTCCATTAGATTTTATTACTTAAGGATAAAAATGTGTGCCTGGGGTTTGTATTTATATTTAATAATATGTGTATGTGCTCACACACGAAGTGACTGATAGATAAGATAGAAGGGACAAACGGCAGTTTGCATCTGAGAACTGCGGCATCCCTCACTGGGAGACCATGTCAGGGCTGCAGCGCAGAGATCTGAGACACCCAACCCCTAGTGACCTCTTCAAAAGGCCCTCGGAGACCAGGAACACTTTGTGCTGGTAAAGAAATATCAGCTTCACCAGCCTAAAGCAATAAGAAAATTATGAATCTGGCCCTAGAAAATCTCTGGAATGCTTAAAAGTATCATTTAAAACATTAGTCTCTTTTGGTTTTGTTCTCTTTTCTGAGTCTATAGGGCTAACAATTTCAAGCTTTCCTCCATTATCTGAAGGGCTAGGCTCTCTTCCTTTTTAACAAACCCTGAGATTATCCTGTAATAGCAGGACTCGAAAGGCTACAGCTTTATGAGGGGAAGAAAAAAAGAAATAACCACTGTAAAACAACTGTGATAAAAATTACTGGAATTGGTATCATCCAAGTCCTCAATGACTGTTTCTTCTATATGCACTCACTAACTTTCATACGATGAACTTTGTAGAGAAAAAGCTGTTTCCTTCCTTTGGTTTCTTTTTTCCAGATCATTTTTTGTGGGCTGTTTCCAATTAGAAATATCAAGAAAAGGTGAATATTTCTAGCAGGCTCTGGCTAGGGAGTCCTCAGAGTGCTGAAGTTCAAGCAGGAATTTTCTTTCCCCACTCACTTGGCAGGGAGTCAAAACCTTGCAGGGTACAGATGGGAGCCCTGGGCAGGAGAAACGAAGGCGGACACCTGGAGCAAACTGCGGTGTTGCAGCTGCAGACAAACAAGGAGGATGTGCAGGGAAAGCACAAGAGACAGACAGCCTGACACACAACAGGTTTAGCCTTCGCTCACCTGACAATGATTTTGCCACTGCTGGGACAGGGCTAGCTTTGCTTCAGGACAGCTTGACATCTTTCAAAGGCCTCTGCTTTGCCTCTTTAAAAGGGTACCTGCAGGGGCTCTAGCCTGAAATACCCACTTCCACTGACTGAGGACCAACTGTCCTCCAAAGGTCTCAAAGAGCTCACTTGGGAGGGAGGTCTAAAGCTCAGAGAAGCTCACCTTCAGACTGAGAAACAGCTACCTGTGAAAGGGGAGGGAGGAGGGTTTCTGCTCTTCCCAGAATAGTTCTTTCATTTCTGCCAATATTTTTTAAGGTAAAATCAGGTTGAACAAAAGAAAAGGGTTTCCATACGAGGCTTACAAGAGAGGAGAAACTACAAGAGAGCAGAGAAACTCCACTCCCTGCTGGACAAAAAACATCTAAAAAAGGACAGGAATCTGGATGAACACTGAAAGTTTGGAGACTGGTTCAGGGTATTTCAAATTCACCAGCACAGCTCCTGTTTCAGATGATACAGAACTCGTATTTCACAGTTTGCTCCATGCTTCTCCACCTCATCTGTCTCTATTACTCAATTTTTCCAAGTAAAACTCTAAGGGTTTTGCTCTGCAAAATGAAGAATTGGTTTGCAAGATCCCAAAAGACAAAAAACGTGCATTGATGGCATTTTTTAAATGGTATTATCACTCTGTTTTAACAAAGTTTAAGGCAATTAAGTCCCTATGAGCCTCAGGTGGCTGATTTCCTGATTACTCAGCCAGAGGGAATGTCATTGAAACTGCAGCAATTAATTAATTAACTCACACCAATTGATTGGAAGAGTCACTCCATTATAAAGCACTTGCTTCAGTCTCTTGTCATTTTCTGACACTGCTGGGAGTTTTTTTTAAGGATTTCCTGAGGTTTTGTTTCAGCCCAAACGCAGACTCCTTTTAAGAGTTACAGTCAAAGCAATATGACAACTTTTTCCTTGCCTGAGTATGGAAAAGGCCTGGGCATGCAAATTAGGTGAGAGAAGTATGCTAAGATTATGTGACTAAGTACCTAGAAATTGGGAAAAGCCAACTGTAGGGCTGCACATCCAGCTAGGATCGATCATACTGACCCGTGATTTCTTGCCATCAGACAGCAGTGCAGGGAGCAAAGCGATGGCATTGCTGCCAGATTCAGTTCTGCTCCTGGAGCCATTGCCTCCTGCAGCCACTGATTTCATCTGAGACAGAGCTCCCTATCCACTGCTGGGGATGTTCAGAAAGTGTGGGGAGGCAAACTGGTCAGATGTGACAGTCTGTGCAGCGAGGACATCAGGTTTTACCTCAAGGATCAGCAGAAGGATGGGGCCTTTGTCTCCAAGCTCCTCGCTCCTCTCCGCTGAGCTCTGATAATTGCGATTACTTTCTCTGGGAAGTTATCTGAGATGCACAGGCGCTCGTCTCCTGCCAAGAAATAGCTGTGTCAGGACCGTGTGCCATAATTTCTCTCTTTGTTCCTTTCCCACACTGATGGCAGATTTCAACTTTTTGGGCTCTTCTCCAGCTGCTGTCAGATTTCTTTGGATTTTAAACAGATTCCTTTGGTTTTTTCCCTGCAGAAAAGGACAGCACAGGGAGCATAGGCAACAGGGATCTCCAGTACTGATGGACTTGCTTGCACTGTCTTAGGGACACCACCACATCACTAAGCTGAGATGTCTCCAGGTCGGGCAAGGACTATCAGTGACAAAAATACAGTGCATTTCCACTGGCTTTGGCTTTGGGGTTTTTTTTGCAAGCATGCAACCAAAAATGTTTCCCTCTGATTTCTGCAGACGGGTGTATTTTTTACGTGGGTGGCGTGACTGGAGAACCTGTCCAGTCCTGCAGCACCTGCTCCTCCTATCTGGCAGCTGGAGCCTGCCTCAGGGTCAGGCAGCACTGCAGGCAACTTGCAATCGCTGCTCGCCATCTCCACTTCTCCCCCTTGCAGCCTCATGCTTTGCTTTCACCCCCACAGCCTCCTGCTGATGGTTGAAAGACACAGAGTTCGTTGTCTAGGTAATACCCTCCTGCAGTCACCAGGTCCTCCACAGTGACCCTGTCAGTGAGAAGATCCCACGGGCTGCCTCACGTTGTGCCTGGGGCTGAGGCAGAGTGGGATGCAGCTGTGATGTTGGCAGTGGCTGTGGTGCTGAGGACTGCCTGCTCTCCTTCACAGACCATGCATCCCACAGCAGGCAGTCCTAACGGTGCTGATTATCACCCTCTGAGCCTTCTCCCTGCTTTCACTACTCTAGCCATGAAACTCTGATGGTACATAGTGTATTACTGCAAGGCTGGCTGATGGGGCTTTGGCTGTCTATCAAACAAACACCAAGCATTTTCCTACAGGTCTCGCTATGGCTCACAGTCCAGAGGTGATGGCATTCAGACTGGACAATGTGCTCCATGAGGTCCTGTCTGGTTAGTGTTTCTCCTCACAACCCCAGCTGTTCATCTCCATCCCTTCCCTACCATCCTTGGTGACTTTGGCAGCAAAGGCAGGGGGACCATCCTTCAGGGTGTGAATCTTCCTTAAACACTTTGGAAAGACACTGAGAAGGGTCCCTAAAGCTCCTGGAAATCATGGCCCTGCCATTTCAGGAAAATAACAAAAACTATCCTCCCTAAGGAGACAGAGGGTCACAAGGTGGCTTAGACACAAAAGCAGCAATTGTTGCTTTTGTGCTCTTGGCACAGCTGGGTGTTGTTGGTGTGTCTTTGTGGAAACCACCAAGGTCACATTCAGATTTGGGGACGGGTGCCCTTCCTTAGAGCCATGGCCCTGTGGGTGTCCAGTCAGGAGCTGTACCGGAGCACACTAGGGCTTCTCTCCAGCCCAGGGCTCCCCACAATGGGGAACCAGCTGCAGTGGGGAGGCTGTGTATGCATTTAGGGTCTCACCCTAAATTAAAGCCAGGAGCTGGGAACCACTTCTGAGTCCCAAAGCACAGACATAGCCTCAACCTACCGCTGCTGCAGTTCTCTGTCCACAAACCAGGGACTTTGTTTCCTCCCCCTGTGCTGGACCAAAAAGACATGCATGAGTGTGAAGGACTGAGCCAGTCATAAGGGGGATGCCTCAAGTAGATGCCTAATGATGTCATCCCCAGACTTCACACAGAGTATTTGTGATCAGTCCTATATGATGCCACAGCTGTGGCAGTAATGATTCATAGCACAGTTCAATCCAGGCTGCTTCACTGCTGTCCTATGAAACTGTGTTAAGCTACTTGCAGCTTAAGTCTTTCCTTGTAGGCAGCATCAGGGACTAATTAGTCTTTTTAAGTGTAATATGTCAGTGAGTGCTGAGCTCCTTAACTCATGACTGAACTGGTCCTGAGAGATGCATGGAAGTCTGTCCCATGAGAGCAGCATCTGGCACTACCTGAGGTTGCACTGACTGTTGCCAGTGATGGTCCCTGCTCCACAAATCAGTTCAAGCTTCCCCAATTCCCTCCTTACTCAGTTGCCTGCATGGTAACTAAGTCTGCATTTTCATGCCTGTTCCTAGTAAAAACACCAAGCCTGTGTAACTGAAGGTGACCTGCAGAACAAGAACAACATATGAGTGACAGTCATGTGGAGTCAGTAACACGAATGACTTGAAATGACGTCAGCCTGGGAGTCCCCATCTCTGGCAGTCACTTATGTGTCCTTGGGCATATGTGTCTCTACTTCCCTTGACACGGTTTATTGCTTTTAACCTCAGGTTCATGCTTTGTCTCTTTTAACCTCAAGCTCTTCAGGGTGAGGACTATCTCCAGCTTCATGCTTGTAAGGCTCTTAATGCAACTTGATCTTGTCCAAAGCCTCCAAGCACTCTAATCAAAGTAATAATAACAATCTATTCATGGAGCTGTATAAACATGATTTTTTTTCTGTCCTTTACAGAAGAGTGGCTGCCAGAGGAGAGTTACACTGCCCACTTCGAGGTAGGGTTATATTTCAGAATGCTATCACTATACTTAATTGATCATTTCTTTAGCACCAAAAAAAAAAGTCCCCCTCTACTCCACTGTCATGAGACCCCACCTGGAGTGCTGCATTCAGCTCTGGGGCTCTCAACATAAGTACATGGACCTGTTGGATTGAGTCCAGAGGAGGGCTACAAAGATGATCAGGGAGCTGGAGCACCACTTCTAAAAAGACAAGTTGAGAGAGTCAGGGGTTGTTCAGCCTGAAGAAGAGAAGGCTCCGGGGAGATCTCACAGCAGCCTTCCAGTACCTGAGGGGGACCTAGAAGAAAACTGGAGAGGGGCTTTTTACAAGGGCATATAGTGATACAGCAAGGGGTAATGGCTTTAAACCGAAAGAGGGTAGATTTAGAGCAAATGTAAGGAAGAAGTTCTTCACTGTGAGGGCGGTGAGGCACTGGAACAGATTTCCCAGAGAAGTTGTGGATGCCCACTCCCTGGAAGCGTTCAAGGCCAGGTTGAAGCAACCTGGGGGTTTGGAACTAGATGATCTTTAAGGTCCCTTCCAATCCAAACCATTCTATGATTCTATGTTTCTTTTCATCTAACCCACTGTATTTGCTGCATTGTCAAAAGCTATATTTAATTGTTATCTTTCTGTATCATAATAGCACTTAAGAACATCCATTACAGAGCAGGACTTCTGTGCTGTTGCATGAGCACAGAAAAAAAAAAGCAGTCTTTGCCCCAGAGAGAGATATAAATGGTTATAAACCCAGCGATAATTCATTCTTCTAACACTTTTGTGAAGTAAGCAAATATGATTATCAACCTCATTTTACAGATGGGGAAGTATGTCACAAAAAGGTTAAGTGATTTATCTAATACCATGCAGCATGTCAGCGACAAGAAAAGACTAGAACTCTTGATCCCAGAACAAGGCGCAGTTCTCTGGTGTTAACATAGGTCTTTAGCAGCAAAACCAGAAACGGGGACCAGAGTTTCTGAAATAACTGTTTAAAAAATGCCCATCTATTTTTGAGAGAGAAAACTATAAAAGAAGATCTTCCAAGATTATTTTAATCTTTTGTCAATAGTTCAAGTCCCTGAGCTGAGAAATCCTGGATTTCCAAAAACTGTTCTCAAACAAATAAATCCATGTCCTTCCAGTGTGCTGCCTCTCTTCCATTCCTCAGTTTCCCTCATTTCAAAACATCACATATAAAAATATTTATCTGAAGTAGAAAACGTTGACACACACACCCCTCCCAGATACTTGCTTCTCATTTTTCCTGGTAAGACCCAAGCAGTTACATATGCTCTAAGCAGCGTTTCAGAGACGTGTCCCCAGATGCGGCCAGCCAGAGCTGATCCCCAGGGCAAGCCAGCCCCATGCATGCGCCTGGCCCCTTCCCTGTGTCTGGTGTGGTGTCCTGGATGGAGGGGGGAGACCCTTTCTCACTGCTGCCACAGGTAGCCTGGGAGAGGGAAAAGCTGATGCTTAGTTTTGCACCATCACCCCTTTGGTGGGACATCTTGAGAGTCCTGTTTGAGGTTTAGGACCTGTATGCAGTCGGCTCCAGACCAGCATGCCCACACTTCTTCAGACAGCCATGTCCTCTGCAGTGTGGTGCTGAGCTATATTGCAACCCCTGTCCCTGCAGACAGGTTGTGCATCCTCAGCTCTAGGTGTGCCACTGCCACTTGGGAGGGTTATTTGTGCCTCTTTTTTCTTTGCAGCTGGCTGTCATCCTAAACTCATCTGGCAGCATAGCTGCAGACACATTCCTCTGCCACAGAGAAATGTTTGTCTGTTTTCTGGAACATGATTATTAATATTTAACTTGCCCAAAGTAACATCCCACTCCAGCTGGCAGATGTGAAACCTCAGGTGTGGACACGGCAAGGCACCCTGTCCGGCCTCCCGAGAGAATGAGGGCACGTGCTAGCCCTGAGGTGCCAGCGTGCCTTTCCTGCATCCTCACAGCTCCCATTCCAGCTGGAGAAGTTTCTCTGGGACATGGAGTCCAGAAAAGTCTCCTGTGCCACGTCCGCGAAAGGGCATCATCGTTTATTCCCTCTTTACCTTTTCACCTCTGCTTGCCCTGTTTGTAATGTGGAGTTTATGATGTAATTATATCTCACACAGCTGAAATTGTCCCCTTATCACCAGACTGATTACACTTAACAAGGCATAAACTCCCTCTCTCGTTCTCTGCCAGGAGTCCAATTTTAAGCTCTAATTGTTTTATAGGCCTTTTGCACTCAGGAGAAAAAAAAAAAAAAAAGAAAAATCGGTTGCCATTTACATATGTTGTGTAAGGCACATTTCTCACCCTCCCATCCACACAAATGCCTCTTGGGGACTGCCCAAATGACCAACAACCCAACAGCTTATATGCGTCAGTGCTTTCCTAATGATTGCTAGAAACCTCAGCTTTTCCCCATCTCAAGTACAAACTATTTCTTAGAGGTGAGCAGCAAAGGCCCCTTTCCAGGGCAAGAGTTTCTGCTCAGGGTCACCAGCAGCTGCCTGATGGCACATGGGCTGGTAGCAAGCCAGACAGCACTGAGCTCTGCTCAGACCTCTGTGTGCAAGGTCTTAGCAAGGGCACTTTGTCTCAGGCTAAGGGAAGGCGTGCAGTGAGTTACTGTGGTTCAGCTAGGACGACCTGAATGATTTCTGGACTTCTAGGAGAGTGGTCATGGGATTTCACAAACAGCAGCTAGGTTATACACCGGCCAGCCCTGACACCTCAGAGCATTTTCCCTTTGGTGTGTTTTCCTGCTTCCCATTTTCCTCCCCCAAAAAGGAGGACACAAAATGATAGCCACAGATACAAGGCACACTAATTACCATCTTCCTTTGTGGTAACTAAACTTAAAAGAATAGACAAAGTCTGGCCAGCCCTTTGGAAACACCTTGATTAAAGGTGATGACAAATCATGGAAGAGTGACACTGCCATGCAGCCTTGCCTTCCAGAGGTGTTAAAATACGCTGATTCTTTTTCACTTGCTTATTCAGTTCGGGGCTTGTTTAATTACTGTTTATATGTATTCCAGCAGCACCTATGAGCCAGTTGAGAAGTGAGTTTTCTCTTGCTAGGTGCCGTACAAATCCAAAGAAACAGATAATTCATGCTGCACAAGTTCACCCAGAGTCTCTGTGGGTACCACTTCTGCCTACAGATCCCAGCAGAGCAGGCAGGTGAAGGGCAGGGCTAATCAGGATGAACAAAAACAGAGGCAGGGAGGAAGCTAGTTGCAGCAAATATCATATCAGCATCACGGTATTATTTTTACTGTATCATTCTGAGCAATAAATCCAGCAGATTTGTAGTTTTCCAGAGAAGATTCACTAAAAGAAAAGGAGCAAGGTGAAAAGATGGGACCTGAGGAAGGGAAAGAAGAAGGTAGAGGAAGGAGGAGCCCACAGAGGCAAGTTTCCCAGCATTTAGCTACCTATGATCTTTTTTTGATAGTAGTATTCTGCTCCCAGCCTTCATCCACCTTTGGCAGGTGGTGTTCAGGTTTCTAGGATAAGTTTTTGGTCTTTTTGTGCATATACATCACCTTGCACAGTAAGAGCCTTGCTACCTGAGCAGAGATATTGCTGTAATACAAGCAAATGGGAGGTGATCCAATACTAAGAAAGTATGGATTGTGTAAGTATTGTGTAACGACTAGGTGGACCATCAGAATAAGAAGCAGAGAGACCTCTGCAAGAAGGACATTAGTGGCTTTTTCAGAGTGCAGAAGTCCATGCTAATGTTTTTCTCTGTCTTGTCTGGCCCTCCTCCAGGTCCTTTGGCTGCTAGAGCTGGCTTATTCTGCAATACCTTTTTTTTTTTCTTCTTCATTCCCCAAGCTTACTTGGCCCTAGGGATGTTTAGTGCCCTATTTGCAGCCCAGGCAAATAGCCTTTCATAAAATCCAAGCCAGATGCCCAGCTGGTGAACAAATCACATAGCTCAATTGATTTCTGTGGCGCTATGACAATTTATAGCAGCTGAGGCTCTGGGTCTATAAACTGCAGTGAGCTTGGAGAGGAACCTGGAAGGGCTGCATACACCACAGGTTAAGGATGTATATTGGTGCATGGGGAATTGGGAAAGGTTTTGGAGATAAATGCTGTGAAGCAAAGCTGAGGAGCACAAGCAAAGCAGGTGGGCTGCCAAGCGAGTAATACAGAGGAGCGCTGTGGGTTAGGAGTGATGGGAAATGATTAAGCACATCAGGGCAAGCTGGCTTGCTTTCCTGACACACCTGCTAAAATTATGATGACAGAGAAAGGAAATGCACCAGATGCAGTTCTGCCCACTTGGTAAGGAGGGCATTTTGTAGAGCAACTTATGCATTCTTACAGTGGCAAAACAAATTCACGTAGATGTGGACATGATAGAGCATGAAAGCTGGCTGCAGGCCATGCCTGGTGGTACAAGCCCAGTAAGGGAAGTGTCAGGAGGAGTGTTGCAGTGAGCCTATTATTGTTCCATTGTTTATTCTGGTTTCATTAATATCTTCATTAAAGACCTGGAACAGTTCAGAGGAATGAGCAGAGAGACTGTGAGAGCCTGCTTTCAAAGGCAGCCAAGGAGGAGAAATAACAAACTGGGAGCTGGAGAAATTGAAACAACAGGAAGAAATTACCCAAATGAAACATTAAGCTTGGCAAAAAAAAATGTATCTGAGGAGACCAGGGAGGGAGGAGGAAAATAACCCAAACCACAGGTGCTTAATGGGAAAGAGAACTGCAACACTGGAACACTAAGGGTTATAATAGAAGGGAAATTGCATGTGACTTCAGCAAGGCAATAAAACACCCTTGTTCATGCACAGAAGCAGTGTATGCATTATGCAGCAGCAAGCCTTGCTCTTCTTTCTCTATGGATGCCACACCTAAACTATTGGTTTCTGTTCGGCGCACTTCAATACCCAAAAGCTACTGACAGAGCAATACACATGGTTTACCAGAATAAAGACATCTAATTACAAGGAAAGGTGGAAAGGGCAAAGTTTGTATCAGTTCGCTAAGCAATGACTAAAAATAAGTAGGATAGTTTCTGACAAGTAGGCAGATATAAAAGAGGGACAGCAAAATTATTGGAAGGAAGAGAAGTGTAACAGAGGATAAAGAAATAATTTATGAAGTCTCAGAAAACTTTACCAGGCAATGATAGTGTGTTACTTTGTGTAATAGGTTTCTCCAATGAAGGCAGTGCATCTTTGTGACCTGGGATATTGAAAGGTGCCATAAATCACTAGAAGTGTTTTGTAGGGAGCAGAGAATAGGGAAATTGACAGTTGCTTCTGCTAAGTTTTGCTGATGTTTTGCAGGGATTTCTCTAGGCTTGTAGGGGTTTTTGCTTGATGCAGACCATCCACACTTTTCTCAAACGCTTCTCAGAAGGAGGCATGAGCTTGTTCTTGTCAGCCATGCTGCAAGGGGCCTCTTCCAAACCCCAAACCCAGACCCACCATCAGCCTTGCACCTGCTGAACTGCTCTTTTTTTCAGCAGCATTACAGTTTCCCAGCCCATAAATTAGAGGAAGAAAGGAAGGACAACCCATTTTACTCTCAGTTACACAAGACAGCAGAGGGTTAATCTGAAAGTGGAGTGAATGAGAGTAGAAGCTGTCTTTATTCTTCCCTTCGTACTTCCTGTGCTCCTCTTCATTTTGATATTATAAGAGGCCAGAAGGACAGAAAGACCTATATATTTTTTCCACTTCAGTTAATATGAACTGCCCCCAAAGGATTCCTCCCCTTTGTATTACCACAATTCCCAGGCCCTTCTTCCTATGGGGTCTCCTTTCCCATTATTCCTCAATTATTGTGTCTGATAAAAAAAATCAACTATTCCATTCAGTCTTCCCTGGACAGATCCAATTCTGATAGGAAAGGACATACCTAACCTGTTACCAACCTGTGCTAAGTACAGCTGCTAAAGGGAAGTCTCTTAAACCAACCCAGGGATCTGGAGCCACAGAACTCCTCCCCCACCCCCCGCATTTTACAGGGGATTGCACATTTTTGTAGCAGGTAGATTTATTTTTCCAAGTGCAGTGATCTGAAAACCGTCATGCAATAAATATGAGCTACATTTCCTTTTCTCTTGGTCTTTTATTTTTTCTTTCACCCTTTTTTTTATCTTTGTCTGGCAATTCAGTGGCAACAGGGTGCTCTGTCACAGACAGAGGGGGCAACTTGACATTAACTTAGAATTAACTCTGGCACTCTTAAGGTAGCTCTGATTTGCTACAAAGAGAAAAAAATTCAACCCCACTCTGCTAATAGGACTATGGGCAGAGCGCATGGTATAATATGCAACAGCATTATCAGAGAAATTGGAGAATCCTCAGGGCCATTTTAAGGATGTGGTGGTGCTTCAATGGCTGTGTTCCATCCTTGATGCTGTCTTTGAAGAATACCTGGCACAACAGCAAACATATCCTCAGCCAGCATTGCAAACAAGTAGCAAATAATTAACACATATCTGCATATGCATATATATATGCATATATACACAAAATGTACCCGCATCTTAACTTTTTATAAAGCACTAATAATTGCTTTGATTAAATCTTAAAAGTCTCATTTCACCTTTTTAAAAATGCACAGAAAACATGGAGCACCAGAAGCTGTAACATATGTTACCGTGCACAGGCTCTGCAGCCCAGATCTGTCTTCCCACAAAGCCTGCCCTGCACCCTGTCACTCACCAAGGCAAGTGACTTACATGACTCAAATCCTTGAGGTCATGGAAGAGTAGCAGGTAACCCAAGTATTTCAGACACTTCGTTGCTGTACCATGGAAATAGAGGGACAGAGACCTCTACTTTCCACGAACAAACTGATTAGCCAGCCTGCCTCACTTGCGAGCATACATGGCTCAATCTCGCACGTGCGTAATTTTGCAGGTGTGCATGCCTGTGCATTTACATTGCCAGTGAGGGCCCGTCAAGGGACTGAGAGACCTGCAAGAGGACACCAGTTAGAAGACAAACCCCCTCACCTTACTTCAACAGTATTCTAGTCTATGCAGTTCAGTCCTGTGTATGACATGTGACAGCTGCTGTGACCGTCAATAAGCAGCTCTTCCTGTGTTCCCCATTATACCACTGTTTTTTAGGCACTTTTATTTCATCATCCTGCTGACCATGGCACTGGCTTGGAGACATCCTGGTTGCAGAAGCGTCTGTACTGTCCCCTTTCCTGGGGACAGCCACTTGCTGTGTCTTAGGCGCAGTTTCACCTGCCAGGCAGTACAATCGAAACCCTCTCAGGCAGCAGGCATGATGTTTTTTAGGTTGGCTTGGAGACCTTGGGCCCAGGAGGCACTGGAGGGGGTTTGCTGGTGTTAGCAGGAGTGCATCTGGAATGCAAGATTGGAAGCTTAACAGAAGGCTCCGGGACAAACATTTGGACTACAAAGCAAATAATTTCAAATTGCCAGGGAGAAAGACTTGAGAGAGCCCCACCTACCCACCACTTTCTATCAGGGGTGTGAGTTTCACAAATCAGCAATCATTTGCAACCATAACCTGCAGGGAATACTTCCTTGAGATACATCCATGCATAAAGCTTTTGGATTAAGAGACATGGATATTTGCAAGTGCCATCTTATTTTGAAAGCTGTCAAAACACCAATGGCAGATGCATTTAGTCAGAAAACCAAGCTTTCAAACAGCTGCCCAGCATCTCCAGCTTCTGCAGCTGGATCTTTCTAAAGATACGGTTTGAACTGTGCAACCGTAGGCCTGACCTTGTAGATTTTGTTTGTATGTCCTCTCACAATGCCTTTAACTAGAAACATTTATTTTATGAAGAAAAACATCTCACAGAGCTTAAACAGACATGCTACAGTTGAGAAGCCTCACAGAAAGAGACATCATTACAATTATATCATCAACAGACCATGATGGTAGCTCAGGAGCCAAGGCTGCACACTGTGCTAATGCTGCCCAGTATACAACAAAGCCAGCCTTTTAGCTTCATTACTTTGGCCATGTCTTACTGCTGTCCTGGGGATTCTCCCTTACTTATTTATGTTTCTGCCCTTTAGGTCCTGAAGTCACAGCTGCTGCAAGCAGCAGAAAGGCAGGAGAGAGAAGAAAGACCAGCAGGCATGGAGAGACTGTGATCTAGAATGAAAAAGAAATGAGTTCCCTCTCAGATGAAAAATACGAGGGAAATGTGGAAGGAAAAAAAAAAGTGACCTGCAACAGATACGCAAAGGGAGGTAAGAAAAAATCAGAAAACAGTGAAACTGAAGAAGACTTGGCCATGACAGGTAATAAATTCATATGCAAGCAGGCTACGAAATACGACATGACAAAAAGCTGGAGGAACTCTGGTTCCGCAGCCAGGCTGTGGCTGTCATGAGTCCTGCTAGAAAATGCAGGCTTGTCTTCTCCTCCTCCAGCCTCCCTCGCCAGCCAGCGCTGGCAGCGGGATGGGGCTGAGCACCACTGCTGGGACAAGCTGTGGTGAAACCCTTGTGCAGCAGCAGCAGGAAAGGCAGTTTTTCTCTGTCCATGGCAGCCTGTCTCAGCTGGTAAAAAGAGACCTCTTAGGATGAAAGCACTGACTAGCTCAGGAGGAAGAAAGTACCTGCCTGCTTTGCAACCGCCGGAGCTGAGAAGCAGCATTTTACAGCTCCTGCAGCAATAGGTCATTTTCTTCCTGTCCCTGAGGTGCTGCAGGAGGTAATATCCCCTTCCAGCCAGGCAACACCCAGAGCTGAGGGCTTATATTCTACTTTTAGCATCTAATAGCCAGAAATGTGTGCCCAAAGTGAACAGAGTTCAGAGGAGAGCAGTAAAACATGATGAAAGGGGCAGAGGAGTTGATTTACAAGCAAAAAATAAAACAGCATATGTTTAGCTTGGCTCAACAGTGACTGTGAGGAGATTAGCAGATAACTGAAAAAGGTTGGAAGGACATAGTCAACAAACAGGGATCTGGAGGGTGTAGAGGAAGGTTTGTGGTAAGGGGAAGGGGCTGCTTGACCAAGAGGCTTTCATTAGGAGCAGCAGGCTGAGAATGACCCAGACTGAGAATCTCCACCAGAGATGTCCAAGAAGCTGGAGAAGGCAACCACTGGTCCTGCCTGACACACAGACGTGCTGCTGTAATCCCCATCTGGTGTGGGCAGGCTGCCATGCTTCCCTTCCCTGCACCTCCTCTAAACAAGAGTGCAACCTCCCAACAGAGCAAGAGGGTCATTCCTCCTCTGAATTGCCACAGTAAAGCCATGACTTCACCAGAACTGGGATTCAGCCTGCGTGGTGAAGGCAGCAACATAATGCAGCAGCAGTAAAACGCATCCCTCTTCTGATTGTGCCAATACCAGCAACCTCCCAGTTATCATCCCACTGCAGACTCCTGGACTCCAGGGAAAATTGCCCAGAACATGTTCCAGGAGGAGCATGTGGCATCCAGGGTTAGCTAGCCCCAGTGCAAGGTGCTATAGCTGATGCCATGTGTCTACAAACCTGCCCTTAGCATATGATGAAGTAGTTTGCCCAGGTGTAAGAACAATACAAAAGCTGTTGCACGGATTTGCTTACCCTGCTGCATATTCAGCTGTTGTATATGCCAGGGGACATGGAGACGTACTGCATTTTTTCCCAATCCTCTCTATCGCTAGGCCTGCTCACTGGCAATAAGCAGCGATTGCAACTGCAGACACTGCTCATTTCAGCTTGCTGCTTGTTGGCAACAGCAAGCAGGCAAATGCATTCTGGATACCACTTCCCATAGGTGATTCTCCATGAGCCGAGGCCCAGTGAGGTGTGGAAGTCACTTCTGTGACATCTCTGCCCTCCTCTGCTTGATTACTCCCAGATTTCAGTCCAACTGAACAGCAAACAAAAATCTAACAGCAGGAGAGGGCTGTGATACTCACTTCGTACAAGCTTTCCAGTCACATCACAGCTCTCACAGAACAGCAGTGATTTTTGTGATTTTGCCCATTGAGTTATATATCCTCTCTCCTTTTGAAATAGTATGTGGTTGTTTGAGAACACTGAGTTAGAAACAGTGGATTATGGATACTGCGGCCAATATATATAATAGATAGAGCCTGGGTTATCCCTCACCCATAGCAGGCACCCAGCACCCTGCTCTGGTTTCTGCCACTGCAGACATCCGGCTCTGGATGTGGAAGGGCCTTTTGGTAGACCCCTCCTGTTGCACACAGAGACATCTCTAGGCTGCTGTAGCTGAAAATGTCCTTTCCCAGCCCAAGAACTATGGCACCATTCACTGCTGAGGGAAGTGGAGAAGTTAACCAGAGCAATGTCTGTGAACAGCCATGACTTTGGAAGCCATCCAGAAGGCCGTAAGAGGCAACAGCTCATGTTTCACTGAAATTATTGGATCTATTAATCTATCCAAAGGGCTATAAGAAGCAAGAACATCTTCACAGGAAATACAGCATATGTACAGTACAAAGCAAATAATGTATACGAGACTCTGAGGAATACTAGCAGCCAGTCCTATACTCAGGAAAAGTATTAGTACTTATTCACTGAACAGGGGGCACAGAGGGAGAAAGAATGAGCATCAAAAGATCAGACAAAGTTTTTTTCCACATAATATATCCCCAAAACACTGTGCATAAAAGCACTTGGCAAAGTATCACTTCTCCAGATATATGACTGATTTATTCCTCCAGAGTACAACACAAAATCCAGAGAACATACACTTCCATGAAAGACAGGAGCAACTCTTCACAAAACCTACAGTATCCATCCAGCTCAAGCATAGTCCAAAAGTATTAATCAAGCCTATCACTTCATATCCCCTACATGACTGGCCATGATATATACACAGCAGATACATGGGACTGGTCAGACGTCCTTCAACACCCTGAGATCAAGTGCTCCTTGGGGTCTGGGAAATATCTCATCCTGTATCTATGTCATTCCTGGAGCAAATCTGACGTTCAGTCATCTCTGGACACATGCCCTATCTTAGTGTACCCTGTGTTGATAACAGCAGGCCAAGTTACAAATTTTGCTGAACTTTCTCCACTTTCTCCCACCTGAGGGAGCCTGGCATGAAAACTCACTCTTGCACCTCCATTTGGAGCAATGGATGGGGCAGGGGCAAGGCATCTTCTTGTCCCAGGCTGAGCTCCAGCCAGAGCCCCCGGAGAGGCGGCAGTGAGCATCACCAGCAGCCTGGCCCTGTGGAGCTCAGCAGGAGCAAATCCCTGCACTGGGAGAGAGGAATGCAGCCACCCAGAAAAGCCTGCAGACAGCCTAACATCCAGAGGGCAAACAGAGCTCAGCGTGAAGGAAGAAGATTTTAAAATAACAAAATGCCCATCTGCCTGCCTGTGTAAGCGGTAAGCCTACGCAGGTCTCTCTTACCCCAGGCCCTTCACCTGTCTCCCAGTCCTAAGAAAAGGTGTGCCTTGAAAACTGAGCCCATGCTCCACGGTCCCTTAGCCCCTGCACTTTGACCTGCTGCCTAAAATCCCTGGGTGGGCTCTGTGGGGGGCTAGAGTCAGATGCCAAAATACTGCCACACCGCACCGTGAGCGCGCCTGCCTTTTTCACCTCACCTCTCCGGGAAATGCCGGATCCGAATGGGCTTGGCGTGATCGTGCTGTAAAACAGCCCCATAAGCAGGTCAACTCACAGCAGCCACCAAAAACCACTTGCACCTCCAAACCCAGCCCACGCAGCTCCCTACCACCCAGCAGCACTGAGCAAACAGGGTTATGTTTTAATCTGATTTGGGGCTTAGAAAGAGCACTGCAGGGAGAGGGAGCCCTCAGCCAGTGCCTCCCTGGGGCAGGCGATTTGAGAGGTCTGGGTTGCACTGCTGGGAATGGTTCTGTCCGGAGCAGTGAGCAGAGCGAGAGGTGGGCTGCACAGAGCACCATGGGGAGCAGCCTCTTCCCTGTCTCATGACAGGGGTCTCACAGTACCCAAGGCAAAGCCAGCAAGGGGGCCCACAGCCTTCACCCTTCCCTGTCTGCACTGAGTTACCAATCCCCAGGTATGAGAAATCTCAGCAGCATCTGAGTCCCAGGGGAAATAAGAGGCAAGTAAGCCTTTGGCAAGCTCCCCTCCTCCACCACCTCGAGATCTCCCTGGGGAAGTGCTGAGCCACAAGAGCTCTATTTCCCTTCCCATACTGCGCCTACTCACTGGGAACAAAAAAAAAGGTCAAAATAGGGAAAAAAGCGATCCCACAGCACCAGCCAGACAGGAGGAGGAGAGCTGCTCCCCAAAGCCAGGCAGAAGCAAGAGAATTTGCTCTTTCATTTTAAGCAGAAGAGGAGCAGCTGTCTTCCCACCTGTTCCTCTTAAGCATAACTCCTGGATTTCGGTTTCTGAGGCTGTCAGCCTGCTATCAGTTTAAAATGCATTCCCATTGCAACAGCACAAAATACCCAACACTGCAAGTCAGCACAGGTTTAAGGAAGTCATTTTACCTACATTAATTTATACCTGGAAGGAAAGCAGTCAGCTTCTAAAACATACATTTCTTTGGAAGTAAGGCTTTGATAATAAGGAAAATTAAACTGATTCAAACTACCATAGATTGCTGCACTAAGAGGGGTCAGATCAGTTTTCATCACCTGAGAATCCAGCATATCAGATTCTTTTTCCTTTTTTTTCATAATTATTCCTGTATTTGCCAATTACCGGTAAAACAGCATCATGTGTTCAAACAAACTCACGTCTTCCCAGCCTGTCTTTGCATCTTATTAGATCTGGCAGTGAAGTCATCATGCTAAATTTGTGCCTTCCTGTTTATTTCCACCGCGCCAGATTGCAAGGAGCTGTAGACTGTGTGTTCCTTATAAATAATGATAGCGCTTTGCATTTATATAACCTTCCATCTGTGGATCAAACAACTCCACAAAACAAGGTTTGATGTTCACATTTTCCTAACATCTTCACTTCTAGCACAGGGAGAGAGGAAGTACAGAGTGAAAGGCCCCCATTTACAGGCTAGCTGCATTGGCTAGGGAACAGCTCCTTTTGAGTCCTCGATTTTACAAGTCCAGGATGATTTTAAAGCCTCTAAGGCCATATCTGAAATGAAGAGGAAGATGAAGGTATCCAAGACCCTCTTGACTCCAGGCTTACCAAAAGCCAAACACTTTGCTGCCCATGTGGGCTATTCTACCTGGAGAAGATGACGGAGAGTCTACATTGCTGTCGTGGGCAGACACTGGGTCATTCCCAGCAAAGCAGGAGCAAGGTAACTGTGCTAGCCAGCACGCTGGCCTCAGCGGATACACCGCCTCTCAGAGAAGCTCAGTGAAGTGGATAGCTGCTCAGTTTTGGTCCACACAGGGTGTGAACCCAGTCAGGAATTTTCTGAGACAAAGGAGCAAAGCAGCCAGGACAGAGGCTCATAAAATGGCTTTACTCCAGGAAGATTTTGAGTTGGAGTAAGCGGTGTATGAGTGTCTATAGAATTAGGTGCTTGAAGCCAAGTACCAAGAACAAGGACAGACAGACAGACATAGCAAAAACACCCTCCTCAACAGCAGGCCTCGAGTGACCACTCAGCCAAGTCCATGTAGCATTTCTGGCTGTCACCTCTGTCACTGCACGCACAAAATAATTTCTGAGTCAGCCATCCCCCCCTATTCCAATGCTTTTCATCACTGCCTCATTGTTTCCTCCCTCCAGTACACACAGCTTAAAGTCACTATGTCAGGATACAGCACCTAAAGTGCCTGGAAACTGCTCAATGTGCTATTTTTTTTGTGACAGTTTAATGCTTACACGTCCTAATGCACAAGGGAGGGCCAGGGGAGGAGAGAAGGGGAGTGGAGATGTCCTGCGAAATAACAGTGGCAACTTTTAAGGAGAAAAAAGCAAAGCAGTTGGCAGAGGAAACTGCTTTTAGTCTAAGTACTTGCTTTCATGCTGGCTTCTTTAAGACCCCTTTAAAGAAATCTTGCATTGCTCTCTTTCCCTGCTCTTTTAGACATTGCTTTTCCCTTTGAAAACCTGCAACACAGTGATTCTTAGCAGCTCTTCCTTTATCTACTGGTTGGAGATACATGCCAAATAAATACTCTGTATCCCCTGATGTGTTCTTATCCATCAAAGAACAAGCATGGCTTTAGACAGCTTAAAATTGATTCTGCATTTTGTATTGTTTCCTCCTTCTCCCTTTCCTACCGCCTGGCCCCTGAACAGCCCCACTCTTGTACACGTGCACACCGAGGCACAAACTTTGTCTTCAGGGCATGGAGTCACCTCATAAGAGTCAGAGTTTAAATATGGTTGAAGGAAATGCAGAGATAAAGAGCTTGCAGGCAGCTAATCTGTGCATGGAAGCTCAATGCAATATACTTAAATAAGAAGAACCGCACTTCTAGGCAATGGCTGTATTTCCCAGAAAATGTAAAACCACCACATATGTTACATATGTGCCAGCATACTGATCCATATTGTCTCCATATGACCCAGTATCCTACACTCCGCGGGTGAGCTGCCAAATATCATATGCTACTAAGCCAGTCAGCCCAGGTCAGGGGTTTCAGGGGACATGCCCAGTTATTCATTTTCCAGAAAACTTTGGTCCAGATGTTTTTAATGTTTTATGTATTTTTTTTAAAAAAAATCAAATATTCTTGCTGTTCCCTTAAAACCAGTTATTAATACTCTTTTAACCCACTGAGCCAAAATGCATTTGTGACTGTGTTCTAGTATTCTCCACTTGATAAACGCTCATCTTTTTATGATCTTTTATGACTGTATTGAATTACATTTTTTTTTAAACAGAGGAAATTTACTTTCCATGGACTACCTGGACATGACTAATGTCCAGCATTAGACACAAATGTAGGGCCCTTCATCTCTCTCTGCAGCGCTGTATTGCTTTCGGCTTTCTGACACCTCTCACACCAGCCATCTCCAAAAGCACACCAATGCCGAGCACCTTGGCCTCAGCAGTCTAGGAAAGGGCTGATGACACCATGTCAGCACAGAGCAATCTTCTCTCTCCTCCCCTCCAAGCATTTCCACAAGATGTTTCAATCCACACGGGAGGGGTGCAAAAACACCAGTGACATAGCACACACTGCTAGCCCACGTGACAGGCCTTAGTGTTCTTTGGCATATCCGTTATTTTTGTTATTGATTATGTTCTTATGAACTAAAACCTTGGCTGGGGAAATGCAGGTGTTAGGTATGGTAATAAACAAAAAAGACAAGAAGTACCCCAAAGGCTGTACCGATGTCACTCTTCAAGAGCAGTCGTGGGACTGACCAGAATCCACCTACTCAGGGGGACCTCAGAAGCAGCACTAGATAGCTATGCAGGCTGCCCTTCCTTCCCCTTCCATGCACCACCATCAGTCCCAGGACATATTCTCTCTGCTTGGAAAATCCCCCTATCCTAACCCATAGCAGCAGCTGGGACAAGATGCAGTGCTAACAGGAATGAAGGCTGGACACCTCCATGCTGCTCTTGGCCAGCCAGGCCCTGCCAGCAGTGCGAGGCAGCAGCACGTCACACCCCGGGCAGCTCAGCCCCTGGTCCTGGGGGCCTTGCCAGAGACACCGCAAGGAAGGCGACAAAACAATTATGAAGAACAACAAAGAAAAGGCATACGCACAGAAAGAGGGAGGGAGGAGAACTGGCAAGCAGCTCCCCGAGGACAATGTGATTCTGTAAGACTCAACAACACCAATCAAGCACTGCAGATTTTAATCTTCACTGTAATTAACTTTATCCAAACGAGCAGCAGGCTGACTGGCTTTGTTTGGGAGTCTTCTGGCAATTTAATGTGTCTTTAAAATGACTTGGCACTCCTAGAGGAAGGGGAGAGGGAGAAGAAGATTGATGCAGCGCCAAGCATTTACTCCCACTAATGAAAAGGGATTGCTAAGGCTGTTTGATCATATATTGTACCCTATTCACTAGGTGGTACTCAAATGGGAGCATTGTTTTAACTACAGCGTTCTCAAAGCTGCCAGCAAAATAATCTTCCCAACACGTGTGTAGCATGTAGTGCAAAGTGAATCGCACAGGTATTTAAAATTACATCCTCAGCATGTAAAAAGGTAATGCAGCATGAAATCGGTCTCGCTCAGACTGAAGCAATGGAAATGACAGTCCCTGCATTTCTGGGCAGGCTTTGGCTCTGAGATTTGCATGATGCCTTGACAAGCCGTGAGTGTTGACACACAGAGGCCAGTGCAAGGAAAGCACCTCTATTCATTCAGCCTTTTTGCTTGAGAAGGGGATGTGTTGCCCCCCTTGCCAAATGACTTGCTGTGACTGCCTTGGCCATCTCAGAGGACATCTCAGAGCTTGTGGAGCTGAGAGCTCTAGGACAGGGTGTGAATTGGTGGCTAGAAGATACCTTATGGCAACACTTCACCATAGGCAGATGGCTTAAATGAAATATACTTCCCTGCAATTAGTGCTTCATGTTGTATGGTTCTGACTATGGTCTCACTCCACGCCTAATTTAAGCCCTCAGAATAATTTCTTAGAGGTCTTCAGGGGTACTAACTCTCGCTGTGAGTAGCACAGGAGCTTTGATGAAATTTAGATCACCCAAATGTGATCAATTTTCTTAAGTTATTTATAAAAATTGCTTATCTTTCTGCACATGTTTCTCTACTGCTATAGCAGATTTCTTGTGCTCCTGAGAAAAAAGACATGATGAATACTTGTGGACACCTGTGTTTCTTTATGCTGGGAGCTCTGCACAGGGCCAGTAGGCCAGGGTTAGGTTTGTACTTCTATCATCAGCCGTGTAGGTGCTACTAGCATGGTGTCATGAGGTTGCACATCTCAACAGTGACATGAGTGGAGCAGGGCTGGTAGTTCAGGAGGAACAAGCATGGGGTAGCCGAGAACATCTAAGCAGCAGTGCCTTGTTGTGCATAGTTAAGACTTGATTTTTAACACTCTTCCCAGCCTGTTGCATCACTTATGGCTGGTGAATCACACAGTCCATTACTGTCTGATGCATTCCTCCCCTGGAGACACCACAGTATTGCCTGCTTTCATAAACGGGGCTACATAATGGAAGATGCTGCCTTTTGGATGGGATTTGGTGTCCGTGAGATGATCTTAACGAAGATCCTGCAGTACCTCCTTCTAGTATTAACACCTCATCCCCAGCATAACGATCATGTGCCAGCTGCTTGGGCTGTTCTTGCTGTGTCTGTTGAACTTGGCATTAACTCTTCTCTGATGCTGGTGTTCACGTAAACCCTCATGGCATTTGAGCCCAGGCAAGCCCAGTGTCAGTGCATGACCTGACTACAGCAAGCCATGCCCCCAGGGGTAAGTGTTGTGTTGGAGACATAAGCCGCTTCTTTTTCAGGGCTGGAATGAGACTTTCCACAGACATGGTGCTTTCCTACAACAGTCCATACAGAGGGATACAAGGTGACCAGGAGTGTGAAGGGGTCACTAGATACATCTATACTAGCAAATCAGGGTTTGGCAATATTCCCATGCCAAGTACCGTGGAGCAGCCTGCAGCTGCCTAATGCTCTGCCTGCATCCAGAGCAGGGCAGCCATATGCAAACGGCACTGGGGAATGGTCTGTGAAATGATCCAGTCCCCAAACCATACCCAGCAATCCCATAGGCAAACGTGAGCTGGCACGGGCCAGCAGTGTGCCTGAGAAGTCTCTTACAGGATAGCCAATAATATTTTCATATCCAAGAGTGTTCCTGGGCACTGTTTGGTTTACTATTGTAAATGTAGCCACTTTTGTTTCACCCTGCTAAAACCATATTTCCTCGCAAATATCTTTCCCAATACTTCCACCTTCTCCCAAAGCTTTGGCAATAAACAAGCCAATTCACCGCCTGTTACGAGGACTGCTAGACCTTCAAGGATTATCATTTTAAAAAATTAATGGACTGTGGCTGAGATGAAATAATGCACGATCAAATACACACGAAAAGGCAAAACTGAGGAGGAGAGAGAAGATAAACAGCACGTTATAGCCACCATGTACTCGGCATCGCTGCATCAATCATGATACGGTTGGGTGCAGGGTGCTGCATTTCCATGTTTCATTGCAAATTGCACAATACTACAAGTGATGCTGAGCACCAGGGGGGAGAAGAAACCCAAGTACCCCTGAAGTCAGTGGCAAACTTCTCTGGGTGCATTGTGTCAGGTGTGTCTCCATGCCTCCTTTGGCTCCTTCCTTTCAGACTGCTGCCTATAACACGACTCTCAGCACCTGCACTGGGCTGCTTCAGCTACTTGGAGAGTTTCTAGGATGCTCGAATTGCTTAGCCTTGGACTAATGATCTTTGAAGCTAGTGGGATCCTGAGGGCTTCAGGTTTAAAAAGAGAGTATTCCTTTGGATGGCCAACATACCACTCACTCTCCCTAAATCTGCATTCCTCATTCCTTAATACGAGCAGCCAAGGGACACGTATGCTCATCTGCACTGAGAGCTTCACGGTGGGAAGTCAGGCCTCTTTATTGCTCAATAACATCTTATTTAGCTGCAAGCTCTGCTGAGTTCAGGGGCTTTATCCCAGGGTAAATCACTAATTAAAAACAACATGAATATAGGGAAATCTAGCCCCATTGCTCCACTCTATTTTACAGTTTATTAACTTAGCTTTGTTTTGTAGTCAAATCTAAGGATTAACTCTTTTTGTTTGTCTGCTTTGGGTTGGGTTCTTTTTGTTTAAAAATAGAGCAGTTATTGAGAAATCATTGACTGAACATAGCCTTGTGCTCCCTGTGAGAATCTGATAACAAGATGAATGCCTGGACTGCTTTTAAATGGACAGATCAATATTACAATATGAAAGTGAGAAAATGATTTAGGGTTAGAGGTGGCATGCTTGGTTCTGATTTCACACAGGACATAAATCAAGTATTATACCACTGGAGTCAATGCTGGTGCCCTGGGGTAAATCTATTAACACAATCCTGAATCAAACCAAATAATTCTTAGGGTTGTGGAAAATGAGTAATGATGCTTAAGTGGGACAAAATAGCAAATAAAATAATGTATGGGTCTGTTACAAACTGTTGAAAGAAAAAGTCCAGCTTCCACTTGCTTAAAATGGAGATGCTCTGGATTTCTGCTGTGGGGAGGACAGAGGGTGATGGAATGGATTTGTTCCTGAAATGAGCTGAAGTGCAACACTTATAGGTGCATATAATACAACCAAAGATCCATGGGGCAAAAAATGTAAGTACTGTTTCAGCAGAAGTCCTCCAATTCACCCCAGTGGTAGAAGGAGCAGGCTTCAAAGTCTAGCTAGCCAAAGGAAGTACTTTCAATGCAGCCTGTCTTTGGACTGAGGAGGTAACTTATATCTGACATTGTCTTGGGCAGCAGCTTCCATCATCTCTAAATGCCTCTCTCCATAACAGCCTTGGTTGTTCCTTCCAGAAGGAAAAGGTTGGTGACCTTACCCAGGCCTGCAATTGCTACCAGCCATTGAGTTTGTCCACTGTGGCACCAGTAACATGCTCCCTGATTTCCAAAGCACTTGTCCAGTCCATCTTACTTACAGTATGACATTTTTTTACCTCCCTTGCAGCAGACTTTTACCTAACAGCACTGCTCTCCCTTGCTTATTAGCTTTTTACCCTCTACCATGCAGCACGCACTTCAGTGCCGCAGCATCTGGAAGGCTGTCTGTAAAGACAATCCCCTTCCTTCTGTAGACAAGCAACAACCGTGCCAGAATTAAACTGTTCATTTAAGAGCGATCAAGTTTACATGTGTTGTGTTTTCTTTTATTTTACTAAAGGAAACACATGAGTGAGTGATTAAAGCAGACACTTGGGTCGCTGCAATTCATTGAGATTGCTGTTGTTTGCTTTGATGAGATTCCAGTCCGCAGCAAATTTCCTCCCCATGATTAGCCTGGTGTGGAATACACAATGCTTGCTCCGCCAGAATAAGACCTGGTGAGAGCACAGGCAGCATGTTTATGCACTGATGTGCTTGATTATTTATTGCAGTACCATCTCGGTGGGATAGCACAGGTTAACAGAGGGTTTGCAGCTAATCCATGCCGGAGCTACTGTCATGTCCTTCATCAGGCAGTGCAGGATGATCCTGACTGGGGAAACAATGCTGGTCTGAACCAAATTTATCACCCCTCTGAACCCCACAAACAGCCTGTGGCATTTTTTAACCCTATTTGATAGCCACAAATTCTCACCAGAGAAAAACTACAAAGAATTAACTGTGATAATATGTAGCTGCCCACTATGCCTCTCTCCCTCAGTCAGGGTTTTTTGTCTGCTATCACAGTTTCATAATCATGCAGAGCTTTTGTTGCAGAGGGAAGGGGGACCCAGGAAGAAAGCCCGCAGCCCAGGTGAAAGAGAGGACATAGCCCACCTCTTTGTGTCCCTGTAACTGCAGATTTGAGTGGCATGTCCTCCCCATACAAGAATTATTTCCCCATTATTTCATGGTAAGAGCAGAAACACACCTGCTAACAAAAGATTAGTGTGAACGATTGTGTTTGTGCTGCAGCATTAGGGATGGACTCAAATTGTCTTAAATGCAGCAATTTCATGACTTGCATGCTTTCTGCCTTCTCTATGGTCCAGCTGGTGCTCCAGCTGTGTCTACAGTACATCTGGAGGACCACCTCCAGGTCACTGTTGGATGCAGATTAACTGTTCATACACAGCCTGCAAGCAGAACCCCACACATAACTGGAAGATGCCTGAGCTCAGACACCCTCCCTGCCATACTGTGCAAGAGTGTGGGTTAATAGGGAGCCACACAAGATGTCAGCAGAGTGCCTGGAGACACACGTGAGGTGGCTGGGTGGGCAAGAGACCAGAGCTAGCCAGCAGAGCAGCATAGCACCCAGGCTGTGCATGGGAAGGGCTGAGCACAGATCTCTGCCACTTGGTTGGATGGCAATAAGCACAGACTTATCCTTGTCTGGCCTGTTGAGGTAGTGGTGTGAGCTCAGGGTCTGATATGGGGTCAAGCGCCCTCAGCTCTCCTCTCAGTGGCTCCCATCTGGGTCCCAGTTGAACAGTTCAAGTGAACAACGTGCCCAGTAGCCTTCATAGCCTGGCTTGGAGGCTATGAAAAAGGTGCTCAAAGTGGCACTAAACATGCCCAATGCACCCCTCCTGCAGAAAATGTCCTGCCACAGGGTTTGCACCGGCAGCTGGGCTGTCAACTAGTCCATGGGAAGCGGGAGCAGAAACTCCCTGACATCATCCTCTCAGCCCACTGTGTGCCAGGGACAATGTCTGATACGCTTAACATGGTAGGGGCAGAAGCACAGCCCAGCCATAATGTGGCAATCCTGGCCAGCCCTGCAAGCTGCGGGAACAACCATCAGAGAAGCACTGGCAGCCCAGTCCAGAAAAGAGGGACACTTTCCCAGTTACAGCACTGTGGTCCAGTGGGGCTTAAAAACTGGCAGAAAAAGACCTCACAGTTTCAGTTGCCTCCTGGCCAGATGGACTTTGCCTAAAGGCTGTCTGCTGGCCTTCGCCTGAGAGAAGTATACAGAGTGAGGCCATCATGGGTCATGGTGACAGTTTGTACCAGGCAGTTCTCTTTCATCAGTAACAGGACCTCAGCATGGGCCCAGACTAAAAGAAGCAAAGTGGCGAGCAGAGACAGCCTCTGTGGAAAGAGAAGAGGGTGACCACGCAGTTGGCAGCTGCAGTGGCATGACAGGATCCATTTTGCCCTCTTGGGAGACCATGAACGAAACCAAAGTTGCTTAAAGCTCCCTTTGGCAACTGGAAGCCAGTCCTTTAGAAACATAAGCCTGGGAAATGAGAGGAGAGAAGGGGCCCACGGAAGCTGGTCTAGCAGATTACTAGCCAGTGCCAGCCCTCCAGAGAAGAGCAGCACTTTGCTCTTCATCCTTTTCTCGAACCATCATCTTTTCAGGAGAGGTATGGCTGACTGAGTGTGACCCAGCCTTTAAAACTCTCTTGTGTAACCAGACAGATTTGCTCAGGATTGCCGTATTCCTCAGGAGTGCCCACACTTTGCCTGATGGAGCAGCTCAGCGGTTACTTGCCCAGAGCAAGTTATTTTATTATTTATGCACATAACCTGTTTCAAAAAGCCAGGGTAAGAATCTGCCTGAACTCACAGGGCACAGCCTGCAGCTGTTCTCCCTGGCAGTCTCAGCCATTTTCCCTCTCTGCTGTCACCTCTGCTGCAGAGTGGTCACTTGGTGAGGGGTACCCACTGTCCCTGGTGACCAACACCACCTGTTATAAAGCAATAGGAGCAATTCCAGTACTCCAAGGTGTGCGAGATGCTTGCATTTGGCAAAAGCCAAACTCAGATATTCACGTATATAACTCAGATATTAATGGTTAAATGGAAATCTAAAATAAATAAATAAATAAACTGCCAGGGATAACGAAAACTTTGCCAGCGCTAATCCACTGCAGATAGGCATGCTAAAATGCTGCACATTTTATGGACTTCATTCCCAGATTAAGGGAGAAAAATTTTGATTCAGCATCTTGGACAGCACCGCAAGCACCTTCACCCCGTTCTACATCTCCCAGGAGAATTGCCAATGCATCTTCATTAGTACAGTGGGAAACCTAACCAAACCTGAGGCACTTGGGGATACCCAAACCCTGAATGGGGCTTGGTCTGCTCCTAGCAGAAGGGCAGCTTCACTAACACAGACTCGCACTCTGTTTCTCCAGAGGTGACGCTGGGATGCAACGGGACCTTTTCCGGTTTTGGACCAGACCCACTGGATACTGTCTCTTGCTGCCTGTACCAGCCATGCCTGGAGTGCCCCAGGGACCAAGGCTGTCCATGCTTACCACAGCTGTCTGCACACACTGCAGAGGAGAGCTTGGCCCCCATGAAGCAGAAAGCCATCTAGGGCTTGTCTGCCTGCTTCCTCTGCTTGTTACTTGTCATGTGTTTCTCAGTGAAATCTTAGACTGTGTTTTGGATGAGCAAATTTTTGGGTCAGTTCCTCACCACTCTATTGCTTCTACTCCTGTTTGATCACCCTCAGCATCCTCTTTATCTTTCATCCTGGAGCTTTTCCTCTATAACATTCCTGTCATACACCGAATTAGTCTTGTTGCTCTTCTACAAGCAGCTGTGTCCTTCTTTCTACCTTTGTGGCTAACATTGTCTGCCACGTGCCTGATTTGCTGCTGTACATTTTTGCTTGCCACAAAACAGCTGCCCACACTGTGGGTCGCTAAAAACTCTGCCAAGTGGAAGTCACACCACCCCTCAGCATCTCTGAAACCTCTGGCTCTTCTAGAAGCACCGGATATTTGGAGCATGGCAGAGCACCTTTCTGGCTATCCAGATGGTGATCTGGAGCCAGGTACTCCCTTCCTCACGTCCTGTGCTGAGCAGAGCCTGGCCCTACCAGCCTCGTGGGACGGCTTTATTTGCAAGGAGCCCCCGGGTTTGCTGCCCTGGTGAAATGATCCCGTACTTAAAATGCAGGGCACCTCAGAGCAAATAACCTACCCTGGTGACAGTAATTTGGCCCCACCTGCTCTGTGCCAACAGAGCAACCCTTGTGTCCTGAAGGGAGCTTCAGAAGAGCTTTATCCCCAGCAAACAAGTCAGGAGAGATAAGGGAGGAAGGCATTTCCTTTGGAAAGCAGTTTCATATAAATAACCCCTCAGAGCCGAATGTTGTTCTCTTTATGACAGCACATAACACGGAGGAAGTTGTAGGAGGGTGATCCTATGTTACAATAACAGTCCTTCCTTTCCTCTCATACACCATCTTCACTCCCTCTCTCACAGCTTGCTCATCACCCCAGACTGGGGAGCAGCAGGCAGCAGGGTGTCTGCAAACACACGCTGCTTCGGCCACCTCATGTGGGTGGGTGCTGCAGGGGGTTGGCACCAGGCCACCCCACGCATAGCACCTCGGGTGGCTGGGTGCCCTGCTCCACACTTCCCTGGATCAAACCCCTGGCATTCAGCTTTCCAGGGCTGCTATCAGGCCAAGGAGTGTGGGAGCTGCAGGGCCAGGTCCTGCAGAGGTGCATACCCCATGGGGGGTCCTGGAGGGAGGGCAGTGGGCTGTCCGATCCACAGAAATGTGAATAGCGAGCCAAGGCAGCTGTATGCTGGGATGGATCTGTGCTCTCCTTGGTATTACCCAGCCAATCTTCATCCTCAGGGGATGGGGAGAGAGGAAGGAGTACCCTTTGCTGTCTGTGTTTAGTTTTGGCTCTTTCAAAGAGCAATGGGAAAGCCAGGCTGGACTGGGCTTAGACTCAGTGTGTGTCTCAGGCATGTGGAAAAAGGCCAGCATTGAAAAGACCCTTTCAAAAAACCAACCATCGCAGGGTTTTGGATCTGAACTAATTTGCTCACAAGTCCTGGCCTTCAGAAAACTGTACTGGATTCTCCAGTCATGTTGGATATAAGGAAGGGGAAAAAAAAGAAATCATTAAACTGTCAATCATGCTCATTCTTAGATCTATCGTTTAATTTATTTGGCTTTTTTTCCTATCTTTGTAATTACAATACTGTACAAAGTGTAAGATAACATTCAATCACTGTAAAATAAGATTTAATTATGTCATGATGAGATTCATTAGTTAATATTTGTATAGCACACTGAACATGTAAAGTGGTTAGCAAGTGCTAAGTGTTAATCTTGCTGTTTCAGAAAACAAGGGAATTCACTTTTGGGGAGCAGAAAAAGCACGCTAAACACATGCATGTGGGATAGATCTTCAGCTGGAATAACTCAGTGGTAGCTCTTTGTCTGGGCCACTTTCACATCTTTGGCAGGAGCCCTGCCCTCTTCTTGAACCATAGGTATATCCACAAGGCCCTCAGTGATGAGGCTCTGATGAAGTCACTGCAGGAGCAGGACCTCTTTCTTACCATAACGGTCTGTTCTATTAATTAGTGTGTCCAGTGTTGGGATGCCTTAGCCACTGTACCTTCCAGCTTGTAGGATTCCCACGGCTCCAAAGATATCACGTGGGTATGGTCTCAGCCCCTAACCTGATGCTTGCAGCAGCTGAGATTTCATTTTCTCTGCAGAGGTCTGGGGCATCACAAACCTACTTTGGGTGGCCAGACTCAGGGATACATGCTCTCAGTTTTGCAAATCTTTCACTAGCTCTGCTAACACTGTGGCATATTTGTCAAGACAGGGCACTTCTCAATAGAGAAAAGGAAAGGCAGGAGGTCTGAGAGCTGAAGGTCTTTCGTTGTGCTCTGAAGTTGTTCCCCACTTAAGGCAGTTGCTGCTTTTCTGGTAGCAGCTATCACCTTTTCAGTGAATACAGGACCATGTAAAATAAAACCAACACCAGTGATGTATTGCAGGACACCTATTCTGGTGCACCATAACCCTCTTTCTAAGGACTCTGAGACATACAGAATAGGAAAAACAAGAGGTACTTCACTCTGCCATCATGAACCAGATCATCACGGCCCCAGAAGAAATGTCTTGCAATGTGCAAGGAAAATGGTAGGTCTGGTACCTGATGCTTCTGCTTCAACAGATTGTCTATGGAAAAGCACAGAAGACAGTGTGGAGAGACCAGCATTTCTTTAGTGTTCCCTCCAGCAATTTCCTTTTGGCTGCTATGTGTGGCCCTTAAGAGGTAATCAATGTGTTATAAGATCCACCAAGGACCATGCTATCAAAATGTAAAGGACATGGGGAAAATAAATTTTTGGGAAGGGGTATATTAATATGGAATTATGAGTGTCTCCTGATGTGTATGCTGAAGGGACTAACGTAAGGTTGCACAGCTTTGACTTACAGGAACATGTAGAAACCAAAGCACTAATCCAAAATGCTACACGGCTGTGTCACTACTAGCTGGCTAGCTGCATCCCAAGCCATCACCTCTCTGTTGTATGAAACAGCACAATTCATCTGCTCTGAGAAATAGCCCAGAGGCTGCAATCTCCTAAAACTGGCTGCCCTGACCTCCTGGCTCAGCTTCAGTGCCTGGCAGGCTGGGACATCACAGAGACAGGGCCAGCCAGTTCCCCAAAAGGCTCTCCTGAAAGAGCTACCCAAAAGACAACAACCCTTGAGGCAATAAAAGCAGTGGGGTTGTCCCTGTCTGCCACAGGGAAACCTGGTAAGTTCCCACTTGCATGAGTCCTCTCAAGGTTTATATGATTGAGTCTGCATAGTTTGTTCCCTTAACTCATGGTTCTTCCTTACAGCTCCAAAAAGAGTGCTATTAAAAGGCATTCACTTATTTTCATCATCCCCATCTTCTCTCAAGCGTTCAATGAGATGTTCTTGCCAGAAAATCGGGGTTTAACTCTCAGCATCCAGTCCTCCACATTAGCTGGGTTGCACAGGGGGATTTACAGCGCTGTCATACTGCAGTACCCATACCTGTGTACACTGAGATGTGCCACGTTCTCCAAATTAATCCCCCATCCTTTCAAGATTCACTTATGCCCCCTTTAGGTACAAGCTCATCATGCTCAGGCGGGACTAAAAAAGCAATAAAGAGAAGCAGTGGGTATGGTGAGTGCCACGCAGCCACCGCAGAGCACAAAAATGCAGCAGCCCTGTGAACCCTGCTGTGTAAGGCAGCTAACGAGCGAGACTGCGCACCAAAGTATTTATTGTTGCTGGAGCGCTTTAATTAAGTGGGAACTGTTAGGAGAGTAAATACAGAAGTAAAGCAGCAGCCTCCCACGCAGGAACACCTCCCTCCACTGGTAAACCTGCCCTCTCTGGCTGCAGAGAAACTCCCACTGCCTCCCTCCTTCACGCTTTAAGAGAAGCAAGAAGCTTCAGTTGTCCTCAGAGTCATCCTGGAGGAAGACATCTTCATGGCACGCAGGTTCAACAGCACTCTCCGGTGTCTGAGCAGGAAGCAGCCAAGCTGCCCCAGTGCCTATGAGTCCCTGTCTCTGTGTGCGACAAGCCCCATCACTCACACAGGACGGCCAGGCTGCTGCCAAAGTGCTCAGCCTTCATGTTGCGATCAATCTTCCTCACGCCACTGAAGGCAGCGTGCACCCCTAGGTCACCCCCTTCTCAGCAAGGCTGGGGGTCAGAGAGGCAACGCATCTCTGCAGCTCTTCCAATCGCCATGTCTGGTCTTTTCCAGCCAAAACTATCTGATCACTGGACAAAAGCTCATTTTCCCCAGAATTTTTGACTTGCAGCAAAATCGGGCATAAAGAGGTACCAGGACAATGTGGCAGGCCAGGATTGTCACAGGCTGATCCCTAAAGTCAAGGGGATTGGGTTGGGTTTTTTTGTATTTTTTAAGGCACTTGAATGAACAGCATGTTTTTCAGAACTGCTGAGCTTAGCAGGAACTCTGTGGTTGCCAGGGTTTCTTGGAATCAGCTTCCTTATTATGGGTCAGCCTCAATGAGGTGTTTACCCACCTCAATTCAAGTTGTAATTTCTCTATTTATTTTAATCAACAGCAAGTTGTAAAACAATGCACCAGCAAAATGACGGAGCACCTTCTCCAATGGTGCCTTCCACGAACAGACTAAGCCTGAGTCCAGGCTGCTAGCACAGATGTTCCTAAAGGGAAAGCAAGCCAGGAACCCCGGACTTTCTCCTCTCTTACTTAGTTTGTCATCTCCTGAGCTTGCTCAGCCAACACTTCCACCTAGTGGCCTGCTCCACACATGCTGAGATGATGGATATCCTTGGGTGTAATGGGATCAGAATTTTCTGCAGAGGAAAATTATAATCTTATGGAATAATCAGATTATTTTTTCTTTGGTGAGGGATTCTGAGTGCTCTTGGGCCAGTTAGCATTCCCATCCGAAGTGCAGGGCTGCTTATCATGTAACGCTGTGCGGCTGCATACAACTAGCATGCACATTATAAAAGTAATCCGTAGTAAATTACTTCTGAGACAATACTGGGTTGCACGTAAATGATTACTTTGGGTAGTCATTTGGAATAGATGAGTTTTGCAAAGTAAGTTTAAACAATCCTAGCAGGCGATTCTGCTCTCCTTAAGGGAACAAACTGCACTGCCGAACAGCCGGCACAGTGGAATACATGCACACAGGTCCCTCTGAGCTCTGCTCCCACTCTGTTCCTGGCCCATGTGCTTTCTGGGATAAATTGCTTAAGATCTTCACCTCGCTTTCCCTACCTGAACCATGCAGATAATATTCTAGGGGGAGTCTGTGAGCTAAATACCATGTTACTGGTTTCGTTTATTATTTATCCCAGCACAGAATTCCTGTAAGGATAATCTTTGTGCTTGCTCTCTGATGCCTCTCCTGGATCTTGGCATTACAGGATTTGTAGAGGATAGTGAGGGAGAAGGCTGTCGACGGGTACTCTCTCTCTTGGGGCATACCTGAGCAGGTCTGACACCACAGCTAAGAGACATCGATTTTTTACCTTTAGAGCTAGAGTTTTATTTTTATGACAGCATTGGAACATTGCCTTAGAGACTGGTGACAGTCAGTATCACCTGAAAAATGGCTGGAAAACACCCACAATGCAGTTACATCTGTTTCCCAGACCCTCTCCTAATCAGCATCAAGTCTCCCCCTATTAATATACGTATTTCAACAGCAGTTAAATTCCCCCATGTGACACCAATCCCCTGGACCACTGTTTCCTCTGCAGAGTGAGAAGCAAGAAAATTAAAGCCTCAAAAGAAAGTACACACCAGGGAAATACATCTTGTTCTGCACCACAGTTAGGTAGCGAGTGAGTAGAGGTGACAGCAGACGCCCATGGCACAGTCAGTAACAGAAGTGAGGCTCCTGAAGTCTCTATCCAATAATTTACTTGTTAGGTTATTCTTTCTCCTTCAAACATCTTGCTGTGGGATAAAGCCTCCAGGCAGCTACAAGACAAAGGTTTACTATTATTCTTTCTTTCAGGGCAGAACAGCTCTGCTTAATACATTTTTAAAGACTATATTCATCTAGGAAGACTATCAATAATTAAGAGAAGAAAACAATATTATTATGGAAATTAAGCCACCTCTGGGTCTGTGAGAATATAGTATTTCCTGATGACTTAATGGCATCCCTTCCAGCTCCTGGATAAACAGCACAGAGAGCAAGACAGATTTGTACCCCAGAGGGATCACCCTGCTCAGTCCAGGTCAATGCACAGGGCTGATGCTCTGTAATTAAAGACAAGATGTCAAAGGATTTTTCACAATTTTTCAGTTTGTCTTTGCTGTTTGCGTTAGGGCAGTGAGAAATTCTCCCTCCCTCCTTGCCCCGTCATCACCGAGTCACTAAAGAGGTACCAGCTATGATGGACCAGCAGGAATCTCTCCTGCTCTCCCGTGGTTGGGCAGCAAGATCTGCCAGGGCTCTGTACACATCAACATGCAGGACTACATTGCCAGCCATGGTGGTAGAAGTGAATATCCTGCTGGACTTCTTGTTTTCAACACACTCTGCAAGTGTTAAATGGCCTGGGCTGGACCTGAGAAACAGAGGACTGGCCCTTGTCTCTGCACTTAACAAGAACCACTTGTATAGCTAGGGTCACACACAGTCATGCATGCAGATACTGCAGCATATGTGAATATTACTCCAACATGAGTTAGCCCCGACCTAAAGGAGTCCCTGCCATAAAATTGCCATGGGCAAGATGGGTCCTATCCCTCTGGAGATGTCTGTGCTGCAGGCACCACTGCCTAGCAAACAGACTTCAGCTATTTTGAACATCAGTAGCTGTGTAGCCTTGGCAACATGCGAGTTTCCCGGGGCCTGCCTGGAGTGTACTTAGAGCTGACTTTACTTTCATTGAGGGCCAAAGTAGTCCCTGGACACGCTGGGATGTGCTAGTGACAGAAAAAGGCCATTGCTGCTTTGATGCCCATAAATGGAGGTTAAATACAGGGAATGGAGCAATGCCATAGGAGGCAATGGCTTACTTCTCTGAATTTCTTAAAATCAGATAATTTTCTTTGGACTGAGCAGTACTCATCTAATTTGAGAAGGAAGAAGCTGCTCCCTCTCCCAGTGAAAAAACACTGATGAGCCAGAACCCCATCACCCACATGGATTGTGGGCACCAACAAATGCGTCTTCTTCCCTTCTTTCTTTCTCACATCCTGATTCCTTCTCCTTTAAAGCAGTGCTGGAATGAGCAGCATATCTGCAGCACTTCTGTGGCAAAGCGGCCATCAGAAACAGAATTACCACTCATCGGCCAAGCTGCTGTAACCAACTGAGCTCAGGTGTTCCTGGCTCAGTCTAGAAGGGAAATTAAATTTCTTGTCTCAGTTGACCTCCAAAAAGCCACTGAGCTACATGAACTCACTTGCTGGGCCCCTAGAGTCCGCATCGATAAAGAATTTCAGCCTTTCCATACCAGCTCTGCACTTAGGGAAACTTTTCCTGGAATCTGCTCTACACTGGGAGCTACAAATAAGCTCAACAAGTTTTTGGTTGAGCTCTAAATGTGGCTACCTCCTCTCTAAGCAATGCTAGTAAGGACAAGCGTGTCAGGTCTTAAGACTTTGCTGCCTTCCAGTGTCCCCAGTAAATACCAGTGCCCTCAGCTCAGGCCAGGAGTTAAGTTACTAAGTGACTCCAATTTCACTTCAGGCTTGTTTTCCTGTGGGCAAGCAAGAGTTAATGCTACGATACCACCTTCCCCGGGGTGCACTGAGTCATTATCCCAATGCTCTGCCTGTATGCTGGTGTAGGTCCTTTATGGTTGATGAGTGGCTTCAGCGCTACACTCAGTGTCGCTTCATTTATTTGCCATCAGAAAGACAGAGAAACAAATTGTGTGTCAGTGCGTACCTATTCTTTAGGGTTCATCCCAGAGAGGGAAATCAATGACTTAGCCTCTTCTTGAAGCATCTACACTAAAACATGGGGAGCAAAGTCAAACATTTTGCGTGTGCGTGTGTGTGTGTGCATTGTGTGCGTGTGGTTCAGCATTGCCATTCATCTTCACTCTCCAAATCAACAATTATGTGGAGTCCCCCAGGAGGGAAATGTGCTCCTCTCATAAGCTTGGAGTAATGACTCAGAAGCAGTGGTGTGTAACAGGATCCCCAGTGCTAGGCTTTGCCTGATAACCACATACACTAATAAAATAACCCCGAGTTGGTTCCAGTCCTTAACGTTCCCTTATTACTATTCTATGAGGCCTGTGTTGGGAAGAGAAACATCACTTGCCTGCAAACTAATATCCAAATGCAAGCCGTGCTTAGCATCTTACATGGGTCCTCATAAATTCGAGCGAGTTCTCTGTGTCTCTTCCATCCCATTGACCTGACAGGATGATCACTCCCTGCTACTGCGCTGGCTGTGTCCCTTGTCAATAGCCCATGAGGAAAAATTCTACATTGACATATCTCCTTTCTAATTTCTTGGTCTATAACTTTTTTTTTACCCTTTCTCCCTGCCTAGCTCAGACCACTTTTGGAAGCAAAGACAAGCAACTGTTGAGATTTTTTTCTCCAAACACCAGATCTCTTTATTCTCAGAGGGCCAGAGGAAAAGTTAAAGGAGGTCAGCATAAGGGGTCCATGGAGAACCTTGCAATAAAAATTTCTTGGCTTTGGGATGACATGGTGCAGTGCATAGATCAAAAGAAGATGCTAAAATACATACCTAAAAAAGAATCAGCTATTAAACTATGGGTTACATCTAACCTGGCTTGACATTGGCACTCCTTTTCAGAACCTTCATGCTCTGTGTATACATGCTGACTCTTGTTTGTGCTGACATGAATGGGGAGAGCAGGAGCTTGTGTATTTGCTCTATGATGTTATTGATACTATTGATTATGAACTCTTTCCTGTACATAAGTCTGCTTTTCTCCTTACAGAAGTTATAGCTATTCACGCCACTTTTTAGTTATATATGAAAAGATGTCTGTCCCTCACCCAGGGGACCTTGACATTGGTTAAAATAGCAGCCTACACATACGAGAACAGCTCCAGAGCACGAAAGGCACAGCATTCATCTTGTTGTCCAATACGCTGTGGATTCTTGTGCCTACGTGCATATGCATTTGTTTTAGAAAGACCCTGCCTGGGTATGATAACAGTAGCAGGAGCCCAGACAAAGGCAACGGTTAAGAAGCAGGCAGAAGCAGAGAAAAGATTGTGCAGAAGGTGGGGGAAAAGAAGGGAAAACAAAAAGAAAAAAGAAGACAAAGAATATATTAACATTTACCTCCTCTCACGTACAGACCACAAAGCTCCCTGCCAAGAAGCAGTCACCCCTGTTTTGCCTGCCAAGAAACTCAGCATTGAAAGGGGAACCATTTGTTCAGGGTTGTTCCTCCAGCAGAAGGCAGAGCTGCCAGACACACCATCACCTCTTGGGTCCCAGCAGCCCAGTGCTCCAGCAGCCCAGCCACCACAATGAGGAAGTCCTTAGCTTCTGCCACCCACAGCTGGGATGTGCTCCTCGGGTGGCATGGCTCCACCAGAGGCCCTAGCTGTGATCCCAAAAGCCTACACAGTGGAAGCCAGGACCATGGTATGAAGCAGAAGAAAGGCATCGTGTAGTGGTGCTGGGAGTAAAGGGGAACCTGCGCTCATGGAAACGGGGCAAGTGGCCAAAGTCCAACTTTTCAGACTATGTGTAACGATACCAGTGAGGCTGGGGGACACCTTCTGAGTATGGAAGGTGATGGGGAGTGACAGTAGACAGCCTTGTCCTGCCCTGTGCTGCTTTGGCTACAGCTCTCTGTACTATGAAGGTTAATTTTCCATAACCCATGGAACAGCAGAAAATTGCCACAAGACTGACAGAAAGCTTGTGTTGAGCTAATATTTTAAAAGGGTAAAGGAGACAACCCAGGTAATTATAGGCCTGTCAGGCTGACATCGATCCCAGGTAAAATAATGGAGCAGCTAATAGGGGGAATATAATTCATGCCCATCGGTAGGGGTTTATGGAAAACAGACCCTGTCAAATGAACTTAATATCTTTCTTTGCCTTGATTACAAGTTTGGTTGATGAAGTCAATGGTGTTGATGAAAAAACCACTAAGATTTTCCAAAGCATTCAACTTGGTACCACACACCAGCTGGATTTAAATCCTAGAACAATACAAAGCCAACCAAGTATGTAGTAAATGGATTAAAGTGACTGATGATTCTGAAAATATGATTGAACACAGAAAGCTGTCATCCTGCAGTTGTTCTATGGATTAGGTCCCACAAGGTTAGGTGGGTGGCATGATGGTATTTTACATTCATACCTGTGATCTACTAAAATCTGTCATACTAAGATTGGAAGGGTGGAAAATTGTAAGGAGAGGTCACTGATACAAGCAACTTTGTAATTGCTTGCTAAACTTGGCAGAAACAAGTATGGTAGAACTATGTATTCCAGTTCAGTCACATGTGAAGTAAACACATCTAGGAACAAAAAATATAGGTGGTTCCTACAGGACAGGGAACAGGCAGGAATGTATTCAAAAATTAGTTACGGACCCTAATTAGTCAAACACAAATATCCAGTGCAATACTGTCACAAAAACATCTGATAAAACACCTGACAGGATCACCTCTGAGGGTGGTAAGCAGAAAATTTCACATTTCCCTTGAAACTGGTGCAACCACACCAGGAACCCAGACTGCTCAGCTCAAGAAACAGCTTGATGAGTTGGAGATGCTCCAGAGAAAATCATAGAATCATAGAATAGTTTGAGCTGGAAGGGACCTTTAAAAGCCACCTAGTCCAACCCCCTTGCACTGAGCAGGGACAGCTTTAGCTGGATCAGGTTGCTCAGAGCCCCCTCCAACCTGACCTTGTATGTTTCTAGGATGGGGCTTCTACTCCTGTTCCAGTGTTTCACTACCCTCATTGTAAAAAATTTCTTCATTATACCTAGTCTGAATCTACCCTCTTTTAGTCTAAAACCACTATCCCTTGTCCTATCACAACAGGCCCTGCTAAAAAGATTTGCCCCATGTTTCTTACAGGCCCCCTTTAAGTATTGAAAGGCCACAATAAGGTCTCCCCAGAGCTTTCTCTTCTCCAGGCTGAACAACCCCAACTTCCTCAGCCTCTGCTCATAGGAGAGGTGTTCCAGTCCTCTGATCCAGGACAACAGTCCTGGGATTTGCAAACCTGCCTCCCAAGGCACACCTCCAAGACTCAAACTGCTCAGTTTACCAGAATGATGTCTGTCATCTGACCACCATCTTTTGGCATCCAACAGAGAGGAAGGCATCAATAGCAAAAGTATCATTGATTTCAGTGGAGTAGTTACTTGCTGAGTGATACCTGCCTCTGAAGCTGGTTCTTGATGCATAACTCTACTCCCAGTATTTATCTCCTGTGTCTGTTGGAAAGGAACATTTACTTGTCCGCTGTGTCAGGACATTGCAACAACAACTAAGATAACAGTTGAAAAGTGCTGCCTTGGTGCCAATTCACTCTATAGTTATATATTTTATTATTGTGTCCGCCCAGCACTGAGCAGACTGCGAAGTTTCCTTTTTATTCCAAATGGCTTATTTTGCCTCAGAGGCAGCAGGAAGGGCTCAAGATAGCTGGAGTTGCTCTCACAAAACCTTCCCGCACCATGCACTGCCTAAGTGCATATCCTTTACTATAGTTTAAGCCATGATACCAAGCTGAGCTAGTACACATGGCTGTACATTATTAATTGATTGCTAATAGTAATAAATGGCTCCATAGTGTGGACATGTAATCTTATAAATAAAGTCTCTGGCATCTGCATTGACAGTAGGCAGCATGTGGAAGTATTCAGGAAAGAGGTGAGCTTCTAGCCCCTGTGGAATGCAAGCTGCCACCCTGCATCTTAGCCAAGGAACTGATTGTTTTGTATTTCAATTAGCAAAGACCCCATCAGATCCTTTGGGCAAAAAAAAATAAAAGTAAGGCTGACCTCTAAGTCCACTCTGGGGGCTGGATTTTCTTATTTGCTTAACATTTCTCAGGCCCAGAAATAGAAAGAGTGAGTGACTAATAGACTTAAGATCTCTGAGGTGAGATGATGCTAGTGACTGAAGAATATGCATTAGCTGGCATCAGCACAGCCAGAAAAAGGAGAAATCCACTTAGAGCTGCTTCTCCTGTAAGATAAGCCCCAGGTTCACAGAGTGAGATGCCTCCTCCCTGCTGCAGCAGTGAATTAAGTTTGTCATTTGTTATTGTGTCTTGCCAGCACACAAAATAGCAGCCCTGGGCTGTAATCTCCACTCATCTGAGTCTGCACAGTAATTGCTGGCAGCCATGGAAACCAAACTTCCCACAGTCATTTATAAACTTGACCCTCCTTGCTTCCTTATTGCTGTATTCAGCTGAGCCCTTGATGAGGGTAAGTGAAGAGAGAGGAAATCGTAAACTGCATTTGCAAACTAACGTTTGGCGGCAGAGCACAGAGAACTGGCCAAAAGCCCATCTTGTGAGTAGGAGCCTTTCCAACGGCACCGCTAGGCTTTGCAGCAGGGTCTCAGTGAAGAAGATGGGAGCAGTGCCATCAGCTGTGATAAGCTCCAGTTAATGACTAACAGGCCTTTATCTGCTTCACATGGGATGTGAGGATGGCCTCCTCACCCCCAAATCCTACCACTGGCTTCCCAGGGACCCTTGGCCATGCCTTCTGCCTGAGATCCCCCAGTTATAAACTGGGGATAGCCTGTTTCACAGGTGAAATTATGAAAGCCTCTGTGCAGCTCTAAGATTTGGGCCACAGAAGGCCAAAGAACTCATATTGTTATTTTCCTCAAGGGTACAATAAAAATTCTAAAAATATTTCCAGCCCAGCTGAGGCTGAAGGACTGTGCCTAGCTGACATCAATTGGAGAACTCAACCCTTCTCCTAAGTCCTAAAAAGAGGACCAGGGAAAGCAGCGTCTGAGGGAACCCTCCCACCATGCTTGCCCCTGCCCTCCAAGCACCTCATGGGGCTGTTTCTAGCAGGGAGTCTGAGTCTTTTCATCCCAAACTGGTCGCAGTCCACTATGAGAAGTTCAGGAGCAATGCAGGGCTTTGCAGACAGTGAAAGCAGTAGAGGTAACTTCCAAGATTGCTCACTGCCAGCGCAGGAAGGTCTGCAGCCAAAACCTTGACACAGGACATGCTGAACTCAGTGCTCCTCCAAGCCTTCATTGCTCTGCTGTGGACGCTTGGCCACCACTGTGGCTTGGACTAAGACTGCTAACCTGATTCACATCAACCACCAAATACCACATGCACAACGTTTGGATGGCTGAAGCCAAGTGACACCTCTGGCATGACTGTTAGTTCCATAAATTTGTGACCATTCAAAAACCTGATCATTTTATAAATCACTATGAAATACCTACTGCACCAACAAAAAAAGCAAAGAATTAGTTGTATGTATTTTTGAAAGTTGCTAGATTTTATCTAGTTTAATTATTCAAGCATCCTAACCTCTCATACTTCAGGATCAGCAATGACTGAAGACTGATAGGAATTTCACAACTAATGAAAAACACAACATCATGGACCATTGGGACCATCAGGTTATACCACCTGACAAACAGCTGATCTAATACATCTCATTCCTACAATCCACTTGTAAGGGTTTATTTTCTTTTTCACAGTATTTTTTCTGTATCAATATTATTTGATCTAAACCTCAGTCCAAAAGGATGATTATTTCTTCTTAACATGTCACACTAGGTTATTATATCCTGTCAAGACACGTTATGCCAGGCTGAGTTGTGTTAAAAAGTGACACATCTGTAACAGGTTAGGAATTCAAAGATGGTCTTTTCTGGCAAGGTGAATTAAGGAGTATACCACCTCATTCATTTTTTTCCTTTGGGAAGATGGAAGCTAATTAAGATATGCTAAGCTCAGTCAATTTTTCTCAAAGAGAGACCTCGATAATTATTTGGAACTTATTTAAAAGGAAGGGAACATGCTTTGATATCATTATTTAGCCAAGAGCTGTGTGCTAGCCATGAAGTTTTGCTCTAGCGGTTAAATTCTCTCATGTTCAGATTCATTTTGAGCCAACGTTTTCAGCTTAAGCCTAATGCAAGGTGTTACAACTCTGGGAAGGAGTTAGTCTCTTCCTTCCTCTTTAACTACTGCCTGATGCAACATGCTACTCCTGGTCATAGGAAAGAACAGCAGCTGCATGACGCTCCCTTTTCTTTCCCCAAATCCATGTAGCCATTTCATCTGACTTCCCACAACCTCCTTATTTAAATTTCCCATTACTATCCATTTTTAAAAAGCCTCCAGGGGGCTTGTAGGAGCTTTTGCACCTTTGTGTTGTACATCACAGACTGGAAATGTTGCAGGAGGGGAGTTCAAGCAGCAGCATTTGCTGTGCTCAGTTGCATCTGCTCAAATTTGACCTATTAAAACCCGTTGAATATCAACCTTTACCATCTGTGTTTTCCTCTGTAGAACTTGCTAGCAGCTGGTTACTAAACTTAGTCATGAGACATGATGCATGGGGGCATCTGGAAAAAATAGCATGTGATCACTTAATTAATAAGTGCACCATAACGAACTGGCATGAAGGGTCAGGATTAAGCTTGGAGGGAGATCTTTAATTCCTGTTTTTTCAGCATTGGGGCTGTTTGGCTTAACATGCTGAGTGTATCTTTGGCATGCCACATTTTATAGAGGGACAGGGAAAGCTGCTGCTTTTGGTGGGTTTTTGGTTGGTTTTTGTTGGTCTGAAATCTTGGCATTTTCTCCCAAAAATCTCTTCTACTGGCCCTCCACCCATCCCAAACCACCACTCCCTTGCCTCAGCGTGCTAGCCATGGCAGGATCCTTGTCCATCGGGCTTAGTGAGGCATTTGATAGCTTTACTGCAAATCTTTTGGGGGGATTAGGTATTTTACAGCCAGTCTTTATGTTGTCAGCTGCTCTATCTAAAAGCAGTGCCTGGGATTTGACTTTTAAAGCTGTTTCTGGGGGCGCACAGCACTCCGGTGGCAATGCCTCCATAAGGGTTTGCACATGTTCTGCTTCTGAAGTCCATCTGTTCCTCTCAGCGTAGCAGGGCTGGGCTGAGCTCCACTGCTGTTTACCCCAAAGGATTGAGAGAAACAAGGGAAGATGTGATGACTGGTCTGGACCTGTTCTTCAGCAGGAGGTAGGAAAGATGCAAGTGGGAAACTGCTAAGTATGCTTCCTCCAAAATCTAACTGCACATAGGAAAATGGGCAGGCACAGCATGGATTGTCATGTCGTGTAGGACTAACAGGTCTAACAGCCCTGGTGCTAACCAAACACAGAGTTACAGAAAACAGGGTCAGAAGGGCTCAAACATCTTGTCCACCCTATTACCACAAGGCACTGTCTGCTGTTTACCTAGGCAGCTCTTCAAAGCCTCCCATGATGGAGACGTCATTGCCTTTCCAGGCAACCTACTCCACTGCTTTATCTTCCATTACCATAAGGAAGATTTATCCTAATGCCAAACTTAAATCCCTCTTTCTACAACTTAAGGCCATTATTTCTTTTCCTCAAAACAGCAGGCAGGAAAAAAGAGTGCATTCCTGTTCTCCTGACTGTGGCTTTTTGTGTGTTGAGATGTCTGCCTTCACTCACCTCTTCTCTTGGTTAAGCCCAGTTCTTTTGCTCTTTCCTCACTCATCATGTTTTCCACCCTCTCTGCTCGCTATCTGACTGTCAACCAGTTGCTCAGACCTCTCTTAAAGCGTGGTGATACCATGCTCAAATGAGGACCCAGCAGTATTCTGACTGGTTGTTGTCCTTCTTGGATCATATACTATTTTCCAGGGCCACTTTTACCATTAGCCATTTCAAATCCTGCCTTCCAGACATGTGTAGAGCCCCTTCCAGCACACCCTCATCTGCAGATTTAATAACTCCCTAGCCCATCCACCAATCTGGTAATGAAAACATGATATTACAGGAGACCCAGAGTACCCACTCAATAAATCTTTACAGTCTGACAGCAAATCATTGAAAATTTATCTTTAAATCTGTTTGTCCCTTTTCAGCTAGACTATTTCTAGCTTGTGTAGCTGGACGGCTATAGTAGATAGATATCCTACTGTTGCCACAGTTTGTACAGCTGAGGCACTAGCAGTAGAGAAGCGTGAAGGTAACCCTTTCCAAGGAGACTACTCTAGGTCCACCCTTCAAACGTGGATTTTTCCTTTGCAGGAGGTCTCAGCATAGGAACACGGCTATAGATGGCTTAACTCCACTTCTAGTAACCTCAGTAAATGAAAGACCAGACTCCACAGTGTATTTAAGAAGGGAAAGCTTTCTGGAGCCATTAAGTTACTAATGTCCATGTACGTAGACCTGAAAGAAAGGTGCTGAATTGATGGATGTACTTGTCATATTTACCGTTTGTAGCAGAGTGATGAATGTGCTTTGTGGTTTATAATGTGATGCTCATTTAACTCTCTTTTTTAAGATCAGGTTGATTTATAGAAGCCAGCATCACTATTGCATTTCAGTGGGGTGACAGAGATAATATTATAGCACAGAAGTTTGTCAATTAGTCTTGTATGACACAGCCAGGCTCCAAACAGAGGCCTCTGATTGAGAAGATTTAACCCTGGCAAAAATGGATTCCTTTTAAAGACATCTCTGGTGCTGGACTGACCCACTGGTTTATAACCTTACCCAGCATTTTGTGGAAGCTCTAATTTACAGGGCTAAAACTTCAGCTGTCTCAGTGAGTCAATCCGCACAGGTGTGCTCCAGCATACAGCTCATCTCTGGCTGTTGCTAACCGGTGTAATAGATGTCAGGTATTGCAACCCAGGTGTAAATAAACAGCACACCCCAGTACAGTCCCTGTCCTACTTTTCCAATGATGGCTAATGGTTTGGAGTACATTCATTTTTATTACCCACGGAGAAGTGCCCGACTTTCTGAAGTCAGGGGTTCAGCATGCGCCAGAAAGGGAGGTATGTAAAATCTCTAATCATGTAAGTCAGTGCAGGCTTATAGTAGTAACAAGAGCTTTGATTTACCAGACTTAACACACATCAGCATCTGTGGTTTCAACCTCTGCTCAGCCATGGATCTCTTCTGACTTTTTTAGCAAGTCTTTTCCTCCATTAGCCTCATCTTTTCCCTTTTCTTAAAGCTAACGGAAGTACTTACCTCACACAAGAAATTAGCACCTGGACAGCATTCTAAAACCACCAGGCACATATGTCTTTTTAAGCTTTTTCACCCCAGTAGGGAAAATGGTAGAAAAATAAGCCTACATGTAACACAAAATAACATCACACTATTTCTGGTAGGATCTTCCATATTCATTTCACTCAAATGCTTTGCAAGGTTACTGGAAACGCAGTTAGTTAGTTATCAAGCTAAATATAGCAAAACATCAGAGGTGAAGGCAAGAAATTTAGAAAAGTGAAAATGTGTGAAGACAGCGAAGCCAAGATGGCCCATTTAAACCAGCCAACGCACCTAGTTATTCTTTGTTTGCTTTCTCGGACTCTTTGGTCTATGTTTACTGCTGCAGCTTTTACTATGGCTTCCCCTTGGGAGTCCATTACACATTCAATTTAGTCCCTGGGACAGAGATATTTTAAGCATCCAGATGGTGTGAGAAACAAAAAGCTGGGTGCACAGCTGCCTGCTGCTGCCTGCTGCTGGGCGGGCACCCGGAGGTTAGGCTGCAGGAAAGCAAAGCTGGGGCAGCTTCGTTTCGAGAAGAGAGGGAGCAGACCTGGCCAGAGATGGTCAGGGATGAGGGCAGAGAGGCATCTGCTGATGGAGGCGTCCCAGGGGCAGAGCTGGTATGGGGCTGGTGGCATAAAGATATGGTCGGGTTTGGGGAGGAACCTCATCTGTTGGCTCAAATGAAACCAAATCCTCATGATTTGGGATGTTTTTGAAGGCTGGTGAGAGTACTCCAGCTCCAGCACCTCCCAAGATAGCCCCAGAAATTTTCCCTATCAGTGGAAAATGCTCACAATAAACCATCTGTTAGCGGTCATGTGGCAGTCGGGCTCTGTCACAAGAAAGGCCACAGACAGCCTATATATTGCTCTAATGTGGGTCTCCTGCTGGTTAGTTCTCAGTGCTATTTTTAGGCTGAGGCACTTTATGCCTTCAACTTTCCCCTTTTTCTTTTATTTTTTCCCCATCATCAAATGGTCACGAACTCTCTCACAGCCAGTAGAAATTTGTATCCTTCAGCAGTAATAGATCCATCAAAAATAGGCTGATGTAACTGAATGCAGAAATGCATATTTGAGATGCTGTTCATTTTAATAAACTACACTGCATGAATGGAATAGATATTGAATTTAACACATACTGGCATGAAATAATTCTTACTAAGTGGTGTCTGGAGTCAGTTTTCAATCTAATTTCCCCTTTGTAGATTTTGTTATAAATAGATTTTATAAAGTCCAGCAAATTAATTTTTTTAGCACGTAGCAGGTTTTCCTTATGATGAAGAGGACAAGTCCAATGAAGTATCTACCTGTACTCTTAAGGGACTGAGATTGTTTGTTGTCCCCAGTAAGCTGAAACTCATCTGAATGCACCTCACCAGAGAAAAAAAATGAATTTTTCAGAGGTCCAGCAGGCTTTTGGAAAGCTAAGGCTTGTGTCAAGGTTAATTAGGAGATAACTTTGGAACGACACCAAGGTAGCTGGCCCGACAAGGAAGACAGAGCTATCAGGCTGGCCCTCACCCAGGCCTGCCAAGGCTCTGTGAGACTGGATGCAGCCCTGCAGCCAGGGAGGCTCCTTCACATGCCCTGGGGCAAGCTGGTGGGAGGGATGGCTTTGCTAAGGTGAAAGGCAGCTCTTCACAGTAACCCCCCTCAGTGCTTCTGCCCTTTCTCCCCACTGCACCCTTTAAAATGGAACTCCAGGAGGAGGGTAAGAGCTCTGCACAAACAAGGTTTGTTTCTGCAGATCCTCTTCTTCAAGCCACGAAGTGTACAGTTACAAACCCAAGAGGAACATCAGGATTATCCAGCCTGCCTGCAATGCACAGTGGGAACAGAGGTGATGTTCACCCTCATCACTGGCCTTCAGAGAGGACAGGAGAGATGCTGCGCTCAGGCACACAGCCTGTGCACAGATGAACATGTTTAGTGGATATTTCCTGTTAAAACAAATAGTGGGAGGATGATATAATACGTCACAGTCATTAAAAAGAGAAAGATGCTTATTTCCCCAAAGGCTTTACTACAGGACTTCAGCCCAAAGTAGCTTGCACTTTACACCACATTGCCATCATTTGTCATCTGTCATTTCACCCACTCACTGGAGCAGACCAGGCTGAGCAAACCCCTCTTTCTGGCTGCTGGTTCCACAATGAAATCTGAGCCAGCCTTTTCCTCCATACAACATGCTGAATCCAGCCCAGCCTCTTAGCAGCTAGAGCTGTTGCCATCTGATGGGTGGCTGGTCTCAGTCCAGTTCCTTGCTGGGGGAAAAAAAAAAAAGCAAGCCTCACCACAGGGCTCCTCAGCTTTTGGCAAAGCCCCCAAGATGGGACAGGGTGGGGAGCACCCCGTCATACCCTGAAGGTGTACCTCTTGGTCCAGGCCACTGCAGGGATGCATTGCCCCACTCACCTCCCTGGAGAGGGACAAGCACGCTCCAGCTCTGCCCACCAACCGATACTTCCAGCTGATTCTTCCTATGATTAATACGGATGTGTTTGGCTTAATGCACAGGTCATGGGACTTGGAGCACACTTAACCTGAGTCTGAGCAGACTCAAACGAAAAAGGACTCTCGACTGCTCCAAATTCTTGCATCTCCAAATCAACCACCTAGCTGTGGTAAGTAGCAGAGACCAAGCTGCAGGCATGCAAATAACTGCTGTACAGACTGTTTATTGTCCACTTGTCAGCATCAATATCCCAATTTCTCTTGCTACAAACAAAGGTTAAGTGAGTCCAATTACTCTAGTAAGGTAATATCAATAATGCTACTAATTACAGCAATTGCATTATGGATCATTAGTTAGTGATTATGACTTTGTCAACTGCTTGGCAATTTTATGCAAGAATCACTCACAATGTGTCATGGAAAAGAAACATCTTGGCATTGCTAGTTTCCAGTCTGTATAAATGATCTTAAAAGTTTGGGTGAAGACTGCCAGAAGCTCCTTAGGAAAAGAGATGTCTGACTAGTATTTGCAGTTCCACAACACAAAACAGCAAGAGGGTGATGGTAAGAGCAGGGTGGAGGGCTCCTATACACAAATGAAAATTCATTGTTTTGTGCCCTGAAGAGTTTAAGAAAACAAATAAAATGGCCCCAGTTTGTGTGAAGTATTGACACATTTTTCTAATAAGAGGCATTATTATCCTTACAGCCTCTCTGGAGAGTCTTGGCATGTCTTATTTTATTTGAATAAATAATTAATTTAGTTTAATTAAGATCATCCAACAGCCTGGAGACAGGTTTTACTAATTCAAGATTCATGGGGGCGTCTAAGTATGTAGATGGTATCCACGGAGACTGATTTTTTTCTTTATATTAAATTGGAGGTGGTTGAAAGCTCTTTCTGTCCTGTAAATTTTCCTCTGCCTGTAGATCTGCTGTCAGAGCATCTGTGACCAAAGACACTACGTTCCAGAAGACAAGCGGTGAGAACCTTCTCTGTGATCCCTTCTTTGGTCAAAAACAACTGAGCTCCTCCTCTTGCATTGAGGAAGTTTTTGCTGATTTAACAGCTTTTCCAGGGCTTTTCCCAAGACTCTTTCCACCTGTTCATAACCCACATTTTCAACCCCTTGCTTCGGTGAGTACTAAAATCATTCCAAACCAACTTTCATGAAAAATAGAAGGGAAAATTAATTTAAAGCCAGAGAAGAGATCATTGAGATCCACTAATCTCACTCATACACATCACAGACCATAAATTTCACCCTACACTTCTTGCACCAATATGCAGTAGGATTAAAATTCCTTTTCTAGAAAAGGTCGTTGTCTGGAAGATGATGAGCTTCCTCAGCTCATTATCCCATTAACGATTTCAAGAACTCTAGCATTTTGAAGGATCTTATGAAGGTCTGGAAACCTCATGAAGCTAGAGCAAACAGCTGGAAGCTAGATTTATTCACAGACAAACCCAGGGTGCTGGAATATCCCTGGAACACACAGGCATCTTGTCTACACAAGTCTTGACCTCTACATTGTGCTCTTCACTGTCTTCTGGACCTGCTGTAGAAGTCAAACTGGCAAAATAACCAAGGTGAAAGTCCAACACACAAGAATACTATAACCTGCCATTACTCATGGTATCCAGAAAAGGGGACAAATCTTTCTTGACAGTTCCAGTCTTAACAGTGAAATTCATGGCTAAATATTTGCCAAGCTCCATGGGTGGACAAGTGGTTCAAAAAGTAAGTAAAATCCAGGGATCTCAAAGAGCCTGAGATGGTAAATCTGAGATGAACATGACTGTAGAAAAGTGGTACCCAGCAAATGCAGCATCCCAGACCAATTTCTGCCACTTTCTGTCAATACGAATCTGAATAGACACCAGCACTCTGTTGGCCATAAAGATTTAATACAAGCAATGATATATTTCCACTACTTCTGTCAGGGTTACAGCAAGCCAAAGGAGTAAGTGGGAAATGCACATTCTCACACATGTTGAATATACCACAATGAAAACTGAGAAGACAAGGGTTTGACCTCATTTACCACCGCATAACCCTTAGGAAGATGGCTCAGGCAATACTGAAAGCAATATTCAGTCCATAATCATGTGGGATATTTAATAGACAAAGCAGATGTTTAGAAATATTTTAAATGACTCATTGGAGGAAACCTTAAGCAAAAGACAATATACACAAGCACATTAAACAGGACAGTATCATGAGTTTTGCTGTTCCCTTTTTAGTACAAGCAAGAAATCAAAGAGAAAAAAATTCCTTAAACTATTGTAATAATGCAGCTCCTGTCCATATCATAGGAATACCAGCCAGAAAAAGATAGATAATTCACCTCCATTTTCATTTGACTAGATCAGATGATCAGATGAATTGTGATGGTGTGCAGCTTTGGCTCACAAAAGTAAAATCTGCACTGTTTGTTCTCCGTGGTCAGCATTGATTTACCCTCACTTGAACTGAGAGGTTATTTAAGCAGTAATTTCGGCTTCCTGCAACTCAGAAGCAATAAATGGATTCTCTCGTGCATTTGAGACATTTTTACTAAGCACATTCCTAGGGAGACAACTGTTGATTGTACTCCAAAGGTATCCAAAATAATAATTATGATAACAAAACGTCACAAGAAAAGCATACCTTCTAACGGCTTTTTAGCGCACTTGCTACTTGCTTCTCTTTTATCTCCCTGATGGGCTCATAAATATCCACCCTCCTCCTCTTCCTTCTTAGGGCTTCAAGAAGAGAGATGGCAGGGTGGGGAGAAGGGAGGGAGATGCAGGCAATAAGGCTGTTTGTGACATCCCTGGTGACTGGGGTAACAGGCCTTTGTCATTCATTACTATAGCATATGTTGAGCAACTTCATGGCAATGGGAAATGCTGTTGTACAAAAGCATTGGGAGTTCATTCCTTTTTCCCCATGGGACCATTTGGCATGTCCTGAAGATCCTTCATCCTGCATCGGTTGTGATTTAAGTGGGCCAAGAAGCACAGTCCAGACTTGAAGTCACTGTTTTCCCCTGCCTTCAAGGATACAGCAGTGATGACAGTCTAGTCCTGTGAGTTAATGTGCCCAAGACCATCACAGGTGGCTGAAGACCACTGTTACCCTGACAGCGGCTTTGTGGTTCATGCAACCTGCTTTCTGCCAGTCCCGTTGCCAGGGGACAAGGGAGTGCTCATCAACATGGTCCATGAGAGTCCAGCAAGGAGACATCAGCACCAACAATCCCCATTCAAGGAACAGGGACACGATTTAGCGGAGGACATGGTAGTGTTAGATTAACAGTTGGACTCGATGATCTTGGAAGTCTTTTCCAACCCAAATGATTCTATGATACAGCCCAGGCACAAGGAGCAGCCCTTATGCAGGCAGGCACAGACCCTTGCTAGCTGGGCTGCACCTAAATCCCTGGAGACACTATGTGCTACATGGATATAGGGAGCTCAAATAAATGCTGGCTCTGAGAGAAGAAAATAGACTCTCTTCACTCCACTGCACACCGTATGCACACGCCGTCACCAGTCACACACAAGACAGCCATGTCTGAACACCGCACAAGTGTAGTATCTCCTCCCACCTACTCCCGCTAGTCCAAAAACTATGCCTTTCACCAGGAAAGCCAAAATGTTCCTCAAGTAGCTGAGACAAGGCCGTGAAAATTCAGAGTTGCCACTTCATCCCCAGCACTGGGACTATGCACCACACGGCTAAAGAAGGCAGTGCCTTCCTGCTTCCTCAGTACATCGATTCCTGAGCAAAGCATTCCTTGCTGACACTGTGCTAGGACTAGTTCCCTGGCTGAATAAAACACTGCAGGCTGCAGAGCTGTCATTTTGGCACTGCTCACCAGCACTAAATTAAATTTTGAAAAGGAGAAAACAAAAGGGAAGAACATATCTGTTGGTTCTTGGCTTTAATCAGTGAAAATGACTTCAGTGGCAGCAAATGAATGTAAAGGTAATTGAAATGCAATGGCCAGCAGGCTGACCACCTCAAACTCAGTAGCAGTACAGTCTTTGTGCCAATTTAAGAATTATTTGGATTTTTCTCCGGGGTTTTTCGTATGTATGATTACATTTGCATATAGGACCCTCTTAATATGCCAGGCCACCAGCCCTAAAGACCACAGTCCTCTGTTTTTAAACAAAACTGATTCAATCCAGGGAACAGATGCTGCCCTCTCAGGGAGTCTCATCCTGTCCATCAGAGATGCAGCTACTCTAGATTGTTGTGTAGTTACTGACCAGCACTGGTACAGATGCTAGAGTAGTTCAAGCAAATACATTTATCCCCATGTCTGTATTTTACCACCTCTGGCCTTTAATCAGGAGTAATCAGCCTGTGGTTCTTGAGTCAAGTGCAGCTTAAATGTAAGATCTATCACACAACAGAGGCATGCCAGTGCAGGAGCTGCAGGTAAACCATATCCGCAGCTGTGATAGGAAGTGGATTAAGCCACCATAGCCCCATCCTCATGTCTGAGTTAGACCAGTCCCCTCTCACCATGGAGAAATAGAAGTCCTTGCCAGACATTTTCAATCTCTGCCTGTAAACCTCTCCTAGCATTTTTCTCAGGCTTGGCTCTAGGAAGTAAGTGTTGTCTGCTGACTCTTGGACAGAGAAAGATGTTGACATGATTTTGTAGGGTTAGGAGAACTGGACACATCTATACCATAGATAGTATTAAGTGGTCAGAAGTATTCCTAAAGAAGGTCCCTTGGAGGCAAGGGAACTGCTCAGTCACCAGTTCTGACTAGCTCTTGGCCACAGTGTCCAAACTGCTGATACATGAGATGCTAGTGTTTCTTTCCATGACTGAAGAGTCCACAAAGCACAGATCCCAAACACAGAGGCTCACGGATTGATGGGGGGTTTGCTGTGGCTGTCTTTTTGTAGCCCAGTCTGTGATGAGCAGCAGTACCAAACCTCACCCAGGTCACGGGTTCCTCTGAATATGAGACATGAGAGTGTTCTGTTTTTCTTTCTTAATTCCCCAAACCCAACCTATCTTGCAGTGAGTCTGTTTTTGAGGTTTCTTGCTTGGCAGAATGAGAAAACTGTCTTGTTAAAATGTCCAGATGGGGAGGGATAACTGCACTGAGCATCTCCTGTATCTGTAATTCAGGCAAAGAACAGAGGGTGCAAACACAGGGTATGGCAGAGCATGCTGATTATTCTGTCAGGAACAACTGAAGCTGGCAAATTTTAAGCTCTTACTTCTGATCATGAAATACCTGCAAATGCATCAAGATTTTAGCACCTGCAGTCATTATTCAGAATTATTTGAGGAGCATTTCATGCAAACATGTTTAACTGCACGTGGATCATCCACAAATTGTTTGGTGTGACCTTCATTCAAGAGTTCAGCATTCACAGACTGCCAAGGGACCTGTCAACCACACCGCTCTTTTCACCCTTGATTTCTTCAGGCTGAAAAAGGGGAACCATTCCCAGGAAGAAGGATCAGAGGAGAAGACAAGCATAAAAGGTCACAAGACATTTTGTTTTTCCATGAGATAAAGTATGCCCTCAGACTGTGGAGGCATATTTTCATCCTTTCCTGACTAAAGGATCAAGAAAAGCATAAGCCTGATCGATGGGTTGTTTGGAAAACTTTGCCCCCCATTTTCTTCTCATGGTCTCAAAAAGTAATCGCACTTGCATACATGAGGATGATCCTCTTTGCAGTCAAATACCTCTTTCTCCCTGCCTTTCTCATCTGCTAATTGCTACTAAATGGTCTGCAGTGTCATGCAGTCCCCTTTGTAACATGGTTCCCACAGATGCACCCACTCTTCCTCCTCACTATTTGCCTGTTTTAATTTTGCTCTCTTTCAACTGGAGCCAGAAAAAGAGGAAAGAGGAAAGAACCACCTGTGACAGACACCAGTATTATTGCTTGATAAAAGGTGCTCCTGCACCATAGTGATGGGTGAGAGGGACCTAGAGAAAATCAAATTTGACTGACAGCATCAGCGCTGGATCTCTCGCCTGGGGTATTGGTGTTACAGTGCTAAAGGTCCCATCTCTAACACAATAATATTTCATACACCTGCCAAGCACACTGATTTGAATGTATTCATCTCCCACTTTCTGTCACCACCTATCATGGTTCATCACAGTCAATGTTGCATTATTAATAATCCTTCCCCTGTGTGTGTGAGTATGTTTGCAGCCCAGATGGAAAAGATCTCCACCTGATCAACAGCAATCTCAGTGGAGGACACCATCTGGGGATTTGGGAAAAATTCACAAGAAGTCTGCCCTGCTATGTCAGTTTGAGGAACAGTCCACTGCTAGTTCAAGCACCCTCTTCAGCTGGCCATATGCAATACAGGTGAAGGTGAAGGATGAGGTGACAGGGAAGAGAATAAAGGTTTATACATTTAAACAGCTCTCATCAGGAAGCTATCCTGATAAGATCAGTACATGAAGAGTGTGCAGTTGAATGGGGATATTACCCCTAAACCCTGCAGGAAGCCAGACACATAACAGCTTTGCCTGGCCAAAGTGGTCACTGGGAGGACACCACACAGCATTTTACTGACTTGACAGCATTGTCAATAGGATGACATTCTCCCATGATTTCTGGCTGGTGAGGTGGGAAAACTTATGTCCCATGGCAGAGCAGAGCAATACAGAACCTCAGCTATTAGTCATGAATGTTGTCGGGAAAAAAAAGGCTAGCCAAAAGACCACTGGCATGAAAAGAAACGTTGGGGGCACTGACATGTAATTCCTACTTCAGAGAATACTGGGAAAGCACATTTAAGAGCCCTGTGTTTCCCTTAACACTGCAAATGGCTAATGGCTTGCCAGGACACAGGGATGTGACCACTGATGTTTCCAGTGAAGACTCCAGTGCTAACAAACTTCTCTAGTCTGTGTTTTGCCAGAGGACTAGCTCTTTTCCATACAATCATTCACGTTCCATCATCATCTTCTTTCGAAGACAGAACTGCAAACAAAACTGAATCCCATCCCTCAAAAGCGAAAGCCCAGTCCACATTTCACTCTGTGTGGGGTATCTATGGCACATTAGAAGGATGTAATTTTATCTTTAGGGCCAAGCTATCGAAATGGCAAGTCCTTCATCCTTGGCAGAACTGCCTTGGGACTCATGTCATAGCAGATTTACAGCTTTACCTGTCCTTTATTCACTCTTTAACCAAGCAGATGGAGTTTCATGGCCAATGAATAATGACACTGTATCTTTCCAAAGAACAAAACATGATGGTTGCTACCTTGTTTAGGAAAAGACAAAGCCAAGATAAATGTGAGAGCTGAACCATGCTTCAGCTCTGAACCCAGATCCCAGTTATTCTGGAGAGCATTCAAAAGCCATGTGCTGGGCTTTGCATGTATTTATTTCTCTGACAGAGGTCTCATCTCGTCAGTCTGACAATAACGTTTGATTCTCACAAGTGCTTTGCAAACCAGCATGTACATCATTAACACCCTCCCATTCATGCCTTATGGTATTTCCCATCCTGCACCTACCCTTCCACCCTGACTGACTCCTTGACTGCAGAAACACCACTCCACTGCCTCTGCAGCCATCTTCTGCTCTGGCAGCATACTTCAGTGTGAGGTTGGCAGTGGTGGAACTAAGTGCTGGTGTCCCTAGTGCTGTTGCAACACCCTGTCCCTGCTGCATCAGAAGAAAGGCAAGAGAGGAGTCACTGGATAAATAATAGCACCCAAGATAAGCGTGGACTTCGACAATTCAGCTCTGCCTAGTGGAGTTGAATCAGGTTAAATAAGGGCTGTCCCTTGCCACAACCCTCACCCCTCTGCTGGAGCTGACAGGCCTGAGGCACAGGGTGCACCAATTCATGGCTTAGAGCAGCCATGAAGGTGAGTTTTTGTTAAGATCCCATCCCAGGAATGAGAGAAGCTGAGTTGAGCCTCATGTTCCCTTCAAATGTCTCCACAACGAGGCAGAACCCCCTTACAAAAGAGTGGTGCACAGGTCTGGACATATTTAAACTCACTCCAGCTGCCTGCCATGCTCTGACAAGGAGATGGCCATCCTGTCTCAGGAGCAGGATTTTTGAGGTGTTGCCCCAAAGCACATGATTCAACACCTGCCCTTTTTGCCTTGCTTCAGGTACCCACAAATGTTGTAAAGGGTTGTGAAACTAGTTCAGCCTTTTTAAAATCTGGCCACAGCCTTTGCCTCCACAACCTCAGGGAGAGGGACAATAAATTCCACGGATGAACTACATGCAGCATTTTTAAAAGAAAAAAGATTTTTTTTTTATCAGCTCTAAAGCTGCTGCCCTTTAATTTCAGTGAGTGACCCCTTGTTCCCATATTGCAGGACAGAATTTAAAAAAAAAAATAAGGAAGGAAAGAAAGGAAGGAGCAATCAATTTCACTTTCCATCTTTAATCATTGTGAATGTCTCAGACAAGTATCCCTCTAACTAGTCATCATTTCTGGCTAAAGAGTCCCTGTGATCTCTCATCATCTATAAATTCAATGACACTTTTGTCTTCATTGACCTTCTCTGGACCTTTCAGTATCTCCTACATTTTTCTTCACTGACAAACAACAATTTCAGACCCATCATCAGCTCGATCCTTCCTGTCCTCCTCTGTTAGTGAGCCTGCTGCATTATTCAGCCAGTCCCTGACTATTGCTTCCTTTCCACTTATTTAAAAGTAGATACTGGAGTCCCTGTTTACAAAGGAAAGTCCTTTATTTTAGGCAGATTGTCAGTGCAAGAACAAGTTGATAAAATCTCTACATAAACCCCAGAAGAAAGCTTTCAAAGGGAGTTATCCCCTCATTCCTACTACTAACATATGCAGAGCTAGAATCTGATACTGCTGTTGACAAGCCTGGCGAGAACAACTGGAGCAGTTTTCATTGCTATGGCATCAACTTGCTTTGGAAGCTGCTCACAGATTAGCTCTTTTGAGCTTATTTGCCCTTAAAGGAAGCTAAAAGAAAACACTGTATCTGTTGCTAGCAGAGATTGTGAGCGCATTGCTCTGTGTATTCTCATGCCTCATTGTCCCTCTCTATAAAATAGTCAATGATGCTGTTGACCTGCTTTGAAAAAACATTGATGGGTACTAATGAAGAGCTCTAGGAAAGAGCTGGTTATCATCTCACTGGCTTTCCCTTAGCTTTGGACCAAGGGGCATATGGAAGAGCCACATCTCCAGAACATTACATCTCCCCATCCTCATGGGACATGAAAGCAAGGACATGTTCATCCCCCCAAACCTACCCCCTGCTGTCTTACAGCATGTAGCCCAAAACATTGCGCAGGACACTGATTTGTCTGAGAAGAACAGATGAACCTTTGTAAGCCCGGCCTTCTCCCTCTACTCCCCAGGCTTCATTCAGCAACAAAACATTTCACGTTGAAGACACTGAAAGTGTCAGCGCTGGCTGTGGAGGTGGCACCTACTGAAACAAATCAGCATCATTCGTATACCACAGCTGCTTTTGCAGGCTGCCTGCAAACTTGCTCAGTGCTGCAACACTAGACTTGCTCGCTCTTTCAAAATTTGCTGCAGAGCCCTGGCAGCAAGACACTTATATTTTCCCATGAAATCTGAGATGCTGAAAAGCAGCTAGAGGCTTCTGCCAATCCTTCGCTTTCATCTCCTTGCTAAGGCTTCGTGCTTCCCACAATGCTACTGCACTAACACTCAAACTAACCCAGCTTAACTAGTGTCTGCTGCCAGCCCTCCACAGAACAGGTCTCTGACAGTGCAGGGATGAAACGAGAAGAGAAAATGTCTTTGCTACGCCCGCCACTCGGAAAAGTGGCTGAAAGAGATGATTTTCAGGTGTTGTGCTGGCAAAGGCCAGGAACAGTGACCTCCTGGAAATCCAGTGCCATATCCTTTTCATTCTGTGAACCACTGACCTTGAGTGGAAAATAATCTGCTATTCAGCAACATTATGATGGAGTACATGCAATGTGGGCACCTCTGCTGATGTTTTCTTGTCTTTGTTTTACTATTTATATCTGTAATCGTCCTGGAGAGAGAAATTAATTACAGCCTGTCTCCCTATCCAGAGATTCTGTTCATATTACAAACCCCTGAAAGCGCAACTCAAGCAGTTTCTGATTATCAGTGAAAGCCTCAAACCGGAATACAAGCTTCTTAATTAATCTCTCCCTCTCTCCCTCTTTTCGAGTGATGATTTCATGATGTTTATGAAAAAAAAGGAGAAGATGAAGAAGAAAGCAGCAGTGAGAGATCAACAGCAGAAAACAATTTTCCTCCTTTTAAAAGATAATTGCAGGGGAGAATATGGAGGTAGATGCTGGCAAGAGATTTCAGGCATCATGTGTGGCATTTCTCCTTCTCTAGAACAATGATAGAAGAATAAAAACTGAGCATCCCATTTGTATGGTCCTTCACTTCCCCAAGGCTCTCAGGGTGTTTTAGTCCATCTTCCACTTGCTGAAAAATCAGACATTTTGATCCAGATTTTCTAAGGAAACGGGATTCACACAACTATGCTCATTGTGCAGATGTGTTAATGCAGGTGTGTCTGTCCATTCAGTTGTCTGCCTTTCCTTCCCTCACTCCTTTGAGCTCACTGTACAATTTTAGCTGAATTTCACTGGCATGACAGTAATAAATGAAAGGTTTTCATTAAAAAAAAGGAGGCTGTCTGGGTAAAGGACAGAGTCCCTGTGTCCCAAATGATGGAAAGTCTGCAGGCTGAACTCACAGCTTATTAGATTCAAGACGGCCCACATGGATAAGAAGCCTTATAAACACCCCAACCACAGGAAAAGTTTCAATTGGACTGACAATCGACCATGAGACAAAAATGTATTGAAAGCAGGCCTCATTAGTTCCACTCATCATTGACTATTCACTTCTTTCCTCCTATATCTCTTACAGACACTTCTTGGGCCATCAGCTGTGTCCCCTCCGGGCACCAACTCCCCTCCCTCTTTTCTGTCCTTAACAGAGAATGGGGATGGGGAAGGAGAGAATTGCCTCTTCTGTCCCCACCATGTCCACTTGCCCCTCTGGCTGCTCAGGCAGAGCGGAGGCTCTGTTTTCCCTCTTTCTCTTGTAATCATATAAAAGAAGGAAACTATCCTTTGCTTCCACCTTCCTCTAAACTGCCCTTAAGGGAGAGGATGATTATTTCCTTTGTGACTACTACCTCACAGGTGACCTCCCCCTTACTATGTTACTACTAATCTGCTAATCCACTGCCACCCACAAGGACAAGATCTTGTCGAGACCCAAGGACAGCGACGGAGATCATCAGGGGCCATTTATGGACTGCACAGCCAGCACGGGGACAGGGGAGCATCGCCACCACACAGCTGGGGATGCTGACAGAGGCAGCAGTCCCTGAGCCCTACATGACCATCAAGGTTGTAGATGTGAGGCAACACAGCAAAGGCAGAGACTCCGTGTCAGAGCAGTGCCAACAGCCAGAGGAACCTGCTTAAGGCTGCTGGCGTGGCTAAGTAGGTTAGTTTAAACTGTATCACTCTCTTGCTGGAGGGTTCACCACTTGACTGCTTGCTTTAGAGGGGAGGTGTGCGATGGAGTGCCTCCTAAGAGGTTCCTGTACAAAGCCCCTGCTCAGCACTCAGATAAGCAGCTTGCATCTGAAGGCAGTGTTTATTTCTAAGCTAATTTCTTCTCCGTCAGAGGTTATGGAGGGATTTGAGCAGTTCATTCTCAGAAGAAAGTGAGGAGGATTCTCTCCCCATGGCGATACATATGGGAACCCTGAAGGAAGCTGGGTGCTTCCTATCGTGTGCTTGTCTGATCTTTAAGTCAGCAAGAGCTGTGCAGCTACAGCTAAGGGAAATTCATCCTCCAGTTTTGGAAGGGAGGGCCAAGCTCACTGTTAATTGAAGAAGGAAGTGTAATTGTTTCTGTCCAGATAGTGTAGATAGGACCCCACATAAGATCATGGCCTTGCTGCAAGGTGGATTAGGAAGAAAACAAGCAAACATGTTGGGAAGACCACTTGGGAAAAGCAAAGATTGATCAATACCAGCATTTCCTAGCAGGCTGTCTATAGAATAGAACAAAAGACTCACAGGCATGTCAGAAGAAACCAGATGCATCAGTAATATAAGCCATCTCCTTAGTTGGTGGAAAACTCATTGGATCTGCACTTGTTACCTTGCTTTCCCATGGAAACAAGGTTAATAAAAAAGGCTAATAAAACCATCAAATTCTAGTCCCCCTGCCTTCACACAAGTGACTTCTGAACAGGCTGACTGTGATACCAGCAAGGTTGGACAAACAGGATTACACACTATTATATCAAAACAAATCTGTGAACAAAAGATGCCTGAGTGGTGGAGAGGGACTCTTGAACAGTACAACTGAAAAACAGCTTTCAAGAGTGAGCTCAGCTCTCACAGAGATGAGAAGATTCATAAGGAAGAGAAACTGAGGACATCCCAACCATAAGACCTTGAGCACAAACCCCAAGGACACCATGCTGCCTTAGTACTCATACCTCCTGCTGCCTTTCCTCATGCCTTCTGTCCCCTGCCTCCTGGAAATCCCTCTTTTGAGCACAGGGACAAAGTCTCAGCATGTGTCCATCCATCCCACCCTGCTGAACCAAGGGAGAAAACTGCATAGAAGAAAAAGAAAGGAGAAGAAGGATAGGAGGGAGCTACTTAGGAAAACTAGATGAGACCCAGAAGGCCCAGGCGGTAGCTACTGAAAAGGAATGAGCAACTCATCACACCACAGTGAAACTGTACTCGGCTTTTCTCACAGATGTTTCTGACAGATGTGTTCAACATCCCTTCATTTGGCTCCCCTCTCATCTGTTAGCAAGGGATTTTGATTCATGCAAGCATGAGCAGATGCACACCCTTTGGCATCTGCTGGTGTTTTTCACTCAGCCCTGGGCGTTTGAGGCTGGACAGACCTTTGAGAACAGACATCAAGAGAAGGAGGCCATACCACAGCTTCTTAGCTGACCAGCTGATTTGCGAGCTATCTTACCTTGAAACGCAGTTTACAGAACTGCAACCATTCATTCCAGGATTAATTGTCTCAACCTAAATGACACCGGCCAGGGAAGGCAAAGCTGGCTTCTCTAAAAACCAAATACTGTGGTGAATGCTCCAGCAGCAGTGTTACCGGGTGAGAAAATGAGAGCTGCCCAAGCGTAGTGGAAAACATGAGATACAATAATTCATATATCACTTATTCTCTTTGAGTTGACATCGAAGAACAATCCATCTTAGTTCTCTGATCCCACCTTGAGCTGCCAAATAGAAGGAAGAAAGCATCTTCTTTTAAGCAGTGTAACCTGATAAGGACTAGAGCAATGCAATAAACATGGAGCCACATAGTGAGCTTTTTAGAGCCTGCTTTTCAGAGCAGAACAGCACTTGAAGGCAAACCTCATGGAGCTCCATAGACCTGACAATGCACCTATTTGAATGCAATGTGTGACATTGTCTGTAACCTGCAGCGTGGCCAACTAGTACAGTATGTGTTGCGGTTGAATGCATTACATTGCACTGCTAATTGACTCTTAATTTCTCTCTGATGGGTGGTCAAATAAAGTAAAATCCAGCTTTATATATGATTACTCTAACAAATGCTGTCATGAGCGATTCTATACATTAAGTAAGTTGGGTTGAAGTGGACACAAATCGGCCCTATGATCAAAGCCTTTATAGTTCAAAACTTTATTTAACCATGTTTCCTAGCAAGCCCTTGCTTTCACATCAATAATAAACTGTTATACTGAGGCCCTCAAGGAGTACCAATCAGGCTTGAAATGATAGACAATGATTTTTTTCTTTTTGGAACATATTGTACGCTGAGGAGTCTTCAACTTGCCACGCATGTTGCTCCTTCGCATTTCAACACTCACTGCTCCAGTGTCACTCCTCACCCCTGTCTAGTCTTGGTTTTTGTTTCCCACAGCCAACCTGTCGTCCTGTTTCATAAGGCACTGTGGCTTAGACCTGTCTTCTCTTACCACGCACAGTGAGATTCCCCTTCCTTCCCACAACACTGTTGCACATGCCAGTGCTGTCTGCTTGACTATATGAATTTTGAAAGACTGTCACGAGCGCTGAGCTACACAGAACCTTAGAAAATTTGTCTGTGCTCTCTTATCTCATTAGGAGGTTTTAAACGATATACAAGATAGCAGATCCTCAAAGTTATTAATCCTCTGACACCCACTGAAATGGGTGGTATTTAAGCAGCTAAAAACTAATAAGCACCAGAAACACTATCCTTTTGCAGTCTTATAAAGCCTGTTGTATGCTTACTCATGAAGTAGGCTAACAGACTCTGTCCTAGACTCTCACCTATAATAAATCGATACCCTGCTGGTTTGCACAACCAAAGACCTGAGTCAATGAATCAACAGCTTGTTTTTCTTAATCTAAACCCTCAGTTAGAATGAGGAGTCTACACAGACCCCTGCCTGCATCTTTTGTAAAGCTTTGAAATATTAAATCAAAAGTCTTTCTAAATTCAATGCTTCCCTTGTCTTCTCTTTTCCCTTTGAGTAGAGGAGGAACATAATAAACAACAGTCCAGCATAGTTTGTGGCTAGCAGCTGGATAAGTCTCCAGTAGCAGCAAATTAAGGGGTCCAGGGTCTGAAGTAGAGAGAATTAATTTGGCTTTTGAACATGGTCCACCTTTGTTTTATCAACAATGATCTTTACTAAGCTCACATCTGAAGAAGCGCAGGCATCAATAAAGTATCCAGTTTGATCCTGAGGCACTGACACAGGCAAAGCTGGGGATGCATCTTAGAGATACCAGCCTGCAAGCTCACCCTCAGGACTTGACTTATCCATCATCCACATTGTGAGCCTTCAGAAGCAACTCACATGGCTGCTCTGTGTATGCCACGTGAGTTACCATGCTGCAGGGGGAATACACAGAGGCCATTTGTGGGGCCAAGGGTGCTGCCAGTCCTCCACCAAGCTGCTCCTGCACAGCAGCATAAACCTCAGCAATTTCCACAGCCACAGGAGGTGAAGATGAGCACCAACCTGCAGCTGCTCAGGGGAAAGTCCATTGGAGGCCAAGAAGTGGTGGGAGGCATGGGCAAAGCTCGGCTGAGAAATATGGACCATCACAGGAGTCCTCACAGTTCTGAAGCAACAGTCTACATGAGGGCAACTTCACCAGATGGGTTTTTTTTTTCCCCTCAACCAGAGGGAAACACTGGCAATGCCACTGAGCCACCGGGATCCGTGTGGTACAAAATGTGACAGGGGCTTCTTTCTGCTCATGGCATTGTCATGAAATGTGAGACTTTTCTGGACCACCACTCTCTGGAGCCAGAAAGCTAGCAGACAGGTATCGTGCAAATTTCTCATGCCTCTCTCCACCCAGAGTCACTATCACATATGCCAGACCTTGTTGTTTCTGCATTACACTTCTCCCTTTGTGGCTTGGTCCATGCAGCTCAGTTCTCAGCTACCTCATCCCCCTGTTTTATTCAAATCTAGTAGTACCTGCGCAGCAGTGACTCCTAATTTTGCTCTGCTCCCAGCTATTTTAATCCTGAGCAGAGATTGCCACAAACTACTGTCAGTCCTTTCCTCCCTTTCCTTTCCACTGAAAAAACAGGTTATGCTGCAACAGGAAAACGTTCCACCTCAATTTCAAGATCAATTTCTTGTCATAAAGGGAATAACTGTGGTCACAAGGCAGCTCCCAAGGCCCCGGTTCAGCAGTCCATCTCTGATCAGCAAAGCATCTAAGCACATGTTTACCTGTAGGCTGATGACTATATCCCTTAGACTTTCCAGAGCCGTGCTTTACTGCCTCTGGTTTACGGACCCCTAGAGGCTCATGAACTACTTCTAAAGGGGCCTGAAAGGTACTTAAGAAGAGCAAGCTTCTCACCAAGAGGCTTGTTTGCTACAGAGAAGGTCCAGACTTCTGCTCAGGGAATAAAGAGACCAGGGACCACTGCCTGAGACCAAAACAGGTCTGACTGAGCCAGGCCATGGTCTTTAACAAGCTGTGATGCAATCTCACCCAAAGGGCTGAGATCCCAACAACTCTAGGCATGTCTTCATGGTATCTTGCAAACCGATGCTAACTCGTTCTGGAGCCAATCTGACAGGATGCAATCAGCTCTAGGACCCAGGATGGAGCAGTGGTGGTGAGCACAAGGCTGAGTCCAAGCTAAGACACTATGAAGCACGGGCATTAGCACAAGCCTCCAGTTTGGGGCTTGTGTCAGCTGGTTCGGAGCAAAAGCAGAACATACTGATGCAAAATATCTTACGGACACCTCCTTAGATTGAAAGCTGTGGAAAACTTGGTGTTTCTTATCTTCTCCACCATCTGGATAGAAATTACATGAGCTGCTCATTTTTGCCAGGACAAAGCTGTATCCGATCCTTTTCTCACAATGCTGATCATAAAAATGCACCTGATATGAGCCCTGAGGGCTTTGTGCCCATTTCTGCTCTTGCTTCCTCCTCCCATGCAATCCCAGAAAAATAAAGAAGCCTGGAAGTGGTGAGCTAACCTGGGCCCATCCAATCTTACTAAGTAAATGTCCCACATCTGCCCTTTATCGATCCATCTACGAATGTGCATATGAAAGTAGGTAATTCGTGCTGAGATTTACTAAAAATATGTCTAACTCACCTTGCGTTTTAACTGGCCATTCAAATTACTTTCAGAAATCTATAATGCGCATTATCATTTTTATTTTCAGCACAAAGGGGATTTTTTTTTCCCAGCCAGTCAAGTTACTGTCTATTTTTATAGAATAAATTGCTATAAATGAAGTTAGCAGCAGTATAAACAGAGGTAATAGATCCCTGTCTCTGTAGTGGCAACTGACAGCGTTATGGAAATGTAGAATGTCTATTTCTGAGTTTATTCTGATGCTGATCAGTTTGCACTGATGTTCGTCTCTCTTATTTCTCATTTTATCACCTCTAATGCAGTGATTTTCCCTCCGCAACCTTCTTCTTCCTGAGGTTTGATTTAGTCAAGTAAATCCTAGAGGCTATTTTAAAAATACTTGGAGTTGGCATAGTTGGTAACACTCAGCCTTTTGTTTGAATAATAAAACTTTGTTTTGAAATAATAAAAGTTGGTGCAATTGAATGCATTCAGTCCAATAAAAGTATAATGCATTTTCCCCTTGAAATACGCTCATAATAAAAGACAGCATGTATTTTTTGCTTTAAGTCCATCTCAAACTTTCAAACTCTGCTGGAGGACAGCATGAAGAAAGTTAAGTAGCAGGGAGAATGAGGAAGTGAAAGTTTGCACCCCTAAATGCGTGAGCGTCTGGATGTGCAAATACATAAAATTGTCTCCTTTTCTTTTCTACTTACTACATTTCCACAACTCTGGCATGTAAGAAAGGTTTTAACAATGGGTGGAATAGTACCAATTCCGGCGATTCCTTCCACCACCAAATTGTAACAGGGACACCTGTTGGAACAAGAATTAAGCCCTTAATTTTAAGTTTCCAGATGTGCCAACCCCCAGCGTCAATAAAAAAAATTAAATTCAGTAATTTCACAGGTTACATAGGAGATGACCTTGGAAGAGTCTCTATACGGGAATATGTTTGATGACCCCAAGTTCAGAAGCCTCCATCTGCATTTTGCTGAGCACAGAAGCATTTGCTGATTTTGTGAGAGTTTGGCAAAGGTGGTTTTGAAATCCTTTCCAGTAGCTTTGAACAAGGAGTTGCCTTGATCCATTTCCAAACCTAAAACTCCACTGAAAGGAGTTCTTCTAGGAGGAAAAAAAGTGTGGGTTGTTTTTCGGGGTTTTTTTCTGTTAAAAGAAGCAAGCCAGAAGAATTGCAATAACCTTTACCTCTTTCCTCCGCCCTAGAGCTCGGCTTGTCATTGAAGCAGGCAAAGAAGGAGATATCAGACCCACAGAGACCAAATCCTGACTACCAAAGGAAGCTTTTCCCTGGTTTTGGCACCAATATCTGAATGGTTCCTGAAGACTACACAAATTTGGTGAGGTTTCTTGGGAAAGCAGGGAAAACAACCCTGACACCACTGGCCAGGCTGCTTTCCTGTCTGTGTACCCATGCGTTGGGCTGCTACGGAGCCTCAGTGTCTAATGGTTGTAGCTGGGAAACTGCCTGGTAATTACTCCTTTTTATGGGAAATTCCGGAATTGGCAAACATGAGGATTGTTCCAGACAAAAAATATCCTGAATTTTGTAATCCTTTGGGGTATTTCTCTCCTCTTAACATAGTGTTTTTAGCGTTTTATTGGGCAAAACCAACTGCAACAGTGGAACAACAGAAAAGACCTCCATTAACAAGATTCCTATTAGCCAGTTTCATCCCTGAGCCATGGAGTCAACCTCTGGTGGTTCCAGAGACAGTCTCTGCTCTTAGCCAAAGAGAAGTTAGTCACCTTGCATTACCTTGGCAGCATATAACATACCATAAGAACACAGAAACTAGCGTGTGTAAATACCGGTATCTGCAAGCTACAAACTGGGGCAATGCTGGAGAAAAACAAGGAATCTGAAGAAAAAATAGAGAACCGTCCCTTAAAACTCAGCCTTTGTGGAAGCACCAAATGGAGAACATAAATCTCTTGCTAAGGAAGAGGCAAGTACTTTACCAGCAGTTATAGCTGCCTTTGCATACCCTGCAAAGCTGGGAACTGTGGCTACAAGAAGCATTCCAGAGCATGCATCTGTGACCAGGAGTTCAGGACAAGAGGAGACCAGAAATGACTCTGCTGCCATCTGGTGATTTTTGTAGCCATCTGAGCTTAAGGAAAGATGCTGTTCTTGGCAGCTAGCATAGCTTAGCAGTGCAGGATAATACGTACATAAACTGTGAACTTAGCTGTGGTAAAGAGAGGAATATGGGGAAAAATTCAGTGCTGGATGTCTTCAGAACATAATGAACATAATTTTGTGTAGATCCATGTTCAGCCCAAAAGATATCACTGAGACATTATTGCTGGCAATGACTGGAGCAGGAATATTTAAGAAATGCTGCAGTTGACATTTATGCAATCGTTTACCTCCCAGGAGAATTTCTTGACAAGTTCTCAGAATTCAAATTTGACTTCTGTTCCAGAACATGGCAGGGCTCTGCTTTCCAGAATGGCAATGTTTAAATAAAAATGCATTTGCAACTACAGTAATTACACTACAGTTAGCACAGAAATTTCCACATTTGGTTTAGAGCTGTGCTCCTGGACTCTAAGAAACACAAAAGCAGAGATTTCCACTGCCTCCTTTTGTCATATCAAAGAAAGCTTCCTTTTACCAGTCTTCTTCCTCTCCACTAAACTCCCCTTTCTTCTTGTTTCATAAAAAACAGCAATTAGTGGTCACGTCTTCTCAGGCATTGTACCTTATATGGTGTACATTTCCCATCCCTTCTGTTCTTCATCTCTTCACTAATGTTTCAATCTTTCTTTATATGGGAGTTTTTCCATGCATAGACTCATCCTGGTAGTCTGACTCAATCACCCTCTCCTCCTCCTTTGAAGGTGATCTAAATTGAACTGAAAACTCCTGCTGAAAGCATAGCATCGATTTGTATAATAGCACTGCAATATCCCACATCACACACTTGGTGCATTTTGCTTCTCTTTAGCCACTAATTTTGTCTATCCACAGAAACTATTCATTTGCTGAATGTGTGGAAAATACGCAAACGCACTTAATAGAAAAGGAAGAATGTCTGTTGCTTTTCTGCTTGTTTGATCTTAGACGCTGTCCTCATCCTCCCACCTATCAGAGCTTATAATTTACCAGTGCTATTTCCAGGACAAATGTATCTTTAGATAAATTTCAGCTCGGTAATAGGATTGCTAAATCCAAATATAGAATGATCCACATAAATATATAAAGGTTTTAGCCCAGCCTCACTCATTTTACTAGAACACCGCTGTGGGGGTGTTTTGAGCTGTGCTAATTTGCAAATTTCTTGGTAATAATCATCCTTTCTTCAAGTTCCTTCAACTGGAAACTAATGCATTTCAAGGAGGAAAATGTGAAGAAAACAGCAACAACTGAAATAGACTCAGTGGGGGAGGTTTTCAGATTTGCTTTTTATTTGGTCATTTATTTCCTCAGAAAAAGCAAGCAGCTCAACTAAATAAAAAAAGAAAACTCCTTGCTTATGAAATCTAGCAGACAACACAATGGTCTCCCAAGTGATGTGGTAAAAGCTTCCATTACTTGAGACATTTAACCGTGAATTGAATTTAGGACCATAAAACATCCCATTCTTTCTGTGCTTCAAGTGCAGCACCAATACTCAATAGCCTTACCAGGCTGGTACTGTTAAAAAGAGAAATGAGTTATGACTGGGATGTACACTGATACAGTCCCTCTATTTCTCTCTACATAAGTACACTAAGTGTTGTATCCTTCATAGAAACGAACAACAGCTTTTCTTCTTGTTTGGGACTTTCCCAGTCTGAAACCTTAACTACAAAACATCAAATTCTTCCCTAGGTTTCTCACCAAAATAAATGTGGGGCACACAAACCTATGTGCCTTATTTGGGACCAGCACTTCTCAGAACAATCCTCCCTTTTATAGTGTACAACTGATTGGTACACAGCCTGGGCACATGGTGAGGATCTGAGAATCACTGGGAGGCTGGTCAAAACTGCTTCTCAGACTGTCAAAGCTTCAACATCACTAGACAATGTTCAAAACGCTCAACTTCCACCTGGACAGCAGTTAAAGGAAGAAAAGAAGACATTTCAAAATATTGTTATAGAATCACAGAATCATAGAATCATTAGGTTGGAACAGACCTCTGAGATCATCGAGTCCAACTGTTGACCTAACACCACCATGCCCACTAAATCATGTCTACAAGTGCCACATCTACACGTTTTTTGAACACCTCCAGGGATGGTGACTCCATCACTTCCCTGGGCAGCCTGTTTCAGTGCTTGACCACTCTTTCAGTAAAGAAAATTTTCCTAATGTCCAATCTAAACCTCCTCTGGTGCAGCTTGAGGCCATTTCCTCTTGTCCTGTCGCTTGTAACTTGGGAGAAGAGACTGACCCCCACCTCACTACAACCTCCTTTCAGGCAGTTGTAGAGAGCGATAAGGTCTCCCCTCAGCCTCCAGATTAAACAACCCCAGATCCCTCAGCCGCTCCTCACCAGACCTGTTCTCCAGACCCTTCACCAGCTTCGTTGCCCTTCTCTGGACACGCTCCAGCACCTCAGTGTCCTTGTAGTGAGGGGCCCAAAACTGCACACAGCATTCGAGGTGCAGCCTCACCAGTGCTCAGTACAGGGGCACGATCACCTCCCTACTCCTGCTGGCCACACTATTGCTGATACAGGCCAGGATGCTGTTGGCCTCCTTGGCCACCTGGGCACACTGCTGGCTCATGTTCAGCCGGCTGTCGACCAGCACCCCCAGGTCCTTTTCTGCTGAGGAGCTTTCCAGACACTCATCCCCAAGCCTGTAGCGCTGCATGGGGTTGTTGTGACCCAAGTTCAGGACCCGGCACTTAACCTTGTTGAACCTCATAGCATTGGCCTTAGCCCATCGTTCCAGCCTGTCCAGGTCCCTCTGCAGAGCCTTCCTACCCTCGAGCAGAACAACACTCCCACCCAATTTAGTATCATCTGCAAACTTACTGAGGGAGCACTCAATCCCCTCACCCAGATCATCAATAAAGATATTAAACAAGACCAGTCCCAACACTAAGCCCTGGTGGACACCGTTTGTGACCAGCCACCAGCTGGATTTAACTCCATTCACCACAACACTCTACGCTCAGCCGTCCAGCCAGTTTTTAACCCAGCATAGAGTGCACCTGTCTAGGCATGAGCTGCCAGCTTTCTTAGGAGAATGCTGTGGGAGACGGTGTCAAAGGCTTTACTAAAGTCTGGGTAGATAACAACCACAGCCTTCCCTCATCAACTAGGCAGGTCACCTAGTCATAGATGGTTGCATGGTTGCAGTGAGCTATAAGCTGAAGGAGCTTCCACTCTGACTCATCTCGGAGCACCTCAACTTCTGTGGGCTTCTGATGTGGATTGCACAGAAAATGTTCTCATTGCAAGTTTACCCCATGTTTTTACTTACGCTTCAGTCCAATACTGTCTTCACACAAAAAAATTAAGCTCAATTTTATGATTCCTTTGTCTGCTTGCTGCAAAGGACAGTTAAAATTCATTTTATAGAGGCCTTCTACTCCTACATCTTTCCCAGCATCAGCTCAGTCATGGCCCAGACTGCAGACTTCCCAGTTAGATAGTTCTCTTGTACCATGTTGCAATGCCACAGGTCCTTATTTTTAGGTTCTATAACCCAGAAATGTGAGCTCAAGTTAACATTTGTTTCAGCTTGTGGCACAAGTGAGAGGTAAGGCTTCTTTAAGCAAGTCTGTTAACAGACACCAGTGCAACCACACAAAAAATATCACTGTATCCCTGACCAGCTATATTTACCCCAAGGCCAAGGATTCATTTCTTTTAGATAGCTGGGGAAAGGCAAGTTGATGGCTTCATGTAGTAAAGTTTCTCTATCCTTTGAGTGATGATTCCCAGAAAGTCTCTGCAGGTGTAGGGAGGCAAACAGAGAAAGAAGAGAAGAAAGATGGTACAGCCCTGCAGTAGCTAGGGCATGTTGGAGAAATCAAGACAGACAAGGTCAGCTCCAAGCTTCACATGATCAGCACCTGAAAGCCCTCAGTGTGATGGTGATGACCCACCCTGCAAGGTGACATTACAAAGTGCTGCCTACCTGACACAACAGCCCTCCTCCACATTACATATGCTGTAGTCACAGAGTAAACCTAGAGCTGAGCAAGCTCTGTCCTGGTCCCCAAAAGTTTGGGAACAAGCTGTATATATTCCTTGTTTGCCATATCCCCCTGTGACTACAGGGGAAATTATAATGCAGACTGACCCTTGCTGTTGTTTTAACATCTTATCAGAAAGTTGTATCCAAAGGTTTTAAGAAAGTACTCAACTATTCTATCCTCACCAAAAAAAAAAAAAAGGCAAAGTATTTCCTCTAGAGAAGGAAGTATTAGAGTCACCGTATAAGACCTTGGTGAGATCTCTGAGCAAACTGTGTCCATAACCAGCCACCCAGCTTCAGGAAAGAATTCAAGTGAGCAAGTGCAGACCAAGGCTGCCAGCAAGGGTAGAGGAAGGAGGAGGCCACCAGCTAGGAGGGAAGTAGGAGAGCATGCCTTGTTTAGCCTAGCAAAATGAAAACTAAGAGGAGGTATGATGGCTTTCTATAAATACATCAGAGTAAAAACAGCAACAAGAGACAATAATTATATTAGCTAAAAGAAAATGTTGGCACAGGAACAAATGGATGCAAGCTAACCTTGAATACATTTAGGCTGGTAAAGAGGAGATGGTTTCTAACCATCAGACCATGGAGATTTTGGAAGAGCCTCCCAGTGAGCACTGGAGGGCAATGAGACTTTAAGAAAAAAGACTGATCAGTTTACAATAGAGATTGAATGACAGTGGGCCTGTAACAGCAGGGAGCAACACTTGTGACCCTGACAGCATTGCAAATGACCTGCTGTGTAAACAACTGCAACGTACAAAATGTCCTGCAACACCACCAATTTCCCCCAACACATACCACTCTGCAACGTGTGTGGGTATACAAGGTACCTTTTGTTATTCCTCACCCAGTCCCAACACCAGTGCATGTTCTTGTTGCCTCTGCCATGCCTCCAAACTTCGGGAGTCTGAAGTCCTTCCCACATGTCACCTCTTGACCATATTTTTGCAGCAGCTCCATAGATCACGGCACACCACAGTCATGAAGTTGGCATTAGCCCAGCTGGCATCCCAAGAGTTTTGCAGGCAGTACTGTCCTGTTGCCAGCCTCTGCAAACTCCACTGTCACTTTGCAGCTGTTCAGCGAACAGTGAAGTCTTCTGCTATTCCTGAAAGTTCTGCTCTCCAGATCTGTAGCCAGAAGCAGAAGCAATATGCAGGCTTGATCCACAGAAACAGCTATGACTCATCTACATTATTTGAAGAGAAATTTTAGCAATATAATAATTTCTGCAGGACAGATGCTGAAGCTGTGGTTCTGTCATAAACAGAAAACTGCAGGAATGAAGTAGCCCAGAGTTACAGGCTTTTTTGCACAGGTGAAGGATCATGTCACTCTGTCTAGAGAGAATCAGGTCAGTCTGGCCTGCACAGAAGAGGGCTGTAACAGAGAGTCAAGGTACGAAGAGGAGGAAATGAAATAAATTACCAGATCCAAGGAAAAAAGAAAAACGTAAAACAGGAATACAGATAAGGATGAATGCCTGATGTTTTATGGGACCAGGGCTGTGAAGAATCATGGTCAGCAGAGACCAGCAAGGTCCCCAGAGACAGCTGAGCACTGAAAGCAGTGGCATAGGCCTCGTATGGCTCCATGAAACCAAGATCAAACCAATTTTACCTCCCTGGCAGGTGGTGAGGAGGAGGAGATCAAAATCAGTGAAACGAGGCAAATCCAATGCTGACTAGTTGTCTGCATTTAGCCTTTTTTCTATGCATATTGCCCTGGTATCATCCCTTTCCCTTTGCCTACCCACATCCAGGAGCATGCTCTTCCTCTCCAGAACCCAATAATCCTGCAGTAATACATGGTACTGTTTCCCCACCAGATGGATGAGGACACTGCCTCCCCACCTCATCTTACCCCTGTCAGCATGTGAATACAGAGGGTGCAGCACTAGAAGCAGGGGGAGAAGGTGGGTCCCCACTGTGACAGACGCTGTGGCTCTGGGGAACATTCAGGCTGTTGTACTGACATTATAAACAAACGCACACACCTTTGTGGCTTCATTAATGACTATATTTTTAGTAAATCCCCAACACCGAAACAGTGCACATAACAAACCTTTGGAAGCTTTGCTTCTCTAAGGAAGCAAGTCCTTGTATTCAAACAGGACTCACTAGCTTTGTTTATAAATAAGACTAAGGAAATTATATGGCTGAGGTAATTGGCATGCAAAGTCCATTTCACCTAAAGTCCACTGTAACATTGTGGTCACTTCCTCAATATGCATAGCCACAAGCCTTTTAAAATATATTTATTTTTCATAGAACCTACCCAAACGTAACAAGCCATGCTTCCTTTTTAAGGGCAGCTTGGTAGCTAGTAACATACAAGTGTTGCATGCACAGAGAAGAGTAGCTCTGCCTGTGCAAAACAAAGCAGGGTTTTCATGGATAGATGGGCATCAGAGGGTTTAAGCCAGGTCACATTCCAGTTAAGGACAAATCATCTTGGAATCTAGGAAAAAAATATGGAAAAATGGGGTGGGAGTGAAAAGAGGTTTGCAAGTTGCAAACTGCAACAGGGAGAACTGATGATGGTTCGTACAGCCCTGAGTGCTGTATTTAATACTGTACATAACTTGGCTGCAGGCTTGTGCTCATGTTACTATTCATTCCACTTGAGACCCCACTGAACTAAGTACTAAAATACAATGAAACAAAAAGAGGGCTACTAAATCTAGAAACTTGCACCTTAGTGCAGGCAGGAGAAAAATGGCAGACAAAGGTTGATGGTGGACATAATGTGGGGAAAGCAAGACTATACCGGGTGGCTCAGTGGGCAGTAAGCCCTTAGCACACAACTAATCTTGCATTAAGCATAAGAAAGTATATACACGTTCTAAGACGTTCTGCACTCGCAAGTACAATACGTATCTCACTGCCAAGAAGACACCTGAGGGAATATACCATGTACCCTTTTGCAGTTTCTCTCCCTGGCATGTAGGCAAAAGAATGCAAGATGCTCTGAACAAAAGGAATAAGCAATATTCTCACAATAGTCTGAGGCTGACTGAAGCTGCGCTTTAGGTCTTAAAAACAATGGAGACTCTTCGATTTTCTGATTCCCTCGCTGTGACCTCTTATATTCAGGAGTAAAAAGAAACAATTCTGTCAGGTGTTAAGGATTTGAAGGGGTTGTGACTCTCTTAAATTTGCTGTCAGCATCCTGACATTTTCCCCACCTGACCTGTATAATCTAGGTGTACGCTCTAAAGGAATCCCTGGATTTTCTAGAAAAGAAGGGAAAAGTTAAGCTATTTGAAAGGACCCAATAAATGTCTGTGGTTTGTGCTGGTTGGTTCCCTTTATTAGCTCTGAAGAATGGGAATGATTGAGATGACTTTTTCTGAGCATTTCTTCACTGATGAAAAGTGCGGTAGGAAGGACTACATGTTGTTGTTGTTACAATTACTATTATTATTATTATCATGATTGTTATGTGGGAGGAAAGGAGCATGGATAGATCTCACCAGGGGAAGTCTGAATGATTGGTGCTTCACTGGCTTTATGTGCAATATAAATTTATCTGCTATATGCTCATTTTTGCAAATTCACCTGCAAATTCATTCTCTCCTCCACACACAATCACTGATACAATCTAATACCAGCGCTAAAAACATTAAACTGTAGGGGAGCTAGAATCCTTTCTCATTCTAGGGTCCAGAATATTAAACATACTATCCCTACACATTTACTAACTATCATTATCAAATGCTTACCATCATCAAATACCAGGCTAATGTAGGCTTTCAATTGTCAAAGCAATCTGTATCCTTGTTCCTTTAGGCTACACCTAGCCTCTCCCAACCACGCTAATGGCTTATTCTGACTTGCTCCCATTCTGCCTCCACCTGACCCGTAGGCCAAGTGGTCCCAGGAGTTAACTGATGTTTCCAAACAGTTCCTAATACAAGCAAGAAAGATGGAGACTGCAAAATCCTGGTGACAGGAGCCGTGCTTTTGTTGTACTGTGCGTTGACGAATGGGGTATGGATCCATCACCGGGACGCCTAGAAACTTCATCAATAATCTGAGGTAAAGAGCAGGTCTCCATGGGTTCAACTCTGGCAAAGTCCTGGTCATAAATTTGGAGAGGCACTTGTCCACCTCCCTGGGTTACAGGTTGCAGGGCAAGGAGTGATTTTAGAGAGAGTTTCGCCAGCAGCAGCCACAAAAATGTACATGCATGAGCACATCTGCAGAGGCTTTGTGCTCAGCCTGAGGGCTAGTGGTCTTACTCTGATGTGTTACAGCTGCTGCACTTGCAGATATCGATCTGTGTGTAGAGACTGTACCCCTCACTTTGGATCAAACTATACTTTCACACAAAGGAACGGGCATAGGCCTCTATCCTCTTCTAATTCCTCTAGGCCCTGCTGTACCACAAATAATTATTGTCATCATTACATACTTGTTAGGACAAAAAAGCATCAGCAGGACCAGAAGGTGGATCTGTAGGTGCTGGGGAACCAGCATGTCTGTGATGGGTCAGGTTTATCCTCAGGCATGGCCAGGAATTGTAGTCTGCAGACAGCATGCAACTGCGAGCAGCCTCTGAGAGAGTCATATAAGTGTTTGACAGCATCTAAATCAAAAGACTCCTACATCAGCAGAGCTGATGGGATTTAAGGTAAGAGTTAAATGAGGTTTGTTGAACAGAGACCTCCTGAGCACTCAGAGTGAAGAAAGGCTAACCTTGTGGGAAAAAAAAGAAAAAAGTTGTCTTTTGTGACCAGGCTGTTTCTTGAGCTTTTTTACCTCTGTCTTAAATCCTTCGCAGCAATGAATGAGCCTTTTAGAAGATGCTGGGGGTAATTTGCTTTTCTCTTTCCACCTTTGGACAGCTGATCAGAGAAGGTGTGAGGGTTGCACGATGCCTTCACAGGTAGTAGCCCCAAGTGTGCTGTTCAGACACGCTTATCTTGGCTTCGGGTGGTCCAGGCTCTCCACCTGTGCAGTGCAACCACTCAGTTCCTCAGGCAATCAGATAGGCTTACATGAGACGTGCCTATTCATGTGCATGCATGATTAATCTCATGAAAGTGCTGGCTCCCTTAACTGCTTGAGAACAGGGTTTCACCCTTCCCCATTGACCCACATGGCAGGGATAAGCAGCCAACAACTAAGCCACGCTGAAGCCCAGCCAGCTAAGACTCATCTCCTAAAGAAAATGATAATGGGCGGGAAGCTGTGCCACAACCACATGGGACGCACACACACAAAGAGGTTGTGCCAAAGACAGGGGAAGGTGGCCACGTGCTCTACACAAGGTGGTCGCGGGCAGAGCCGGGGCCAAGCACAGGCGCCCTGCGTGGGGCCCACTCGTGGCTCCTACACCTCTGAGGGGGCACATGGCGCCCGGGGAACCACGCTAGGGTGCCTGGGGGCACGGTGGGCGGCCCAGCCCCCAGTGCGAGCAGCAGCGCGCTACAGCCCCTCACTGGCCCCAGCACTGGGCCCGTCCGTTTGCACCAGCGGAGCACTGGGCGGGAATGGCGAGGAAGACCCAGGCCCGGCCCCGGCGCCAGGCCGCTGGGCAGGCCGCGGCGGAAGGTATTCCAAACCCCACTCGCGACAGGAGAGGCGGACCGTGGCGGGGAACGCTGAACGCGTGGCGGCTGCCGCCCCACGGCCGTACCGCCCGGGGGGGGGGGGGGGGGGGGGGGGTGGCGGCCCCGCTGAGACCCCGCGGAACCGCGCTCCCCGCCCGGGCCCGCCATCGATCCGCTCAGCAATCTCGCACCCCGCCTTCTTCCCCGCCCCGCGGGTGCCACGTTGGAGGTGCTCGGCGCTCGGCTGGCTGCACCTAGCCCCGGCGCCGGGCGGGTGTCCCTTGTCTCCCTCTGCAAGATGGCGGCCGCGGGCGGCGGCGGCGCGGCGGGAAGCGGCGGTGCAGAGTGAGGCGGCCTCACCACCCTGTGGCTGCGGCACGGCACCGGCGGGCCGGCAGGCCCTGTCGCCGTTGGGCGGCCCCGCTGCCCGGGGCACGCTCTGGCCTGCTGCAGGGGCGGAGCCGCGGGCTGGAGTGAGGCCGGAGCCCGCTCGGGTGAGAGGGCGCGCAGGCGGGAGCGGAGCGGCCGAACCCGCTTCAAACGGAGGCGGCGGGAGGGGCGCGGGCGGTGGCGGGGCCGGGGCCCTGAGGGTGTGGGCGCGCATGCGCAGGGCTGGGCCGCGTGATGCCCCGGGGGTGCGGGACGGGACCGGATTCCCGGCGGGGCCCGCTTGCCTCCGCACCTCCTCCAGGTCGCTGGGAGCGCCGGCGGGAAATGGGGCGAGAGCCGCTACCGCCCCCCCCCCCCCCGCCCCTGCTTGCACCCACCGCGGTCTGTCGCCAGTGGGATGTGCAGCCTCCCTTGGGGGACCGAAATCCGGAGATGCCCGTGGGTCCGCGGAGCTGCAGAAGAGCAGTGCTTGGCCTTGCTCCCACAAGCGTGTGCTTTAAGGAACGGGAGACGCGAAGAGAGAGCTGCTCCACTGAACCTGTGCGATTACCGCTGAAACCAAAGAACTGGAAGCAGGGGAACCTGATTAGGATTTATAGGACGAGACTAGTTAAGAATCTGTTTTGTATTTGCAGGGTTAGAGGTCCAGCTTGCAAGCCCCTTTGGGCATTATCTACCAGCCTTTATACCTGCCAAGTAGATAAGATTTAAAAAGAGGGTGAAAGGTACACATGTAGCTATAAACAAATCTTAGTTTCTCCCAGTCACCCGTTCACGAATGACTGTCCTCAGCTGAGCAGTATCTAGATTAAGCCCTTGTTCTCTTAAGCACAATGCTTTACTATCATGTGTGCGGCCACTGAAGTCCATATGACAACTGAACACCGTGAAAAGACCTGGTTCAAGACTGTGAGCCCACAAGTGGCAAGATGCTCCTGTTTTACTGCAAAGTGCAGTGCTCTAGAGTGTATCCATATGCAGTACTCCCATGTGTATACATAAATTCTGCCTACAAATTGCTGTGCTTGCTACCAACGATGTATAGTGGTCAGAATACTGACTTAGAACATTTTGTGGCAGATGGTTTCCCAAAACTTGAAGAAATAATGTGTATTCCTATGAATTTAAACAGAAATATCTCGTGGGCAAGCTTGATTTAGTTGGGACTTTGTTATTTCACCTAAGTAAACACTATAGGATGAATATGTTTTACATCCTTGGCCCCAGCCAATTATTTATAAGATTGAGGTATGTGCAGGGATGTACAAGCACAAGTTCCCTGCTCTCAAGGTACTCAAATGTAACTTCACTGTGGCAAGATTACCGTGAGAGCTAGGATGAACAAGCTGCATGGTCTTTGTGGCTGGATGCTTACACACATGTGCACGTACACACAAAATCAGTTAGGCGACATTGATTTAATAGCTTATGAGCAGAAGTTCCATCTTTTCGTGTTAAGCAGGTCGCTAACTGAAGAACAAAAGCTGTTTGCTCTGAGGGAACCAGAATGCAGCAGTTCTGTAAGAGCACTGTCCTGGTCTACGCCAGCAACGGTAGAACAGAATGACTCAGTTAGAGGAAGCTTGAAACCCCGGGGGATAACAGGGGTTGGGGTGCTGTGGAAGGCCTAGTGAAAAGGAGTACTTTCTTCCGTTCCCTCTCCCAGGCTGGCATTCAGAATGGCTGCAGTGGTAGTGTTGGGAAACATATGAGAAGGATGCACACCTTCACTACAAAATGTGCTATCCTGTAGTTAAAAAGATTTTAAATAATTATTTTGTAGTACAATGATTTCTGCTCGGTTCCTTTTCCTTCACTGCATCTGAGATTCAAGGGTTTGAAATCTCTCCTTAAACATCCCACTCTGCTACAGTGGCTCCTGACAAAACATGGCTTTGACACAAGTTTGGGTGCAGTTTTGTGTGTCATGAAAGTCAAACTCAGCTGTCTTTTTACCCTCTTTCAATTTTTGTAAATAAATTACTTCAGTGATTTGGAGATTTTACAAGAAAGAGGTGGTCTTTTATGTCTTTAAAATAATAGAAGAACAACCTCCAATTTAATTTTAAAAAAATATTCTGTCAAGCCTGAAGAGTGATTATGAACAGACCAGAAGGTAGACTCCTTTCCTTTCCCACTGTCTTCCAGAGAATCTTCACTTGGTTCAGAGGAAGTTTCCCATTTTACATCATGATTCATCTTTATGGGAGGGTTATTTTCATTCTCTGTTTCTCAGACCTTTTCCTGTAGATGGGAACGGGGGAAGGAGCCCAGACGTGGCAACACATTCTCAGGCTCCTGCAGGACCACCATGGCTTATGATGACTCCAAGAAGAGAGAAGGTATGACTGCTTCATAATCTCAGAGGGAGTTGCCAAAAAAAAAAAAAAAGGGTACCTTCTGCAGCCCTTACTAGGTCATGCAGTCAGAGTGGGAAAGGAAAGTGGAATGCTGTGGAGCCCTTAAATTTAACCTGGCCAAGTTGCTGGAGGATCCCAAGCCCTTGACTTCCAGGTGTAAAGTACTGGGATTAGAACTGGAGAGAGATGGGTGGTATTTCCCAATTCAAATACCTTGATTGGAAACTCTGCCACTGCAGCTTTTCTTCCTGCTAGGTCAATGGAACAGGAGACCAGGGATAAGGATACCTTTAGTCATGATAACATATCTAGCTCTAGTTGTCTTTAGGAAGAAATATACAAGGGTTAGAAATGAAATCTTGAGTGGTTGTGTTACAGCATTAGAGCACTGAGCCCCATCCCTGTGGTCAGAGTGCAGATTGTTATCTCTTAGCCCACTGTGCCTCCTGGGTTTTGTGCATCACTCTGTGCCGTTGTCCACTTACCTTTTGTGCATAGTCCACACGCCTATCGTTCCTTAACGGGGTGTTTCATTTCTTCCTTTTTTCCCATTTCACATAAATCTTAAGAGTTCCTAGAGCGTGACCGAAGTGTTGATGACGGGCTGGCAGCTGGCAGGATACAGCGAGAGAAAAAGCGCTCTTACAAGGATCTGCTGCAAGAGGAAGACGAGATAGCAACTCAGGTCAGGAAGCCCTCAGAGAAAAGGTTTGAAGGTGTAAGGATATGTGTAAAGCTACTAATGGAATGGGATGGATTAGTTTATTGTTCTTTTTTATATAGAAATGCATGTAGAAGGCAGCAAGAGCAGCTAATTGTATTCTGTATCATTCAGTAACTTTTCTGGGAAAAGGAGGGGGTCAGTCCCAATTATAACTGGTTCTGATTTTTCTGGCCTCAGAAAATTGGGTAGTAGAATGCTGTCCTAGTCTTGATGTAGAACCTTGCAAGTCATAAAATAGCATGAATAACTTTTTACACACACAAAAAAATAATAGAATTTATAGTTGTATAAATAGCCAGCAAAGGATGAATATAATGTTAACTGATGTGCTATTGTCTTCCTGATTCTGCAGACAGCCTGAAACGATAGCTCTTGAGAGGTATGAACTTGCCCTATTCACCTCTTTGGGGCCTTAACTCTGAAATCATGTAGTGACAAGTTTCTTTAAAACTTTCCTCTTTGAGCTAAAATTTCTGCTGTTAGCTCAAAGGTGACTATCATGTGATTTTTTTTAGTTGTTTTTTTTAAATCTGGAAAACAAGTTCTAGTTTAAAATGAAAATCTTCTAACATGCAGATGGAATTCTGTAGAGGAGCTTCATTTTCAGACCATAAATTGGTCAAGAGAGAAATAATAATTGAGTGACATGATGTATTAAGGACAATTTTCTGGCCTATCATTTTGTCACCTCTCTGTACCTCCTTTCACTTCTTTTACCTTTTCAGCATATTAAACATGAACTGCTCACCTTCATTTTGAAGGCTTGACAGCCTATGCATGCTTAGTTATTTCTTAGCTTTATTAAGGGGTAGATATCTGTCTTTTATCAACTCATCAGCTTATCTCCAAGTGCTGGCTTTCACTGCCCATTTCTTAACACTTTCAGATGTGCCTTTTAAAGTTTTCTTGCGTATTGCTCCTCTTACTTGGGGGGAGCCCCCTGTAGAGATCTATCTTTCCATTCCCTTGTAGCCCTGTTGTGCTGCAACGCCTACAGAAAGCTTGATGCCGGTTAGGTGGCTGATGTGCTGAAACCAATCCTGACTAATACCATTTTTTGTATCCTCCCACCTATCCATCCCTACCATGCTTTTTGTCTCTTGCCTTAAACCTACACTGTGGGCTCTTGGGGACAGAGTATGTTTCCTTTGCTCGTTTTAGCACCTGGAATAGTGATCCTCGTTCATAGCCAGGGTTCCTTGATGTTACGGTAGTAGAAATAACTCTTGATATCTCCTACAAATTATTATCTATGTCACTTGTCCACATGAATCTCCTGTATTATTTTCCTCTTGTTTGTCAGCAACTTTTTTCTTCTTATTCTAGGACAGTGAGCTTTTTCCAGGGACAGAACCTCACAAAAAGAAGAAAAAGCACTCCTCCGATGAGTTCTGCTACAGAGGTAAGACAGTAATCAAGCAGGGGAAAGGGCTAATAGATCATGACTTTGAGGAAAGGATGCTGTTAAACCAGTGTTGTCAAGCCTTGTGGTTAGCACTTTATGGGGGGAGAGTACACCAGCCTGTCTTGGGACAAGTAATCAGAAACCTGACGCTGATCAGCACCAGACAGTGGAAGATTATTAGGGAATGATATTTTCAGAGTCTGGCTTAACAAGGTGCCATTGTTGGGGGTGGAGATCTTCCTCCCCCTTTTCATTGAAAAGTTGTAGTTTTCTAGCCTGTGCCTTCCCTTTTGGCATTTGGGTTTCTTCTTTTTCCTATGGTATTACAGACTGTAATTTTACTTGCAGATAGTCTTAGTTTCTCTGATTTTATAAAAATAGAATGCATCAGGGTGAAAAGTAAATGCTTTTGGGTTGAGTTTAAATACAGAAACATTATTCTCACAATTAATAAGCTGGCCAGAAAATGACAGTTCTGTTCATAACAGCTTAACAGGTTTAAGATTTACTTTGGGCCCAATGAAAAGAGAAAGTGAAGCTGAAATTTCATTGAAATCTGTTTTCACAATGAAAAAGCTTGTATTTTCAGTTCCTTGGTCTCACCTTGGCTAAAAATGTCGCAGAAAACTTGCACTTGAGATGTAATTTCAGGCCCAGTAAGATACATTTTCATCAAAATACGTTACTTCACAATAGAATACAGAGTTTGACAAAACTTCAAGAACTTTCCTACTCTGTCTTCCTGCCTTAAATTATTTGACCAACTCGGGCATTACAGCTCCTGAATTGTATCAGTAAGGCTGTGCTGAGCTGGCTACAAGCTTCAGAGATCTTCTGTTTAAGCCAGGATGTAAACAGCTGTAATCATAAGTCTTGCAGGATTCCCACTTCACTTCTTTGGACTAGTGTAATGCTGTCTTTAAGGGAATAATTGATATGTGTTTCTCTTGATCTTTTTCAGGTGTTTCGCCTTTGGATCTACCATCAAAGAAGAAGAAAAAAGCAGTTTCTAGCCCATCCTCAGCTGATACAACCATGGATTTACTCAAGGCTATCACCTCACCTTTGGCCACAAGCTCAAAGTCTTCAAAGAAGACCTCTGAAAAATCTTCTTATTCTTCCTCTGGCCATTCTGAAAGCAAAAAGGAGCACCACAAGAAGAAGCTGAGTGGGAGCAGTGGGGAGCACTCAGTGGACGATGGCAGCTTCCACAAATCTAAAAAAATGAAACCTCTCTACGTGAACACAGAGACACTTACTCTTCGTGAACCTGATGGCTTGAAGATGAAGCTCATCCTTTCACCAAAAGAGAAAAGTAGTGCAGCAGATGATGATTCTTTCTCCTATTCTTCAGCACCAGCAACTGCAAAGAAATCTTCAAAGAAATCGGCTCGAGATGAGCAAGGCTCATTCCTGCTGGGTCACGAACTGCAGAGCTTCCTGAAGTCATCCCGGAAGAAGCACAAACCACCTCCAGACTCACATCCACCTTCTGAGAATTTTGGTGCTGACACCTCCCTTTTTTCAGAGGGCCATGGGAGCGAGTATGAGATTTCAGGTATGGAGGCACCACCAGAATCTGGTTCCTCCTCTGGTGGGGAGTTGGAGGCTGGAGAGCTAGTGATAGATGACTCCTACCGGGAAATCAAGAAGAAGAAGAAGTCCAAAAAAAGTAAGAAAAAAAAAGACAAGGAAAAACACAGAGAGAAGAAGCACTCTAAGTCTAAAAAGAGTTCTGGGCACACTCCTGTGGCAGTAGCAGAAGTAACAGTGTCACCACCACCTCCTTCCAGTACCCCCTATGTTCTTCCTCCACCTCCTTCTGCTGTTTTTCACTCAGATAGTCAAGGTGAGAAGAGGAGGAAAAAGGAAGACAAGGAGAAGGACAAAGCTGAGAAATGGGAAAAGGAGAAGGAAAGAGAAAAGGAGAAGGAAAGAGAAAAGGAGAAGGAAAAAGAAAAGGAAAAGGAAAGAGAAAAGGAGAAGGAAAGAGAAAAGGAAAAGGAAAGAGAAAAGGAAAAGGAAAGAGAAAAGGAAAAGGAAAAAGAAAAGGAAAGAGAAAAGGAAAAGGAAAGAGAAAAGGAAAAGGAAAAAGAAAAGGAAAGAGAAAAGGAGAAGGAAAAGGAAAGAGAAAGAGAAAAAGTAAGGAAAAATTGGAGGGGAAAACAGAAATTGGGTGGTGGGTAATGATGAATTAGGAGCTCCATTACAAAGGCATGTGAAATTGAAACGGAAGGATAACTAATACCAGGATCAGTGGTTTCACTGAAGCATGTTTGGAAAAATGTGTCAGCCACTCTGATTTCTGTTTGTAGCAAAAGGAATATATATCGTTGTGGTTTTGTGGCACAGGCAGTCTTTAGCTGATAGAGGTTCTTTGAAAAGGTTATACTTAATTTTCTTGGTACAGGCAACGTACCAAGCAAAACCGCAGCATTTTCTAAGATTCTGGCTATTGCCAGGCAGACTTTTGGACTGGTGATCTAGTCCGTCATCACAGTTCCTTTAAAAAGGAATTGAGCTCTAACCTGAAAAATGAAGATATTTACCCATATACTCCTGTATTCAAATTGAATTCTAATTCTTACAGACTACCACATTCCCTGTTTTGTCCTATATTCATAAATTCAATTTCCCATGGTTAGTGTGTAAAAATACGAGATGGAGAAATGGTAGCTAGCGTATGAATGAGTTCACAGGTAGTGTAACTGTAGCTGTGTAAGTATGTAAATGGGGAAAAGCAGTTTCTGTGTGTTGAGACAGACAAGAGTTGCTTTGTGTCAGGAAATGGGCAGATGTAGCCCAAATGTGTTCAGCCATTATTCTGTTCTATTTGTTAAGTTTTTTGATTATAGCTTGGCAACCTCTTATTAAATTCTAGTAGATCTCATCATAATTAAAAAATCTTTGTTTCCTTTACTTCTTCTGACTAGCCAAAGAAGAAGAACATGTCTGCCTATCAAGTGTTCTGTAAGGAATATCGTACAACTATTGTGTCTGAGCACCCTGGAATAGGTGAGAGAATTATCTAGCCTTCTCTTCTCTTGATTATACACCAGTCAGACTAGCTAGCAGAACGTATCATCTCTGTTTCATACCAACCTCTTAGTTTTAACAGAATGCAAAGAATCTGCCAGTTTTCTTTGAATAAGAGGTGGCAAAGGGGACAGGAGTGGATTTCATTATTATATTTCATTGCGTTTTAACCAAGCTGTGAATCTGGATAAAGAAATTACTAGCTCTTTCTGTCTTTCTTTACTTAAGAGTTACCTTCATTGTTGTCGCTTTCTTGTATATACACATGTGACTTTATATTCCCTATATCAGCTTTTTTTCATTTTAAACAGTAATGGGAATGCACACTGGCAGTCATTTTCAGGACAGTGTGGAGAAGTCCCGTTGTGGAATGGGCTGCTTCCTAAATGTGTATGCATGGGCCATTAAGTAGCCTACGTTTTCTCCATGATTTTATGACTGAATTTGTTTTAAACCTTTTTTTTAAACATTTTTCTTTTTTCCTTCTGCCAGATTTCGGAGAGCTAAGTAAAAAATTGGCAGAAGTGTGGAAGCAGCTACCTGAGAAGGATAAATTGGTAAGTGTGTGTGAGATGTTTTTGTAAAATGACTTCTGTAAACTAGGTGCTTAGGTGAGAACATGCTGGCAGCATTGCCACCATACCTTGAAAAATGCTACCTATGTCCCCAAAGTATGTAAAGATGGAAAGTAGGAAACCTTGCCCTTGTGATTATAAAAGCATCCATTTTCTTCTCATGGTATTGCTTCACCAGTTAGCTACATAACGTCATTCTGCCTCCAGGTCCTGGCGCCAGGTAATAGAATTACTTAATGTTATTATCTCTTTTCATACCATGGTAACTGCAGATCTGGAAACAGAAAGCTCAGTATCTCCAACACAAGCAGAATAAAGCAGAGGCCACCACCGTGAAGAGAAAGGCATCGTCTTCAGATGGTGCACCAAAAATAAAAGGTAATCGTTGCACTTTATTTGCTCTGGTCTTCTTTCTTGGACAGGGAAGACAATGTTGCCTGTGGAATAAGGAACAAAGGTCCTTTCCTGCTTCACACCCCTACCTGCTTTTTCACAAGTCTTGACATTTAACTCATCATATTACTCAAAAAACAATGTTTCTGTGAGAGTGAGGATGATGTCAGCATTTTTTTAAAAAAGACTTCCTTGTCTAATCTCTAGAATGGTGGTGGTTTTAGCGGTTTAGGGATTGAAATGTAAACCAGGAAGAGGCAGCAGGGAAGTTCTAGTAGGATTAGCTTGCTGTAAAAGGAAAAAGGGTGGTTCTTGGCTTGGTATCTCTGTTTACCCAATATCCCAAACCAAATCACCCACCTTCAGCTGAGGTAAATGCTTTGCACACATAGAAGGAAAGTTTTGACTCCGAAGACCATAGGACCAGTTCCACAGAGCTATTTAAGCATCTCATGCCTTTGAGATTTGAACTTTACTAAGTAAATAGGCTTGTAAGTAAAAGAATGAAAGAAGAGAATATGGAATTTTAATTTGTATGTTTCCAGCTTCTCCAACAGGAGTGGTTTCCCCTCATAAGAAGTCCCCCACCAGCACTGTTGTGGTGTCTTCCTCACCAGCCAAAGTCCCCGAGACAGATCCTATTGATGTAGCTGCACACTTACAGTTGCTGGGTGAATCTCTGAGCCTCATTGGACACAGACTGCAGGAAACAGAGGTGAGTTTCTAACCAGCAATGTCACAGTAATGTCGTGTAATCACACAGGATTGGGGGACATTGTTATTTTATTTTACTGAAAAGTTTAGCCAGTGCTTGTTAGGGAGAGAAATAGAGATGACACGTTGTGTTTCTTTGCTGCATTGCTGTTTGTCTTCAGTGAAACAAAAAGCCTTGTTTCTCAGTAAACAGTAGGCATCAGACAGGTCCTTTGCAGCCTTAGGTCTTTCAAGGCAATTCTATTCTTAGTTCAACAAACTCTTCAGGCTTTTCTCACGATATGTTCACCTTGGATCTGGTGCTTCCTTGCTATCTTTGCCAACCTCTGGTCCAGTTTCTGTAACTGGCTCAAGACTTCTTAGAAAACCACCAGAGAAGGCCTTTACCAAGATGTTTTTGTGTGTCCTGTTGTTTCCTGGTGGTATCATATTGGCAGTGCTTTGGATAGGGGCTGCTATTGTTTCAACTTATGGGTATTATATTGGTAATATAACGAGATGTTGTATTTTAATGGTTTCCTACTGTTAGATGGTAGTGATTGCATGTGGGGGCACGCGCGTGCGTGCACACACACGCATGTACACAAACACCCACTTGCTTTCAGAACTTATCCCAGCCTGTAAGGAGAACAAATATTTGGCTCAAGTAGTATCACTGAATTTTATGGCTAATGTGATCATCTCATCCCATTATCAACACTAACATAAATGTGCTTGCATTGTGTTTCTGGTATGACCAATTGAGGTCATTCTTGAGAGGAACAATCGCAGTAATATCTCCCCCTTTATGGAAGTGCACACAAAAAAAACTGCCTTTCCTGAAAGTATGTCAATAAAACAGGTGTTACAGACTTAGCATTTCTTTAGACTTCACTGATAAAAACAACTGTTGCCTTTAGGACTCATGTAGTTAACAAAATAGACGTATGAAGTACTAAAGCAATTCCTTTACAAAAATGATGGAATTAAGTGTTTTATGCAGCTGACAACTTTCTGACTTTTTCCGATGTTCCCTGCTTTTTTCCTACATAGCTGAATGTTGCCTACTGAATTCTTCAATGTTTTGAGCCGGCAGTCTCTCTGTGAAGGGCATGGCATAGTTTTGTTACTGTGTAAATAATGAAAGTGGACTTCAGGGGAGCGCAAGAGCGAAGATACTGTATCCGCATGAGAATACAGTTGTGAAGGAAACATAATTTCCACTACTCCTCCCTATTGAATTTTTTCTTTCCTTCTTACAGGGAATGGTGGCTGTTTCAGGAAGTTTGTCAGTACTTCTAGATTCAATCATCTGTGCTTTGGGCCCGTTAGCATGTCTAACCACACAGCTACCTGAGTTGAATGGCTGCCCTAAGCACGTTTTGGTGAGTTCCTTGTGGTTATTTCCGTTCTAGCACTGTTAATTTCAGTAGAGTCCAGCTAGAGTTTTCTGATGAATCAGTCTTATGATGTGCTTATAATTCCAGTGCAATGAGAAAATTGTCTGGGGCATACACTTTTATAGAGGAATATTTCTTGAAATTCTTTCAGATGTTACTGTTGTACAATATTGTGCAACTTTTTTTCTCCCAGTGGCAACTAAGGTTATTTGTAGCATTGATTGCAGCGTGTAAGTCCTGTTTTAGTGACTGAATCAATCCATCTGAATCAAATAAAAGTGCCTGTACACAAAACAGTATTTTTGAAAGTTCTAATTTTCCATAAAATGGAATGCCTTTTATATGTGGCTGTAACCTTCTCCCAGGAAAGAAAAATAGTCTCTGTTTTTTAAGGAACTGCATAACTACGGGTTCTTTTCCGCTTTAAACTACATTTGATATTGAACCCTGATTTAGCAACAGCTTGTGGCCTCTGTGTAGCATGATGTGAACATAGATTAAAATGGCAGCAGCATAAAAGGAATCAGGAGTCACACCTCCAACAGGAGACATGAATAAATCAGTGAAGGAGAGGAGCAGAAATTAAAAATATATATATAGTCTGCAAAAGTTAAGAGTTTAATAACAAATCTGGCAGAGAGCACAACAAAATTGAGATGTGAATTGGCATGTTCTACTAGGGCAGCCCAAACACTGATTCATTCTGAGAACGGACTGTTAACAACAAGAACAAAGTTGACAGCTTAGGCTGTGAGCTCCCGCAAGCTGGCTGTCTGCACAGAAGCTGAGTCAGCGGGGTGTTCCCATCCTAAGCCTTGGAAAAATATCCTATGCTTTTTTTCCTTCTTGCTTGCCAAGTGGGTTCAGAGCAATGACACCACATGACTGATGGTGCCTATATTGGAAACTTGATCAACTTACGGTTACAGGGAGCAATGGGGCTTTCGGCGGATTGAGGCACTTACCTTTCACTTCTGAAAACTGGTATTCGGACTTGATAATAAATAAATTATTCTGATTTTTGCCATCAGATACGTAATGACAGCGGTATTTCAAGACACCGATAAAATTGTCAGCGGTCATGTTGCGTGTAGAATGCACTTTATCTTGTCAGTCAGTAGGTGGCATTGTTGAAAGCTAGAATCGCAACCGGTGCCGATCCAGCTCCTCTGACTTCAGCAATTAAAAGGTGGCATTCCTAAGGCCTTCTTCAGCCATCCAGCCACAGGCTTGAGCTTACTGAAATACTGCATTTGAAGGACATACAGATAACATACTGCTGCTTCTTGTTATCTGATGAGCACGAGAAGGACTGTTACTCCCAGAATTCTATTACATTTTGCAAGGAAAACTGGAGGGCCCTTCTTTTTCCCATCTGATGCCCCATTAGTGGGCGTGTGTAAAGGTTTTTGTTTTTACTTTTACACTACAGAATTTCATAAAGGAGTTGTGAGCGTGAAGGCAGGTAATTTTTTTTTATATGCTAGGACTTTGATCAGTTTGCTCAAGTCCTGCATCACTAGTCTTTCCTGGGGGTGATGCGATATGGTCAGTGTGGCTTGTTTCAAATTCAGAGATAGAGTATGAGTTTCATAAGAAGGTCGCTTGAGGAAAGCCTCAAGCATTTTCATTGTTTCCAGGTGCTTACTAATACTGAGGCTACCTTTACGTTTAGTTAACTTACATTTCCAAAAACTTGAAAATAAGCCTAGCAGTGGTGGTGATGGCACCATGCGATACCATATGATAACTTGTAAGACAAGTGAACATGCTTAGTACTCTCATCTGGGTCATTTTTTAAGGATTTTGAGTCATTAACTGACACTAAAAAATACTGAATTTCTTTTCCCAGTCAAACACACTAGACAACATCGCCTACATCATGCCTGGACTTTGATGGGAAAGGATCCTGGGATGTACTCAACCTCTGCATAACTGACTTGTGTACATATGCGCTACGCCGGCACTCCCGAAGGGCTCCGTGTGTAGGGTTTTAAAGTTTTATATCTGTATAGCATATACATAGGATTGGAACTGTTTGACTTGTATTTTATGAAAAGTTGTGAAGTTAAGCTGAGAAAACCTTTTTGTATTGGTGTGTGAAATGTCCTCCAATCTGAAAGTGTATGAAGAATTCAGAAAGCTTGTGAGATACTCGCCTTAAATTCAGAAGCAGCCAGAAAATGGATACAAAGAAAAATACGTCACCACGAGGTGGGTCATTGAAACAGGTGGCCCAGAGAGGTTGTTGACTCTCCATCCTTGATGATATTCAAAAACTGAATGAGGAGCAGCCTGCTCTAGTTGGACTTTCTTTAAGCAGGTGGATGGACCAGATGACCTCCTTGTAGCCCTTCCAGCCTAAAGTATTCTGATATTCTATGGGCAGGTAGAGATGATAATATATTTTGGACCAAGGAATAGAACTGAACTCTTTACCAGCCCTATTTCTAGCTGGTTTTCAGTTTAAGGTCTACTGCTTGAGGGGAAAGCTGATAGCTGATCAAAGATACAGAGGTTTTTGCCTCCTGGTCACTTCTTCCAACTGCCCCTCTTCAGTCAGTAATAACTGAAAGTTGTCAGCATCATCTGGCTGGTCTGGTAGCTGGCATTTTGTAAGTGAATGAAGTAAAAAAGTGGAAGATGACAATGAATTTAATCTTTTCTTGTGGACTTGTACCCAAGTCATCATTAGCATGATGTATCAACCAACTGTATTGACTTGAGAGAATGAACCTCCTGCTGATTTTTCTAGGGCATGATCAGCCTGGTTTGATGGAGAGGAGTGTGGAAGCAGATGGGAAGAACTGGGATTGCTTCTGCCCATCTTGCACCTCTTTTGTGAACAGACAACAGCTTTGTTTTCTGAGATCGCTCATCCCCCATCCCTTTTCACCAGCAGTAGTCAAAGAGCCGTGGTGCTGCTGTGAGGCAGTGACTAATGACCAGTTTGAAGCAGTTATGGCTGAGTAAGGCACATGTGGGTTGATTGGACCGATTCCCCTTCCTTCCAGCCACCTACTTGGTGTTTGGTGTTCTGCTGCTCTAGAAGAGGAGCTGCAGGAGAGTACTTGATTCTCATATAGGCTTTTCTGTGTCTGTATGTACATGTATGTGGTGTTCATATCATATGTATTTAACTTTTACCAATATCTGTAACAGATTTTAATTTATCCTGTATATTTCTGCGTGTGTATGTATATATATACGTAATTTAAAAGCAAAGACCCCTCCCTTCACCAACAGTGTGTGGAAAATACGAATCAAGTTTGCCTCACCCCGCTTCCTGCAGGCATCAGCTGTATGCGTAGTAGTAAGCGTTGGCATTGTGTGGGGCAAAACCGGGAAGATGTTAAGCGTTTGTATAAACAGGCTGTCTTGTGAAGGTAGGTGGAACAGCTGAAATATGATGTGATTTTAGCCTTTCCAGCCTTATAACATAGAAGTTTTTAAATTACAGGAAGCACTTTTTTACTTCCAATCTGAAGTCTACCTTCTGTTTCTCGGGGCAGTTGAAAGTGAGCTGTCCTTTGTTGTGGCTGAGCCCCAAATCATGTTTAAATTAAATCCTCATGTGTGCAGGAGGGTTGTTCTCCCCATTCCTCTTTACCGTGTATTCCCCAGCTGTGCCTGTACAAGGTAATCTGTCTCCTACGGAGCTTTTCTCAGTGCAGTGTTATGTTTTCTCAGTTAGTGGAGGAGGCAGAAGGTTCTCAGACCACCGTACAAGTTCTCAACCCAAGCCTCAGACCAGAGCGGACATGTTTTAACAATATATGACTAATCCCAGTGAGCCTGGAATTGGGAAGGGCCCAGGAGGGGTGCAGCCTGATCCCGCTTCAGATCCTGGCCTGTACTAAAGCATCTGCTGTTGGGAGTGGCATGAAATCACCGGCTTTTTCCAGCCCTTGACAATTGAGAGCACCACGGTGAAAGGGTAGATCTGCTCTGCAAGGAACAGAAGGGGATCAGCTTTAGCTTTGTCATCTGTACGATGGGAAACTCGTGAAGAGTGAAAAACCCTAGTGTATTGTATTTTTATTAAAATTTGTACACTTTGTATAATCTGTATCTTGTGGTATTTGGTACTAGAGGGAAAACTTTGGCAAGACTTAGCAGTTTTTATATTTTTGTTATTGTTTGATTCAAATTACGTTACAATTATACCGAGACACTTTTTTGTACTGTACTTACAATATAATTTTTTTTTTAACATTTGGAGTATTGTCATTTATTTCTGGCACACTCTGCAGCCGTTGTTCCTGCTACTGTTTCGGGTTTGTCAGCAAAACCCCTCCAATCCCGAGTTCGCTGACCCCCCTCAGTTTGCAGGCAAGCGGCACCGTTTCCAGCAGCGCCGGTCACCCGGAACACGGCTCGAAGATGACTGACCTCCTGCGGGCCCTTCCGAAGGGAGACGGGCCACCGAGCACCACAGGTACCACCGGGGCCTTTCTCTGCCCTCGGTGCGGGCTCGTGGCGTCACGCTGAGGGCGGTGCCCGGGGCTCGAGGCGAGCCTGTTAACGCGGGTGTCGGGCGTGGCGGTGTTAGGGCGTGACGTGCGCTGCCGGGTGACGCCTCCCCGTTCCCAGCGCCCTGTATTCGGGCGTAAATCCGGGCCGCGGTTTTTCTGCACCAGCCGAAGAGCAGCGCGGTGGCAGATAGCGGCGGAGGCTCTGGGTGGCGGGAGCCCCTCCGTTCCTGCGGGTCAGGGCTACGGGCCGGCTGCAACACCGCCCTGCCCCGGCGGCTGCCGCCCCTCCCCGGCCGCGCTCGGGCCCGGCGAGCGGCTGTGTGGAGCCGGCGGGGCCCCGCCTCGCTCCGAGCCGCAGCCACACGGCGGGGCCGAGCCGGGCGCCCCTCCCGGGCGGCGACCGCTGGCGTCACAGCGGGGCCCGGGCGGGGGCCCGCCCCGGCCTGGCGCGCGGGTCACGTGAGCGGCGGCGTCAGCTGATCGCGGCGCGGCGGCGATGGACTTTCTGCTGGGGAACCCCTTCAGCTCCCCCGTGGGGCAGCGCATCGGTGAGCCCCGCGGCCGCGAGCCCCCGCGACCCTCCCTCCCCACCCGCCCGCTCGCTCTCCCTCCCCCGCGCCCCCGGGGTCGCTCACCCGCCCGCCGGACCCCTTCCTCTGGGAAGCGGCGGCCCCCGCCTCCGCGGCGGGACGGAGAGGGCGTCGACCAATGAGAAGAGACCTCCGCTCTGACTGACGGGCGCTGCCGACCAAATAGAGAACGCGGAGCCCGAGGCGGCTCCGTCTGCGGCCCCACCAGCCAATCCGGGTGCGAGGGGGTCTTGAGGTGGCGAGGTGAAGTTTCCTCGCTTAAAGGGGCCGCAGAGCGGTGGTCCGAACCACGCCCCCCGGTAGAGCCGAGGTCCGTGATTGGCTCGGGGCCATTCCCGCCCGCACCTTTTTGAGGGCTTCGCGGGAGAGGCAGGGTCCTACAGGGCGGGTGCAGCGGGAGCTGCTCATTGGCTGGGCTCCAGCTGCAGCGGCCTATTGGATTCTGGGCGGGAAGGGGCTGCACTCTCCCTGAGGTGACAGGGTGGCCGGGGGCAGCCATTGCTGCGCTGGAGGCTCCCGGGGGAGAGGGGCTTCAGGCTGGGCTGGCCTCGGAGCGTCACAGCTCACCGAGTCGGATCAGTGTTCCCCACCTGAAGAACGAGTGCTTTGGGCACCCTGGGGGTGGCCACCCGCCCTGAACGTCCCAGCAGAGGGGTCTGGGACAAGCAGGGTCTGATACGGCCATGCCGTGGCTCTGTGGAGAGCACCTCCCCTGCGCCATGCCCCTTCTCACAGGGCTGAGGACCAGCGCTGTCAGTGAAATCAGCAGCAGGAGTGTAGCATCCACTGTGACCTTGCAGGCCCACAGACACGCAGTCTCTCTTGGTCCCCGTGCTCAGGTCAACTAGATGAACGCAGGAGAAGGATGTAGTCTGAGAAAGTGGAGCAAAGGGATGCTACAGCTAGAAAGAACAAGGCCATCACTGGTCTCAGAACAGAGATGCAGTTCTCAAAGCACTTAGAATAAGGATTCTTTTCTTCCCACTTTGGATAGTCTAAATGCTTTCAAGTTGTGCTTGAAGGTTGATGTTGCCCATTTAAACTCTCCAGCTCGTGCAACGGCCATTTGTAAGTTTATGCCCTTGCTCAGTCTTGCTTTTTGTCACTTGTGCAGACCTTTGTTTTTTGCTGTGAACATCTGGGCCCTGATTCAGGAGGTTTTGGTGTGCCTGCATGAGTGAATAGGCTGCTGTGGCTGGGGTGGGAAGGGACCAAGCAGCTGCTTTTGGTAATACTTTTATAGGCACTGCTTATTTTAGAGCCTACCCAAAGCACTGTCCGAATGATGTGGGTCGGGGGCACTGTGATGTGCCGCGCTCTAGTGTTGGGTGAGCTAGGTGAGACACACTACAGGGGAAGGATCACCAGGGAAGGTTTTCTGTAACAAAAACTTGCAGATGATCTTTGATGTTTCCCCAGATGAATGTCACATGTTTCATCACGCTTTCCAGGAGAAGCCATCTCCTGCCCTTTCCGGAATGAATACTCTTTGATTCCCTCAGTGAGCGCATCAGATACGTTTTTGTGTTTGTTTGGGTAGAGGCAATCTGAAGTTATCTTTAGATGTCACAGATCACTTCTTGCCCTCTGGAACTTCTGATCAGTATAGTAGCCACATTGTAAGTGCGTTCCCGCTGGGCTTTGCTTCAATTAAAGAAGGGATTTTCAAGAGACAAACCAACAGCAAAGAGGAAAAAAGTGCTTCAAGAGTGTTGTCAAACAGGAGTTTAGAGTCCTTAGTACCAGAGGTGTGACAGTAGAGAGATCTTAATGACTGGGGTTGATTGAGGTTATGGGAGTCCAAAGGGGTGGAGGAATTGCAGCGTATGAGAAAGGAACTCAGCGTGGAGGACTTGAAAGGGCTGGTGGCTGAAAATATGAATGTTTTCTCCTTTTTAACGTTGCCTATCAACATCCTGGGGACATGGATAAATGCTATCTTCTCTCTTTAATCTGAGACGCGAACATGACTTACCCAAACTTGTTTGGTAGGTCCGTGGCAGCTGAGCCTGATCACCAAACCTGCATAGCGCTGCTGCTTCGGGCTGTCTGCAGAAGGCTAATGCTGTGTCCTTGTAAATTACTTGGGCAAAGTCATGTATGCCTGATACCGCTTACAAAGTCTAAAATAGCTTTAGGTGAAGGCTAAAGAATAAAATAAAATAAAAATCCTCTGTGGCACACTGCAGCGACATTCTCAAATTCCTTCCTTAATGTTGATCTAGTAAGTCCCAATTATTTTGCTGACAAGGAAACCAATGCTCGGATAACCTCAGTGATCTGTCACAGAATGAGTCAGTTGCCGAGGAGTAGGTTTTCTAGCTTCTTACTCCCGGTCTTGAGATTTAGTCACAAAAGTTGCCTCTGTCCTGGTTTTGGACCGTGATGTCTCTTCCCAAGTAAGATGAATACAGACTTGTTTCTTTGGGGTTTTTTTTGCTATTTTTTTTGTTGTGTGGGTTTGGGCTGTTTCGAACACAGTACTTCTGACCACTGGGAAAATTTCCAAAGACTGTTTAAGCATTGTAGTTTGGATTCCACCCTCAAAAGGGAAATCTTCTGTGCCTCCATCTAGGAGCTAAGAGAAACTTACTGAATTTCAAGGAGGTGCTCTGGGTGAGAGAATGGAGAGGAAACCGCAGGTGCTCTCTCCTGACCCTGGAAGTCTGGAATAACTAGTAATTATTGCAATACTAAAAGGGATGGAGATGGGTTATTTCAGTGAGTGAGAGCAGGCAAGGGAGAGAAGTAACAGTGTAGCACAGAGATGAAGAGGATTTTTTACACTTGGGGGTTGGTTTAAGCATGAGAACCAGGAAAAGTTGAGACTGTAAAGGGGGAGCAGGTAGGAGAGACTCATGGGTGAGGAAGAGGGGCAGACACCACACAATAAGCCAGAAAAATCCCCACAGCCATTTGGATCCCACCTTGCAGATGTCCCTGCACCCCCTCTGTGAGTTGGGAGCTGGTGGGCAGCAGTTACCAGCTGTTGTCAGTATCGCTCCCCTGCCGGAGCTCAATGGGTCCCCGCAAGGTAGTGCTTCTCAAAAAGGCGTTGCCTTCTCTTCTGTGCCCCCTCTGTCTGGAGGAGAAGCAGGCAAAGGCAGCAGCTGAAGAGTCGTTTGATCCCTAGGAGTTTGAGCTGATTCACAGGAAAGGGACAGGAGAAGTTCTGAGACCCAAATACCCACAGCACTATGTCAGCACAAGTCTGTGTCCATCACCATCCTTGAATTAGGTTTGGAGCCATATCTGTTCTCTCTAGAAAGCACGCTGTCCCCTCTGTCTTTGGAGGAGCAATACAGCTGAACGGTGGAGTCCTGCCTGAGCTGGTGCTGAAGTTTCCTCAAGGGAAGCGAAAGCATGAGGCTTAGCAAGGAGACTTTGTACAGGATGCTGCTTTGGGCCAGGGGCTTATGAATTGAAGGGAGGTTGGGAGAAACATCTGTCACATTGCTTTGTGCCGAACGTGCACTCTGTCATGCAATGAAATGCCGGTGCCCTCAAACACCTGTTGAAATGGGTGGGAAGGTGCTTGATGCTTTGCTGAGGAATTTAAAGCCAGCAAGACTGGCTGGTTAAATACTTGACTTGGAGGAGGGGCACACAGTCTCTGGTGAGCTGTGGCAGAGCATGTCACGGGCAAAGGGTTTCTGAATGGCACCTGGCTGGTTATGGGTGCTTCAGGTCTGTGATGGGGAGCAAAGGGGACAGGAGCCTCCAGCGTATCTTCTGTCCTCAGCTCCTGTACTTCCCTGTGCTGTTGACTGTAGTGCCAGTGTGCTGCTGCAGGGACGGCTGGGTGGGATCGCCAGCCCCACAGTGAGCTCTCCCCTGCCAGGAGGGCAGAGATAATGAACCTCAAAAGAAGCAAAGCTGTGAAATTTACTCATGGCACAACGCAATGTACAGCTCCGTTGTGTCAGTTATGCCAAGCTCAGAGTTCTTTCTTATCTGATGGTTCCATGTAACTTTTATAACCTAGTTGCAGACAGCAGGAGCACATCAAATGCCAGGCAGGAAAAGAGTCGATGCTCTGGTTCAACCCATACCACAGTCCCCAGCAGTCCTGGGTTGATCCGAGCAATTTGTGAGGCAGCAGGCTGGAATCAGACAAACCCCAATGCTGTCACACCCGGGAAGCCGGACTGGCTGCCAAAACAATGTGGCTTTGAAGCAGCCCCATGAAGAGCCTCCTGCACATTCAACAGCCAGTTGGTTTCAGGCTTGGAGGGAGACAGCATTCACATGCTCTCCGATAACCTCGGCCGGGGGGCGAATTCTCGGCAGCAGGTCAGGCTCAGCTCGTTAGCACGCAGAAGTAGACACTGCCTGATGAGCCTCACCAGGCAGAGTGCCGGGCGGGCGGCGGTGCCCTGCCTCCTGTGCTCACTGTTTTTAGGGACTTGTCGCTGTCCCCAGCCATCTAGAGCTCAGATTTCATGAGGGGCAGACAGCTCATGTGCTAATTACGGCTCGTGAAACTGGGCCAGCCACACTGATCCTTCATGTGACTAATGAATAGACTTTGTTTCCTTCCCTTCTGCAGGCTTTACTAAAAGGCTAAAGTTCAGGACTTCAGAGAAAACTCCAACATATCTTACTAGGCTTGGACAGTCCCTTAGTGCTTGGAAGCAAGCAAGGAGAATTAAAAGGGCATTAGCTCCAGCTGTCCCAAGGCCAGATAGGACAGGCCTTAATCTGTACTGGGTAAATTCAAACACTTTGTCCTTGGAAATGCCTCATGGTCACATTCCTGTTTTCCATATGCCCTAACACTGCTCTTCCAGCTTTGTGGGTTTTGAGCCTATTTTGCATTTATGGCAGTTTTGCTGCTTTCCTGCAGCTCTGACGGTAGCATGATGACCACAGCATGGTGGGGTAACAGCGGGGTGGTGTGTGTCATTTCTGAGGAAGCCCCGTTTTCCTGTAAGTGGCCAGTCAGGTGAAGGAGCATGTGTGGTTTGTTTGCATTCCAGTCTGAAAAACAAACCTGCTGCCTGACCTTGGTATGACTGGTGTGTTCGGAGGCAAATTGGTGGTGGTGGGGAGCCAGTTGCAGGGTGCCACCAAACTTAGGGAAGCGAGGCAATGGTGTTTGCAGACATAGTTCATGTTAATGTACAGTGAAAATGAGGATGAGGAGGGTTGGGGAGACTTGAACAGCAAGGACTTGATGGTTAAAAGCAAGTTCCGTTTCATCCTTGGTTTCTTCTGTAGCTCAGAGCTTCCCGGGAGGCTCAGCCCCTGTTCCTGTTTCAGTTGTGGGTTTTTTCCTTCCATATGCAGTGTTTTTCTTCAGGGGTGAGAAGAGTGGTTGTGGGCTTCCTTTCGGTAGAGCAACCTTTGTGTGATTGATTTGTGTGCTTCATTGCCAGAGGCAGCAAACAGGATGGAGAAACTCTCTGGCTAGGCTGGGGTTCAAACCAAGGTGTGTCATGGGCAGGGGATGCTGTAGGAGAGCACAAGTGAAGGGTGGCTTTGTGACCAAATCCATCTGACCAACCTGAGCTGCAATTTGACTGCCAGCAAGGTTGGCCCTGTGGTGTCCCAGAGCAGGAGGGAACCTGGAGCTCTACTACTGTCCTGAGTCCTGATCCCAAAGGAGCCCCAACGGAAAACATTCCCCCACGTATTAGCACAGCTTCACCCACTCATTGGTATATGCCCTGGTGCACCACACATGCTCCCCTGTAGCCCACTGCACTGGATATATTCTCTACCACATTCACCCAGTGCGATGCTATCTCCTGTGCTTCACTGAGGAAGCTTAGATCAAGAGACCAGGATTCCTATGTAAAATTAATACTCAAAGTGACAAAAGTTCACCTGAATCAAGGGGCCTTCAGGATATCGCAGTAGTAGCCAAACCTTCAGAAAGGTGAAAGAGCAACAGGAACGTTCTGCCACTCACCTTCCCTTGTTTGCCCTCTTCCATCTGGCTGTGGCCACAAGGTAATCAGCGTAATCACAGTGTAATCAATACATCGTGCAGTCAACAGAAAAGGTGGTGGCTGGATTGCGATAAGGTGTGGATAGATAGATTCACACTGTGGTGTGTCATCTGAGGGAGGGCCACGTGTGTAAGAGGCTGCATTGCGCAGTGCTGTGAATAGCTCTCTGCCCGACGCTTAAAAACAGGACATCCCAAAACATGACAGACGTGCTTACCCAGGCAGGAGTTAAAAAAATCTTCTTTTTCCTGTGTTATGGCCCTATCCCATTATGTGTGAATGGGCATTTCATTTCATTCCCGCAGAGGGATCATTAGCTGCTGGGTCAAAGGGGGTAGAGGACCCACAGCAGCAAGGACCAGCTCCAGGTTTTGCGGGGATAGCAGTTTTGAAAATGCAGGCACTTCTCTAAGTACCTTGTTGGGTCTGAGCTCTCCTGAAGAGCGCCTGGTAGGTGCTAAACCGGTCTGGCTAGTTTTAATTCTCTTGCCCCAGTGCTAAGTCAGGCATTTTACAGGTTGCAAGAGCTGGGAAGGATGGTTCTTGTTCTCTGCTTGCCATCTGCTGTGTCTCTGTGTTTCCCCATGGTCTGGAGACTGCCTGGGTCCTGCCTGTCCCGCTGGCGGTTCTCTTTCCCCCCGCCGCTGGTGGTGTCCCCGAAGGCAGCCGTCAGTCTGCTTGGCTAGGACCGAGATATGGCTGATTATAGGGTGGAGACACTGGTGCTCTCAGTAATAGCTGCTCATTTCCCAAATCTCTGCCTTGAATAACATCAAGGCTGACTGAGGAATTCCTAATTAAAGGGGACACAATCAAAGCTGAAACAATACTGCTTCAACTTCAGCCTACAACCCACTGCTGTCCATACACCCCAAAGGCCAGAAGTTCAGGGGAGAGATGTAAATGTAAAACAAGAGAGAGCCCTGCTTTGGCTGTTTATGTTTGCTTGTTTGCTTTTGTAGGGTGCATGTAAAAAGAAGGGGGTTGATTCTTTTGTCTTCTTAGTTTGGTGCAAACCACGAGTGGTTCCATTAGATCCACGTCAGTGTGAGCAGGAGAAACTCAGTTTCTGGCCTTGCAGCAACAAAGCGAATAAGCCCCCTTTTCTCCAGCTGTGGAGCTGAGGTCGTGCTGAGCCCCCTCCTTCATGTGCAGAACACCAGAGATCACACAGCGTGTGTTTGTCTGCTCGTGGCATGAGTGATGTGGGCAAAGCCAAGCAGCCACCCGTCCCAGCCATGTGCTTTGCGGTGGTGACACCTAGCGGGGAGCACTTGGTGGCCTGGGCTCTGCACCTGGATTTGCCTCCTTGCGTGTTGTGGTGGAAGCCAGGGAGAAGGTGTCTGGGCTCTGGGGTGTCCTGACAGCTGAACAGCAGCCCATGAGAGTGCCAGGGCCGCTCTTAGCCTTACTGTGTCTTGATTTCTGTTTTCCAGAGAGAGCTACCGATGGGTCCCTGCGGAGCGAGGACTGGGCTCTCAATATGGAGATCTGCGACATCATTAACGAGACGGAAGAAGGGTAAGGGAGCTGGCAAGAGTACACATCCAGCAGCAGGTCCCAGCACGCCCTGTAACACTACATCTCCAGACTGCAGTGGTAGCGTGCGCTGGTGGAGCTAATAAGCTAGGCTTCCCAACAGTCTCTTAGTCGAGACTCTGCTAGGAGACCTAGAGACACAGCAAAGCTGTCAGAGCATCTGTTACATGCTTCCCCATAATCTTTGTGAGCACTGGGAGCCATTCAAACAGGCCTTCAGTGTCCCCAGAGAAACCTTGATTCAAGCCAGGCTGCCTCCCATCTCCCAAAGGCATATTTGCAATTCTTCCACTTCGGTTTATTCCTCCTTCATACCCCTCTCTTTCTCTCCACTGGGAATGTAAAAATCTGCAGGCTGGTGACTGAGAAGAGGAAAACCTCAGGCTGCTATTCAGTCCTCTGACTGTGCAAGTCCTGCTGGGGTTTGTTGCTCAGGTATCTTCATGTACGGTCACTCAGACATGCACAATGTGGGTGGGGGAGCCTTTGTCTCCCTTTCCCTGCAGGGAGATGTTCGGAAATCTGCCAGACTTGTTAAGTTTGGACCTGGGAATCTGCCAGTGAATTCAAGGGGGACCGCTCCTTCTCACAGTGGAGATGTCAAGAGCAGCGTGTAAAAAAAAGAAGGTGCTACATGGAATTAAAAAATGTAGGTTTCACTCCTGCTGTCCTGCCCCACAGTGATGCTGACAGAGGACTAGCAAGCCCAGCTTTGAGCTTCACAATTGTATGAAAACAAAGTCAAACATCTCTACTCACAGATCTGTCACCACTTCTTTTCCATGCTATCCCCACAGTGCAAATACACCTGTCTCTGCCCACAGTTCTCAGTCCCGAGCTGTGTCCACTTGGTGTTTCAGTTCTGATAACACAGCTGTAGCCTCCTGACATGTTGGGCTCTCCCACTGCCTTGCTAATGTCCATCCATCGCAACCATCCTGCCCCATGAGCCGATCCACTCCTGCCTGCCTTGTTGCCTTGGTGTCTCCACCTCACCCTTCACCTCCAGCACTGCTGATCTTCCAGCCCAGTCTCTCTTCCCAGAGCGTGTTGGTTCATTTGTGCTCTCTCACAAGACCACAGTGGGCTGAGACCACAGTGCTTCTCCCCTCTGAGAATGGTTAAGGAGACCCTGCTGTGCCGCTGCTCGCTTGCCCACCTGCAATATAGGCCAGATTTTGCCACTGCATCTCCCCTGATGCCTTTTGGCCTCCTTTCCTCCATGGAACTGTTGTTAAACAGCTGCTCTCTGAGCAACACGGGGATTGCTGCAGCTCGCTCTCTCCTTCTTGTTTCTAACCCATGCCAAGCTTTTTTGTCATCTCCTCCTCTTCAGTCTCTCTGCCATGGTATTTTGCTCTACCCCCAAGTAGTGCATTTCTAGCATTGCTTTTACTCTGCTCTCTGTTGTATCCTGTACACCTTGACTTGTTGCAGACATCAGCACAGAGGCCTCCAATTTCAGTAACAGCACTCATTAGCAGGACCCTGCTCCTCTTGCAGAACCACAGGCAGAAGCTGCTTTACCAGTCACTGCTTCAAGCCACCCTGAAAACATGGTGGGGAAGGTCAACTGCGGAGTATGAGGCACCCAGAGGCAGTGGCTTGTTTTGCTGTGCCTCTCTATAGGTGGGTCTCAACCTTCTCATGATCTTTCTTCCTATGATTTCTCCTGCAGGCCCAAAGACGCCTTCCGAGCCATTAAGAAGAGAATTGTAGGGAATAAGAACTTCCATGAAGTTATGCTGGCTTTGACGGTGAGTGGTCAGGGCTCTTTCTCAGCTCTGTGATATCCTGCTGTAAAGCTGAGTCTCTGGCTGAAAAGACACAGGTATCTAAAGCCAACAAGGCAAACACACGTAGGCAGAGAAGGCTATAGTTAATGCTTCATTGCCTTTGAAGGTCCTGGAGACATGCGTCAAAAACTGCGGCCACCGCTTCCACGTCCTTGTGTCCAGCCAAGACTTTGTAGAAGGTGTCCTGGTGAGAACAATCCTGCCGAAGAACAATCCACCTGCCATAGTGCATGATAAGGTGCTGACCCTCATCCAGGTGAGCCAAGAAATGTGAGCACCTGTGCCAGTCCAGAGAGTGTCTTTAGGTGTTTGTACGGAAGACTACTGTGAATGATGATGTGCTGTACTGTCTCCTTCTCCCCAGTCCTGGGCGGACGCCTTCCGCAGCTCACCAGACTTGACTGGTGTCGTCGCTGTCTATGAAGACCTGAGACGGAAGGGCTTGGAGTTCCCCATGACTGATCTGGACATGCTGTCACCCATCCATACACCACAGAGGGTAAGGGAGCATTGCTGAAGGGTGTCGGACAGCTGCCGTGCTGGATCTATGAGGGGGCTTCAGGAACTCTCGCTTGCATTTAGAGGGCTTTTGGGGAGCGAGAAGCTCCAGGACAGCCTGTTTGCTGGAAGAGCTATTGAAAGCAGATGGGGAGTTGCCACCAACATTTCTCTCCTAATTGCACTGCCCTGTTAGCTATAAGTGTCTCACCACCTCTCTCTGTCACTTTTTCCACCTCTGTCTGTAGACTGTGTATAGCTCTGACCCCCAGTCTGGACAGAACTCTCCTGTGGTCAACTCCCCTCAGCAGATAGAGTCCATCCTCCACCCTGTCACGCTGCCCACTGGGAGAGGCACATCCAGCGACGCGCCTATCACACCCACACCAGAGCAGGTGAGTTGAACACAAGCTCCAGGGTGCTGCTGACTCTCCCTGCACTTGGGGGCTGTTTCACAAACACTGTTCTGGGACTGCTGTCCTGGTTCTTCCCCAGCCTCTGTCCTCAAGGAGCTGTTTCTCCAAAGCATAGTCCCTCAAGAGCTCTCCAGAACTCCATTATGGTCACGGTGATCAGCTGGGATACCACAAAGACAGAGTGGTTACTTTTTGCTAAGGCAGGGCTGCTTGCAGGCAGAGGGAAGATCTCCCAGCTATAGAGAATTGGGGAACTGAGACATAGAGGTTTTGAGCGAGGTCTTTGTAGTGCAGTACAGTAAAATCTTGCTCAGTAGATGTCTTCTTATCACCTTTGTTTATCTTGCCTCACTGCTGACTTTATATAAATCAACTCTGTCTATGTGGTTTCCAAAGGCCAAGGATTTCTCACTTGCTTCCCCATCCTCTTTTCTCCTTCTTCACCCTGACTTCATATGACACCATGTTCAGCACCAAACCTCCAGCTGTCGGTAGGTTGCATCCCCTTGCAGAACAGAAGTTAGAAATTGTTCTCAAGAGGGTTATTAGCAACTTGTGAAACCAGAGGGATAAAGTTTCAACTGCACACTTAGCCAATGCTCATCTTTTGAATGGGAATTCTTCCCCCCCCACCCCCTCTTACACCGCTTTGGAAATTGATTTGAGTGGCTGCTACACAGGAGTTGCTCGCTGGGGAGAGATTTGAACCATAACAGCAGCCTGTGCTGGCTGTTAAAAACCAAGGTTAGGCTAGTGGCCAAAGATCCTAGGTGAGGGCCTGGCATCTGCTACCAGCAAATGAACTTGACGGTAAGTAATGGAGCTTCCTTCCACTGGGAGCTGCTGAGAGCCGAACTGAGCGGTGACAAATGAGCTCACCAGTGGCTGTTCCCTTCAGCTCTGTGAACACGCACACACCTGCGGTGCACTGCCATTCAGAGCTACCTCAGCTATCTCCCCAGTCTTCCCAGGTGGAGCTGTCACTTCCCTTTGCAGATCGGGAAGCTGCGCAGTGAGCTGGAAGTGGTGAATGGGAACATGAAGGTCATGTCAGAGATGTTGACAGAACTGGTGCCGTCTCAGGCCGAGCCTTCTGACCTGGAGCTTCTGCAGGTAAGGAACCCTGGTGGGGCAGAGGGCTGGCACACAGCTCAATTTAGCAATGATTTGATGGACTGAGGCATGACGCATGCCGGGTGTGGGGAACAATTGCACTGGACAGTTTAGTTTGGGGTTTATCAGGGAGTGATGGGATAAGGGAGACATAGGGAACGTGGAATTTCAACAGCCAAAGGAAGTTGCACTATTGAGGCTGGAATCATCTCACATGAGGACGTGCAGTGCCTAATGGCCTTTCTTTCTGGGTGATGTGTTACACAAGAGGCATACAATTATTGTCTGTAAAGCTCAGACTCAGTTTACGTCTCACACGAATATTTATTGCCCATCAACCCTTACTGATAGACACCGGTAGCCTCTGGGGCCTGTCTATCCCAGTCAGACTTCCAAATCTGTGAGTGCTCAGCCTTAGCCTGACCTTGCTGTGAGCAGGAGCTGAATCGGACATGCAGAGCCATGCAGCAGCGTGTGCTGGAGCTGATTCCCCGTGTCCTCCATGAGCAACTCACCGAGGAGCTGCTCCTCATCAATGACAACCTCAACAACGTGTTTCTGCGCCATGAAAGGTACCTCTCTCCCCCCTTCTCTGCCCTGCTCTTCCACAAGAGTTTACTGCCCCTTGAAGGCTTTCTGTCCAACCCTTTTGATCTGCCCATGACTGTAATGCTTAAAATGTATCAGCCTGTATCATCCATCTTTGAGTACAAAGCCAGTTCTCAGTTTTTGCTGATTTATTCCTGTTCCTTCAAAACTGCTGTGTAAGTTACTGATGGAATATAAAGATGTTGCTGTGACGTAACCCAGAAGAAGAAGGAGGGAACTGCATGAAAAGAGCTGGTTTTCTACCTCTGAGGCAGATGGAGACAGAAAGGACATGCCGGGGTGGGGACCAGCACCTTTTTTTTTTCTTCCATTCCATCAAATTCAGCTCTTAAGCTCGGACAAAGTCTGGAGAATTTAGTCCCGGTGTCTGTATGGAGAGCTGGGTTTGAACCATTTTAGTTAGAAGTAGCTTTGGAGGATCACAATAAGCTTCCTCACACCACCCCTCAGGAGACATCAACTCCTTGGGCCTTGTTGAGGTGTTTTCGGTCTTGAGGGGGAATTGGGCCCTAAGCCATGGTCCCTCTTTCCTAGTATGTAGAAAAGGGCAGATCATGCCAAGCCTTGTAAGAAATCTCTTGGGCTGTGGGTGAATAAGCACATGCTACTGAAATGCATCCTGTTGTCCTTCTTGCAGGTTCGAGCGTCTTCGGACAGGACAACCTGTTAAGGTAACTCAGAGCACCTGCCCCTCTGTACAGCTCAGTTTGCATCCTGCAGGTCCAGGAGTGTCCTGCTGAATTGGAGAGAGGTTCAGCCTGCCCCACTTACAAGCTGTAGGCTTTGCTCTCCCAGCCCAGCTGCACCAGGCCATGCTAGTGTGCGAGACACTCCAGTTCCCACTGCTAATGTGCCAGACACTCCAGTTCCTACTGCTAGCCTCTCCCTCCCTGACAGCGGGAGCCTTCCCCTCACCCAAAGAGCAGGAGCAGACCAGCAGCAGTTACGGTTTTCTGGTATTGAACACTGAGAGGACCAAGTCCCGTATGAGCCTTCCTTTGTCCTCTGAGCACTGCCCTGTCTTCTGAACCAGCATCTACCCTCCTTACTGACATTCAGCAGAGCTGGGAGGTTGGCTACCGAGGCGTATTCTGCTCTGGGACACTATTCCCAGCCAGTTCTCTGATCGCTGTCTCCCTTCTCGCAAGCAGAGGCTTCACAACTGATACTTTTGATGGGTACAGAAGAGCTTCCCTCTCCATTGTTAATGAGCTGGGACTGAAGGGTCAGGGTTTCTGGCCTTCAAAAACTCTCCACCATCTTCCTTTTTATTTTTTTATTCCAAAGGCACCAAATGAGGCCGAGAACAGCTTGATTGACCTGGGACCCAGTACTCCTTCTGCAGTGAGACAGCCTGAAGTCACCAACAATCTCTCCTCTCAGCTGGCTGGAATGAGTACGTTGCCGTGCAGTTTTCCCCTCAGTCCTTCTCCTGTGCTGCTCTGGGAATCCTTTCATGCTCTTATATGACCTCGCAGAATTATTTAGTTACATTCATAAAGTAACCTAGAGAAATAGGGTGTATTGTCAACTAATAAACTCATGAAGAAACTTGTATCTGCCCCAAGGCATGCAAGCATCTCTCAGCAGCCACACCTCACGTTGTGCAGGAGGTAGACATGACTTAAGAAGGACCTCAGCATTAGGCTGTGGCTAAGGACTGGGCCTTCCAGCAGGGTAGGGAAAAAAGTTGCTCCCTGTGCAATACCTAGCAGCAGTGCAGTTGCCTCTCGTGCTGTGTGGTGTCAGGCTGACCGCTGAGATCTGGCAGAAGAAAAGCAGCTGAGCTGTGCTGCAAAGGCAGCCATGAGCATCTTGGGCTCAGGACCCAGGGTTTGACAGGTTGTTTACTCAGAAAGCGTGACAGGTCCCGAGGGTTCTTCAAGACATAAGAACAGCCTACATAGCACTGCCTGAAGCTCTCGCTAGCTGTGAGCACATTCAGTACAGCTTGGATGCAGCTACAGAAAATAGGCAAGGCTGTTTTCACAGACAAGGCAGTTGAGATACTTTTCAAGTCAGGGTTTTTCAGGTGATGTCTGAGTCCTGAAAATCCACTCATCTGTCTCAGAGGTGCTTGCCCAAAAGCACAGGTTATCCTTTTCCGCAGGATATGGAGCACAGGTTATGGAGGAGTTCCCTCTGAGTTGTCTTAAATGGTCAAGAACTTCTAGCCTTCAGCATTAGTGCAGTAAATTGCTGCTGCTGCCTGAGACTGAGCTAAAAATATCTGCTGAGCAGGCGAAGAAACTGCTTCTGTTACTTCACCCACGACACTGCACACACACATAGATTGTGCTGCAGCTGAGGGGCAGGATAGAGGAGCGGGCCTAGAGCAGTTTAGCCTGTTCTCATGTTAGCTTTCCACCTAGCACCCTCCAAGCCCACAGCCCTCTGTTTACAGCTCTGTGCTGCCTGCTTACCTTGCTCTCTCTCCCACAGACCTGGGCTCGAGCAGCGTAAGCGCGGGGCTGCGCTCCCTTGACACCTCTGGCAAGCTGGAAGAAGAGTTTGACATGTTTGCCCTGACCCGTGGCAGCTCGCTGGCTGAGCAGCGCAGAGAGTGAGTGTGCAAGCCCACTCTGTCCTGTCCCGCCTTCTTGCAAAGGGGGAGGGCTCAGGGCAACCGTGGCTGTGACCCCAACCAGAAGCAGTTCCTGGGAGACAGCAGGGTGCAACAGAAATGCACTCTTCTGACACACAGGTTTTGTAGGGTGACCTCTGTGTTCCCAGTCCTTCCTGCTGCTGTTATCTCCCCTTCACAGTGAGGATGGGGAGAAGGAAGTGGTCTCTGCGTGTGGGGACTGTAGTGCTGCATGTGCTGGGGAGGCTCGGTGTCTGGAGATGAAGGTGTGGAGTGGGACTGGCTGAGTTTTCTTGTCTGTCTCTGAACTCATGTGCCCTGAATGGGGTGATGTTGAATTTGGGAACTGCTGAGTTATCAATGCAGCCTAAAGTGCAGGAAGTGTGCAGTCAGTTGTGGCTTGCAAGGCAGGGCACTGCTCTGTGCCTCAACTTCCCTGTTGGTAAGTGGGACTGATGTTTCTTCCTCCATAGTGTGTTTGAGACCTCCTGGTGTAAAGCACTAACAGTTGAGTCTCCATAGTACTGGGTGAACTGAAGAGGTCTCTTCTCCACTGCAAAGAGTGGATTCTTGAATTCTTGTTCTGGGAGGAGCTGACAAGAGCTGTGCTGGCCAGATGCCTTTGACTTGAGAGACTGTGGCTGATCTCATGCTGTTTTGCCTGTCAGAGTCATCCACTGCTTTCCTTCAGTTACCAAGCAGTAGAGCCCACAGCCACATGGCTACCTCCAGCCCTCAAAGACCTGTGCTCTTGATCTCCATCCACTGGCATACCTTGTTCTGCAGCTGGGCAGGAGCAAGTTAAGGTCTCTTAAGGATGTCTCCTTTCATCCCTCTGCCTCAGGCTGCTTCTGGTAAAAGTGGTGGGGAAACCCATGGCCTGCACACAACTCCATGTGTTTTGCCCATGGGCTTCCCACCACGTTTACGGTGGGGTGTGCTGCCTGAGGACAGAGGCAATCCAGGACAAAAACAGGGGTGCGGACAGCACCCAATCTGGGGCTGAAATCCGAGCCACTGGTATGTGCTTAGTGCTGGAGGCTGGGGGAGATCTGGGCAGGGGTGGAATTGTATCCTCTCTGCTGTGGCGCAATCCTGAACAGACTGAGGCTTGTGATCGCTGCACAAGTAACGAGACATCTTCTATTTATTCCTCACTGCCCTCCATCTGCCTGCACTTGCACTCCTGCCGGGTAGCCTGCACTCCCACTGGCTCAGGCTTCACATTTCACTCACCAGCCTGTGCTCTCAGTGTCTCCCTCCGTGTGAACAGCCCCATTGCCCTGCTGCTCCCAGACAGGACGTGCTGGCAGGAGACACAGGCAGGGCTGCTGGGGTTTGTTCCTGACCCCCCAATGCTTCATGTGTGTCTCAGCGAAGCAGTGCTTGAAACACCTCAAGCCTTTCCTGCCGTTCTTCCTCATCAGCGGCATGATAGCAGCATTGTACTTCATCCTTGATGCCATTGTCCACAGCGGCCCCTTCACTGATGAGCACTTCTTCGAGAAGTTTGAGCGCCGGTGGCCCAAGCCCCTGACCCTCAACAAAAACAGCTCCACTTGATGATCTGCTGGATCTGCGAAAAGGGGCCTGGCAGGAGCTGGAGAGGAGACTGGCAGAGTTTCTGGGAGAGGCTTCATTCTCCCAGCATGGACGGACTGTTTTCCCCAATCTACATGGATCAAATGGTGACGTGCGGCATCAGCATGTGTGGTAGCAGCCCAGAGGGGACACAGAAAAGGGATGAGGGAGATTATGGGTGAGGCGTGTCTGTGTGTGGAAAGGGGTTGCTGTAATGGTGCATTTGGAGAACTTGAAGCAACACTAGGCTCTTCTGATCATCCACTCTCACTTCAGCCACCATCAGTTCTTGAGTGGTATCAGTTAAAGAGATGTTTTTGAGCTGTGTTTGTGTCTGTGAAGGTACGTGAGTATGTAGGGGCTTGTTGCTCGAATCCCTTCTAAAGTAGCTGTATTCTTCTGGTCAGTCTGTGTTAGTTATCTCTCTTCTGTAGTCAGCCCCAGAGAAGATGAGTTTCATGGTTGATGAACCTAGCTCTGTAAGTCCGTGTTTTAGTCTGTTGGATGGTTGTTTTCATATGATGCCTTGTCATCCTCCTATCATGTGCCAGGGCTGTCCTGTGGTATCCCACAGTGATGTTGCAGTGAGTAGGTTAGTCTGTTTTGTGGTGGGCTACACCTTTAGTAGGGGTTTTGCACACCTTTCTAGAAGCTCTTGGGAGCAGTATGATGAGAGATGAAAAGTTGTGCAGTCAGAAGCACTGAGTATATGTTTAGGAGTTCCTGCCCTTCACTCTCAGGCATTTCATCAGCCTGTGTGTTATCTAACTTCATGCTTTCAGGGTAAAGTACGAAGATCCCCAAGCCTCCAAAGGACTTGCTGGTGCCCTGGATGCCCGGCAGCAGAACACAGGAACGGTAAGTGACCACAGAGCTTTTAGTGCATCACTAGGAATGAAAGTATTCTCCTTGCTTACTGACGCAATAAATGCGCTGTCTGTTTGGAAAAAAATCAAGTGTTTAACGTGACTGAAGATAACTGCCAGTCTCCACCAACCTGCATTTCCTACCTGGGCTATATACCTCATTCTTTAAACCCCAGAGGTGGGGAACTATGGAAAGTCTGGAGTTGACTCGGTCAGTAACACGATGGCCTGCTTATTATATCTGCAGGGAAATTTCCATCTGGAAATGTATGTCTTATTCCTCTTCAGGAAGTTTCCAAGTCCAGTTGCCTTCTCTCTGCAATCAGAGAAGTAGGCCACCAGTACTAGTGTGTTCTTTCCCCCACCCTAAACCCACTGCCTCCCTTCTCCCTCACCCTCTGTGACAGCAGCTTTCAGTGCAGACTCTCTGTTGACCAGGGGGAGTCTGGTGCCTCCAGTGATGGAGCCCAACTGACTAAGTGGATGATGCGGCAAGGAATGGTGAGATCATGGAGTGCCAGCAGGGGGGAAGGAGGCTGGGGTTGCTAACTAGGGGTGGTGCTTGCACAGCACATGAGGATGCCCAGCAGACATCAGCAGAGACTGCAAACTGAAAGGAAGTAACCCTCGTCTGGGCCAGTAGTGGAGACCAGGGTTGGGAAAGCATGTGCCATTCTTTGAGCTAGAGGATGGCCTGTTTGGGCCGGGTGTCTGGAGCACAGGCACTAGCTGGTGGCATCACGAGGAAGGCTGCTGCCATTCATTCCCCCTGCAGCCTCTCCTGCTCAGCATGAGCTGCCCCATTTGGAGGAAAAGACATTCTGGCTTTTACCCTGTTCAAGGCCTCCTCCTCTAGCTAAAGTGTTTGAGCCTTCAGGCAGTTGAATTTAGGCTTTTGGCAGCAGGAATTCCTGCAATTACATCCCCTACTGAGGCTTTGACACACTCACCTCTCTGAAGCTCGTTAGCCTGTCTTCCTGAAATGGGCACTGCCCAAACTGATGTCTGCTCTAGGAAAGTTTCCCCACATGCTGTCCAGTTGGCTTGAATGCACTTCTACCCCAAAGAGTTCCTCTCTGGGTAGACAAAGCCAGCTTGCTTCGAAACTTCCTTTATCTCACATGTCCTCTTCCATCCCCATTCATCCATCTGCCAGCTGTGGTAACTATCTGCACTTGCTCCCTGGTTTGGGGAAATCTGCCTGTCCTCGGTGAGAAGGGGTTACTCTTTTTCTTCCTCATGCTATTTTCCTGAGAGGAAGGGACCTATACGTATTGGAAGACTAATAAATAAGTTCCCACAAATACTCTCTCATGCTTCTGCTTGTGGAGCCTCTAGCAAGGGCTGCTTCTTGCTCAGCTTTGTTCAGGAACTCGTGACTGGAGAAAAGGATCTGGGGTTTTGAATCGGACTTGGTTTCCTTCAAGGTTATCTCTGTCCACTAGGAAGATGTCTCCTTGCTGCTTAAATTGGCCAGGGACATTAAGTCTTTTGAGCTAGCCTTATCCCTACTGAAAGTAAAATTTATTTTAATTGTAGAGGACTTTCTCTTTGATGGGTCTGTTTCTGTAGTTTGGTGAGATGTTAAATCCTGCTGTGCTCCATGGTCCTACCAGGTAATCGCTTCTTGGCAGGTGTCTTTCCTGCTTAATGTGGTGCCAAACCTGGCACGTCCAATATCTTCAGCATTGCAGACTTTGACATCAGACTGTCACTAATCTGTAGAAGGGAGGACATGTGGAGAAAGGCATGTCTCTGGTTCTCTGGCTGCCTAACACAAGCAGCCAACTCCCACCCAGTGAGTCCTCACCAAAATGGAAAGCCTGGTCCAGTCCTAATACCCCAAAGCCAACCTCCAAACCCCAGATTCTTTTAATGGCACGTACCCTGGAAGCTGTGGGAGTCTGGGTGTGGACAGGGCAGAGGAAGTGGGTGAGCGGTGGCATTGGGAGCTAGGAGAGCTTTGCAGTGGCACTGGTTGGATTTGGAAGGGCCTGAGCTGACTGAACAGTAGAGCAAGAGGGTTAGGCTTCAGGTTGGCCTTTCTTTTTGCAGAGTGGGTTTCCTGGAACATCCTCTCTTCTCTTGGCCTCATCGCTCTTTTTCCTTCTGTCCTAGGTGCCGGTTCCCCAAGCCAATTTCATGGAAGACATAGAAAAGTGGCTCTCCACTGATGTGGTAAGTGAGGGTCTGCTCTCCTGGAGCCAGCAGTCCTGCCAGAGTTGCCTGCGGGGCTGGAATTTAGGCAGTGTACAACAGCGCTGGCACCGCTGAATGTGTGGCACAGGAGGAAGCAGGGGAGGAAAAGCCAAGGACACAGGGTTTGGGATACCACACCAGTATAATTAGGCTTCTGGGAGGCATAGCTAATGAACTGAGGCTCCTGGCCACTCTAACATGACTGTACTGCAGAAGTGGGGGGAGCACTACCCTGTCTCTCTCCATGCAGGCAAAGAATCACATCTGTTGAGGTGCCTTTGCCTACCTTGTTTCTAACCATACCCTCCTTGTTCTTCCCTAGGGAGAGTCAGAGGATGGAAAAGGTGTCACCAGCGAAGGTAAGACTTGCCAACCAACCCCGTTCTCCGGCTATTCCTGGCAGCACCCCGGCTCTTCCACAAACCTCCCTCCTTGCTAATGCTCTGCTCTTCTTTTGCCTCAGAGTTTGACAAGTTTCTGGAAGAGCGAGCAAAAGTCGCAGACCGCCTACCCACTTTGTCCAGCTCCTCAGCAGGGCCGTCCGTCTCCTCTCCTGCTGCCAGCCATCACCGGAAGCAAGCGAAGGAAGACGATGCTATGTTTGCCTTGTGAATGCTATGGACTGGTGTGCTGTGGAGCAAGAGGCTGTGTGTGCTGTTTTGCTTGCCTCCGACCAGGGGCCAGCAGAGGAAGGACTCTGTCCCCTTCCTCCACTCTCTTCCTGTTTTCCCTTTGAGTTGTTTTTATTTTTAAGCTGCTTTCAGATTTCCCATAATCTTTGTTGTGTTTAGGGATGTCACACAATAGACTTGTGAAGGGGGTTTTCAAAGCTGCTAGAGAATGTGGGAGTTCAGTGGGCTTTTTTTTTTTTTGGTACAGTGTGGGCAAAGTGGAAGAAGCTCCCCGTCCTCCTCTCCAGTGAGGCAGTCGGAGATCTTGCCCAAGAAACAGGAGAGGCTGCAGTCTGCTGCTGAAGTCATTCCTGCCTGCCCCTTTCCTCGCCCCATCCCTAGAATGGATCTCCAGCACTCTGCCTGCCAGTGTTAGACTGGAAAGCATGAGGATGCAAAGCATTACAGGTGGCAGAAGAGGAACACTAATGGTAGAGGGGCCCTGTTGCTCTAGTCTCTCTTGCACAAGTGCTTGTAGTATGCAACACCTTCCCACTCACAACCCCTTCTCTTCCTCTTCCTTTCCTCCCCCTCCCCATCAGTTTATCCAGAATCCTACCCACAGTCCAAATGTTTCCGTTGCATGACAGCCAGTTACCAAAGCCGCTGGCTGCACACAGGGCTTGAGCTGCAAGTGGTACCCCACGCTGAAGGGGCTATCTGCTGTGGGGTAGGACGTGCCTTCAGCAAACTCTTTGCAGTTAATTTAATTCTCCCGTTATTATATTTTTCTCCCCTCTTTCCCCGATGTGATCCCTCCTCCCTCTCTCACTTCCACTGATGACTTCCACCACATCATGCCATGGTGTGGGGAGTCTCTCTGAGCCTCTGATCAGGCCAGCGCTATAGACTCCCTCAGGGTGGCTGTGTGTGCTGGGGCCAAAGAGCTGTGTTCCCTAAAGCAGGAGGCCCTTACATCCATGCTGTTATACCAGCGAGAACATGATGTTTCTGGGGTAGCATGTTCGCTGGTGAGCACAGAGGTGAAGCAAGACATCAGTCATCTCATGCCAGCAAATCAGCCCTGCAGCAGCCAGGATTCGTAGAATCATAGAGTGGTTTGGGTTGGAAGGGACCCTAAAGACCATCTAGTTCCCACCCTCCTGCCATGGGCACGGACACCTACCACTAGACCAGGTTGCTCCAAGCCCCGTCCAACCTGGCCTTGGACACTGCTGGGGAGGGGGCAGCCACAACTTTGCTGGCCAACCTGTGCCAGTGCCTCACCACCCTCACAGTAAAGAACTTCTTCCTTGCATCTAATCTAAATTTCCCCTCTTTCAGTTTTAAACCGATACCCCTCATCCTATCACAACACTCCCTGATCAAGAGTCCCTCCCCACCTTCCCTGCAGGCCCCCTTTAAGTACTGGAAGGCCGCTATAAGGTCTCCCCAGAGCCTTCTCTTCTCCTTTGCACATGGGGAGAAAAACCCTTCTGAGCGAACCGCACATGCTGCCCAATTGTAGAAGGCAGCCAGGGAGGAGGGTGCCAAGCCCGAGGCTCCTGCTCGTGGGATTTCTTACTGAGCGTGGAAGAGTTGCCTTTTTTTAATTGCACATTAAAGGAGCAAAGTCTTGAGCCTCCCTTGAAGATATGTGTGTGCTGTCAGTGCTGGCGTGTGGGGGAGAAGAGGGGTGCAACTGTGCAGCCACATTTGCTCTCCACGAAAAGGCAGGGGCACTGTGGTGCTGAGATGAGGCACAGCATGGGGGCTGAGAATGCTGCAAGCCAAGGCAGGTGCTCGCTGCTTTTTAGCTCAGTCTCCTGGGGAGGTGACTGCAGCCCATGTCAAAACAGCAAAAGGGCGAGCTACCTCCTCTCCTTTCCCTCTCTGCCTTGTGACCAGATCCGAATACCCACCTCGAAGCCCATAAATCACTTACAGACATGCAAGAAATACAGTGGCTATGAATGGGCTCTCTGGTATCCACAGGGTGTCAGTTGTCCCCATGCCATCCCCTGGTGTCCAGCTGAGTGGGAGCTGGGAGAAGGATTCTTAAAAGGACATTGAACAGGTTGAAAGTGTCATCTGAGCCCTGGACTTGTAGGAAGGAGTTCAATTAGCTGAAGTTGTCCAAACCTCAGCACCTCCCCCTCCCAGTGCCTGAACTGCAGTCTGAGCTGTACCAAGCTCAGGCAGTGGCTGGTGGATAAGAGCTGTGAGCAAAGCTGGTCTGCAGCTGGTCTCAGCGGGGCTGGAAAAAGCAGGGTGCTAGTTTTCCTCCTCTGTAAGCAGTCGTGGGATGGGAGGAGGCTTGGCATCTTCTTTAGCTTTCCAAGATGGACAGCACATACTATCTGTGGACAGTTTGTCCCCTGGAAAAATGAACGGCCATTTCCAGTTCCATTGCATTCCCAATGCCTCTGGGAGGAACCAGGGAGATCCTCCCTACTTTCTGAACCAGGTGGTATTATATATCTAATATAACCCTCTTTGAGCAGCAGTCCTCAAACCAGGGTGTGCATGCTATCTTCTGGAGGTGGTGGGGAGGGGAAAGCCCAGCCTAATGAGTTTAAAAGCTGCCCATCCTGTCCAATCTTGCTGATGAGTCCACAAGTGGCTCTGCTGAAGGTTGCCTGAAGCTAAATGGCCACGGCTTCATCTCTGACCTACTGCCCCTCCTGCACCTAGTTCTGCAGCAGGACTTCACTGCGCCAAAGGACCCCATGCTCCTCAATTAAGAAGAGCTTGGATCGAACAAAGTGTGCAAAGCACTTTCTCTCTGAAGAGTGCAGCCTAAGAGCCGCAGGTTTCTGCCTTACCAACTGCAGGAGGGTTTCGTGTGGCAAACACTGGTGAACGCTGGGGCGTGGCACAGCTGCAGACCTCTGTCACAAGCCCATTTCTACCACACTCACAGCTTCCTAAAATATCCTTCTTCCTTTTTTTTTCTTTTTTTACTCTCCAAAACATCCTTGTCCCAGCAGATGCTATAAGTGAAACCTGGGTGGAGAGGCTGGATTTGCCCACGCAGTGCTGGCTCTGGCATCTGTTGTCACCCCTGCAGCAAGCCCAGAGCCAAACTCAGCTCCCTGGAGAGGACCTGCCCCCCCACCCCAGCCAGAGCATGAAGAGATTGCACCAAAGGCTCTGTGCTGGGAGTGTGGCCTGCAGGAGGACACTCAAAGTCAAGGGCCCATGAGGGCCTGTGAGCTACAGGCCAGCACAGCCCCCCCTCAGTGCTGCAGACCTTCAAGGGCAGGTCCCTCCTGTGAGACAGGACTCTGAGCTGAGACATGAGGGTCTGAGAGCCCCTGCAGTTTCCCTCCCCCAACAGAAAAACAGAACAAGAAGCAAAGGCAAAAGGGCCAAATGCTGAGCTTCTCCTCCTGGAGCACCTGCAGGAGAGGAAGGAAAAGCAGAGGCATGATGGAGGCCAGGCAGGTGGGTTTTGCAATTGTGGGGCCAGAAGGGGCTCCGGAGCAAGAGGGCTGATGTCCAAACCCTCTTGCCAGTGCCTGAGCTCGGGGTGCCTAGCTCTGCCGGGAAGGGAGGGTTTCTGGTGCCCAGTCAGCATTTGTGAAGGACACCAGCCTGTTCGCACTGGTGATGTTTTGAACACCGGTTTGTGCATTCGAAGCTCTCGGTGCCGCCAGCTCCCTCGGTGCATTGCCTGTGCCTTCCCCTGCAAGAGAAACGAAGCCATCCCCAAATGTATACCCTGAGCACGGGAAGTTCAAGCTCCTCCTTGCTGCCCCTGGGATGCTTTGAGCCGACCACAGAGTAAGGACCCCTTCTCCACTCTCACCTTGTTTTCTTCCATCCCAGACAGCCAGCACAGGAGCTGGCAAAGCCGAGAGGGGACCGTCCCCAAGGAAGACACGAGCGCAGGGGAATTGGCTCACTGCTATTTCCATCACGGGGCGAACAGGTGGGAAGGGTTTTTGGTGGCTGCCAAGTGGGGTCAGTTTGAAGTGATGACCAACAGGTGAAAATTCAGAGCGCTGCTTGTGGCCATCCAGGCGAGCCTGTCCCCTCCCTGCCATGCAGCCAGCCGTGCCCACGGTGCTCTTCACTGCGGGCCACCCAGCACAGAGATTTATCCTACAGGGATGACTCATCTTTTTTTCCAGCAACCGAAAATATGAAGAACGAGCACGAAGGCATGGGATCCTTCCATGCCCAAATTAGTACTGTCGTACTTGTAAAGATTATACCAGTAATAGCTTGAATTTTGCAAGGTTTCTTTTGAGGAGGAACTTGGAGAAAAACTTGCCAGGTCTGCAAGGGATTATTTTAAGCAGAGGCCGGGTGTTTTGCATTGGCAAAAAACGCTTTATGATTGCAAAAAAAAAAAAAAATTACATCACTATCAAGAATTCCTTTAAATTCCTTTGCCTTTTTAAAGCGTTTCTATTTTATAAAGAAATAACGCTGCCTGCTCACTTCTGACCACCAGATGGCTGTGGTCCCTCGCACACTCAGCCTGAGCTCCACCGACGGCAGGGGACAACCTCTCGCTTCGCAGTGAACTGCTGAGCAGGCTATGCAACCACTGGCAACAAAACAAAACAAAGTTTTTCTTTATTCTAAATATTACGCTGCAACCACTAGCCCAGCGCGGACTCACACAGCAACGCTCCAGAGCGCGCGTTCAGGCGTTGCGACTGCAGGGGGGCTGGGAAGGAGCCCTTGCCCTGTGTCTAAACATCCATTAATAACCACACTGGGAACAGGATCCTGACCTGGATGGCTATTTTGCATGACCCAGAACAGTTGTTTCTATGCAAGCTGAAGAAAGGCATAACTTCCTTGTACTGGGTCAGAGTTGCTCAACATCTCTAAACTTAAATATATGCTGAAAGTTAATGAGTATTTCCATCATGTTTGGGATGTGTGGTTCTTGGCATACCAGCATCGCATTCGCAGAGGCAAAAAAAAATACATGCTTCTCTTTTACCTACTACTAACCTCCAAATAGTATATGATTTTTTTTTTTTTAAAAAAAAAGGTCAACAGAAGTATCTCCTGATTTCCCACAACATCATCTCACACATCAGCACAGAACTGTCCCGTGCTAGTACACCGGGAAGGCTGTTCTCCATCCCACAGGACTTTCATGTTGCTCTGTCATGTCAAAACTTCCTCAAAGCTTGTTTTGGACAACAAAATTCCCCCTTCCTTCACAAAATGAGAATGAAGCCACTTCTTCTTCCCTTCAGATTACTGCTTGTGGTGCTGCTTAGATGCTGGGAAGGGAGGTATGGCGGGGACCTAGTGGGCAGCAGAGATGGGGGTTGTGAGTAAGGAAAACATTTCTGTAGGTAACTCATTTTTATCTGTGTGTGAGCATAAGCAAATGGAAGCACAAGGAGAGAGGAAAGAGATGAAACAAAAAAAAAAAGGAGGAGGATAGGAAAAGTAGGTGCCCTAACGCTCAGGAGCAAGGAAATAGAGGTCAGTGGTGCGACACAAGGAGTTGTACTGGCAGCCAGGCTGGGTTCTTTTCTGTTTCTCCTGAAGGTATTTCACAAACCACGCGGACAGAAGGGACTTCTTGCACCAGGCTGATGCCAAGGAGGTTGGTAGCCCTGAGGAGACTTCTCTTCCATTGACTTGCCTGCTCTCCCCTGGCTTTTAGGGCACCCAGAGCATCCCACACGGCGCCCTGCAGCTCTGCCACATGTTGGGCGAACAGGAGTCCCTTTTGCTTTGTGTCAGTGACCAGCGAAACCTGAGTGACGGAACGGGGACTCAGGGGCACAGGCTCACAAGCAAAAGCTTCCTCTTCCCTATCTGCCTTCGTCCTTGCAAAATCCTCTGTGTGTGAGGGTGCACGGGAACCACAGCACAAGGTTCGGACTGCACGAGCAAGCAGATTTGCTTCCACCCTCCCAGTGGGATTGCCAGTGGTTAGAGGGATGGAGACGGGTGAGGGGGGACAGGATCACTCCCCATAAGTAGAAGTTTGCTGCAGTGCTGTCTCCAGCAGTGTTTCTGCAGGCTGGATCTTGGTCCCTGCTGGGAGCCCCTGGCCAGGAGGCGCGGGGGTGATTCATCCCACCAAAGTGAGGCTGGGGGCTCAGCCTTGGCGAGGAGACCCCCCAGGAGACACGCTCTGCAGCAGGGCTTTTCTCGGGGGATCAGTAATTCCCGCCTGGCACAGAAAAGCTGCGTGTGCCGGTCTCCAGGCACCGTGTTTTCCTCACCAATCTTGGCAGAAAAGCATGGATCAGGCACAAGGTGAATTTGACAGTGGGGTGAGGCAAGGACACGGCTTTCCTGCAGCTTTAGGGGAGCTCTTTCACCAGCACAGAGCAGCAGGAAAATCTGCGTTTAGAAAAATCGCTGCGAGGCACTTCAGTGGTATTTTTAGCTCCTTGACCAAAAAAAAGGGCCTTAAATACCAGATCAGTCTCAGTGGGAGATAGGCGCCAATTTCTCTGAGCTCCTTTGCACAATTTCAGTCCAAATAGGAAAAAAAAAAAAAAAAAAAAAAAAAAAACAAAAAATCCAGGGTGTGGGTGATCTGCTGCTAGCGGTGCCTCTCTGCCCATACCCACTGCCTCCAGGCAGGGACACGTTTTGTGCAGCAACACATACCACCAACCACCACCTCCAGCAGAGCGATAATGGGGCAGCTCACCCCATGCCAAGCATCTTTGGTCCCTCCTGCCTCTGCCAGACCACACCCAGACTGCGCCCAGACCGCAAATTAAATTTGATTTAATTCAAATCCCATTTTGTCCAGGTGCTCTCATTAATGATTACTTAGCCTAAAAGCCACAGCCACGGATGGCCCTGAGGTCCCACTCTGCTAGGCACTGGGCAGGAGAAGGGGGTCTCTGCCACACGGAGCCAACAGCTCTGCCTGCCTGCTGCCCAGAATGCTAGGGAAAGCCTCCCCAAAAAGGGGGATGTTCTTGCTCTTTTGCACTAGCAGCTGCAGTCCATAAGCACCGTGGTGCATGGGGCTCTCCGACGCTGAGCCCACTCTGCCCCTAAATGAAGGGCTTTGAATACCTGCCCTTGGTAACCTTTCTTTGGCTTATTTCTTCCTGTTAGCGTGTAGCCATCACGTTTTCAAAACAGAGAGCAGCTCGGTGGAGTAAATACAGTCTTGCCTGCCTGCCCTGGAGTGATCTTTGGTAATGAGTGAAGAAAAAGGGAGGGGGAAGCGGGGGGACACAGGCTAAGGCTATGCCACAGACACCTTTATGGCCTTGGGTAGGTTGCTTAAATTTGGCACACCCTGCATGCCAGCCTCTAAATAAACCCCATGTCTTCTGGGTTTGGTGTTTTTTACCAGCACAGGCGAAGCTGGGTGCCCACCCAGCACCCCAGAGAGCAGTGTTCTCATGCCTTGATTCCCCTCGTATGGAGCGGGGACTGTCCCAGTCCCAGGGCAGATGGCCACAGCGTCTTCCATGCCCCCGGGTCAGCGAGGTGCGCAGCTTTCCCAGCCTGGGAAAGCAGGTTTTCCGACCTTTCCCGGCCCACCTGGTGCAGCTGCAGAGGGCTGGGAAGCACAGATGGAGGGGGAGGACTTTGCGGCTGCCAGCGATGCTGCACGTCCCGCTGGGACTCCCCCCTTCTTGCATGATGCCAAAAACCCCGCAGCGTGCCTCCTGCTAATGCTGACTCAGCCTTTCCCCAGCGTGGGCGTCCTGCTGAGTCAGGGTCAGGCCAGGCCACCACGTATTGCTGAGTAAAGGTTTCGGGCTGTGGCGGAGGGGCTCTTTTGCTGAGTCACGGTGGAGCAGGGCCACGTGAGGCTGTTTATTAACGGGCGGTTTCCTGAGCGCCGCCCTGAGATTGCAGCTGCTGCCTTTGGCCCTGGTCCCGCTTCTGGGGACAATTGGAGAAATCTCCAGAAACAGCCTCAGCTGCCTGCAGCCCCTCAGCTACGCTGCCCTGTGCAGGAGCAGGACACATCTCCCGTACCCCAGGGGCAGGGAACTATGCAGAGGTGGTTTGGAAACCTTGACAGGGAGTGTCTGGGTCTCACTCTCTTTGCAAAACTTGTTTTCCAGCTCCATCTCCTCTCCTCCCCTGAGAAAGGGGTGTAAGCTGTGGCACACGGTCCTCCTTGTTGCATATGTGTGATTTTTCAAATCCAGATTTTCAGAGTTTGTCCTGTCTCGCAGTCAGGGCACACTTTGTTTTACATGGTTGCAGCACTGAAACAAAGGAGGTGGCACGGACTGAAACATTTGCACAAATGGGATTTTTATTTGCTAACTCTGCCCTGCTCCCTTCCACACCTCCCTTTTGCTCCCAAAGCAAATCCCCAGCAGGGCACGGGGTCGATCCCCACCAGCACCGACACTCTAAGGAGCATGGTGGGGCTCTATGCACCCTCCCACAAAATTTCAGCCCAGCGTACCGTAACCTAGAGACCTGCTTCAGGCTTTAGGTCAGTGCCTGACCCTGGGTCTCTGGTCACAAAGCAGCCACATGCCTTGCAGGGTGCTTGCTCTGTTCTCCCTCTTCTTCCCTGCTCTGTTCCCAGCCAGCCCAGAGCTCTCTCCTTGCTCGTAGCCATGTGCTGGAGACACCCATGCACAGCAGCACGTGTATATTCAAACATCTATAAAAATAAGTACTGTAATCTGCATTTCCTATTTTTGTCATGCTATCACATTCATTTCTGTCTGAGAAATCCGCCTGCACCTCAGTCTCCCATCACACCGGTCTCTGGGGTTCCCATGCCTGTGGTTTGCCCAGCTATAGGACCCTCTCAAGCGCACCAGCAACGCCAGTCCAGCAGACAGCTGCAGTGCCTGGGCTCCCTGTGGGTATTTCCAGTGCATTGTACTCCTGACTTCCCTTTTTCCACCTGTATCTTTGATCTAGACTTGAATTGATCCCTGCTGACATCAGCAAGCACAGTCAGTTCTGCCAGGGCCGGGCTGGGCAATGGTAAACATGAACTAACCCACAGAGTATGCCCATATACTGCATCACTGACTCCCTTCTTCAGCAAGTCATTTTAAGCGGTTATTACAACTTCTTTTTTTTTTTTTTTTTTCCCCTGCCATTACACAGCAAGTCCTGGTTACTGAGTCAGCTTTCTGGGTGCAAACCAGGCAGCTGCGTTTTGCTGTGTCATGGTCCGAGAAAGCCCATTAACCTCTCCAAGCCAGCAAAGGCTGTTTTGCCCTGGCTGCTGCCTTCCCCACCCAGCAGAGCCAAGCCGAGCTGCCAGGAGCTTCCTGCCAGAGCCCAGTGTAGAACAGAGCTTCCCACTCAAGTTCAGGAGAGCTGACTTCACAGGTCGTGTGGACTGCCTGTGTAATTAGTAATTTCTGACCATAAATCTCCTGCCAGAACAGGCTGCTAAGTGTATAAAGAGGAGAAAATCACCCACTTCCCTATCCCTGATGAAAACACTGTCCCCTCAATAGCTTTCTGTTGCTGTTAACCATTCATCTAACCCATCTCTTGACTAAGCATTTTCTCAGGGGCTGGGCTGTACAGACAGAGGCTTTTCCCAGCACAAACTATTACAAATATCTTGCCTGAGGCTACTTGATTCATCTTTGCTCGAAATCTCCTGGGCAGTTTCACTGGTGCCCATGCACATCGCTCTCACAGCAAGCAGCTCTGGCACCATCCAGACGCTGCTTTCTGGAAGAGCAGGAAGCGACAGGACTTCTGGCAGGCACACTGGAGACCACAGGTCTGACACTTCCATGAGGTCCAAGAAAAATCTCCTAGTGACCAGGATGCGGGCTGGCCTCTGCTTTCCTGTGGCCCACTATGCCCAGAGTGAGTTGCTCTGGGAGGCAGTTTGTTCTTTCTGCTAAAAGCACGCACCTCCTTCCCCGTGCATCGCTCTCAAGTGTTGACTTCCCAAGTTCTCTTCTAGGAAGAGATGGTCCCTCGCAGATCCCTGCCAGCACACTGGCACGCTCAGTGTCATTAACCTCCTCACACTGCATAGCAACAGCACAGCAGAAGCAATACAAGTCCTCGATGCAGAGCACTGGATGGGGCCAGAAATGCCCCAGGCCAGCAACTGCAAAGATGATGACTCTCCACTTTCAGTTCTCCTTCAATCTTGCTGAGGAGCACTTAGGCCTTTCCGGAGAGCTGGGCCCAGTCTCACAGCTGCTCCATCCCAAGTAACCCTGAGCAGCTCGAGACCAGACGGCATTAATCAGTTACGGGGCGCAGCTTGCTTGCCTGCACCTATGGAAAAGCTCACAGTGGAGGTGAGCTGCAGTAGGGACCTTATCTCTTCTGGTCAGCCCAGGAGAAGGTCAAGCCCCAAGATCCAGAAGGAGGTACATTGGCTCCGCGTTCTGGGGCAGTGTGGTTATGAGCCAGAACTTCTTCCTGGGAAGAAGTATCCCACCTGGAATGGCAGTGACATGACTAGACACCCTCTCTCTTCTCCCCAAGTCTCACATCTACATCTACCTCAACCTGGATGAACAGGAAGGAGGAGAGCCTTTTTGATACATCCTTTTGAGTGCCTCCAAGCATGCAACCTCTTGGAAGAAGGCAGGCAGGCAGGGGACAAAACCACTGACCAGACAGCAATCAGAAAGTCCCTGGGGAGAAACTGCATGCATTACCAGAGCTGCAGAACCAAGGTGAATGGAGGGACAAGGCTTGGGGATTTGAGGAATTTTTTCGTATTATTTCATATTCATAAAATGAATACTATTATTCATGTTCATATTCTCATATATTTCCTACTTCCCTCCACCAGAACTACATGTTCAATCTGTGCTCCAGCTTCCCGTGCCAGAACCTCACTCATTGAAAAGGACAGAAAACTTCACATGAGCTTTAAGGAGCATTGCCAGAGGGAAATGCTCATTTTACAGCCATGTCTGTGGCAAAATGGCATCAAAGTCTTCAGGGCAGACTGGCCATGCAGCCCTAGGCTCCCATGGGCTTCACACAGGAGCCATCTCTAAGGGATGTTTGGGGCTTTGTCACACTTGCTTCAAAGATTCAGACAGCCTGACACATTTATTTCACCTTACAGAAAAACAAGCAAGCCAGCAGTAAATTGACTGCAATGGCATGGGGGTAAGAGTGGAACGTGACAGCTTTTCCTAGCGTTCACTGTTGCTTTAAAAGACAAAAGCAAGACAGGAAAAGTCTGGCTGAGTCATGCTGGAAGCGCTGAGTAATCTTTCCTGAGTGCACCACACACCAGATGTCTGTCCCGAGTCAAAAAACAAGCATGGAAGCATAATTCCTCCAGGACAGCTTTCTAACCTACAGCACCAAACCCAGCTGTGGGCAGGTATAGGTGCAGTCACAGAGAGACATGGAAGGCGCTCAGCTTGGACAGCAGCATCCACCAACAAAGCTGCAGAATGGACTTGCTGGAGCGGACAGACGGACACAAGATGCCACCGTCCTTCTCCCTCCTCCCCAGGCTCTGTCTCCCTACCACCCCCAGCACGACTGCAGCATGGGGCTTTCTCACACCCACAGCAGCAGGTGAATGGTGGCTTTAAGTTCCCTGCTCTTTGTTTGGGTTGAGCACACAACGTGTGCTTTTCCAAACTACAGCTGGCCAATGCATCGTCCGTCCTGGCTAGCCCTGCTCCCAGCAGTGGAAGGGCCCCGCTTCGTTTGTTGGCTGCCTCATTGACCACTTCACCAGACAAAACAGCAGAGCAGCCAGCTAATGGCAGAAGCACCTTGTCCAACTCTCTTTTCCCAAACCAGAGAACTTATTTGTCTTTGAAAGTCTCTGCGGACTTCCTCAGTTTCCCCCAAATCTTGCATGACATCTTTTCAGTCCACCAGCTACCCCAGCCTTCTGGGTGTCTAGGAGATGGAGTGCTCTTCTCCTAAATTGCCCTGCACACAGCTGTGATAACAGCAGGGGCCGGTTGCCACACAAATCAGACGGTATTTTTTCCACGCACAAGCAAGCATGGAAAGGATTTCGCTGTGCATCAGTGCAGGCACACCCGTGCTGGCTCTGTGCAAAGCGACAGGGTTTATTCCTCAGTGCCCAGCACTGTGCACTGGTGCTTGCAGACCAGCGCTGGTGCATTCTGTGCCACAGCAGCTGGATTACCACAGGGTGCCCACGACTGGTTCATACCCCAGGGTCCCTGCTGTGCTCCCTGCCAAGAAGGGGGTACGCTCCTAACCTGTAGTGCTGAGCTCCCCATCCCATGGCCCACAACTACCGTGTTACCTGAAAGACTCTCTGAAGACGAGTGCAGTTATGGGAAATATGACATTTCCAGATGAGGGTGGGTGCTGTATTAGCTCCCTAGGCAGGGTGCAGCCGGGACACAGACTAGAGCGAGGAAGAGGAGGCTGCTCACCCTGCCCCAGGCACTAGCCCTGTAAATCCACCCCTCTTTGTCCAACCCTGTTGCCCCCAGCACAATGAGCGTCTCTTGCAGGGCCTGGGCTCTGCCTGCCACGGGCACTGCGCTGAAAGGGTTACGGAAGGAACCAGGCACCACTGAAGGAGAAGTTGCTGGACATCCTCATGTTTGTGCTTAGTTATCAAGACGCATCAGGTGACTTCCTTCTGGCCCCTTGGGGCTGCCGGCGAGGAGAGGGTGACAGCCAGGCTGGGAAGGGAAGTGCGGTTGTGTTGCAAGAAGTTTGTGCTCACACTGAGGTCAGTGGGTTGGCTGCTCACGTGGCCTGGCAGTATAAAGAGCTGGATGCGGGAGCCGGGCAGTCCAGCTCAGAGCCTCACTGTCCTGGGAGCAGAAAGGGAAGGAGGAAAGCACGAGCAAGAAAAAACAACAGGGAAGCAGAGGAGTGAAACGACGTGGAGAAACATGGAAACTTCCCAGACACACAGCTCCAAAAGGTGAGAGCGGGACGGGAACGACAGAGAAATTTTTTTGCCAGCAGAGTATCGTGTTTCTCCCCTTGCTTTTAGGCATGCTGTTCCTGTTTCTGCCCTGCAGGGAATGCATGCTCCTGCTTTCACCTCCGGATGGAGTCTGTCAGTCTTCCTCGCTCGGGACAGCATTTGAGATGCTGGTGCTCCCCAGTTCCCATCCGCGGCTCTGCTCCTTTTCCTGCCACCCCACGCTCCCCCTTTTTTCCCAGAGAGCTAAGATCCATTTTGCCAGAGGAGAGTCACAGCACTGACATCTGTTTTGCCGCTCTTCCCCAGCATGTCCAAGGACCTGTCAGAACTGATGAAGGAAGCCACCAAGGAGGTGCACGAGCGGGCGGAGAACACGCCGTTCATGAAGAATTTCCAGAAGGGGCAGGTGTCGCTCCACGAGTTTAAGGTACTTCATAGCAGCTTTGCTTGGGGATGGGATTTCCTTGCCAGGAGATACACTGTTAGAGCAGGCAGGCTACATGTGGACTGAAGCGGGAAGGAGGGGGATGGCATAAGGAAGGAGGTCCTTTGCATTACAGCTGCCTGGTATCACCCCCTCCTGTGCAAAACATGCTCTTCGTCAAACTCCAGCACCCTAAGATCTTAGCAGCTCCTCTTGCAGAAGGCAGGGCAGGACTGTGCCTATCAGGATGGGCAGCCAAGATGAAACAGGATAAAAAGACAAAGAGGTTGAAGGGATTAATGCAGTTGTTTTTCTTCATAAACGCCTGCACGTTAATTACTCGTAATGACAGTTAATGGAAATACAACTATGTCCAGACACTTGAGTGGCTGAAATGCCAAAGAGAGGGAGAATACTAAATTTACAACACTCTAAGCAGCTACAGCTAGAAATAACAATGGAATAGTGAGAAAGCGAGGATGCTGGATCATTTCTGGCACTGAACTTTGCAGTGTTTCAATTGTCACTTGCGTTGTACCAGAGCTGAGAACATGAACAATAATTACTCAAAGGCACACTGAGTTTGAGCAAGCCATGCCTGCCGCTAACAGGTAGGAGCCTGTTGCTTTTCTTAAGATAAAAGAGAAACGTTTGCAAATATTAGTCTGCACCTAACCTTGCTAGATACGTGATTCCTGGGATCTGAGCCACGTAACAAAGCCATGAGCAAAAACAAAGCACACACCTGGGCCAGAAATTCCTGGGAGGCTATAGGATGTGACGCATGGGCTTGCAAATAACAGATAGTGATCCAACCTGTGGTTTAATCACTTTGTTGTTGAATTGTTCCTTGGCAAATAAAGCCAAAAGGACAGGAAAAAGACTACTTATTTCTGACAGGTCGCATTCAGGATACTTAGTCAAGCATAAATTTACTCTCAGGTGCTGACTTCCTGCTGTTAGAAATGCGGCATTGGTTAGGCAGTGAACTTTGAGACAGGCTGGCAATAACATAAAAACTCAGGCCTTCAGGAATACAGCTCAGTTTCTTAGTAGATATTTACATGCTGTCAGGGGGAGTGAGACGTCATGTGGGTTTTGAAAAGTAATGACAGTTTTTTTCAAAAGCCACATTTTCCATTAAACATTAAACCACTACCTGCCTCTGAAAACAAGCAGTCAAGTTATATTTTCTAAATTTGTTAGGCAATGTTCCTGTATTTTGTTTCTTTTCCAGTAAGCTGGGTAACAAGTTATTGTTTAAAAACCTCTATTTTTGTTTACTCTCTTGGCAAACCTATATATCTGCCCTGACACATGAATCTGAGCATTTGTTTCCACAACCAAGTCACTGCCTGTGTGCTTATCAAAGTCCTATTTGCTGGCACCGTGGGCAAAAGTTGAAACAGCAACTCTTTTACTGCAGAACTGATTGCTTTGTGGGAGAGTAAACCGCTTTCTCTCCTGTCCTCAGCATAATCTCCCTCCTCCTCAACCTGGCTACCTGTACTGCAATACCTTCATGTTTTACCCTTTGCTGCTAGTAAGGGATTCCAGTGTAAGGAAGGGGCGGTGTAGGTGTAAATATGAATACAGCCTCTGAACACAGAATGCCCGGGGAAGGAAAGAACACAGCTAGATTGTCTTATGCCACGTGGAAAAGCTGGCAGATAGAAGAAAGTATCGCGTAAGCTGGGAAAAACAACAATAACAATGGTTTCAAAATAGAGAGGAGAACACACAGCCTCGCAGCGCTCCTTCACAAAGGCATCTTTCAGAGGCAGGCTGTGCTTCCAGCCCCCTTTCATCTTGTCTCCTCGGGGCAACCAAGGAGGCAACCCCACTTGCAATTCTGAATGAGGACAGCAGTGGTGCCTCAGTTCCCAGCATGGTGGGATGCCAACAGGATGAGTATGTTGAAAAATAAACAGGGTGTGTCATTGTCCTACAATATCCCACAAAGGGAAGCCACATCTTGAAGCATTCAGAATTGAATAATGCACTAGAAAATATACCTTTGGGAATACCCCCTCTATTGGCCGAGGGAATGAGGAGAATAGACCAGGCATGATTTAACAGGGCTCCAGTTTCCATTGCATCAAGCTGCAAGACCTTTAACTTGAAGGTGAAGGCAGCAGCTTTTAAGGGCAGGTAAGACCAATATCTGCTGGAAGGGGCTTAGGTCTTACCTGATGCTGCCTGAAGCAGAAGGGGAAGGGCTAAACAATGTCTCAGTGCACCTTGCAACTCTCGTTTTCCGCATGGGAAACCTGCCACATCACAGATGTGTATGGCTCATACTGGGTGTGCCATAACTTTCGAGTTAGTAGGATTTGTCCCCAAAACCTGAAGCAGACGGACAGATGCACCTGTAGCTCATCCTATTCCTTCTCTTTCAGCTGGTTACGGCATCCTTGTACTTCATCTACTCTGCTCTGGAGGAAGAGATTGAACGTAACAAGGACAACCCAGTTTTTGCCCCTGTGTATTTTCCGGCGGAGCTGCACCGGAAAGCTGCCCTGGAGGAAGACTTGGAGTACTTCTACGGCAGCAACTGGAAGGAAGAGATCCCATGTCCCGAGGCTACTCAGAAATACGTTGAGAGGCTCCACTACGTAGGCAAGAACCACCCAGAGCTCCTGGTGGCCCATGCCTACACTCGCTATTTGGGAGACCTGTCTGGGGGGCAGGTGCTGAAGAAAATTGCCCAAAAGGCCCTCCAGCTGCCCAGCACTGGAGAAGGGCTGGCTTTCTTCACCTTCAACGGAGTCTCCAATGCCACCACGTTCAAGCAGCTTTATCGCTCCCGCATGAATGCCCTCGAGATGGATCTTGCCACTAAGAAAAGAGTCTTGGAGGAGGCCAAGAAGGCATTCCTGCTAAATATACAGGTGAGTAACAATCGGTCAGCCCTGCCTGCCCACACCCTCTCTGAAACAAGGTAATAGCTACAAGGGAAAGGCAGAGCTGGCATTTCTGCTGTGGAGCTTACGGGAAGTTGTGGATTAGGGCAAGCTAGTCAGAGTAGGATGGGCTACACTTGTCCAACCTGGGAGCCCAGTAAAAGGCTGGTCTCTGAAAAGCTCTTCTCCCTCTCCTAGGGTTTGAATTCAGTCTCTTCCATGTGCAGTTATGAATGAGGACCTACACTGGGAGCGGGGATCACCACCTATCTGTCCTACCTTTATAGTACAGGTCCACAGGTCCTTTGTGGATACTGACTAGATGCACAGGTACCTTGCTCTCCTCCCCATCAGAAGATGGGCAATAGCCTTCTCCTGAGCTGGAAGCTTCAGGGAGAAACTGTCAGGTGAACAAGGAGTTTGAAAGGCATGCTGTTGACCCCACAGGCAGATTACATTCTGTGCAAAAAGTGCCAGGAGATTTGAACTGAAGGCTTGTGTCTTCCTCTAGTTCCTAAAGTGCCTGGGGCAGGGGCAAAGGGGTGCAGTGAAAGAAGAAGAGTAGGCCACATAATGAGACATGTTCCCTCTTCTCAGGTGTTCGAGGCGCTGCAGGAGCTGGTGTCTAAGGGTCAGCAGAATGGTCACCCTGTGCAGCCAAAGGCAGAGCTTCGCACAAGGAACACTAACAAATCCTATGAGCACGGTAAGACACTTCTAAGGGCAGGTGTTTTAACATTGCCCCTTGTGGTTTTGTTCTCCTCCCTTCCTCTATCCTTGTTTGGAAAAGCCACTGAGAAATGAGCGTGAAGTGCTTGCTCCATCCCTTCTCCAGCCATCAGCAGGTGGTGCAAGGAGAGACACTGGTGTGTGCAAAGCTTCTGCCAGACGTGACAGAGCAAGGATGACACATGTAGACTCTCCAGAAATAGTGTCAATGAGGGAGCTTTACAAGAAAGAGGTTCCCCTCTCCTCCTCTAACATTTTAACAAGTGTAAGGTTCATTTGCCACACGAGTTTTGACCACAGGGAAAACTGGCCTTGAGTTTACAGAAGCAAAGGCCACAATTTTGAGCCCAGCAGATCAGCTGTGGTGCCGCGATGCTAACAGAAGGTTCTTCCAGACACACAGCCCTATCCAATGGCTTGTCCTTTTGGACTAAATCTCCCTCTGGTCATTTTCCTGCCTTCCAGAAGTGTTTACTGAAAACAGTACTGAAAGTGTGCTGGGTTTATAGTGAGCATTGTTCTGGTCAGTGAAATGAAACCAGCTGGGAAGTGGGGATGTACAGGCTGCCCATCAGTTTTGCACAACTGAAAAAGCTCCACTACGGGCAAGCGCTGATCCCAAACTGGGCAACACCCAAGCCGTGGCTGCAAGCAGAGCAATCCTTTTTCATGGGTTCAGGCTTGTAACTGAGTGAGGAATGGGCTCAGATGTTCACAGAAAACAGTGGTTTCCCTGATAATGTGTGGTTCAAATAAAAAAAAAAAAAAACCTATGACCTACCCATTCTAAAACTAAAAGGGAGATTTGTTGGTGCATACTGAATTGAACAACAGTTTTCCTGTGGCAAAGAAGGAAAAGCAAACCTCATCTTGCACATGTCTAGACAATGAAGCTTAAAGAAACTTCTTTGAGAAAGGCAGTAAAAGTTCTCTGTGAAACTTTGCTGCTCCTTTCTCGATACACTCATAAAAGCAGGATTTTTAGAAGAGTTTGGTGTTGGATGAGGTTGTACTGGGAATATTATTTGTCTGGAGTGCTAAGGACTACCTGTTTAAGGTCATTAGATGCCTAACCAATTAAATCAATGAGAATTGGAAGACAAAATGCCTTTTAAAATTCCAGCTTAAGTATTTGGCTGTCTTCTGCACACATCAGGGGTCTGATGGATCTCGGCAGTGCATTTGTAAGCCTGTAAGGAGACAAGGGAAGAGGCCAGTATGCACGGGCAGAGGGGTTGTGAGCCTTTGTGATTCCCAAGTCAAGTCCGCTGCTTCCCTTCTTCACCTACCCCTGAACCTGCTGCCGCGGTTCCCCCCAGCCCAGCTGGGCTCTGGGCTTCCTCCTTCTCCCCTTGACAACTCCAGCAGGGTCTGCTCTGGGGAGAGCAAGCGTGGCATACTGGCAGCTTCTTGCCTCAACCTCTTCTCACCTGCCTTTTTTTCTTTTTTTCCTCCCTACTTGATCCAGGTCCAGCACCTGGGAAAGAGAGGACAAACAAGAAACACACAGACGTGATACCCATCACTCCCCTGGTGCGGTGGATCCTGGCACTCGGCTTCCTAGTCACGACAGTTGCCGTGGGCTTATTCGCCATGTGAAAGAGCAGGACTTTCACTTTTTCTTCGTGCCTTCCCTCATCCTGAACTAATTCACCTTCCCTTCTCCTTGTTGAGAGAAATTCCTGCTGACTGGGTACTGTGATCTCGGCTCTGCCACTAATACTAGGAGACTTTTCTCCCCAGAAATCAAAGAGAATGCAGTAAGGGGATTCAGGCAAAGTCTCTCCCGTGCTTGGCGTGAGCTCTTCTCAGAGACTAACTTTATCACCAAAAACTAAGGGTAGAAAAGGCTAAAAACAATGGCCAAGACTTGTTGCTTTACAGAGTGCCTCCAAAAATCCTACAGGATCAGAAACACAGCTTTGACATCTATTTCTCCTCAGAAATACAAAGATCCCCGGAGCTCTGTTTGATCAATTTTTTATACTGCTAGATAATACTGTGATCACTTTTTTCTGTGAAGCCACATGGCTCCTGCAGGTTATAGACTGTTTTATATGACACTAGTTGGTCTTTGTCAATTCTTTTCCAATCAAGCAGAAGACGGTTGTTGAAGATACATTCTCTCGTCTGGTTATATAATTTATACACATAATAAACTTCAATGTAAAGTCTCCGGGTCTGGTGTTTCCTACTATTAAAGCCTTACCTGGGGAGAATAAGGTGCGTTTCTTCCTCCCAGTTTTATGTCTTTTGGAGCTGCTGCCTCCAAAGACATGACAATAGACAAAAGTGGGAGCGATCATCAGAGCCAGACTCTGCTCCCACTCAGTGCTAACAATAGCCTGTTACAAATTGGGGCAGGTTTCTTCAGCTCCTACACACTGGTCTCTATTTCTAGAAATGGCACGAAATCCTGTGAACGTACAAAGTATTTTTAAGGGGTGGAAGCCACACAAAAGAGCTGGTTGCTATTCTATTAAAAGCAAAAGGCGATGGGACCCTCAGCTGGTCAAAACCAGGACAGCTCTCCCTGACCACTGCCAGCTAAGGGCTCCATTACCAGACTGCCCATGCAAGAACTTCAGCATGGATCAGAAAACCACGTATGTTTTCACCACCCAGAAATGAAACGTATGCTAGGTTTTGATCCTACGAGGCAGCTAAATGTGAGACATCAAGCACGGAACTGCACACCCTCACCTAGGCCAAAAACCAACCCAACTTACTCCCGGGACTCGGCACACACGTGGCATTGCTAAAGACACCCCAAACACACAGCACTGCTGGAGCAGCCCATGCACACAGCTTTCCTTCCTCCCCTTTTGTTGAGGCAGACTTGGAGGTCTGGCTTTGTGACCAGCCACTGTTATGGCCACAGGCCCTACCTGCTTCGGAGGGTCTTCTAACACAGGAGTCACTGCAGGAGAGGCTGCAGTCCAGGTATGGCACAGCAGGTACAAGGGCATTATCTATTGCCTCAGAGTCCTTTCCTCTCTTTCTACCAGAAAGCCTCTGTGATCAACCTGTCTCCATGATGCCGCCTGTTCTGGCTGTGACCTTAATCCCAAAGACTTGCCTTCCTACTGATCTGTTTTAACGACCAGCACTGAACCTGCTTCAAGAGCAAGAATCAGATGGCAGGTCCTGCTGAGAATAAGCAGTGGGAAAGAGGGACTGTCATTATTCTCAGGCTCTTATCTACCCCATATCCCTTCTGAAATCCCCTTTAATACTTCTCTGTTTGGACCCATTTGCCAACCCCTGGCAGAAAAAAAGGAGTTAATTCTTAAAAAAGATAGTCAGATGTTTGAAAAGCAGGGATATGAGGCCTGATAGATATTCAAATACAGAACTTATTCATTCATTCAAATTTAGATTAAGTTCTAACTATTCAGTCTCTCTAACCCACTCCAACTAAATCATTATGCTCATTCGACCGTGCTGAATAAATAAACTTCCCAAACATGCACACAAACGCCCATGAGCTCAGAAATGCACTCTACCACACTCAGCCCCTCTCTGCTGCCCAAAGAGACAACAGTGACCTCAAAACTAGGAAATCTGGATTCAGACTAACATCCCATTGCCCCCGCTCCCCCATGGCAACAGGGGTACGGTGCTTTAAGTACCTCACAGCCATTGTGTTATTGCACACTGAAGGACTCCAGACTGAGCCTGAAGAAGTCTTCAGAGGATGATGACTAAAGTTTTGCATGAGCCCATCTAGGATCTTTATTTTCCACATGCTGCAGTTAAACCTCCCTTGCAACACACTATGCTTCCCAGCTTTGTTTTTATTTAGGATGTGCACTACCACATTTCTGAAGGGCCAAACTGTTTAGTCAACAACCTGTCAACCTTCCCCCAAAATTCAATACTTGGCAAGAGAAAATCATCCCAGAGAACACATATCCTGAGGCAGCAGCCTGTTCGCAGGCCATCAGGCTGCCAGCACAGCCACTGCCATCCCTGTGGGGCCCTGGCCACACCACCTGCCTGCCATTTTCCCTACCATGTCCAGCAGGTTTCTCCTCTCCCCTGCCCTCCGTGGCCATGGGCCTGCTACACCACAGCCAGCCAGCCAGACCAGGCCCAGTTCCAGACCCAGGCCCAGGCTGGGGCCCAGGCCCCTCCCACCCACAGGAACACCGAGCTCCGGCCCTGCCACCCCACCGAGCCCTGAAGCAACAGGCTCCAGCTGCCCTACACCAGTAAGTATTTTATTCTCGGTAACTAACGCCTCCGCCCCCGCCCCGGTCTCCGGCAGCCACGCTTCTCCGGCCGCCGCTGGGCCGCTCCCCCGCCGCCTGAGGGCAGCCAACGCCCCCGCCGCCCGCAATGGTTTCACCTGCCCCTCTCCCGCCCCCCGCGCACCGCCACAATGGTCACGCCCGACCGCCATTTCGTTTCCCCCCCCCGCCCTTCTCTCCCAGATTTCGCGCCAAACTGCGCCCGGCCGGCAGGGGGCGGAGCGCCTTCGCCAATCGGCGGCAGAAGCGGGGCCGCGCGCTTCCTCTTGGGGCGGGGCGGGAGGGCGGCCGGGGTCCAATCCGCGGCGGCGCGCTGCGGGCGGGCCAATCGGAGTGCGCGGCGGCGGCGCGCCCCGTGCCGCCGTTTGGTTTCCGCCGCGCGCCGCTTTTGCCGCGAAAAAGTTTGGCGGCGGCTTCCCGCGGGCAGCGAGGTGCGGAGCGGAGCGGGATGGGGGGCGGGGGGCCGCAGGGGGACACCCGTGGGGCACTTGGGGGGTGGGGGAGGGACACGGGGGCAGCGCCTGGGGGGCAGCGCAGCGCGGGGTGGGGGGGGGGGCAAGATCCCGTGGGGCATTTGGGTTGGGGGAGGGGGGCGAGGGGAGGAGGTGGTCGGGGCCGACCGTGCGCTCTCGCCCCCGCAGCGGAGCAGCAGTCGCCATGTCCGGCTTCGATGACCCCGGCATTTACTACAGCGACAGTTTTGGGGGCGATGCGTCGGTGGACGAGGGGCAGGTTCGGAAATCGCAGCTGCAGAAGCGATTCAAGGAGTTTCTGCGGCAGTACCGGGTGGGCACGGACCGGACGGGCTTCACCTTCAAATACAGGTGCTGCTGCGCCCCCTTTCCCCTCCTGTGCCTTACCCGCTCCTCCTTGCACGTCCAACCTGCCGTCAACCTCCCTCCTGCTGTGCGCGCCCCAGATCTACGCCAGCACGTCTCAGCGTTTCTCTTCCCGTGAAGAGCTCTTTGTCAGTGTAGGAAATGTTGCTGTTCCCCTTTGACCTTGTAAGAGAACTGAGGTCTGGTGTTTTCCCAAATTTTTAGGCAGCCAGCCGGCGGCAGAGGTAGCAATAGAGGGATCCACACTGCCAAGCTGGCACGTAGTTCTGAAAGCGAAGGGCTGTCTTCAAGTTCTAGTGCTTGTTGGTCTGGAGTTTTGTCTGTATTCCTTAAGATCGGCACAGCACCGTCCACGTGTGCCTTCAGAGGCTGAGAAGGTCCCTTGGCCATCGCTTTGCCCTTGCAGCTTGGGGACACAACTGTGAGAGAATGTCATGTGGAGATGTATCATGCAAGGGCTGGGACAATATTTCATCACTGAATTTCATGCACCCTGGCTTTTTTAGGAGAACATTGCCTGCTACGCTATTACTTCTTTTTTAAAAATAATATTTTAGGTATAATAGGTATTGTCCTGTGTAGAAGTTTTCTAATTGCCTATCCAGCCACATAACTCTAGTAAACAATTAGTGCAATACTTTACATTGTCACTGTAAGCACTGGTGTCTCTGGTCTTTCGCATTTCACGGTGGTTTTGGGAGAAAGATTTGCCCAGGTCCCCTACGCTTTTCTTGGCACTCTCCTGATTTTCCCCATTTGCTTTCCAAACCAAGGACTCCCTGCAGAACCTGCCTTCTCTGCTCCCTGCTTGTCATAAGGTCGCTGTGGGGGACTGCTGCTTTCTGCCCTGCCAACATTTATCGCTTACTCTTCCAGGGATGAGCTCAAACGACACTATAACCTCAGTCAGTACTGGGTGGAGGTGGAGATGGAAGACTTGGCCAGCTTTGATGAAGATCTCGCTGACTATTTGTACAAGCAACCAGCGGAACACCTGCAGCTGGTAAGGATGGAGGAGGCAGGCAACCTGGCACACTGACATTGTCACAGCCTGAGAGCAGCCCTGACGATATACTGTAATCTACCCATAATAGCCTAGTTGTTCCCTTTGTAGTTGGAAGAAGCAGCAAAAGAAGTCGCAGATGAGGTCACCCGTCCTCGTCCTTCCGGGGAGGAAACTCTCCAAGACATCCAGGTGATGCTGAGATCGGACGCCAACGCAGCCAGCATCCGCAGCCTGAAGGTGAGGTGAATCTGCTGCCACGCTGAGCAGTGAGTGGCAGGGCTTGCTTGTGGGTGGGTGTGATTGCAAGGAAGCTTCCAGTACTTGATCCCGTAGTTCAGGACATGGGTTGTACGCTCATTTACAAGCAGGGATACTCTGCAACTTAAGTCTGACTGCAAAGGACTTATTGCTGTTTCATGGTGCGGGGACATTATTGCCGTTAGTGATGTTGTTTCTGCATAGAGTGTTTTGTCCTTTTCTCTCTTGCTTTGAAACGAGCATGGCTGAAGTCATGCAGCATTCCTCTACTACTGTAGAGCAAAAGACTGCCTGTGCAGGCTCTTTTGTTCTGGTATCTAAGTCCTATAAATGTGGGAACTGTAGCTGAGAAAGAACTACCTTGTCACTGAGTCTATGCTGTTACCTTCTGTGTTTCTTTAACTTCTTTAGTTTCCCATCCATCCTCCAACAATGGCTTTCTCACCTGCCCTTTACCTCTTCCCTTTCAGTCTGACCAGATGTCCCACCTTGTGAAGATCCCTGGGATCGTAATTGCGGCAACCCCTGTGAGAGCCAAAGCCACCAGAATAGCCATTCAGTGCCGCAGCTGCCGCAACACCATCAACAACATTGCGGTGCGCCCAGGCCTGGAGGGTTATGCTCTCCCCAGGAAATGCAACACGTAAGGACTGACATGGGGGATGCATGCTGCAGGCTGGTGGGGAAAAAAAGGCTGCGTCTCCTCCTCCTGCTCCCCCACCATCCCGTGTGCGCTCCATAGAGTCAGCTCCCTCTTGCACAAGACAGAAGCATCTGCACTGCTTTCTGTCTTCTGCCTTCGTGTTGCCCTTGTGCTCGCATGCACCCATGGCCGGCAGGTTTTAGCTCAGTCTGTCTGTGGTCACGCTGGTCGTGACGCTGCACGACCAGTGCTGCACGCAGCGTTGAGCAGCCATGTCTGGGGAGTTAGTTATACCTATAGGGCGCTTTAGGTACCTAAAGGTTCATTCCTGGCTCCAGCTGTCCCATAATGCTGCGTTAAGCTGCTGTCCTAACTTCCCATTAAGTTATCTTTTTCGAACAAACTTATTTCCCCCTCCCCGGGGGGCTGTTTTGTGTTACCTTCTGTAGGGATGCTTTGCTACTAACTTTCCAATCACGCCTTACAGCTCTTGAAGCGTACGGTGAGCATTAGACTTCTGCTGTGCTACATCTCTCGTGCCAACTGATCCTGGGGTGGCTTGTGTCTTTGAGCTCGTGCCTGCCAGTATTTATTTTCCGCATCTTCTCTCTAATGCAGCTTGAAAGGTCTTTGGGGTAGGGATCGTTGTTGTGTGTGGCCTGTACAGTGCCTGGCTGCTGATCCTTGGCTGCACGAGTGCATCTGCACTTTCCTGTTACCCTCCCTGAAAGCCCTGTCCCTGCCTGCGTGGAGTCGGGCGTCAGTAGTGATGTACTGAGACGGCAGCAGGACGTGGAGGTGCTCCTTGTCTCAGAGAGCTTGTAGCCTAGCAAGGCAGATGCGTCTCGAGAGACTGGGAGGTTGACGGCAGCCTTGTCATATTGCTAATTGCTTTCTCACCAGAAACCACTTAACATTTGCTTCGTGCGTGAGGTTGTAAAGAAAAATGCCCTACCTTGTCACTGAGTCTATGCTGTTACCTTCTGTGTAATTAATGAATTACCTTCCTGCCTGCTCTTAGCTAGCAGGGTAGAGGGGGCAGGCAGGGAGAGTATTCAGGCAAGTATCACCCTGTCTTTGGCTTGTTCTCATGCCTGCTTTTGGCAGCTGTTGAAGGCAAGACAGAAGGTTTGTTGAGCCTTTGGTTCGGCCCTGTGTGACTGCCCTTATTACCTGGTGGGCACCGCTCGAAGGGGTGGCTGCTCTGGGCTCTGTCACTGCTGTCCCCTCTACAGGGACGGCTCCTGAGTGCCAGCAGCCTTCCCTGATTGTTCTCTCTGCACAGAGAACAAGCCGGTCGCCCGAAGTGCCCACTGGACCCCTATTTCATCATGCCAGATAAGTGCAAGTGTGTGGACTTCCAGGTCCTGAAGCTGCAGGAGTCCCCAGACGCTGTGCCGCATGGAGAGATGCCCCGGCACTTGCAGCTGTATTGTGACAGGTACCAGCGTGGTCTCCCCATACTTACCCCGCAGGACTAGTGAGTGTGGCTGGTGCCATCCTTTCCCCTGCTGCCATCCGCTTCTTTCCCCTTCCTCCTCTTAGGTACCTGTGTGATAAAGTTGTCCCAGGGAACAGAGTCACCATCATGGGTATCTACTCCATCAAGAAGTCTGCCCAGAGCAAGAACAGAAGCCGTGACAATGTGGGCGTGGGCATCCGAAGCGCTTACATCCGCGTGGTGGGCATCCAGGTGGACTTGGAGGGCTCAGGTGACGGCTGCTTTTGGTGCCTGTCTGGTCTGTGTTGGTAGCCTGGTGTTGGGAGATCCCCCTTCCTGAGTAAGGTGTCCCTCAGCAAGGACTGTACGAAATCACAGCCTGAGTCCTTCTCTGCTACTTATATAGCAGAAGGTTCAAGCCAGTCCAGGGGTCTAACTTGCCCTGGATGCTCTGTTGTCATGTCCTGTATTAGTTTTTCTCGGTGATATTAAGTGAGGAGGCTTCAGCCTGAGTCCTCAAGGGTATATAAGTGCTTTTATCTTATTGATCTTAGTGGGAATCTGCTAAGCCATCCCTGAGGATCCGGGCTGACGTCAGTGGTTAAAATTGAGCTATGTATTTAAACCGCGGTCCTGACTATAATTCTCCCTCTGGTTCCTCCAGAGCTGCCTTGCCCGAGATCCTTGCTTTTTCCTACCAGCCTCTAAGGACACAGCCTGCCTTGCTGGGATAGCAGCTCCTGCCCTCTCCACGCTTCCCACTTGGTGGCACTTGGCATGACCTTCAAGAAGGGATTTTGGTGCTCATGGGTGTGGGAGGATTAGTGTCATTTACTTTAAAACATCTGGGTTTTTGCTCTTGCATCATTCTCCTCATCCCTGTACAGGACACAGCTTTGCTGGCTCGGTGACCCCTCAAGAAGAGGAAGAGCTTCGTCGCCTTGCTGCCATGCCCAACATCTACGAGACCATCGCCAAGAGCATCGCGCCCTCCATCTACGGCAGCACCGACATCAAGAAGGCCATTGCCTGCCTCTTATTTGGAGGCTCTCGCAAGAGGTGAGGGAAAAGCCTGGTGGAGAGAGAGAGTGGTGGCAGGGTTGTCATTCATGGCACAAAGCCCTTGTACAATCTTCTGGCAGTGCTGCCAGCTGCCTGCCACATGTCAGTAATGCTTGGTTATTAAAATAAAGGCTCACCATCTCTCCTCCCTCTTTTCCCACCCCGTAATTCCAGACTCCCGGATGGGCTGACACGCAGAGGAGACATCAACTTACTGATGCTGGGTGATCCCGGCACGGCCAAATCCCAGCTGCTGAAGTTCGTTGAAAAGTGTTCGCCCATTGGGGTAGGTGTTTTGAGGAGCCTGCTTGTAGTGCAGCTTGTTTCTTCCTTCTGCTCCTTGCATACCACCGACGAACAGACCACGGTCACAGCAGATACCTGTCCGTGCATGCACAGCTAGACTGGCTGGCAGAGGTGCGAACTGCCATTTCTGGTGCTAGCCTGGAAGAGATGGGGTGCAGGACGGGGCAATGAGGGAGGGAAGGGGAAGCAGGTAATGCCTTTCATCATGATATGAGCTGGGCTATTTGCAGACACCCAAAGACGTGACTGGTGCAGTTGTTTATTGTTGAGACTTGATCCCCGCAGAGAGGCTGGCTGGTCAGGACAAATGAAGTTGACTGTGTCTCGGGCGCAGACCTCCAAGCTGAGCCCAGGCATGAAATTATATTTTCAGCTATGTTTTCTTGTAGTCTCTATTAAACTCAGCCTCTGACTGCATTGTTCCCTCAGGAGGAAAACAAAGCTAATGCAGCAGCCCACCAAACAATGAATCACTCCCTGTCTGTACTCAATACAAGTATTTCTATGTCTGCAAGCCCTCCGGTGTGTTACAGCTGCTTAGTCCAAGGCCTGGGACGAGGCAATAGTCTTGCTCTGTACCCAGCAGGTCTGCTTTTGGCATGGGCTGAGGGGTTTTCCTGGAGGTCCTTGTGTTTCTTCCAGCAGCTCTGGATTTTGCAGTGCTGGGGGTGCTTTGTCCTCCAACTGGAGCAGTGGGCTCCTGGGTCCTACAGTGGCTGATATGCTGTCCCCTTCCTTGTCCTGCATGTCGCTAGGTGTACACCTCGGGGAAAGGCAGCAGCGCTGCTGGCTTGACCGCCTCGGTGATCCGTGACCCTTCGTCCAGGAGTTTCTTCATGGAGGGAGGAGCCATGGTGCTGGCAGACGGGGGAGTGGTGTGCATCGATGAGTTCGACAAGGTATCCATGGGGCTGCCTGCGCAGGAGCAGGGAAGAGAGCCCCTGGGCTGCCAGCTTGTCCCGGGAGAGCCCAGAGCTGCAGGAGAAAGGGCGACTCTTCTGAGGCTGCCTCGGTTTCTTTCAGGGAAGGCTGGGGATGGGGCTGCAGGGAAATTCCAGTTATGTCCTGTGCTCTTGGACAGAGGTCCTCGCAGAGGTTTACCTCTGTGGTCAGCGTCAGTGGGTGTGTAGCTGAGGTCCAGCAGAGGTGACCGATGATGACTTTTTTTTTTTTTCCTCCTTACCTCATTTCTCCCCCCTTGGATGAGAAGATGCGGGAGGACGACCGCGTGGCCATTCATGAAGCCATGGAGCAGCAGACCATTTCCATTGCTAAGGTGAGCTGTGGGCATGCATCACACCAGGGCGGGAGCCTGACTTGCCACTGGTTTTCCCTGAGAACCCAGCAACTAGTGGTAATGCATCTTTTCCCAGAATTGCCGATTTTAAAGAAGCTTGTCCAGGCAGTGGTTTTGATGGTTACTGGTTTCTCTGATCTGAGATGGGTCAGCCCTGATGGTAGGCTTTGGGTTGTCTTCTCTCAGGCAGCCTGAACTTCAGCAGGACTGAAACAAGCTCCCTCTGCTCTTCCTGTCCTCTGCTCTTCTAGATTTAGTAGTTCTGCTGATGTCCCTGTGTCACAGCCTGACACTCCCTTCCCACTGCTCTCCACCCCCTCAGAAGCTCTACAGGAACTGCCTGACATCCTGGAGCCAGGTCTTCTCTCAAATCAGAGTTTCTTTTCATTTCCACTGCTCAACCTATTTTTGTAGCACCTCTGCTCTCTCCTGGTCGCTCTGGCTCACCCCTTAGCTGTTCAGTCCCTGGTAACAGAGCACCCACCAGTGCTTTTCCATGCTGGTTGCTCTTGTCCTGCTATCTGCAAACCCGCAGTTCACCTCTGGGGCTGCCAGGGGGACTCAACCCTGGCTGCCCGTTTTCTGGCTCAGATTGCAAACTTCGAGTGGGGTCTTGTGTGTCCTTACCCTTGACCTGAGGTTTTAAATGAAGTTAGTTGGTGCTCAAGTCTCAGCTGAAGCCAGTCCTCCTCCAGAAGCATATGTGGGTCCAGCCCCATGTAGCTTCTGTGCTGACCCATGTCCAATGTAGAAGCATTACAGAGCAGTTGGGTGCTACTTAAGGGGTTTTATTTCAATGAAGGCGATTGAGGACCAGTCCTTGCAAACTGCCTTGGGCCTTTCACTATGACTTAATAGCCTTCTAGCCCTTCTGTGACGTGGATGTGGTCTTCACCACATCCATTTCTCCTTCCCCCCACAGGCAGGAATCACAACCACACTCAACTCCCGCTGCTCAGTGCTAGCAGCCGCCAACTCCGTCTTCGGGCGCTGGGACGAGACCAAGGGCGAAGAGAACATTGATTTTATGCCCACCATCTTGTCCCGATTTGACATGATCTTCATCGTCAAGGATGAGCACAATGAGGAGCGAGACATGGTGGGTTGGGGCATGTGGGTGCAGCCGGGACTTGTGGTGCCCTGTTTTTTGGGAGAGGGAGGCATTGGGGTTTCCAGCTGCCTGACTGCCCTCTGCTCTCCTAGACACTGGCCAAGCACGTGATGTCCTTACACGTGAGCGCCTTGACACAGACCCAGGCCGTGGAGGGTGAGATTGAGCTGAACAAGCTGAAGAAGCTCATCTCCTTCTGTCGGACGTGAGTTAGAGGCATGGCTTTTTGCCAGCACGGAGCTGCAGGGTGAGAGGCAGGGGTGAGAAGCGAACCGCACAGCTGATATTTGCAAGCGCTGTATCTGGGTGACCTTTTTGAACTCCTGCCTTCAAAAAAGGGAAGCGAGAGCAGCTCGCAATGGTTGCCGCAGCATGGCCCAAGGAGGTGAGGGGTGCCCAGGGGACCCTCCCCGGCGGTGCCACCTCCAGCTCCTGTCCCCCCTTGCAGGAAGTGTGGTCCTCGGCTGTCGGCAGCGGCAGCGGAGAAGCTGAAGAACCGCTACATCCTGATGCGGAGCGGCACTCGCCAGCACGAGCAGGAGAGTGACCGGCGCTCCAGCATCCCCATCACCGTCCGGTGAGCAATCCCGCCCTTCTCACCCCACCGAAACCCTTGGGATTTGGGTTGCATCGCTGGGGTAGCCCAGGAAGGGGGTTAGTAGGGTGCTGGGGTTTGGGGGAGCCCTCTGAACAGGGCAATGCTAGAGGTGCCACAGAGGGGGGCAGGAGTGGCTCGAGTAGGATAGGTGAGGGGATCAGGGGGGAAGGAGAAGACCCCTCAGAGCCGCAGCAGAAAGCAGGGAACATCTCCTTTGGCTGCAGGCAGCTGGAGGCCATCGTGCGCATTGCTGAGTCCCTGGGGAAGATGAAGCTTCAGCCCTTCGCCACCGAGGCGGACGTTGAGGAGGCCTTGCGGCTCTTTCAGGTGTCCACACTTGATGCGGCCATGTCAGGCAGCCTGTCAGGTGAGGGGGAGATGCTCTGTGCTTGGTGGCAGGAGGGACATTCTGGGTCTGGGTGCTCAGGGCAAGGAGAGATGAGCTCCCCTCCCAGGACCAGGCTGGCAAGTGGTGCTACCAAGCATCTCTCCTGGACTTGCGTTCTGAGCCAGGGCAGAGCAACGCCTGTGGCAGCAAGGAGCGGTCATGGCCATGGGGCTGTGGCTCACAGGGAGGGCAACAATAAATGGCATGGAGGATGTCTACAGCTGCTGGGCGAGGGAGGGCTGGTCTGGCCCCTTGTGATCCCAAGGGCAGAGTCCAGTGTTGGAGGTCGTTCCCCAACCTGTTTGTCCTCTTAACATCTTTCCCTATGGAGGTGGAAGCAACGTTTCCTTGGGAGGCAGGGTGGCACAAAGGGTTTGAAGGAAGCCCCAGCAGTCAGGTCCACGTTCAGCTTTGTCTTTGGAACTCCACAACCTTGGATGGTGAATTTGCTCATGGGTTCCTTAAAGTCTCTGAGACACGCTGGCGTGGTGGGAGACACAGGAGATGGGCACTCTGGCTTTGAGAGTGACATCTGGGTGGCACAGAGCGTTCACACAGCCTCTCCCTCCAGGGGCAGAAGGCTTCACGACACAGGAGGACCAAGAGATGTTGTCCCGCATCGAGAAGCAGCTCAAGCGCCGCTTCGCTATCGGCTCTCAGGTGTCGGAGCACAGCATTGTCCAGGACTTCATGCGGCAGGTGGGCTAGGGACCTGTGGAGGGTTGGGCTGTGAAACCAGGGGACCTCAGGCTGCTGCTTGGGGGGGTGCAACCCGTTCCCCAAGAGGAGGCTGGAGAACCCCTTTTGGTCATGTCTGCTTTTGAAGTTGTTTGTAGGGAGGGGTGTGTAACATGATTGCAGAGTTTGAGGGGAGTGAGGCAAGAACTTGTTTTTCTGCAAAAGCACTGAGGTTTGGGGCTGTTTGGGTAGGTTGGGGTCTTATCCTTCGAACCAGAGCCATCTGATTTGTGAGACTGGTTGCATTCAGACCTGAAATAGTGGAAGGAAAGGAGCATCAACACCTGGTGCCACCAGGCTCCCTCCCTCCAGAGAGGCACAGCCAGGCTTTAGTGGTGGTGGCAGGTTCCCGCTGGGCTCTGGTGAGCTTTTCCCTGCCGGCTCATTTTCCCCTGCTCTCTTTTCCAGAAATACCCAGAACACGCCATCTACAAGGTACTGCAGCTGATGATGCGGCGGGGGGAGATCCAGCACCGCATGCAACGCAAAGTCCTGTACCGCATCAAGTGACCTCCTCGCCCCACACACAGGGAGGGAACCGCTGCTGCCTGATGTGGGCCCACATGCAGGCAGAGCGCCCTGTGGGGTCAGAGTCTGCTCCTGGAAGAAGCTTTTCCTTGGGGAACCAATCAGCCCAGGGCCTCCCTCTTGAACCAGAGTCTGGGGTGGTCAGGGTTCCACTTGGGTGCTCTGTCACACTGATGGTTTTTTTTGAACCCAGAAGCTTTTAGTTTGTATTAAAATAAAAACTGATATTGGTAGTCCAGGTTCTATGGCTGCCCAGAGGGACAGAAGGGATGCATCGCCTTCCCCCTTCAGAGGTAGTGCAGGATTTTGGTTGGAAAACCTGCTCCCTGTGGGTTACCCACTGCCCAGCGACTGCCCTGGGGACTCACCTTGACGCAGGATGCAGCCCTGAAGGCAGAAACTCATTTCTAGGTCAGGGTTTGATCTGTCTATTAAGGTATAAATCTTGTTGGCACAGGCTGATCTGTGGGGGCTCAGTGGTGCAGGAAGCACTTTACCCGGTCACTGTGTGCAGGCTGCTGTTGTCTTTCCTGTCTGTCAGCGGCAGCGAGGGAAATGACCTGCTGTTCCCTGCTTCAGAGCTGCTCTTTGCTTATCCCTGTTTCCAAATGCTACAGCAGGTAAACACTTTACCCTTCAGTGTGAAGGGCTGTGTGAGAGCCTTGCTGGAGGCGTGGGCAGAGCTCCCGACTTGCCCCAGTGGGGTAGAGCAGTGCCAAATGAGGATGGGGATGCAGAGCAATGTCCAAGAGCTGTGTGCTCTCCTCGCTATACCTTTACCACCTTGTTTGTGTGCTGGCAGCCATGAGGGAGGGATGTCCCGCTTGCCAGGAGCCTCTCCTGGGCTTTCTGCCCCGGGGTGCACTTGTGCAGCCACTCACCCTTCTGTGTTTGCTGCATGACATTGCACGTGTCAAACTCTGCAGGTTTTTTTTCATTTCTAGCGAAGTAGTATGGGTTACCTTAAGTGTCCTGAAGATGTGAAGTGTAGGTAGGTTCCTGCCCTGGCAGCTTGAATGTGTGAAAGTGCCGGTGGGGGACTATGAAGACGAAGCAGCGCTGGGTATTGCAGGCAAGCAAAGCTGCTGTGGGTGCTGGTGTCTGCGAGTGACCTTCTGGCTGAAAAACACACCCCAGGAGAGGCTTCATTAGCAGAAATAATGTTAAGGGCCAGCAGAGGGTACCAGAGCCTTGAGGATGCTGGGCTCTGGTGCTGCACACAGTGCTGCCTCCTCCTCCAAGAGGGGAAACCAAGAGGTCCCTTTGGGATGGGGTGGTGGGGTGCAGGGTGCACCCAGCCTGGCAGCTGTCACACGAGGGCTGGGCTCCCCTGCGACGCATGGGGGCTGAACAGTATCCCTGTTTGCTTCTGTTTGGGTGCCTGTTTGCTTCTGTTTGGGTGTTTTGAGAGGTGCACAGTGCACTCTGGTCATGGCTGGAGCTGGTTATGGGGTTGGGGGTCCATCTGCAGGGCATGGGGCGGTGGTGGCCCTGACAAGATGGGCTGCGCTTTGGAGAAACAACCGCCTACTCTTTGTCCTCCAGTTTTTCAGACGGGCCTGATGTTTGTGGAAGGCTGGAGGGGAGAGGAGGCTGGCCCAAAGGCTCCCTGCAGGGATGGGTCTCTGGAAAGCTCGTGCCAATTATTTCATTGTCCTGTATTTTTGCAGATGCCAGCAACTTTGCAGGGCTTGGAGCAAGCTAGGGCAAAAGCAGGCACTCTTCCCTTTTAAAAAGAAAGAGAGGCTCCCTGGTGGGGGAGGCATCTTCCCTGAGCTGCTGCTCCATGGAGAGGATCAGCTTCATGGAGGAGGAATAAGTGGAAGTGAGAATAACAAGGCGATATCTTGACCTGGAGGCTGAAGTTCACAAAACTGCCAGTGTCTGAAAGCTTCTCACCCCACTTGCAAGTTCCCATGCCCCTGCTCAAGCATTCAGTATTTTGGCATCAGGAGGTGGCCCATTAGACCAGGGTCAACACAGCACCGAAGCAGCAGCATGGTGTTGTGGCTGTTTCCCTGCCACATGCTGTAGCCCATGCAGCACTGTAGTAACGGGTCCTAGAGGTCTCAGCCTCTGCCACCTTTCCACACAACCTCTGCCCTTGCTTCGGAGATGCTGACTACCTGTCTAGCCACGGTCCTTCCTCCAGAGATGCAGCAAGAGGAGAGCAAACAGGGAGGTGAGTATGGGATCGGTACCCACAGCCTGCTGTTAATGCTGTCTCCGGAGCAGGCTGTGAGCCTCCGCTCCCAGGCTTGGAAAGAGCACCCGGTGATGGAGAGGGGCTGGGTGGGGAGTGTCCTGGGAAGGGGACTGGGGAGGGAAACACAGTGCAAAGGGCTCTGTTTCCATCACCCTTCTTGTTTTCCTCCTTTCCTTCCCTCCATCCATCTGCAGACTTCCCCCACTTTCCTTTCCCCATGATCTTTGCTCTGTGCTGGAGCTGTAGTGCATGGCTGGATTTCAGCTACTGACTGCCAGTGGTGGTCCTGTGATGCTCACGGGTTTTTAAAAAGCCAGCATCTCAAGCTACATCAAGCTATGCTGGGTGTTGGTGGCGGCTGGAAATTCTTTTTGTTGGTTTTTTTGGTTGTTTTCATGACATGATAGGGAGCAGAGGTATATTTCTGTGACGAGGATCAGAATGATTGATGTCTTCGTGCTATGAAATCTGTTGATTATATGGTATGAGGTTATGTAAGTGTACATACGGCCTGAAACAACATTGTTTAGCAACTAATGTCTGCAGCTTTATCACAAGAAGCGGAGCTGGGATATGCGCAACTCTGGTATTATCTTGGAACTCAAGATCATTGATTAGTAATGGCTTGTTTTGAACGTCTCATTGCAGATGGAAATTTTGTGAGGGACAGCAGTTCTCAGTTGGAAAGATGCTTGGTGATGCCTACCTGATAAGGGATTGGTCGTCCTCCTGGTGAAGATGGCCAGATTTTTCCTCAAATGATAGCTACTTGATAAATAATTGGTCATCCTCCTGGTAAAGGTGTCTCTTTTTTTGTCATCCCTGAGGTTCTGGCATGCTGAGACTTGTGACAGAGACCCCGTCTAGGTGTTCTTAGATGACCTTTTTGTTCTCAAATCCAATGCTAACAGAGAGTAAAACCAGCCAGACATAGCCACTTCATATCTGAGCAGCACAGCGTTCCCTTAACTAGCCTACCAACCTGCCCTTGTCCCTTCCTTACCTTAGTGCTATGTCACTGGCACAGGAGGTCCCTTCCCCAACCTTGGCTTGGCTCCTTGGGAAGTACAGTTGGATGAGTGTAACCACCCCAAATCAGGCAGCTGCCAGGGATACTCAGGTGCCTTTGATTCAAAGCTTGGGCTGGTGTAGGAGCCACTCACCTCTTATCACAATGGATTAGCCCCTAAAGAATTTGCAGATTACTTGTAATTCTGCATGAAATGTGTTGATCTGTGCGAGCAGAGGGGAGTTTCTCACTCCAAAGAGATCCAGTGCGCTGGGCTCTTGCCAGCCTTTTTGGCTCTTCATGGGAGGGCTGGGTTGAGATTCATCTGACCAGGCATCAAGAGCTGTGTCTGAGCAAGGTGCTCTCTGTGTCAGTGCAGGAGAGTCAGTGCTCCAGACAGCAAGTTGTTTTACACAAAGTAAATGTTTAAAAGAAACCAGAGAATCTGTACCCTAATCTCATGTGTTTTCTCACTGTTTACTACAGAAGGGGGTCAGGGCAACTAGATCGAGTAGGGACATTTGCTTTGTAGGCATCTCAGACTGGGAAGATGTGCACGTCCTTCCTGCCTGTGTCCTGCACTGCTGTATTGGAGGAGAAGCGCTTTGGTGAAGCCTTGCTTTGGGTGGCTAACTTTGGGGCAGCTTCACTAGGTTTGGTTCTCTTTCATCAGAATACTGCTGTGGAAATGTCAGTGGAGCTCCACTACTGTAAAATCCAGCAAAGCTGAGTCATCACATCTGCATCACTCGGATCTCTTCCATCTCCATGTAGGATGAGAGCTGTTGCAATGCAGCAACTTAACCTCTGAGCGTGTTGTAAGTGTCACTTCCTCCATAAAACAAAACAAAACCGAACTGCAGAGTCCTGAGGTCTATTGCTCAAGGATGTGAGATAAACACTGGCAAGCGGAATATGCTGGTATGGATAATGCGAGAAACGATCTGAGCTGGTCCACCAAGCACCAAACTTGGACGAAGGAAGCCGGGGCTCCTTCCCCCTTTCTACTACTGACTTACTGGGCCAGATGAGCAAGTGACTTCATCTCCTTGCCTGTCCTGGATAATAACCTTCTGGAGCACAGACCACCTCTTACCACGATTTTGGGTAGTGCCTGGGACAACAGAAGCCCAGTCTCAGAGGCAGAGTCTACTTGCTGATATAAATAACACTAACATGTTCTAGGGCCTCTCCAGCCCTCACCAGACTGAGAACTGATCTCCTAGAGGCAAAGAAACCCCTGTGCCTTGCTCTGGGCAGTGCCAGAAAAGACCAAGAGACAAAGGGAGTAGTCTCTGTGAGGGAGACCATGGTGCAGCAATGCTGTGCTGCCATGACATCACCCTGCAGAATGGCACATGTGCCCTGGGTCTGGGTGCCTGTGACATGGTATGCCGGTCAGGGGTGTCTCGCACTGTTTAAAGTCCTTTAGGAAGTTTGACTAACAGCCCATATCCCCTAATTCTGAACTAGGTTCCTTCAAAATCCCAAACCACTCATTCTTCCACAGCTGTGATGTACAAATGCCTGCTACTGCTCGTCATCCCGTTTTGCCCATCCCTTTGCAACATCCTTTGCTCCTTCCTGCACATCTCAGCCCCAGGTCTCTCCCAGCGATGCCAGCCAGTCCATTTTCTCGTCCTCCACTCCACTGCATGCCTCATGCCTGCTCTCTCTTCTCTGCATGGTCATCCCCTCCTATTGCCCTTCCCAGCTGTTGAAGTCAGTCCCTGGCACCTTGCAGAGTGCTTGGCACAAGCCTCCCACTTCTGTTTTCAGCCTGCTGGCTTCACAGGTAGGTAGGACATTGGGGTACAACATGCTGGATCAGCTCTCAGGGCTGCCTATAGGGAACAGGACACCAAGGATGTCAGAGAATGTCCCCTGAGCCATCTGCTGCTTCTTGGCTGTTCCTCTCCTTCATGCCCTTCAGCTTTTATCCAGCCAAGAGGCTCCACCTCCTCTCCCTGATCTTGATCATCTATTTTTGTTTCTAATACTTTTGTTTTTCCTTTTCTCAGACTCCTCTGTGGTCAATTTAGCCAGAAAGCACACAGACCTCTGGCCAGAAAAGCCAGGCAACGCTGGTTTATTTGCCCTTTGCACCATACACTTTTGGACCCTCAGAATGAACGCAAGAGCATTATCATGCCTGCCTTGATCAAAGTACCCATGAAACGCTTGCTAAGTGGAAAGCAGGTGTATCCACAGCTGGCCACATGCTGTGTGCTCATCAGCATCCAATACCTCTGTGGTATAAATAGGCATCTATAAATAGATACGTAGGCACCTTTTCTTTCTGGAAATCCTTTCACTTGATGGAATCTGTCAGGTCTCAAACTGCACCTGGTACTTTGTGGACTCTGTTGCTAGTGATCATAAAGATGAACTTCAATATATCACTAGGACTACAGAGTTAAATGCAGAGTGCTCGAGATATTTGTAAGGTTTTTAGAGCGACAGTTGACAGGTCATCTAGCATATAGGTAATATCACCTTCCTAGACCCTTGCACCAGAACAGAGGGTGCACGTTCAACATTATCAGTTATCTTCTATTTGTGTTTTGTAATGAGGAGATGTTTTGTGGTCTGACCAGGAGTGCAGACTGTCACCAGTCTGGGAGGTTTGCCATCAATGTGGGTCCAGCAGGTGAAGGGTGGGGGCCTGGGTTGGGGAGAACTAAAGGACACAAAGAGGGTAACAGCTTTCCCAGCGCCACATGGCTCTCACAAACTGGTCAGTGGTAGAGCTCTGTGTACGTGATGCTCAGTCCAGATCTTTCAGCAGCACCGTTGCTGCAATGGGAGAACTATAATATCTGATTTACCTGGCTTGTCCTTGATTGAAATATGGTTTCCACAGCAACATCATTACTGCCACACTGCACCATCACTTTACTATACCCTATTCAGGTGCAGATGCAACTTACAGTATTAGATACATCCCATGGAAAGAGGATTAAGTTTCTCCAGTCTTGAGTTGAACTGAAACTTGAGTTGTTGAGGTCAGAAGGCCCCTTTTGGCCCAGCTCACCGCACCTCCTGCATGACACAAGCCCTAGAGGTTCAGCCAAGGAGCCTAGCAATTGAAGCGCTCCATAGGCAAAAGCAAATCCTCACTGGCTGCCTTCATTTGATGTAAAATTGGTTTGCTTTCCAAGGGGCTGGAAAAGTAAGGACTCCAAAATGGCCAAGAAAAGTTGATCCCAAAGAGTGTCAAAGTCTTCCCTGATGAACATCACCAACTGGTAGGAAGGCAAAGTGCAGAAGCACACGTATTCATAGCCAGGACCACACAAAACAACCACATGTGGTCATGCACAATCAGATAAGACAGATCCACACCTGTGTTTCACGTGACCGGGCAGGCATATTGCCGCAGTGCCTCCCCGTGCCATGCTATTTGACTGCTTTCCAAAACCTCAGTGTAGAAACCAGGACTTCTGCTCTTTTGTCTCTTGCACTAGAGAAAAGGGTAGTATTAGGTCAGAGAACTAGCTCAGAAGGAGAAACCCAGCATTTGAGTCTCTGCTTTATGAGAAAAAACAGAAGACCTATTTGTTTGTGGCTCATGCTGCATGCCCCAAACCCAGAGATGCACAATTTACAGTCTTGACCCCTTCACCTTTCTTGCTCCTCAGAGGATAAAATGGTTTCCTGTTTATTCCAATGGGCAGCTGCTGTATCCACAGGGGAGAGCAGCACTCATGGTTAATGTGGCTGATGTCCAGATACGTTTTGCAGAAGTTGCTTGTTTGTTTGCTGGGCCATCCAGCAGCTGCTGAATCTCCTGGCTTTTGGAGTAGGAGACTCCCAGGCAATTCTCAGATGCTCGAGCATGGGAGAGGACTTGCTCCCCACCACCCCCACCCCCGCACTGGGATCAACAGGCGGGAAAGAGGTCCTGAGGGCTTCTTCAAACTCTGCTGCTGCTGGAATATACCAGGAACTATAGATCCTCCTTCACCTTCTCCACCTGGTTCATCTGTGCCCCAGGGATCTTCTGCATCACCCATGCGAGAGCAGAGGCAGTGCACTGCCTTGGGGTCTCCTAACCCTAGCAAACACTGCTAGACATGAGGTGGGGTTGCCGAAGCTGTGAGACATCCAGGACCAGTGAGGCAAACTCCCTGTAGTCAGTACCCAGGCAAGAGAAGTCTGGGGATGTGAGAAAGCCCTGGAAATCCCCAGAGAAATATTATCACCATAGGAACCACTCCTCAGGCTGCTTTTACAGTCACTTGGACAGAAGAAAGTGTCCCAGGATGTGGAGGATGCAGCACCCGGGGGATTCCCTGCCAGACATGCAATCACCATAGGCCATTTTTGGTCTCCTCCATCAACATGGAAGAACCAGTTAAAATTCAATGCCCTTGAGAAGGAAGTGTCAAAGACAATTAAATGCAGGAGAAAGACAAAGCCTGCTGCCTCCCGTGTCTGTATGTTTCTGTTTTGACATCAAGAGCACTTCCCATGTTTGCTTTCCTTCTTTGCTTCTGCCTGGCAAGGCTGAGTTGGCTGTTCATGGTTTTAAATGCCACAGTGACCCAGATTTGGAACAGGCAGGTGGTGATCCAGGCAGTAGGTTTGTGTCTGACTTTGCTTATGCAGTCAGCTGTGAATTGCTGAAATAGAAAGAAATCAAAGCCTTATCTCCAGGGACGTGTACCTGGGCATCAGAGTCACCACCAGTCTGGAACTGGGGCACTGAGACACAGGCTGCAAAGTGGAGACATGGCAAGCTCACCTAATGAATCAGTTGTACCCTCTGGTCAAGCTATTGCTGGTACCAACCCTGCATCTGCTCATTGGCTTTGCTTTTCAGCAGCACCTACTGTGCACATCTCCAGTCTGGGAAAGATGCTGGCTCACAGGCAGTGCAATAGCTGAGAGCTTTGGAGAACCCCTAGTGAAAGGATAATTTGTTTTAAGCTTGTAAACCAGCTGCTTATTACATAAGAAATGATCTAAGTGGTTCTGTTCTGGGTCCCACAGTGAGCAGCAAGAGGGAGGTGAAATCCATACAGCCCAAATTGCTCTAAGTGATTTAGCTTCTCTGATTTTTCTGGCCACTTTTGTGGGCTCCCTCATGTGAAGGTGAGAACAGAACAAAGGGCTGTCGATGCAGTTGAAGGCTGCCTGGACAGTGCCTGTGAGAAGATTGATGGGTGCTGGTGGAGGCAAGGAAAACACAAGGCTAACGGGGACTGCTGAGAGGCAGGAGGAGAGATCTTGTGTAAAGCATGCCTGTGCAATCTTACTCCTCAGCTGTAAACTGGTTCCTAGTCCCAGCAGTGACTTGGCACCTTGCAATCAGTAACACATCTATCCTTTCAAACCCTTTAGTAGCAGAGAAGTCCGGTCATCCCTCCTGCAGAGAAGGGAGTTGGGGCACCGGAAAACAGCATGTCTTAGCCCAAGGTGCACAAGAGCTACCAGCAAAGAAGGACAAATGAAATCCAGCTTCTTCAATCCTAGGATCTGCTCATGGGGATTTCCTACATCCTATAGGTGCCATATCCAGAGTAATTTTTAGTCTTCCTGAACTCATCCCTGCTCTTTAAGAGGCAGAGAAATGTGTGCCATGAGTTTTCACGTCTGTAATGTCCCCCTCCGCTTGTGTTGTGAGCTCTTTTTTGTCTTCCCACCTTTCTTCCTTCTCAAGCCTTCCTTTCCTCGTGGGCTGAATCACAGCCCTCTGTGTGGAACACTTCTGCTCCACAAGAGGCCAGTGACATGGTGAATAAATCTTCTCTGAAGAGTTATGTCTGGCTGATCTATATTTGCTGCTGCTTCAATTATGTCTCCTCAGCAATTTTAACAAAATGAAAGCTAATTTTCCTGTTCATGCCATTCATGCTGATTTGTGGCAGGATAGTCTCCCCAGTACTGATTTCCCACGTTTCAATCTCAGTCCCTGCATCAGCAGCAGCGGTGTGCCATGCTCACCTCCATGCTGTCGTCCCCTCACCACTCCTTGCTTCTTCTCATCTTGTCCTGTGCTCCTCACCCTGTGCCCATTCCTGTGGTGTGGGCATGGCTTCATCCTGCACATTTCCTCAGAGCAACCAGCTTCTGCTCAGCGCTCACCCAGCCACCCCTCCGGGGCCTCCTCCACAACCTGTTTGCTCTTTCTGCTGGATGCAGCATGCTGCTGCCTCCCGAAGCCACTCGCTGTGTTCGTGAGTTGACTAGAGCCCGTAGGCAGCCAAGCAATAGCGGTGCTGTGCCCTTTCCATGCTTGCAGTCAAGAGGAAGGTGGGAATGACCCCAATTAAAGAGCTGTTATGAGTGTTGGTGGCAATCGCGTTTGTTGCAGCAGGATTTCAGGAAGAGTGCAGATCCGGGCCTTACTGTCTAGAAAGACAGGAGTCCCTGCTTCAGTGTGTTTCAGCCAAATACATTGACAAATAACAGAGGTGAGGACTGCAATATGTTAGTGAGAGAAAAAGTGATTGCAGTGCTTCTCTGCCGAAGGTAAATGGGTTTCTGTTTAAGCGTAAGTTAAATATCAGAGGAATGATGATCTTACGAATGAAACACAACACCTCCAGGGGCTTATTCCTATATCAGCCACTAATTTACTGTGTGACCTTCAGTAGTTCGTTCAAGCTCTCTCTGCCTCGGTCACTTCTTGTGTCAAACAAGCCCAGAGACAAATTCCTTTCTTGTAGAGGTCTTGTGAGGACTATGCATCTCCATGAAGTCCTCACAGGATACATCAAAGGCAAAGCATTTTTTCACTGAGACCACATTTAATATCTTCAGTGATGTAATGTGGCACATTAGCTCACCGGTGCTAAGCCTAGAGCCTCCCACTCGGACCTCATCCCACCTGCCTCATGCGAAGGCATGTGTTGCCCCTCCACAGCCACTTCTCAGCACAGTTCCTTCCTCTCCCCCTGCTTCCCTAGGTATCTTTTTAGCCTCCCTAACACCTCCTCCCTTGCCGTAGCACACTGGTCTTCAAAGAAGAGCCCTTGCCTCGGCACAGATGGGCACAGCCAATCGCTTCCCTTTAAAGGGAGATGTTGCCTCAGCAACCAAAGTTTTGAAGTCGGGCAAAGTTCTGGAAAAAAACTCAATTGTGATGGGAAATGACACTCGGGAACAAATGTACCATGTTGCCATGGCAGCCTGAATACTTGCACGGAACTCAGTGTTTTGAAAATATAAAAAGACTGTGCTTCAAGTGAGTCCAACTAACTTAATGCCTTTGTCAGGTAGCTGCACAACGCCAAGTGTCTGGTGTTTATATTTTATACCTGGCGTGTGAGTGAATCCATCACTTCTGAAATGGAAGTTAGCTTCTGCTCTCAATCTGACAGAGGACTATTTGAGACTGCAGGTTTTTCTGGGTTGCCTGGTCTGGTATTGATCTGTTGGGGTTATTTCTGTCATTTGAAGTCCATCAGTTCTTGGTTGTCTTGGTTTCAACATCTGTGTTTTATCCGTTATTTCATTTGGTGCACTTTCACGCCACAGTGTCTGGGCTAAAAACAGCAGGTGATTTGTTCACAAACATGGATTTTCTTCCTAGTCCCACAAAAATCCATGCCTTTCCTTTGAGCCATGTGGTGCACGAGTGGCTTTCAGGGACCATAGCCTGCTTCATTCATCTCTGTGAGCTGAACTAAACATGATTTTTCTCTGTCAGGTAGGTGCCTTCTCCTAATTATAGTGAGGAAGAGGAATAACCAGCCTGAGGGTATTCCTGTGCCTGTTGGACAGACTCTCTTTGGAAACCCAAAGGTGCACTGGACTCCTGTGAGAGTCTGTAAGACAATCCAGATCTGGAGTTCATCACCATTTCCCCTAGAAAGGCCTGATTCTCATTTGGCATCTACTTGGTAGGGGTCCCTGTGGCCTGGGAAGCTGGGAAGAGGAGAAAGAGAGAGGGAAACTGGATTTTGGTCATTTGTTGCTGTTATTCTTCAGTCTCAGGCAGCCAGTCCTCTGGTAAAAGCAGCGTGGGTAGGAAAAGGGCTATGAGATGCAGAAGGAAAACAGCCACTGGTCCAGTCCTGAGAAGATTAAATCCCAAATGGCTCACAGAAGGAGGGAGATTCTCAGTATTTAACTGAGAAATAATCTGGGGCCTTGACATCATGTTTCATTCCTTGCCAGTGAACTCTTACTGAGAGCTGAGCAGTGGGACAGCTCTCTCAGCTGGGCAGAGCCAACCAATGCCTTTGGCAGAGTCAACCCTCCTCTGTTGGCAGGAAAACATCCCAGCTGAGGACCCACCATGCTGCAGGTGCAGCAAGGCCAGTGATGTACCCCCATATGCCATCCTGGGCTGGGTACATGCACAGAGGACCGTGCCATGAGCACTTCCCACCCTACACTGGGCAACAGCTCAGAAATCACATTCCACTACCATCCATGAAGACCTTTTGTTTTCCCTTGTCCACTGGAGTGTATGTTTCTATTGCCCAATCTACCCTTGCATCATATCATCTCTGGTTCTGATTCATCTTCATTAGCCTCCTCCCCATTGCCCTGGGTGGTCCAGTGTTGGCTGCTGCTACTCATAGGCTGTGTGGGAGTGACCTAATTTGGAGAGACTGTAGAAGGAGCATCAGGAAGCCTGCAGGGGAGTGGGGATTTCTGTGCTCCTTGGCAGGAGCTCAAGCCACGCACCCAACCCCTGCAGCTCTTGGGCTCTCTTCCCTGGGTCACCCCCTCTGGTCCGCATGTACATCTCACCCCAAACTGCTCCTCTCCAATTAGAGTATTGAGGAGACAGTTTATCTCAAGTGCTTTGGAGAGGGCGTCACTGTTCTTAACCTAATTACTTGGCGTTGCAAAGGTTTCTAGTCTCTCATTTCTCCTTGACAGTTTTATTATGGACATATTTTTTACTCTGGGCTCTCTCCTTTGTGTTTTTGTGTGGCATTTACAATAGGGGCTCCTCAGTGCTTGTTCTCAAGCAGCTCAAATGAGAGATTGGCTTTAGACAAAACACGCAGCTGGCTCTGAGGAGGCAAGCAGAGAAATGCCGACTGTTTCATAAGGACGCATTCTGCTCAGCCCCAGCTCCCCAGCCTCTGGTACCACACCTGCCTTTTCTTCTCTTGGCCTTGATGTCTGCAGCAGACTTGAGGGAGAGGACTGGCCCCATGCCCAGTGCCAGGTTCCTCTGCAGTGGTGACCTCCCCACACTATTTGGGACTGTAGGGCTATGACCTTCATCCCTCACGGGAGTGCCCTCTACCACTCTGCCTAATTTCTGCTTCTTACACTGTTTGTACAGGGCCATGGCAATGGATGGAAAGGTATGGTACTTACTGGGCAGATGAAGATGGGATCTGGAGAAGGGTGCAAGAAGAAATAGAAAGGACGTGAGGTCACTTTAAATATTTGCTTGAAATGGAGCCCTTGATATGAGCTCGTTTGATGTCCATGGCAGTTTTCCTGGAGACTAATTCCACAATTATGCAATAAAAAAGCTGTATAAAATCCATACTCATCAGTACATTTGGGATTGTTCCAGTTTACTGGAAGAGCACGCACTTGTGCTCAAACTTACAGCAATCCTAGTCAGGAGGTCTATTTTGTGCCATGAGGGCTAAATATGTTTCTGAGACCCCTACTTTATATACTTACAGGGACAGAAACCTCTTCTCAATCTATAGTAGAAAAAAAAGGAAAGCCTATTTCTGGCAAACATGATTTACCAAAGTTAAGGTATCGCCCTGCCCACGATCCTGCCCACTGCATTTTGTTATTTTACGTGGAACAGGTCTGTATTCTGACTGTGCGCATGGTACAAGGGTATTGCAGTCACCATATGAGGGACAGGACATTGAAAGTAGGTGGTGTGTACCCGAGCCTGAGCCTGTCACCGTGCCCCAGTGGTGGAGGCTTTCAGGGAGTGGGATCTGTGTAGGATGTTCAGACAAGGAGAGAAGGTCAGTTTCATGTTGGGTATTTTCCCCAGGGTTGTAGTTTGCATTAGTAGGGATGAGTAAAGCTGGATTGGTGGGAATGAAGCAGAAATGGTTTTCTAGAGAAGTCCCAGTGGATCCCTGGTGGTTGCTTTGCTAATACTTTATTGACCAGAGTTGACTCACTCTGTCTGGGTGGGACCTATCAGCAGTGGCAAAGTCTGCCTTGCAGGACAGGGCGTGGTGATATGGATTTTTCCAGGATGGTAAAGACAGCCACATGCCATTACCTCTGACAGTTCCACACAGGGCCCATAAGTAAGGTTTCTGCAGGTAGGAATTGTTGTGTGACTATGTGGTTGCCTGCAGTTTTGGTGCAATGCTTGGGTGTTGCTGCTTTTGATAAGTGCAAGAGCTTGTGTGTGGGTGTGCATGCATGCACTCATCTGTAAGCTGTAAATCACCATGCCCCTCAGCCGAAGGAAACTGTAACTCCTTGTTCCCAAAGACCCCTGAGAACTGCCAGCTGAAAACACTACCAGCATAAATAACCACGGAGACTTGCAATTTCCCACATCCCAAAACAGGAAAATGGCTGCAATTTCTCACCATTTTTTTTTTTTTAAAAAAAAAAAAAAGGGCTCATGGCTGAATGAATCCCTGCTTTCTGGTCTCAGCAGCTAGCACAAAACTCTGTTTACAGTGTGTGTACAGATGTGCAGAATCAGCCCCAGTCCTGGGGCTGAATCAGTCCACAGGCTACTGACACCCCTGAACTGTTGAACTGAAACTGTGGGAATTAATTATAAAGTTGTGGAAGGAGAAGATGGAAGAGGGAGTTGAAGGTCACACCAGATTTTGGCACCTGTGGGGCAGAGGGGAGGGTGACACCTCTGACAGCGGCAGAAGGAGGAAGGGCAGATGAGGGAGATTAGGTGTTTGGTGCTAGTGGTTGCCACAGGTTATGCAGAAGGAAATACAAGAAAGGTCATGGGGAACCTACATCAAGGAGGAAGATCAGGGAAGCGACATTGCACTACAAAAAATGTTGCTGCACACTCACAGTAAATAAATGCCAGCTGTTGGCCAGCCACATGCTTGGCCAAGTTGGAAAACTTGTCAGCATGCACCAAGACAATGCCATTGAACAATATGCTTTCTTCCTGGCCTCTCCTACATCAAAGGGACCTCTAGTCCTCAAAACACAAGGACATTAGTTACCAGGAGATGTGGGCTCCTCCACCCAACACCCACATTTGCTCTCCACCGAAAAGCTACCTGTCCTCCAGCATGCTGTTATCCCTGAAGTAGTAAGACTAGATAAAGCCCAGCTCCTTGCAACCAGGACAGAGCCTTTCTTGGGCCCCAGGAGAGCCAGGGCTGCACTCCTGATTCTTGTGTGCATCCTGAGGGCCTCTAGTTTGGCCCTGCACTGATCTGGGCTTCATGTGTGACCATTTGCCAGTGTGAGAGGCAATGGTAAAATGGGTTTTCCAGCAACTGTTTCCTCAACAGAGCTCTCATTGCTAAAGAGAGGAGGGCCAGCATCTCCTCTTGGGACTGGTTTGCATCCAGCCCTGAGCCCGAAAGCACTCAGAGGCAGTGGCATAGATCCCATGTCCAGGGGAACGTACAGAATGCAGCAGAAAGAGATGTAAGCATGTTGATTAAGTTAACACCCAGGAACACCTGAAATCAGAAAGGAGGATGGAAGCGTCATCTCTAAGTACCGAGGCCATCAGGGTGGACGTGAAGTACTGCAGAGTGGAACAAGCAATGACAGGTATACTAAAATAAATTATTCAGAAAAAGGTCGGTCATACTTGATTTGCCAGAGCCAATTTGTGGTGAGCGTGCAGGCTGCGACATGCAGCAGTGACCACTTTCAGATCATTCGTTTTGAGACAACCGTGAATCTATCGTCTTGCGAACCATTTCCCTGAGAGCCTTCAGGCAGTGACGTCTAACCCTGAGGAGGGTGGATTTCAGCAGAAATGTGATCGAGAGGGGCACAGGCAAGGGTTTTTTCATTGTTGGTAGCCAAACCTGGTCAGGAAATGAAAAATTTTATTGAAATAAAATTAGGGGTTTTTTTAAACCTTCATGTTCCTAATGTTTGCTATGTTACAGCAAAAAGAAAAATGTTGAGATTTCAGAAGAAAAGAAAACCTTTTCAATTTTCAATACTACATTTTCCACCAAAGCCAGGAATGAAAATTGGTGAAGATGGCATTCGTCTTGGAAGGAAGAAATCAGATAATCTCTGAACACATTAAAGGAAAAGTTATATGCTTTCCACAACAGTGTTTTGCTATGATGCGCCCCAGGTCTCTCTCAGTTTGCACAGAGGGTCATTCCATGAGTACCCACTTAGGATACCCTTTGGTAACAACATCCTCTCAGCAGGGTCTTCCTGGGACAGCCCAGATAACAGAACAAAACATTTCTTCTTCTAAAAACAGCTCCCAGACAGTCTCTGGGCACTCTCAGTCTGGTTATATAAGTGGCTTTTGAGTACAAGATGTGGTTTGGTCATTATAAACTCCCATCCTTAAATAAATTTACATTGGTGCTTCATGGGGAATGTTTACTCCTGTTTCCCTGAGTTCCAGCCATCAAACAAATGGGTTTTGCTTAACGAAAAGCACTCTGCAGGAGTGCTCCCTGGGCTGGGAGATGGAGGGCTCAGGAAAGGAAATAAATGGGGGAAAAAGAGATACATTTCTTCTCTTTGAACTGCAGATTTGTGGCAGGATCCCTCATTCTGCAAATTTGTTATACATGGGGTTGTTTGACTTCAGAGTTAAAAATCCATAAAGCAAACTAATTCATTTTAAGCTTCCCACATGGATCTCAAAAAGAACAAGCTATTCCTTTACACTACAGCACAACTGGGAGTCTTTAATTTTTTTTTTTTTTCTTTACCTACCCTAGCAGGGTGGGATGTGTTTCTATACCACTTTCTTGCCTGAGCAGTACTCTCTGTTTCATGGCAGAGAAGTCCAGTTGGGAAGGGTCAGGACCTTTAGAGAAAAAGGTAGTGTTACTGCATTGCAGAAAACCCAGATTTAGCAGAGGGATGATTGCCATTACAACTGACCCTGTAAATGAATGTTCTCAAATATAAATCTCAAAGACTTTAAAAAATGCTGGTACTAACTATTACATGGAGTCAAACTGTTTAAAAAACATTCGGAAGATTAATGCTGGTGTTGTAGCAGCCTCCAGACAGCAGTCCTCAGCCCTTTTTGCTGGTGTGTTGTGTTCGCTCTGGCTCTAGGAACAGCATTGCACCTCGTCTCAGCACGGCTGTATTCACAGAAAAGTACTCTCTGGGATCCTAGATCCTGACGGCATGACAGCAATTACAGCTACATAAGCTGTTGAAGAGCAGTTGTGTTCCCAGCAGCGAGCTGCAAGATGACAAGGACACCTGTTAGAAGACCCATACTTCTCCTTCAGCACATCCAATGTGGTGATGAAAACAAGAGTCAGGATTTCCAAAGTAGGTTCATGTGATTTGTGTCAGCGGAGCTACGGCAAACGTAAGGTAAAAAACAGCCTTGGTGCAAATCCAAAATCCAGCTTTCTTTCACCTCTTCCAGCAGATACTTTTGCACACAGAAGAAAGAGTACAGCATGCACGGTAAATCTTGAGTGGTCTTGCCTTGGAAGAACCCTTCCAAAAATCAGTGGTTACAGGAATTCCTGAGCTGGGAGATGCTTCTGGGTGACAATGTTTAATAATCACTGGAGATCCCAGTTAATAGCTTCCACAACACCTCAGCAAGAAGTTCCACTATGCACTAATGAGCATTTTTTGCCAAGATTCAGAGAGTTCTTACTGCTGTCATTTTAAATACACTTTTATACTCAACAGTTTTCAAAGCATTGTAAAATTACAGGAGAGTGAACTGGATGTGGGTTCTGCGTGTGTCGGATGGTGAGCTGAATTTAGTGTTTCAACTTAGGCTCTGTTGCTAGAGACAGAAATGTGCCCAGCAGGCTGGTGATGAGCAAAAAAGCCTCCCAACCGTAAAGGAAACAGAGAAAACAAATAACTCTGAACTCTGTTATTATTATTTATAAGATGAGAATATTTCCTATTCCTAAGAAATAACACGCAAAGTTATTTTCATAGAGTATTTTTGCAGAGCATTTCAGTGCTGAATTCTATGACCAAAAAAGGGTTTCTTGGTGTTTCTGAACTTCTTTTCCCAAATCCAGGTCGCATACAGGATTTTCCAGTGATCTTAAACACTTATTTGGCCAGTGAATACGTGGGTTATCACAGTGTTCTGGAGCCAAAAAATGTTCCTACAGCCTTGCCTGGTGCTGAGCTTACCCCTTCATGCAAGCAGAGGCTACTGTGGAGCTTTCACCTTATGAAAATGTTCCTACAGCAGTGGAAGAGGAAGAAGTTGAGAAAAGAGGGTTATGCAGGAGCGAAATATTCCACACAACAAGCAAAATTTAAAAAGTAACCCAAACCTTAGAAATTAACAAAACAACAGAAAAGCAGAAAAATTTTGAAATGCATCAGTGCATATCTTCATGGAGATGCCCTTTAGACAACCTAGTGCGATTTGGTTTTTAAGGAGCTCCTTGCATTGTCTGTGCATCATTGTGACATTGATCCTAGTACGCAATTAAGTAATTGTGTTTGCTTTCAGTGAAAAGCTCCAGCCCCCTAGCTTGGTTTCTATAGCCATGTTCTTGTCACCATTCTTGAGATGGTGCCTGATATTGTTCCACTTATTCATTAATAACATGTGTTGTGGCTTCTTCTGATGTAAACATTAGCCAGGCTTTCACGAAGTTTTTAATAAACTTCTCCACCATCGCATACATTAAAATTAAAAATTATCGATGACCCCTTTTGCAAGCCATTAATGATGACATGCAATTTGGCTGATGAATCACAAGTTTGCTGTAGATTTAGGCTATGTTTGTGTCCGTCTCAGTGGAATCTGTCCCCTTCTTCTCCATGGTAACTGCTCTGCCTCTGACATCACTAGCCAAAATAGAGCATGGAGGTTATAAAATCCTGAGGGGGTGTGGGATGGGGAATGGTAGACAGAATGAAAATGTAATTCAATAAAGGAAACTTCCTTAACACTTAAGTCACTGGACAGTGTCCAGTGCATCGATCAGGCAAAGGACATCTGAAGTCTGAGAAATGGGGATATCAGCATTTCAGAGCTGGAAATTTTGGTAAGGTTATTGAAACAACTTGGAAAGCAAAACAATCTGTGGCTCCTTTTTGGACTGGGTCATGATGCACTCAATCCATATGATTTTCTTTCTTGGCCTCAGAAGTCCTATTCATCACAATAAGGGTAAAGAGCTCCATGTTAGGAGTTAAGGAAGCTCTGGTGTCTAGGGAAGAGAAGGAGACAAGAGCAGAAATCTCAGAGTAAGCCTACTAAAGCAGATGCCAGTACTACTCAATCTTTATCACAGTCTTTATCTGTGATCTGTGATGCTGCTTTTCTAAAGCTCAGACCCCAGAAACCATGATCTAGATGGCCAATTTAACATCAATTAAAAAAAAAAAAAACAAAACCACAAAAAAATCCCATAAATAAAAGCAGATTTTTTTTTTTATAGGAGAGACAAATCTGACAAAAAAGACCAACATACTTCAGAAGTTCAAAATCAGAAGGGAAAGACAATGAACTCAAAGTTTCTCAGCCATTGACATTTCACAGTTCAAAGAACAATTGGGAATTTCCTAGACCCCAGCTTAATGCTCTGGAGCCATCAGTACTGCAGTTTGGATGCCACTGGAGGACAGGAGAGCTTAGAAGTTGTGATGGGAGGGTGGGGGGAGACAGCGGGCATGGAGAAAGGTCAGGATGTTTATGCTCATCTCTGTTCATTTGAACAAGACCGTCAGTCTTGGGAGGGTTAAGTGTTTCCAGGGGAATGGAAACTCACCTCCAGCCTTGTCAGAGCTCTGACGCGACAACACGTATAAAATAAACAGAAGTGGAGCGTTAAGATAATGCACATACACCAGGTCTGTGCAATGTCGGGATCATTTTGGTTCACTTCACAAAGCTATTATCCCTTTTTGACTTGCATGGTTAGCCAATTTTAAACGTCCTGTGGACTGTTTCATTTAGGAGAAAAAAATTAGTAATGGAGTCCTGTATTTCCTTACTGCAGCCCTGCTTTGTTTACAAAGAAGGTACATGAAACCCTCTTTCCTTGAACAAAACAGGAATGAAACAGCAGGGAACAGTTTCTTTATTCACAATTCTGAACTAATAATTAGCCCCAAAATCTTTTTCTCTATGTTCTTTCATTCCTGTGTTTTCCCTTTCTTGGTGCTAGCTTCCTCCCACCTCCCCGCCCCCCCCAAACCAGACATTGTAGGGGGGTTATTTATTTTTACTTTCATAAAATGTCTTCTAGGAAATTTAGAAAGCAAGTTGTCCTATGAACAGCAGAAAGAATGTAATGTGAATTCCTATAAATTTGTACCCACTGTCCCTGTCTCTATCTCCACTCAGAGCCCAAACAACACAGACAGTGATCATCTGGCTGATATCCATTTGCAGTTTGGCTTGACAGCATATCAAACTGGAAAAATATCTGTTTAATATACACTGTAGCCTTTCCCTCAGCAAGCTCCTAGCTTGAATATCTTCACTTGGTCATTGATTTTCATGCAACTTGTAAGAATTTGTTGTCTTTGTGACTTTAACTGTAGAAATTAGGGAGACTGATGGCCAGACAGCGTTGTCCCATGTCTTATTTCCTTAGGACAGCCAGATGAAAAAAAAATAGCCACCTTTCTTTTTCTAATTTCAATGTTCTAAAGAAAGAAAGAAACAAAAAAATAGAGGGAGAAAGAGAGGAAGGGAGGGAAAACTATGTAAAGTAAAAATACATTTTAAGCCGATGTAGGAAAAGAAAGAAAGAAAGAAGGGAACAAAGAACTGAGGAGAAGTAGAGATGAAGAATCAAAAATAATTTTCACATATAATTTAGGTAAAGGAATTTTACTCTGCTTATTTTATAAAATGAATTAAAGGTGCCTTGCAAATACTGGTGCAATTAAATCATGTTCTCTATTGAAGTCAAGCATGAAAGAATAATAAAATTAAGTTATGGCATCTGCAGAAACAGCTGTCAAATGTCTGCTGGCTCTGTTTTGGCAAATCTGAGTGACTTTGGGCCATTGCATGTGTGCACATCATACATATAATTATATTAAGAGGACAGGTGACATGATGTGATCCTTTCTAGAGCTGTTTTTAGCCAGGTGCCTAAACATATATGTTCCAAAATGCTTTTGACTGAAAGGATGGATATTACACTGTGGTTAAAGACCCAGTGTTGAAGTTTGGACTGGTGTCCAGCAGGACCAAGGGCAGTGATGGGGAGCTGTCAGAGAGGCATCAGGTCCCAGCCCGCATCCCTGGCTCAACCCCAGCTCTACAGGCTGCAGGGCCAAGAAACCTCCAACTACCTCCTTGGTCCCTCTTGCTTCTTTGTGACCAGGGTCTCCCAGGTCGTGCAAAGTATCTGCTGCCACATGGCTTCAAACTCAAGAGAGAGGTACGGTGTGGTCCACCACCCTCTGAGCCTCCTGCCCTACTCCATGTAGAGAGGAGCTTCCCTTCCTGCCTCACCATCGCCTCTCCTCCCTCTGACATGATGGCTGGCCCCAGTGAGCAGAGAGACCATGCCGCTCTCTGGTGGAAACACTCTGCCTCCAGCCCTCACAGTTGTGCACCTGTAAGACAAAGGCTGCACCGGCATTACCAAGGATGTCACAGCAGCAGAGGTGTTGTATGGAGTCACTGGTGTGCAACCACACAGCATGACACCTTCACTTGCTCCCACAACCAGGTGAGAAACTGGCACAGAGCAGGAAGGGGAATACAAGCAATCATCACGGGGTGATTCAGGCGTAAGCAAGGCGAGCCCAGAGGCACAGACGTTAGCTCAGGGGTGATGAAGAAATCTCACTATCCCGTTCCAGGTCACTGGTGGGCACCTGCAAATCTCAAGCATTAGATTCTCACCTCACCTTCTCCCCTATCCCGCTCTTTTGCCACACCATGACGTGCGACCTGAGCTGTGCAATTCATCACCATGCTGCAACTGCTCTGTGGGGTCACAGAAAGCTGAACCTAGCAGAGAGTAGTGGGGCATATAGATATTTTAAAATCAGCGAGGAAGCAAGGCACAGATGACAGGAATCCACCTGAGAGCCTAAACCCCAGCTAACACTGCAGCTGAGCTCCAGCTAAAGGAGCAGAGTAGGTTTAGCAGTACACTTCCAGGGGTGAGCAGGCAGGCTGGCTACTCTTTTAAGGTAAAGATGGAGCTCCTTTTTCTAGACTGATCAGAGAACATTGCTGCTCATGTCAAAGGTGGAAAAAAGATATTTTGCTGTTTGGGGTCAGCTGTCCTGTTCCTCTTCTGTGTGGGCTTGAGATAAAGCTTTTTTGAGGACTCCTGATTTCATGCTGACGTGGCTGGTGCATGCATTGGTACAGAGCTGTCTGGAGGCCTGGCCATCTTCATCAGGTCCCCATGTCCCACGAGAGCCTCAGGAGAAAGAGCTTCCAACTACTGCCTAATGTGATTGTCTCCCCCTTGACCTGAGTTAAGCTGCAGATACGTCAAGTGACAAGTGTGGGATTGATCCAGCCATGTGACAATGAATAAACCCTGACTGAGTGATTCAGATCATGCAGATGCTGTGTGATCTGACTGAGGATCTGACGCGTAGGTCGGAAGAAAGTGGGAGAACCTGCAAACTGGTGTCCTCCTTATCAGGCAGGGAGGCAGGTTCTGGTTAAGACACAATGTTTGGTTTCTCCAGCAGTGGCTCCTCTGCTAATGCTGCCTGTGCCCTCAAGTTTGAGATCTGCTTCAGGAGACAGTGATCCAGGTTTCACGGCATTTACATTTGATTTCAGCAGTGTATGCCAGGCATGTGCCGGTGAGAAATATGGGGTGGGTCTTGACTAAGTCCTACAAGAACAGCAGATTTAGATATAAAAAGGAAATTACAAGGAAAGCAGTGAAATTATTTTAACTGTGGAGTTTATGGATTCCCTGGTGACTTTTGACAGCTGTAGTTAATAGTCCCCTATAGCAAAAGACGTGCTTCTGGGCGTGGGGTGGAAATGCTTTTGCTGCCTGGTTGGCATGAGCACTCTTCTGCTGTGCAAGGCCAAGTGCTACAGCTTGGTTACAAAGAAGGTGATTTGGGAGGCAGAGGATGTGATATGATAGTGTGGCTCACTGCCATTGGACCCAAGTTGTAGGTATTACTGCAGATAATTACAGGTGTTGCAATTTTGTCAGTGTGCTTTATCCAGAACTGTGTATCTTAGCGCGTTTCAAAAGAAGCAAGCAACCCACAATAAGGATGCTAATTAGAAAGCGGGCGCTGATGAGAGAGACCAAAGAGATGCTGGAGGAAAAAATGCCACAAATCGTTCACAGGATCGGGCATTGCAGCTCTCAGCCGAACTCAGACCCCGTCGTCAGTCTCCTGGCTTTGTGGGGTGACATTTCTAGCCTTTGAAGTCGTGTTTTCTTTTGACACCTTTGTGTGTTGAAGATGAGCCCGCGCTGCAATCCCTGACATGCAGAAATTAATGCAGATGGGCTAGTACAAATATTCTTGCAGCAGAGCAGAGAAGAGCACAGCCTGCAAACCCTGCGGCAGGCAGGCACTGGCTGGGGACATGGGCAGCCCAGCTGTGCTGTTGTGGCTGTGGCCGTGTGAGCTGCTGGCTGGGCTTGGGAAGGCTCGTTTTGAGCAAGGATGTCCTTGGGCAAGCCAGGCCAGGCGCATGCTCTGCACAGCAGGTCCTGGTTGGAAATCTGACTCCTGGGAATGCCAGGAGGCTGCTAGGACTGCTCCTGGCTGAAGGAAATAGCATCTTACTTCAGAAACAAATCACAAAGTCTTCTCTTTCACATTCCCATAAACCACACAAAACTAATCCTTTTCTTCCTTCTCCTTTTTCTGGGCTTTCTCCCAAGTGCTTTCTCAGAATTTCCATGAAAACTGACTCAAGCATAATGGAAATAGAATTAAAAAATACATTATATATTTTTTCTTGCTGGCCTCAGCTTTTTTAAGGTGAGAATGTCATGATGGATGAATGGGTAAGTTAATTTCCATTTTAATTTTAAGCTGCAATGGAGTGGGTCACCCACTTTCTTCTCTGAATGAGGCACCATGTGCTGAAAGCTGTTATCTCTAGGCTTGGCTGTATTAGGAAGTGCATTATGTTAACTTCAAATCTCTTCATGTTATAATTAAACTCTAGGTGTGTCTACTGGGTGGATTTGCAAAGGCTACTGTTAGCCTAGCAAAGCAAATCTCTCTCTCAAAGAGCTGCCCTTGTAGCCAAAGGTGAAAGCAGCTGTTCAAAATTCTGTTTAAAATGGTGAAAATCAAGGCCCTGACTGGAACTGGGTGAAAGAGGGTCTTTCTTAGTGTACCTTTTCAGTGGGGTAAATACTGTGATCGGTAGAGGCGATTGTTTGGGTCAAACTGAAGGAGAAAATTTTACATATGTATTTCTCAATCAAAAACATACAGAAACATGAAAAATGGTGTTTCAGATCATCCTGAAGCCTTTTTGCTCAGGCCAGGACAAAACACTTCACTGCTGTCTTGTGAATCTTCTGCAAATCTTACTCTTTTTTTTTTTAAAACAAAAATGCTAGTCAACTATTCAATCAAAAGCCGCTGTTTTGAAAGTCAGTGGTTGGAATGTTGTTTGAAAGTCTGTAATTCTGAAAAACTTTGATGCAATTTAGGCTTTTCCAAAATGGAACATCTCATTTTTCACATGTCTAAGTGACATTGCATGGCATTTTCAAAATTCCTCCTTCTCTTCACACTTTTTCTTTTCCAGCCAAAATTATTTCCTGATTTTGACCCAGTTTTGCAAGTAGTTCCATTTAGTGTTTGTCAAAAAAATTTCCAGATGATCTAATTGTGCTGGGGTGAGAGGCCAGGAGATGACACGGGCTGCAGCAACAAGGGCTGTGTGAGGAAGGAATGGAGGGGCAGGGATGTGGATGGTTGAGCAGGGGCACAGCTGCTAAGGGTCCTGGCCACTGGCCTCACTGGGAATGCTTAAATTCAGCAAACGGGTTGTCACAACAAGGGCACCGCTCAGGGACCAAAAGTGGGAGGAAAACCTGGAGTGCAGAATGAGCCAGGAGAATAACTGAGGGGAAACAGAGAGAGAGTTAACAAAAAAAACCCACGACTGTATCCTCTGGTGGCAGTAAAGATGCACTAATTCATCCCAGCTCAGTAAGGAACTGAATGCAACAAAACTGATTTAAAGCAGACTCAGAGTCTGTTAAGATGGTTGCGCAGAGGGTTAATCTCAGCCATCTGAGCAATATATCTTTGTCTCAGCTGGCCCAAACAGGAATGAGGAGAGGGTGAAGTCCCAACTGCAGGCTCAGGGATGTTTTACAGGTCGGGGGCAAAGCTGGCAGCCAAAGTTGTTTTGCATTAGCCTGCCAGTCTTAAGACTGTGAGTTCTCAACCCTACTTGCAATAAGCCAGGCTCTGTTTGCATCTCTGTCCCTATGTTGGCTGCAGAAGCCAAGCCCCCCATTACCCAGACACATCCTGGAGTGGGGGAAGAGAAGTGCTGTGCTCTGTGTACGGTGACAGGTGAAAAACACACTGAAAGCACAAACAACACCCCCCAAATCTGCCCCCCTTGGATAATGCTGTGCTTCTTGAAGGTAAAGCCTCTGCATTTAGACACTGGCTAGGTTTCTTCAGCGCCTGGGGCCTGAGCCAGCCTCCTGCGGCAAGGTGGCAGTGCCAGACCCACAGCATGCAGCAGAGCAGACCTGTGAAGGACAATAGGGGCTGCCTCTGCAGAGGCAGGAGCACGCTAACACATAAAGATCAGAAAATCTAGGAAAGAGTTTCAGGAAACGGCATCTTAAAAAACTGGCAGTCAGTTTTCCCCTCTTCCCTTATTTTCTGGCCACTCATCCCTCCATACTGGCCAGGGATGGGAGCATCTGGTGGGGCTACACAGCACTGAGATGTCACAGCAGTTAGAGCCAAGCAGATCCTCTGGGCCCATTGGGACCTGTCCTCCCTCCTATTGTTTATGCATTGGGCTGGCTTCCATGGTAAATGATTGTAGATCTCTTTCTTTTCATGTCTGCGTTGTTCTGTGATAATTAAGCAGAAGAGACATCCGTGGGAAAGGGGACTTGCCCACAGGGCTGGGGGAAGCCCACGTATTTTAAGTATTCCTCAAGGATACAGAAAATAACCAGGGATAAAGGAAGCCTGGCAGCTTCAGACTTGTGCAAGCAGTGTGTAGGGAGGCAGGAAAATAGAGCCTGATGATTAAAATGTGAATCTCATAATTGCCTCACTTTCCCTTGCTGCAGGCCAGATATCCCATTTCTTGTGTGTAGGGCATAATACTCTGACTCTCTCCTTCACTACAGTCCCCTTGGACCAGATGGACCTGGACATCCTGGGTGTCTTCTGGTCCACAGTGCCTGGGTGGGAGAGGCACTGCAGTATTGCACTGCTGCAGGGAGTACACCAGCGTCCACGGCTGCTGCTTCCCACTGCAACCCCTTCCCCATCCTCCCTGATACACTGGATATACGTGTCTCATCACATAACATGATCCCTCAAGCATTACGCAGGAGGATGCTTGAGACATCTGGGTGAGCAAGATAGGGCCTTTTACAGAAAGGAGGGAGAAAAAATGCTACTTGTCTCTCCAGAGTTAATTGGAGAGAGTTATTGCAAGCTTTAGTTTCTTCTTTGTGTAAAGGAATAATGGGGTAGATCCTCAGCTAGAGTAAATCAGCATTGCTGCATAGCCAGATGAGCATCCCTCAGCACGCATAGCAAGCTGTTCTCACGCAGTTTCCTCTGCCAGTAAGTCGAGACCATCCTTCTCAGTTCAACATGAGATCAAAATGTTTAAATCCTTGATGGTGCCATGGCTCCAGTAGCTCTCTCTGGCTTTGACTATGCCCTATATACTCTGCCTTTGGTTCCCTATTTCTTTCAGGTCAGTTTTCATTTTATGAATGCTTTTCCAGTGAAAACAACAAAACAGGTAAACAGTGAGCTCTCAGGTATGCTCAGAAAGGAAGAATGACTCAATGGTGAGGGACACAGCTTGGTCTCACCATGGTCAAGCCTCTGCTGTAGGCTCCCCAGGCAAATCCCCTAGCTTTTAATCCATGAAAATAATCTCCTGTAAAAATAGCAGCTGGAAGCACAAAAGCCCGATGCTATGGTATGGGAGAGTCTCAACACCTTCACTCAGTTTCCACCTCATCCTGCAAATATTTAAGTGCAGTTCTGTCCTGCTTGCATGGCTTATGTGCACGTAGAGGTACTTTTAGGAGCTTCTCACAAGCACCAGCTGGAACAAGTAGCCAGGCTGTGCAGAGGTTGGTGTTGTACAAGGCGGATCTCTCAAGGAGGAGAAAGCAGCACTTGGCCAAATTTCTTGGCCTAGGGTGATTACAGAACACCATCACCTCAGTAGGAAATGAGGACAGCATAGACTCCAGCCTGACCTACAATTGCTTGGAAGTGTAGAATTGAAGAAAGATTAAATAGCACTGCATTCTGCATTTATGAGCAGGGGATGCCAGCAAAAAAAAAAAAAAAAAAAAAAAAAGAAAAGAAAAGAAACAAAACAGAACACTAAAAAGCTGATAGAAACATGTAAAGGTTTAAATGAAATATCTGAGCAATGTGCTTGTAAACAATGTATGAAGATCTGGTGAAAAAGGTAGAAGTTTTAATTCTAAAAAAGCAATGCTGCAATTTAGGTTAGCTGACTCTTTGGTTTAATCCCTTAGTTTAAATTCACAAAACCACTTTCTGTCATGACAGCAGCTGCAGGCACACAAGCCCAGCACTGCTCTGCAGTAGATCCAGGGTATCTCTTTCACCAAACGGGGAGTCATATCCCCCTGTAGCCTCTCATGCACATTTCTGGCTCACATTGGACTCCTTGGTTTGGTGATTTGACTCACTAAGCTGGCAGAAAATTAGTCAACCACAAAAGAAAAATGGTTAGTCTGCTCTAAGCTGAACTGAGCTCTAGCATGGGAAGGACAAGGGCTTGTGCATGGGCTGGGTTTTGGTTCAAGGGCATTAAGAAGCACAGAGATCTCTGGGATGGGTCAACTCTGTGCAGCCAATTCTTTGCAGTCAGCTCTGCACAGGCACAAGTCTCCATGGGTCGGCAGATTCCACCAGTCCTCCTCACCGTGCGGCACCACACTGGTCCTCGGTGCTGCACCAGTTCTCCCCACCACATGGTGCCATGATGGTCCTCTCCTCAGCTCCAGGTGAGGAGAAGACAGGTGCAGCACCACGCGCCAGGGAGGACTGCAGTCCCCACCGCTGCAGCACTTCTTCCCCATCTGCACAGCACACATGGCAGTACCAGCACCACATATACGTGGGCAGAAAATGGTCTAGGACACTCAGCTCAGCAGTGCTCAGGCAGCCAGCTTCCCCCCGTGCCTGGAGCTGCTCTCCCCACTGCTTCCCCCTGACCTCCCTCACTGCTCACCCCCCCCTGCCTGTGCACATCCTCCTCCTCCCCATAATGCAATGCATACCGCAGGCACGGCAGGAACGAGCTCACAGGTGATTCCCCCTCCACCTCCCTTGAGAGACCACCCGCTGCCAGGTGCTTGGGACTCCCCACAACGCCATGCAGAGCCCCCACTGATGTTCAAGGTCTTTGCAGAACTCGCCATGCGGTGGGGAGGACCAGCACAGCACTGCGCAGCAAGGAGAACCACCGGAATCTGTGGACTTGTGGGGAGTTGTCCCTGCGTAGAGTTGTCCCCGTGCAGAGCTGGCCCGTTCTGCTTTGTGACGTATGGCTTTGGGGGAGGATGACTGATCAGAGGTCTAATGTACAAAAGCACATCGTACAAGGGGTTTGATTCCACCCAAACACCTCTATCCAGGACCTTCATGTGTATGAAGGACATACATTCAAGGCCCACTTCCCATCTTCACACGAGACTTCTGCTGTCCTTCACACATGCCTTCCCCCTCTGGCTACAGTACATGGCTTCAAGCTATTCTTCTTGACTTGGTCATATCCCCTCCAGAAATATCCCCTGCCACTCTGGGGTATTTCTGCCAATGCTGTTATCAGTGAGTATTAAGCCCTATTTTCAATGGTAGAATGGAGACATTTTTCATCAGCCCCAGACAATGTCTGTTATTGACTCAAGACCTTGATGTGGTGCTTTCCGTTCCTCTTGCCCATGCATCTCCTTGACAGTCTCACTTTCCTCAGAGTAACAAAGAAATGCCACTTCCCAACTTATTGTGCAGAGCCACTAGAGCTAAACTTCTCAAACAGAAATGCCCTTAGAGCAGTTTCATAAGCTTTTAAAATCCAAGGACCATCTTTCCTTTCTGAAAGGGCTCCAAGGACATCCTATACTGTGTGTCACCAAAGAGGTTTTCATTCACAATCCAGTAACAATTCATCTGTTGGAAATGCATCTACTAGTTTTGTTTATTCCATCTGTGTGTGTATTTTCCAGCTCCTACATCAGGAGAACAGAGCGTGTGTGGAGGTTAGGAAAGAAGGGGTTTTGCAGTAATTTTCCTGGTCACAATCTGATGTTTCTCAAGTACCATCCTGAGGATACCATGCTGCAAGGGACGTTCCTGTCTTTCTACTAACAGCTACCATCTCCCCTCCACTCCTTCCCAATGGGACTGGGGCTCATTGACCCTTCAGTACTCTGGTTTAGAGGCAAAAACCAGTGAAGAACTAATAATTTATTTTTTCCTGTGACCTAGGACTGTGCTCTGAGTCACTCCAGGGACAGAGGATCACCTGTGTCAGGGCAAAGGAAGAGACAAGGGCACCTGGCTGGGGATAGGGTGCAGGACAAGCTTGCCAGAGACAGGTGGCTACTGGATTTGAAACCACACACATCAGATCATACTGGTCCAGTGGACGAGGAACACTGCCCAAGGACCTTGATGCTAGCCTAGATGCTGAACTGCTAGTATCTTCCATTTGCCTAAAACTGCTGAGCCTCCCTGACATATTTCTTCCCACACTATAGATATTCACTAAAAATAGTCATAATAAAACTGAAGTTTTGTCTTTAGAAAAGAGTAATAATCAAACCCTCAACAATGCAAGAGATGTAAGAGAAACATTACAAAAAGGACTGAAATTAAGGAGTGCTAATACTGTCCTCTGCCAGCCACTCATTCAAACACAGCCTTGGTCATTAGTAGCTGGAAGTGGTTCCTGCCTGCTGGATTTTTCATTGAGCTACATAAAAAGAGGTGAAATGGAGAGGCTCCTTAGTGCAATGGACAGATGCCAATATCACAGCCCCCCAATACTGTTTTCAGTGGAGCTGAATGGATCAAATGGATTATGAACAGCACCTTTTTCACTTGGTTTAAGTATTTTCCTCTGTGGTCCTCTCCTGGTGGTGAGTAGCTTGCCTTACTGCTATCACAGCTGTAGCTTTTTTGTGGATAAGTGGAAGATTTCACTCTTCTGCGCTGCCAATTAGATGGCTTTCACTACCAGCCAGAGCCAGAGGGACAATTAAAATAAAGTGCAGCTTTTTGTCCTGCCTTTTGCAACAGGAACTATCAGCCATTCTGGATGAGAATAGAGGCTTCTTCCACCTATTGCAGTCCAAAAGACGGAACAGAATAACTTTCAAAATGTTAGAAATATATATTGATTTATCACAGTTCTTGTTTCCCATTTAAAGAAACAACTTGCCTTTTTTGTATGACCCCTGGCATTTAATTTCAGTGTTTTGGCTTTTTCCCGGACCTCTGCTCACAGTATTAGTGCACTAATGACAAGTTTTAGCCTAGCTCTTACTCACAAAACAGACATTTCTTTTCCTTCTACTTGGTTTAACTGTACAATTTTCTGTTCTCAGAAATGTAATAATGTCTTTAATAGGAGACTGACATTCAGGTGTCAAAAGACCCTCTCAATTCTGATCAGACAAAAACCTAGGCCACTCACCATTTACGGTCATTTGCAAACAAAAAGCAGCTTCTCAAAGAGTAGTGGTCAGACTGATCATGTCCTGGCCAGATCCCAGTTTGGCAAACTTTAATTGCAGTTTGGGCTGGAATATTTTTTTCATTCCCAACCCTAAAGCTTTCTGCAGGCTGTAAAACAGATGCCACATTTCATACCAGATGTGAAGTTCCTAAAGTAATTCCTGCTGTATATAGAGAGAACTATTCTAAAGCCTTTGAAGTAAGTAGTAAGACCTGCTGTTGACTTTGGATCACATATGTATGGGCTGTAAAGATATTTGCAAGTTCTTTGGGATAAGAAGACCACATAGATGCAAAACATCACTATAGGGCAGTAGAAGAGTCTGTGATCCATTTAAGATGGGAATCTTAATGCCCGCTGTCTTCAATGGGAGATGTATTTCAGACTAAATATGGATAGTAATATATTTTTCCATCCTTAAAAGTTTCTGGAATGGCAAATATTCTTCTATTCCTGCACCAATTTGAATCTACCGAAGGGTCTCTTTCTTCAGTTTCAACGGTGGCAAAAAATACGCAGCTAGCTGCTGAACAACAACTAACCTCCCCCAAGGACAGCTTCATCCCAGATGGTATATCCCCGAAAAAAAAATCCTCAGTTTCATCAGATGGGCATGACAACATTAAAAAAAAATGTGCTTCTTTGGAAAATTCCTGACCAGGAATTTTGTTACAGACAGTTCTAAGCAGAAGCTGCTACTGAGAAGGAGACTCGGAGGTATTTGGCTCCTGCCAGGCATTGTTTCTCAGTTTGATTAAGCTCTTAATCTTGTGTTTCCTCTGTGGGTATCAAGCTCCAGGAAACTGCCTTATTCAGATGCCTAAAGGGAAATAAGATTCAACTGCAAACAAACAACAATAACCACTCCATTTTTGATCATAATCTGGGGGGGAAATGTATCATGAAGCACCGTGGCTCGATACCTCCAAAAATCAACTTTGGGAGTCAGAATTTAAGAATCTGTCAGAGCTAATCACTTCAAATAATGCTGCAATAGAAGATTAGACTTGCCACAAGAAGCAATTGCAGCAGGAGATAAAAAGATTACATGCTGAATGATCTGATGTGAATGGGAAAGATGCTATTCTTAAAGCCCTGAGCTCCCATGATGCAGTATTTCAGCTTTGGGCTGAAATGGTAAAGCTAAACTAGAATTGTGCACTGATAACGTCAGAGCAATCAGCCGCTGGGATGGGTGGAGAATTCTTACTTCAAAACCATTTTTTTGTTTAATTGCAGTTATTTGTATTTAAAACAGCAGCAACTGGAGTCACTGAATCTGAGCTGCATCGTGCAAGGCTTTATTCCATACATTTATGATACACGTCCATTGCCCCAAGGACTGTAAATGTGTAAACAGACAAAACACATATGGTTGGAGGGGACATGGAGAAGAAATTATCTGCCTAACGCTTAATATCAAATCAGCGTCAGAGCCAAAAGTACAACACAGGGTCCTAGTGTGCTACATGCTACAGCCAAGCATCCCCCAGAGCTGTCTCCCCCCCGAGGTTTCACATTTTGCATTAGAAGAATCTCATCTTGATGAGACTTCACCCTGGTGGAAATGGAGAGGGAGATGACAACAGCTGTGATAAGGTAAATTCCACGGGTTAACTACCAGTTCCGCTTTCCACCTCTGAAAGGAAAAGCCTTTTGGAATGAAGCATGAAAAAAGACATTCCTAAGGGAACGGGGATTGAGTCCAGGTCTTCCTAGGATACATGTGGGCACCTTTTCAGGGAATTAAAAACTGCTCTGCAGATGCTCAAACATCTGAAGAACAGTGAGTATCAACTGCAGTGAAACCTAGGCTGGCAGGCTGCATTCAAACCTAGTCGAGCTATATTCAGGAAAGGTGAATTCAACAGACAGAGAGAGGAGTTTCTTGGGAAGATTATGGAAATATTGTCATACAAGAAGAGGCTACAAGAGCCTATCTGTTGAGTCTGGCTCCAGCTAAACACAGCAGGAGGGAAATATCAGGTTGGGAGAGCAGCTGTTAAAGTTACAGGATGATGTTAAAAAGCAGCAAATGAGCACAAGCTTTCCACAAGTGCATTTAACCTTAGACCAACCCCTGCTGATAGGACTAGTGAGGCAAAAAATAGTGATGCTTTTAAAATGGAGCTAGGACAGCTTGTGAACTGGATATTGCAATATGCTTCTCTATGGAAAAGGGAGTGGAGTTGACTGATCCTCCCAGGCCTTTGTTCCTAAGAAGATGCTGCTGTTCTTCAAAAGATACTTTTCTAGAGAAAAAATATTTTAAAAGCTCAGAAATCTTGTAAAGTCTCTTTCCTGTTGCAACGTCATGAAGTATTTTATAAATCTGGGAATATATGATAACATCTTGGAGAGACTCTTGTGATCGTTGAGTCATTCAGTCTTTATTATTTTTCAGTTGGACCTTTCACATTTTTAAGAATTATACTTCTAAAACCTGAATCCTTTTGGCCAAAAAAACCCAAACTCCCCCTAAAATGCAGGAAACTGAAAGAACAACTAACCCCAACTGAAAAACAAGCCAGTAAACTGCAGTTGTGGTAGAGTTCGTAACAGACGTATTTATTGCGATCTTTTGACCCTCCTCAAGATGATTAATTTTTCAAGCAAGTCTGAAACCTGCCTTTAAAGGATATGTTCACTACCACATACACCCATATCTGTTGCCCCTAGGGAAAAAAAAAGTTATAATACACTGTGTTGGTATCAGTATATTAATCACACATATATGATGATTAGTCTTGATAATGCAGCATAACAATATAATACAGCAATAAGGTAGAGGTCTGATTAAGTGTCATTCAGCAAGGGCTGAGCCACTATATTTAGATGCTGAATAATTTGGAAGAGTGCTTATCCATCTTCCTGAGGGATTTCTGCAGCTCCCCTTCCTGAAGACTTCACAACCACCTGGGTGTTTCATTCCCAGTGCTCCTGCAAGATTGGAAAGTGCTGACCTCCCCTGCCCCACATCTGCCTCCCAGGTCTGCCCCCCCTCACCTTGCCATGGCAGCTTGCAAGTACCACCCATTCTTCTGGCTCTCCCAAGGGCAGCAAAGCCCTGGCTGCTTTGCCCTTACTCCTGGACAGGGCTGAAATTAAGGACATGTCCAAACTGAAGGACATGTCCCAGGAAAACTGCATCTGTGATGATGATCTGATTTCTCTGGTATAGCATTACCCAGGTGTACACTTGCACCATATCTCCTAAAATATTGGTTTGACTTAACTGAGCCTGATTCTTAGTTAAAATATGGGCACTTTACTTTTCTCCTGCAGTGTATGTAGGAGGGGAGGAGTAGAGAGTTCTTGAGTAGGTGTAAATGCTCCCCTTCAAATTCCCCTGAACAGTGCCCCAGAGTGTGTCTCTAGTCCAGGGCACTGTGTTCATCTGCAGTGTAGCTCTAAGGAAGCATCCTTACCTAGGGGACATGGGGTCCCCATGTCCACACTGCTGCTGAGATATGTTTGGTGGGAGCTAGAAAAAAAAACATTGCTCACATCTAAGATGAGGAGCCATGGTTACAGAGCCCTCAGGGACAGCAGAAGTCAACTCAGCAGTGATTCTCTCAGACTGAAAAAGCTCCATGTCTGGGACAGACCCAGGAACTTGTAGCCAAAGCGTTTATAGGAGCCTGTGAACTGACCATGCAGGCAGACCCATCAGTGGCAAAGGGCTGGCAGAGAGGTTGTCAAGGAGGGGCTGCAAGAGTGAAGCTAGCCCAGGAGAGCCAGGAATCTCCCATCACTCAGCCCAGAGCTATAGCAACACGAAAAGACAAGACAATCAATCTTTCTAACTTACTTGGCTACATGATCAAGGAACATTAAGCACTGCATCGTAAGGTTGCTGTACTTGGAAAGGTATTTCAAGTCCACAGTGTACTGAACCAGAGCGTACTGAGCAAGGCTAGATGGGAGGTTATTGATTGGTTCTTACAGAGACAACTAACTCCTTGCCATAGCAAGAAAGGACCACACATAAAGATCGCACACACAAGTTATACAACTCTTACACTCCTTTAATCGGGCCACAGGATCCAGGCAATGAAGCACATCTGAGTATCTCTGGCAAGAACACGATCCCACAGAGCACAAAGACAGCGTGGTGCACACAAGGTTAGAGATGGCTGAGCCAGAGGACATGGGAACTAAATCTTTCTTCGGCACAGGGACCCGTCTATCCCTGCTTTGTAACAGGTGGACGACCAAATGACAGGATCATATTTGATTGCCCCCCTCAGAAATGTCAGGTCACCATCGCAAGGGCATCTGGCTGAAATGAATGTGATTTTAAAGTCACCACATTTAGCTGTGATTAAAGCTAGCAAACAAGAAAGTTTAATTTATTATTGTTATTCATAGGGTTTTTTTTTTTACATTTTTGCTCTTAAATTGCTTCTCTGGAAAAAGAGAAATGGCTTCTTTTTGCCTACTTGACAGTCAGATTTGTAACTAGATACAACCTGAAGAATAAATAAGGTATTCCTTTTTGCTAATCAAGAGAATAACCTGTGTACATGCTTAAACATGTTAGTATATTGGAACTGCCATTCACAATGCTCTAAATAGTAACGTTTTTTTAATTCCTAATCTATGTAAAGATCGTTTTGGACAAAGATTAGGAAACAGCTGAGAATCCAGAAAACTGGCATTTAAACTGATATTATTAGCTAAGTCAAACAACATTACATGTGCTGGATAGAAGTCACTAATCAAAATATTTTACATTAAAATGTATGGTTTGTTCTCCAAAGAAAACATGCTAATGGAAATCATTTCCCTTTCAGAGTTCATCAGGATACAGAGCTAGTAGATCTCAGCCGAATTGTTAGTTCTGACTTCGAAGAGAAAAGCAAACTTCCCTTTTTCAATGTCTATTCTGCTTCTTAGCTTTGAGTGGGTTAACTGTTGGACTGATATAAACTGGAAACAAAAGCAGAGAAAATGTTATTGAACTGCAAAAGGGATCTCAGCTGTCAAAGTGATCTACCACTACAGTAAACTCTCACTGCTGGCAATTAGCCAGTTCAGCCAGTTTTTAAAATTTAAAGCAGTTCATCTCTCGTGACAACTGTTATTTTTAAACCTTGTTCCTTCACCTTTCTTATCCCTCAGAGGAAACAGCCCAGATCTTTAAGGCTAATAGCAGTCTCCACAGCCCAGCCCATCTGTGTCCCCCTGCTCCCCGCAAGCTGCAAAGGCAGCTGGCTAGGGTACGCCCACGCAGATGGTTAAGGTACAGACAGGTACAGTTGGCACTTCTTGCACGAGGAGAGGGAAGGGGAAAGAGGCAGAAGATGCTACAGGAAGGTGCTATAGGAAAAGAGGAGATAGCTGCCCAGATGGCCCACCCTGAGTTAAATGCCTGAGCAATTCATTGGGAGAATTAGGGTTTGCAATTGTTTTCCTCCTTGACTAAGACAGTGCCTAAATTAGCCATTACGCATCTGAAAAGAGCGTTATGGCTACATCCCATCCTTCTCAGATGCTTTGCTGACTGAGTCCTAGGTAAATACTGAAAAAGATCGTGGTGCTCAAATACCACTGCAAGAAGCAGATAGGGATCGACTGCATTTTAAAGCATGTACGTAACCATGAGACTTATTTTTGTTCACAAAGCGACTTATGTTCTTCACATATGGGTGTTTTTGAATGCAGCCCCAAAATAACAACCTCCAGTTGGTTGGAAGCGAGAGTACAGAAGAATGAGCAAAGCTGTAAACAGCCACATTCTCCAGGGAAATAAGTAGTGGTTAGGAGGTCCTAATCAAAGACTATTTCATATCTTTTTAGGCATTATTAGCCTCCTAAAGGAGGAAGTTTGACTTGGAAACTTCCCACTGCTGATACTTCCTCTGGCAAGTAAGTCTCAGATGGAAGTTACATGATGTCTCAGATGCTGGGGAAGCACAGGTTAGCAGCAGCTGAGGACTTCATCTCAAAAGCAGTTCCCACAGATTTGGAAGGTGCATGAAACTGCTGTGGTTGCTAGGGAGAGTGCCCAGGGATCACCCCAAGGCTCACATCAGACAGTCAGCAACTCTGGGCCAGAGAAAGAGGGCACAAGGCAGCTATGTCTACACTGTGAAGTAACCCACTCCAGAGAGAGCTCTCCACCCCCTGGCCATGCAGTACATCATGAGTTGCATCTGTCTTGCTGAGAGCTACCTGCATGAGAGTGGCTGCATCTAAATTGCGTAGTGCTTAGCCTTGAGCCTCTTCAGGCACCCACGTGCACCAAAGACATTTATTACTCCTCTTGTGTTTGCTCTTCCCCCACAACCCTGAGCTTTGGAGTCTTAAATCCTGAGGGCTGTGTTGCAGCCCACCAGAGTGGTTTTTATAGCTTCACGCTGGGTGCATATGTTGCATGCCTTAGAAAGTAGTATAAGGAACGTGTGACCATGCAGTGCCTGGGGGTGCAATACTGGAGGGCTGTATAGGGCTGAGGAAGCCAAGTCTGGTGCAGACTCCACCATGCTGCCTGAAGGGCAGAGCTAAATGTCCATAGAAGGATGTCCACCTTTTGCCTCAGTAGCAGCTGGTTTATCCATTCCAAGAGGCCAGGAGTGAGCTAACATATGTGCAGCGTGGATGATCCCATGACCAGGACTCAAAAGAAAAGCTGGGAGCTAAGTTATTCACAGTGTAGAAATGCTCTCAAATGTCCTGTCCTGTGGTATGGAGAGAGCTGACCCAGAATCACACCAGCCTTGTCCTACAACTGATGTGTAGAACACACAGAGTTCACAGCCAAAGCAGCAGACTATTCCCCTGTTCAGGTGTTGGAGACTCTTGAAGTGCCTCTTAATATTAAAAACTTACTTTTTTTTCCCCTCTGTCTCTGATGTTGCCTTGGGTGCTGTTAGGGCAGGACCTCAGTCTGTTCCCAGCACAGGAAGGCTATTAGCACTTATATCAGTGCAGACTGGCTGAGTGAGCATCATTCCACCATCCAGGTTATAACTGCAACATAATGCTGCCCTTGCCCATGATCTCCCCACTGTACTCCTCTCCCAAGTAAGATGCATGCTAAAGCACCCTCTGCACAAAGCTGATGTGCTGCACAGTGTTTGGGAGATGTAGAGTCCCATCTCCCCCCACACGTGTACACAGCTTTCCGAACTACACCAGCACGGAACAGAGCTATTCCATCCATCAACCCCTGGTATTTATTTTCATCTGTCAAAAAACAAATCCAAGCCTGAAGGCTCCCAGGAAGATCCTGGAGTCTGGATCCAGGCTTCGACCAGGAGTGAAAGTCACAGGTATTTATAATAACACGTACAACTTTGTGCATGTGGAAAACATTTTAAGGAAGCCAGAATTCTCAAATATACAGCAGATTTTTACTGTATCTTTAATGTTTAACTCTACATGCATGTTCATGTTCAGGCTGGCTAATATGTTTTGCAACCATATGGAGATGCCATATTTTGGTCCTGCAGTAAAAAATATGGCATCAGTAAAATGCCACTTTTCAGTAAAAAAAAGCCTTGAAAGAATAGTCTAGTCTGCAAGTAATGAATACAGAGAGGGGAAATTACACCTAACGGGCTTTATCAGTAAGGAAGAGATGGAAACTGGGGTGGACTGCTGGATCTGTGTCCCATTTAGGACTGGGCTCTTAGTGGTATGTTTGAATAGCCTCCAAATTCTTCCTGAGAGAGTGTAAAAGGCACCCTCTGAATCTCCAACCAGTGTCTCCGATGGTTCCGTGTATCCATGGTATGCCTCTTCCCACAAATTTTTTGCTTAAACCCTCCCCCTTGAAGAATAAGCAATTGTATTTTTTTCTGGATTGCTGACTGTACCAACGCACAGACCATTCATGAGCCAGGCTCCGACAGTGATGCCAGGCTGCCACACAAGGCTTAGACTGTGGGCATGGGTTATCCTGATGGAAACCACAGCAATCTTTCACCACTGAACAGCTGATTACCCGCAATGTGTCAGGATGCTTTGCAGGTACATATGGGGGCAGAACTGGCTTCTATAAGTAAACTGTGTTAGTCTGTCTGTAAGTCCTGCATCCTGACTCTAACAGTAGAAAGACAAGCTCAGTCTCTTGCAGTTAAGGTCTAGTGTAAACTGTGAATTACAGGATTGAATATCTTTTCTAGGGTGGATTAACAGGCTCTGACTCTACGCTCTTAACTCAGATGGGGATTTGCAGCTGTGTAAATGAAATGAGAATTGCATCTATATCTGTGCCAAGAAAATGTGCTAAATATACAAATAGGCTGAACTGAATATGATTTAATCTTCAAAGCAGACATGTTTTGAAGGATTTTATTTCCTTTCCTTTCTAAAAGTCAAGCTTTTGCTGTGAGCCTGTATCTACAGAAAGATACTGTTTGCAGGAACTCACTAGCCCTTCCTTTTGTTTAGGGAGTACCACGACCCACACCAGCTAAGGTAAGGAGCAGCCTCTGTCTCAAGGTCCTAATAAAGAGTCTCAAGGTCCTAATAAAGAGTCTCAAGGTCCTAATAAAGAGTGGGGAAAGCTCAGATGAGCTTGCTGGGCAATTTTATCCCATCTCTCAAAATACGTAGCCAGGATTGGGAGGAGAGTCATAAACCAGATTCACTTCCAGCTAAGGAAAGCCTCTTACCAGTAGGCTGTAATGAGGTTCCCTCGTGCTGGTCATCATGGCAAAAAATATGGAAGAGGCACGAGCCTATAGGTGTTCATGAGGAGGTGCATACGCAGCAGTAAACTGATAGCTGCCTGCTATCAAACATTTATTTGTGGCTTTCTAGCAAAATGATAATCCACCTAGGCAGGGTGAGAGGAGGAAATCCCTTCAGCGGGTGGCAGAGTGCAAAGGGATGTTGCCATTTTGGAAGTGGACCCATAATCGAAAGCTTTGCAAGATGGTATTTCTCAGATGAATCACACGGAGGGAGGCTTAGGAAAAGGTGTCGCCTGCCCAGCCTGGATTAGCTCTGTGACAAGGATGCCTGTTTCTTTGCACTACGGTGCTTCACTTTCAAGAAGCCGGGGAGGCCATGGCTCGGTCAGCCATGCACTCGTGGCCTTTGCAGAGGCACATTGGAGCTGGGCTTGGGGCCATTCTGGCAGCATTGGTGGCTTCGGTTAAATCTGCCTGTTTATTGAGGTGACATTTGTCCAAACACCCTCCTGATCTCTGCCATCCCTGTCTACACAGATGGTGTCTTTTAGCCGCTGTAGCTCCGGCAGACAGCTCTGCAGCTCTCCTGCTACATAACTTACCACAACAAACCTTCCCCACTCTATTGTGCTGAGCCTCCAGTTGGCATCACAGCTGTCAATCACCTTCAACCCCTCCAAGGTGGAGGTGTTTCTGATGAGCTTAGCACGGCTTTTCAGAGAGCAGAGGGGAGCCAACTGGGCTCTGGGAAATGATTCTGCATTTTTGCTCTCTAACAAAGATTTTAATTCAGGAATGTCCCTTGTTTGTTTTACCATTGCTAAAAATGCACAAGGAATTGCTGCTGGCAGACTCATCTGGGGCCCAACAAAATTGCTCCCTGTGCTGTTTCCTGTAACTGTGCATATAGATGCATATGTAGGTGCAGCACGGTGAGTAAGACTGAGAGGAGAGAAGCAGAGAAGGCACACGTGGCAATAACCAACTCTGGGGAGGTGGGATAAGTGGGCAGGAGAGGGCTATCATCCTCCTACTAAAGCAAATGGGAGCCCTAGCCCACCCAAGACAAGGCATTTAGGCGAGTTTCTGCCACGTGTGTTTGCACAGAGACCATTTCACACCAGGTGCATAGTTTAATGAGAGAGATCTACCTTCCCTTGCAATAGGCTGGGGCACTGGCTGGCTGAGCTGGGAAGACTGGCCTGCGAAGCCATGGGAAGGCAATCATTTATCCAGGGCTGCCCAGACCCTGGTGTGAGCCGGGGTCCAGCTGGAGAGACCAAATGTCTATCTCTTCTGTTAAACAAAAAAAAAAAAAAGAAGCGAGAAAAGAGATTAGTGCTGCTTACTCTTGATAAAGCTTTTAGCTGCAAAATGTCACATTCTTCAAAACCCAATCAGCCAGTCATGCTCTAGGCTTTAACAGCTGTAACTCTAATTGGACCAAGAAAATTAGTTGATCTGCAGTATGAAAACACAAAACACAGCAAGAAAAAATAATCGAGTTTGGTGGGAGGGTCTGCACTACATGGGTGCTGAGTGTCCCCACTTCATTGCCAGTGTGGCACTTCCAGCCTGCCCCAGATGACGGAGCCATCTCCAAACTCTGCCTCCAAAGTGCTCCAGCTCCTAGGATGCAGCAAAGACACCCAGTTGCCCCATAAAGAAATGTAGTTTTACTTACTGCTATCAATCAGCATGCAAGCAGTGGAACAACCAGCTCACACGGATGATTAGCATTCCTGCTGCTGGAAGAGCGTGAGTCCAGCCTCACCAAGGGAGGCCAATGTTGACTGACATCTTCCCACCCTCACCATGCTGCTGTCTCCTTCCCTGGGAGAAGAGCATGCTCCCCTTTGTCCCTGTCTGACAGCATCATACATCACCTCTTAGCCTTCTGCAATATTCATCCAGTGACACCAACAAGAATAGCTCCAGACCTCAGGACAGGGAGGGAGCTGCCCAGGGTCAGATTTTAGAAACAAAGAAAATTCTTCCAAGAGACAGACAGATGGGGAGCTTCCCATTTTAAGCTGCGCATTCCTTATTTATTTATCTGTACTGCCTACCAACTGTCTTCATAACAGAAGACTAGACCTGGGTTTCTGCTTGCGAGAGTTCCCTGCAGTGCCGTGTCTGAAGGCTGAGATGTGCTGCAGCCTGCCCTGGGAGGACTCCCAGGATCTTGTCACAGGGTTCTTCATGAAAGGCAGGGCTGTGCATGCTGCTTGAGTTATTTAGGGGTAAGAAAGGCTGGTGTTCATTGTGATAGTGTGTTCTTGCAGAGTTCTAGAGATAGAAGAGGATCTGAGACAGTAACTCCTTGCCAGAAGAGGACTTCTCCCTATAGGGCACTTCCCAGCGTCTGAGTCAGTCAGGTTCTACAAGTGACAAAAACCAAAGTGGTTTTCACCACTTCCCCTGGAAATTAGTCCAAAGCCAGACAGCGTTCAGAGACTGTCATGGCATCAGACTAAATATTCTGCTCTGCAACTTATGCCAAAAAGTTCTCTCTTTTCTTTGATGTCTGCATCCTTGGGGTGTTTGTGGACTATGGTTCTATCCTCTGTTAATCTCCCTGTTCAAGGCATCTTCTGTGTGCAAAGGTCTTAGCACTTACAGATGGATAGATACACAGCTGCTATTTCTTTCAACCCAAGGGTAATTTTCATCAGGCAAAGAAACTGTTAATGCAGTTGGGGACTTTTGACATGGAGGTATGAACTCCTGCTTCCATGCATACAGCAGGCATCAAATGAGTAGGGAGAGCTTCTTTCCTCTTGGATCCTAAAATCTTTTAAAGAGAATATAGCACAGAGGCCTTTTTCTCCAGGTGCTCTTCAGGGCCATTCTCCCATGCATTTCCTTTTCCAAATGTCTCTGCCTGTTTTTCACAGGCACCCAGACCTTCACAGAACAGTAACAGGCAAAAGCGTTTCATCTGCTTTTAATTTGGGCAGAAAAAACTATCTATATTTGAGGTAGCAGACGCTCTTGTTTTAGTAACTCACTTCACAAAGGAGCTTATCTGCTATCTTATAGGAAAGGCTTTATAGGTGTCTCATACATGAAGCTGCATAGTTCCTTGATTTTCTGGGGTATCACAAAGATCATCACTGTATGAACATGAGCACCTCAAAAGGCCAGAGAGAAGAAATGAAAGGCATTGTTCCAGGGTCCACGGGAGAGCATCATGGCCATCCCCACTTTCAGCAGTACCATTTTTTTTCAAAGAAAGAGGAGCAGCCCCAGCAGAATTTGGGGTTTTCAGCTCCTGAATCGCCAGGGGTGTGATGCTCAGGTCACGCTCCCAGAGGTTTTGGTTTAGTCCCTGCTCTAAATAGGGCAAAATAGGGATGTCAAAAGCAGATTTCTCCCTTTATAGATTTCTGTGCTGGATTCTAGCAGAGTATGATTGAGAGGACAGGGAGATGTGGCCCTCTGGGAGAAGAGGGTGATCTAAGCTGGATTCCAGGCAAGGAGTCACAGGACATGCCACCATTCCCCAGGATCTTTCTGGTAAAGGACCACACTTGAGCTCATTATTCCACAAGATGGCTGGACAGAGTCACGTAAATAGTAGCTATTGACTTTCAAAGCTGTGACAGAAACCAATACAGGCCGAACTGCTTGTGTTTAGTTTTCTGGCTGACATACACAGCCTGCGTAGCCAGTGTGTCCACTTCACTATGCAGTCATTCATCTCCCTGGAGTTTCGTAATACTATCCATCTGTTCTTTAGCTTGCTTACAAGAAAGGATCGTGGGGTTACCAATTAGCACATCTTGTTGAGACTGTTTAAAAATATTCACTGCCCACCTGTGTGGAGAGAAAAATCCATTTCTGTTAATGAGGTTGTTTTCCTTCTGATGCTTGCTGTCTGCAGTACCAAATTTGGTACAATGAGTGTTGGGAGAAGCGGAAAGCTTTACAGCAGGTGGACCAGTGCCTAACTTTGAATGGGACTGGCCAGAGTCAACACTGGAGAGTGAGAGGAAAGTTTTGGGTGCAGGAAAGTGGCAGAAGAGCACAAAGCAGGGGAAGTATTTGTAATGTTCGCCTTCCCCACCCCCAAATCCCAGTGGAGACAAAGCCTACAATGGTACGGTACTACGCTTGGTGTGCACTAACAGGACTCTGTTAAGTGCATGCTCACTTGCATCTTTCTAGCCAAAGAAAGACTACAAAGGGTGGTTTTGCAGAGCACAAGCACTGCACTGACCACAAATTTGGATCTGCTTGTCTTGCAGAGGTCCTTAAAGGTCTCACGGCAGGAGTGCCAGGCATTCCCCGCAGCCACTGACTCCAACTCCATCGTGCTTGGGTACTGTATCCGTAATCATCTTTTACTCTCCCTGACAGTAGCAGACAACAGAAAGCAGCAGAGATGTGAAAGAATTTGGCTGTCCTCTTGTTTGAGGGTGGCTTTGGTCATCAGGCCAAATTCAAGAAAATGGCTGGCATGGAGTGCTTGTAAATCCCTGGGTGAGCAGAGAGATTGAGGGGTATAGCTGCCGGGGAGGAGAACAATGAGCAGCTCTCCACCATCCCTCTGCCATCCCCAGCAAGGCGCCCTCTCCAAGAGCCACTCAGCCCATTTTTAAACTTATCCCATGTCGACTTCCTCCGCAGACCTGGCGCTTTCCTCCAGCAGCAATGATGCACTGTGAAAGGCACTTACCGTGTCTCCCACAACTCCCTTAAACACCTGGGATTTGGCTTCCTAACCGTGTCTGTACGCTCGGTCAGGCTTGCTGCTGGTGCCACGGCAGGGAGAAATGCAAAGCAGCTGTGGCTATAGAGACACTTGAGAGAACTATCAGGAGGCAAATCACACTTGGCTGTGCGTTCCATGTACGCTGGCCAGAAAACTAAGTGCAAGCTTGGCCTATGTTATGCGTTGGTCTCCATCACAGCCTCAAAAGGCAATCACCCCTCTATATAACTCTGGCCTGCTGTGTCAGACTCTTTCTCAGGACAGACAGTGGTCGGTGAGGAAGGTGGATGCTGTCTGTGTGTGGTAGCAAGATCTAACAGTGTGAATAAAGCTGAGGGATGTCTCCACCACCACATGCAGATGCAGACGATATTCCAGGACCTCTCTGCACTGCAGCTATGGGATAGTTAAGGAATGCAAAACGTTTACCTTAAGCAAGAGTTAAAAACTGTGCTGTAACATGTCTCTTGGTTATTTATGACTTTGTGAGATTTCAGTGGAGTTGGGACTGACACACTGCAGTCTTAGGTCTGCTTAGCTTCCTTTAGCAATAGCCAGAGGGGAGGTGACAGTACCAGACATTTCATTCTTATGGCTACCCACAATTTTCTTCTTAGTGTCATAACCTGGAGTTGACCAAAAAAGGTAGCCTGAAGGGAGTTTACAGACCCAAGCCACCAAATGTGAGAACATTTCAGTGCAGGCTGGCTTGCACGCAAGTGTTACCTCACCCAGGTGCTGGTGAACAGACCATAACCTTCTTCCTAATTGTGAGCCCAGCGAGCCTGGGCTTGCTCTGGGCAGGCTCAAGCAGGAGCAGCATTCCCCTCTGGAGGTGGTGGCACAAGGTGTGACCATCCCTCCCTCCCTTCCCTTTGGAGATCCATTTTCATGAGTCCTGTGGGCCACACAC